>NW_026622775.1:7000000-7625000 GCF_023065955.2 Ursus arctos | reverse complement strand
ATATTCATTAGGGAAATCGGTCTGTAATTCTCCTTTTTGATGGGGTCTTTGCCTGGTTTGGGGATCAAGGTAATATTGGCCTCATAGAATGAGTTTGGTAGCTTTCCTTCTGTTTCTTTTTTTTTTTTTGAAATAGCTTTAGGAGAATAGGTATTATTTCTTCTTTGAATGTTTGGTAGAATTCCCCAGGAAAACCGTCTGGGCCTGGAGTTTTGTTATTTGGAAGGTTGTTTATCACTGATTCAATCTCTTCATAATTAATTGTCCTGTTTAAAAAATCAATTTCTTCCTGTTTCAGTCTTGCTAGTTTATAGGTTTCCAGGAAGTCTTCCATCTCTTCCAGATTGCTTAATTTATTGGCATAAAGCTGTTGATAAAAGTTTCTAATAATCCTTCCAATTTCATTGGTGTTGGTTGTGACCTCTCCTTTTTCATTCATAATTTTATTAATTTGGGTCCTTTCTCTATTCTTTTGGATAAGTCTTGCCAGTGGTCTGTCAATTTCATTAATTCTCTCAAAGAACCAGCTTCTAGTTCTGTTGATCTGCTCTACTGTTTCTGAGTTTCTAATTCATTGGTTTCTCCTGGTTTCTAATTCATTGATTTCTGCTCTAATCTTGGTCAACTGCTTCCTCGTGCATGGATTAGGCCTGTCCCTCTGTTGCTGTTCCAGCTTTTTGAGGTGAGAATATAAAAACTGCATTTTAGATTTTTCTATTCTTTTGAGTGAGGCTTGGATGGCTATGTATTTCCCCCTTAGGACTGCCTTTGCAGTATCCCATAGGTTTTGGACTGCTGTGTTTTCATTCTCGTTGGTCTCCATAAATTGTTTAAATTGATTTTTGATTTCCTGGTTTATTGAATCATTCCTGAGCAGGATGGTTCTTAGTCTCCAAGTGTTTGAGTGTCTTCCAAATTTTTCCTTGTGGTTGAGTTCCAATTTCAAAGCATTGTGGTCTGAGAATATGCAGGGAATAATCTCAGTCTTTTGGTATCGGTTGAGACCTGTTTTGTGACCCAGAACGTGGTCTATTCTTGAGAATGTTCCATGGGCATTAGAATAGAATAAGTATTGTTTGGTTCTGTGGTGTAGTGTTCTATATATATCTATGAGGTCCCGCTTGTCGAGTATGGCATTCAAAGCCCTTGTTTCTTTGTCGATTTTCTGCATGGGTGCTCTGTCTATTTCTGATAGTGGAGTGTTGAGGTCCCCTACTATTAACGTATTTTTATCTATATGTCTCTTTATTCTGGTTAAGAGTTGGCTTGAGTATCTTGCTGCTCCCCTGTTGGGGGTGTATATATTTATAATTGTCATATCCACTTGTTGGATACATCCTTTAAGAATAATATAGTGCCCTTCTGTGTCTCTAACTATAGTCTTTAGTTTAAAATCCAATCTGTCTGATATGAGAATTGCTACCCCAGCTTTCTTTTGAGGTCTATTGGCATGAAAGATGGTATTCCATCCCTTTACTTTCAGTCTGAATGTATCTTTAGGTTCAAAATGAGTCTCTTGTAGACAGCAAACGGATGGGTCATGTCTTTTTATCCAGTCTGCAACCCTGTGGCATTATGGGAGCATTTAGGCCATTTACATTGAGACTGATTATTGAGAGATATGATTTTAATGATGCCATGTTGCCAGTAAAGTCTTTGTTTCTATTGATTGTGACTTTCTGTTCTGTATCACTCTTGGGGCCTTTTTACTTTTATAGAACCCCCCTTAATATCTCCTGTAGGGCTGGTTTTGTGGTTACAAAATTGGTCAATGACTGGCGATTCTGGAAGGTCTTTATTTCTCCATCAATTCTGAATGACAGACTTGCTGGATAAAGAATCCTTGGCTGCACGTTTTTCTCTGAAAGAGCTTTAAAAATTCCCGCCCAACCCTTCCTCTCATTCCAGGTCTGCGTAGACAGGTCTGATGTAATTCTGATACCTTTGCCTGGTACGTGAGAAATTTCTTTGCCCTGGCCGCTTTCAATACTGTATCCTTGGATCTAATATTTGCGAATTGCACTATGACGTGATGTGGCGTAGGTTTGTCGTGGTTGAGCTTGGGAGGGGTCCTCTTTGCCTCTTGGACATGAATGTTTGTTTCCCTTGCTAGATTAGGGAAGTTTTCAGCTACAATTTGTTCAAATACCTCTTCTAGACCTCTGTTTTTCTCCACCCCCTCGGGGATGCCGATGATTCTGACATTGGAACGTTTCATTGAGTCAGTAATCTCCCATAACCTACATTCTTGAGCATGGATTTTTTTGAGTCCAGTTTCTATTTTAGCTTTTTCTTCTACTAACCCATCCTCCAATTTGCTGATACGTACTGCCTCATTCACCCTGGCCATCAGAGCCTCTAGTTTTGACTGCATTTGGCTCATAGAATTTTTAATTTCTGCCAGATTCGCTCTCATTTCTGCCCTTAGTGATTCTATATTCTCATTAACATTTTCATTAATACTTTTTTCAAGTCTACACATCATCTTGACCATTGTTACTCTGAATTCCATTTCTGATAATTTGGTTATATCCATATCCATTAGTTCTGTGGCAGAGGCTACAGACTCATTGTCTTTTCTTTGCTGGGGGGGGACTTCTCCTTCTCGTCATTCTGATGAGGAGAGGTTGCAGGGTTGTCCAGAGCCCAAATTATTGACCAGGACCCAGGCCATGCACCCTTGTTTTATAGGGATGTTAGGGATGTGGGCTTCTTGATTTTTCAGCCTGCCTTCTGGGGGAGGGGCCTGCTGCGCCATTACTCAGGCAACCCTGTTTGGGTAGAGTCTCCATGTCCCCTGCGAGGGGGGATGGGGATGGGCACACTGTATTTCCAGGCTTTTGTTCTCTGGCGGCTTTCCCTGGCAGTTTGCTGTGCCTCTTCTGAGAGTCAGAGCAGCAGTGGCCGAATCTCAGCCTCTGTCTCAGAACAGAGGGATCGTGGACCGTTCTCCACTGATGTTCTGGCCACTTTAACTCTGTTTCTGTTGGTGCTACTCAACCCTGCAGCGTCCCAGGATGTGCGCCCCACACCTGGCGGCCCAGCCCTCACTTCCAGGGCCGGCGCGTCTCTGTCCTTTGTGTTTCTAACACCGCCGGCCGCCAGCCGCCCCATGCGCGCTCCGGAGCTCCCGGTGTCAGTCTGGTTCCAGTGAGCGCACTGGAGCTCCGTGAGAAGTCTGGTGGCACGTGGTCCCCGGCTCATGGTCTCAGTCTGCTCTCTCGCAGGTGCCAGTCTGCGAGCCCCCCCCCCCCCCGCCCCATGCAGGTGGCTACTGCTTCCCGGTGCCCAAACTTGGCAGCTCCCTCCCCTTTCCGTTTATCTTCCGATATCTGTGCACGGTTTCATGGCTCCCCGCTTCGTACCTCAATACTCAGCACTGGAAATGTTCATTTGTAGAGATCTAGATGTATCTTCCTGCGTCTCAGGCTGATTCCGAGGAAGTTCAGGCTGGTCTGGTACCTATCCAGCTTGACTCAGGGGACCGGCTGAAAAAGTGGTCCCCTACTCCTCTGCTATCTTCACTCCACCGACCTCAGTAATTCTTTCTTGAATGACACTTAGTTTGCTGTTTAACTTTTCTATTAAATTTTAAATATCAATGACTGTATTTTTCATTTTCTATAAAGGCAATCTGGCTCATTTTAAATGCTTCTGGTCTTTTTGGATTTATGCAAACCTTAAAAATAATTTATAAAACCCCTAACACTGAATATTTATTATTGGTTTTATACAAAATATAAATGAATAACAACATTAAATAAAAGTAAATGTGTAACAACATTAAAGGGAATGATAACCAACACCTTCTGGGCAGTGATTGCCTCTTGGGTAGAAGAGAGGTGAAGATTAGGGAAAGGTCCATTGGCATCTTCAACATTAGTTATACTTAATTTCTTAAGCCAGACATTACATATATTGGTGTTGGTGTAAATAAACAACTATTTAAAGAGATTTTTAAAATGTAATTTTCTGAGAATTCCCCTCAGTAGTACTATTTCTCTTCTTTATGATACAGAGATATGCATTGTTTCATAACCTTCCTTCCTCTCAAAGCGCCGATGTTGCTAGCCTCATCTCATTCAACAGATAGCGTAGACTTTTGACTTCACAAAGAAAAGGGTGCTCCCACACATGCTTTTCATCACCTTCCTTCTTTACCGCCTCCAATTTCCAATTTCTTCATCCATTGTTGTTACCTCCTTTTCTTTTGTATTGGTAGAGACACCCATATTTCTTTGCAAAGTAAACATCCGGATCTTTATTTCTGATTTCATCTTCTACCACAAGGGTTAACAAACCTTTCCTGTAAAGGCCAGATAGTGAATATCTTTGACTTTGTAGCACACAGTCTCTGACACAACTGCTCAACTCTGCCACTGTAACACAAAATCAGCCACACATAATATGTAACTGAACAAGCATGGCCGTATTCCAATAAAACTTGGAATGGTGGTGGCAGGATTTGACCCAGGGGCCATAGTTTGCTGATATCTAGTCTACAACATCCCAAAGGTCACTCTGTCAATCAATGGCTTGTTTTTGCTGTCAACCATCTCTCCTCATTATCCTCCATCACTCACCCAATACAGATTCTATTTCTTCTTGATTTTTCTGCAGGACTTTACATTGTTGACCACCCCTTCTTGTATTCTTTTCTGATTAGCTTATTTGATACAAATCATAGTTTTTATCATCTCTACTCACCCATTCCTTGGATAATCCTTGGTATTTCTTCCTTTCTATGACCTTCTAATTTAAAAAAATTGTGGACATTTAAAAATATATACAAAAGGAGAAAGACTAATATAATGAATCCCCATGTACCCTTATGGCTGCTTCAACATTATCAAGAACCAAGCTTTTTTCACTTCTACCTTTACTTTTTTTTTGGCCTTAGTATTGTTTTAAGATACCACCTCACTAATTTTATCTAACACTCAGTAAACACTAAAAATCCCTAATTTCCCCCCAAAGTGTTATTTTATCATTGATTTATTATCCCACTTTTGGTGATACAGTTGATTGAGGTGTAAGTAACATCAGCCTAATTCCTCCATTATAAAATTCCTCATCAACTATTCTCCTAATAGTATTAGCAGTTATCAGTGACTTTTGCCTAGGTCCATAATTTCCTAATTCTATCATTCCTTCTATGTTCATTAGCTGGAATTCTACTATAATGTTTTAGAGGGGGGGGGAACTCCTTTGATTTCTCCTTTACTCGCATACGCTAGCACCACATTCACAATACTTCTGAAACCAGATGTGTGGGTTTTCTCCCCACACCAACTAATTCTCTGACACCAGCTGGATGTCCTATCATTCATGTCTACCTGGAATTAGCATCAGATCCCACAGGCTAAGGGCTCAGTCTCACAAGACTCCCTGACCTCAGACACTAATTTCAGTCCCAGCTGTGCCCTGTACTTCTTCCTGAATTGCTACACATTGGGGTTCTCATGACCCCCTCCTTAGGTTTGACACTATGCTACAGTGGCTCACAGAGGTCAGGGAAACATTTAGTTACTCACTGGTTTATTATGAGAGAATAAGATGAAAGAAATAGTGAACCTCAGGTGGGAGAGATACATAGGGCAGGGTATGGGGGAGCAGCACCGACATGGAGCTTCCCACCCTCCCAAGACCTCCGGGTCGTTCAGCACCCTGGCGGCTCTCCGAAACTGGTAATTCGGGGATTTTTACGGGGGGATTCAATTGCTAGTCCCTCTCCCCTTCTAGGAGGATGGGAGGTGAGGCTGAAAGTTCCAAGCTTCTTATCATGGCTTGGTCTTTCTGGTGACCAGTCCTTATCCAGAAGCTCTCTAGGAGCTCCTCAAGAGTTGTCTCATTAAAACAAAAGATACTCTTATCACTCAGGAGATTTCAAGGGATTTAGGAGCTCTCTGTCAGGATCGGAGTCAGAAACCAAATATGAGAACAAAAGATGCTCTTAGTGCTCTTATCACTTAGGGAATTACAAGGCTTTTAGGAGCTCTGTGCTAGGAACAAGGTTCAGAGAGCAATATATGTATTTTTACAATTTCACAAATGTTAATAGTAGATAGTGAGTAAATTTGTCTTATTCCTTTTCTCAGACGGAAAAAGTTAAGTGCCTCACTGTTAATTATGATATTGCTGTTTCTTTTTTAAAAAGTTTTTTAAAAAATCCCTTTATCAGATTTAGAAAGCTTTCCTTTATGCTTAGTTTGCAAAGAACTTTTCACCATGAATTGATTTTCATTTTATTAAATGACCTTTTTTGCATCTTTTGAGATGCTATGATTTTCCCTCTTTGTTAATAGGATGAAGTTTTTTCCATTTCTTTAAGAAACTTATGTTGGTTTGGGTTATTCAGGAAGCAGATGCTGAAAGGGATTAGACATTCAAGATACTTATTGGGAGAAATGACTCTAAAGGCTAAGCAGCCGGGAGGGCACGTATTGCATGGTGCACTGGGTGTTATACGCAAGTAATGAATCATGGAACTTTACATCAAAAACTAGGGATATACTTTATGGTGACTAACATACTATAATAAAAAATTATATAAAAAAATTCTTACCTTAACTACAATAAATAAATAAATAAATAAATTTTATTATTATTGCAAAAAAAAAAAATAAAGGCTAAGCAGTCGGAACAGGGATATGCAGGTGTGGTACCAGTGGAAGGAGAGGGCAAAGGAGGACTGGGCAGGAAGAGTGTCAGACGACAACGTAGTGTTAAGAAAGTTTTTTATCAGGCCACTGGGAAGACGCGTACAGTCACGTGTTGAAGTATTCTGAGCCTGGTTTCCTGGCCTTTGCTGAGTCACTGGCTGAGAGCATGCTGGGGAGCATGACTCCGTTGTGATCCAGAGGGGCGGAAGCTGGAGAGTCAGTCAAGCACACCCCTCACAGCAGGAGATCTGTAACGGTTCTCACTTGCTCCAGCTGCAGCTGTGGACAGACTGGTGCAGTAACCCCGAACTGAGAAAGCTCTATCAAGTATAAGGAAACCTCATGTACACAGTCTGAGTCACACCACCAGATACGCGACTAAGACTTGCTGAAGCAATACGTAAGAATGAGGGAAATTTAGAATGAATAGTAGAGAAGGGAAAGAGTGAAAACCAGTTGCATCCCCAAAGACCAACCTCAGTAAGGGAATACCTCACCAATATCCTTCTTCTAAGTTTCTTTTAACAAGATCATGGATGAGCTGCTCCCCACACCTGTGTGAAGAAGCAGATCTGTTTGGTGCAAGGAGTGGACGGTTGTGCCTGTTAAAACGCACCATTCTTCCCTCATACCTTTTGCAAATGTAAATGTACTAGAAACATACTTTAAAAATAAAGAAACCCATGGTAGGGAGGATCTACATATGACGTATAACCTAGAAGCCATAAAATAAAAGATTAATGAATTCAACTGTCTAAAGTAAATTCTGTGTGGAAAAAAAGTTTCATACAAAGTCAAATGGCAGAAGACAAACAGAAAAAAACCGGAACTCATATCACAATGTCCTGAATTCTTTAATACATACAGAGAACTCCTAAATCAATAAGAAAAACACCCATAGTATCAGCGTTGATAGACAGTGACATAAACCTCCAACATCTCGATGGCTTAAGCCTAAAGTTTATTTCTCATCTGTTTTGTGTCCACGATGGGGCCTTTTCCAGGTTGCCCTCACTACAGGACTTGTGCTAATATTCTTGCTAATTGTGGCAGAGGGAAAGTAATTCCACAGCATCTTGCACTGGCAATGAGATACGGGCCTGAAATTAATACTTGACAATGCGTCTCACAAATTATTGGCTAGACCTAGTTCCAGTGGCCCTGCCTAAGCCCAAGGGGGCCAGGCTATGCCATACTGTGTGTGCCTGGAAGGAGAGGAGGACCCCACACAGGTAAGCAGCACTAAACCTACCCCATTACTACGCCAGATAGTCTATGAATTTTTTGGTTTCTCAACTGAAGGTCTTGTCAGAGAAAGACGATGGCATATTTCATTACATTCCACATGCTGGTGATTAAAAAAGTAAAAAATTCCTTTCTTTCCAAAATTGGTAGTGACATCATTCTGATCAACAGAGTGAATCTGGGGATCTGTCAGATAGATGAGTCCTTTTCCATTACCAGTTACCCAACCTACAAGAGAAATAAGTATGTCTCAGAATTAAAGCCTCTATAAATGTCAGTAAAGTATTTCAGAAAAATAAAATGTATATACTTAAAGAGATACTTTAAAAACTCAGTTATACTGAGGCTTATGTTTAATAAGTTCTTGTAAGGTATTTGGTATTGCATATTCCAATTATTGGTTTATGAAGGGAAACCGAACATTGGGTAATTAAATTTGTCAAATATGACATACCTAGACCACCAATTTTCAAGGAATTAGAGAGCAATAAAATGTACTCAGTTTAATTACGAAGATCACAATATATTGAATATTTCTTTCATGATTCATAAGTCACTTTAGTGCCTAACCCATTAATTCATCTGTTCATTTAACAAATATTTATTGAGCATATACACTATACAAGACACTGTTTTGAGTGCTGAGGATTTAGCAATGAATAAGTGAGTAAAAAAATCACTATACTCATTAAGGTAACATTCTGGTGAAGTGGGACAGATTAATAAGCAATATAAGTAAGTACAAATATATAATATGACAGAGAATGATGATAAATGCTATGGAAGGGGGATAGAGAAAATCTTGGGGGATGGTCATAGAATCATTACTAAGAATAGTTATAATAAACCTCATTTATCATTTAAATGAAGTGAAGAGTATTGGCTAATAATTCAGTAAATAAAATATTAGATGAACTGAAATAAAATTAAAGTATTAATGCAGAAAATTTTAAAAAAGTCAGATTCGAGTACACACAACTTTCCATTTCATAATGGCCCCATTATGAAACCTAATATCACACTTGTGATAAAGGTAAAGGGCTGAAGAAAAGAGTAGAAAGACTTTCATATATTAAAGCACGCAATATTAAAAAACCTACATCACTCAAATATACTTAAGTGAAATTAAAAAAAGCCATTGTAGATTTGTTCTAGAATTAAGCCCAACAGAATGTGAGCCAGATCTTCTCACTGATTATGTGACACTGTAGACCCTTGGAGAAGCTTTAGACATTTTTTTTCAGACATTATTTGCTACATACAGTAAAATCAATTAATTTAATTACAAATTGTAGTCTAGGCACTGAACAATCTATTAAATGATGACCAGAAGAGCTAGTTACAAGACCTCACATATACATATGAGTAACACTAAAAAAAAAATAAATCCTAATTTCACATACCTTGTAAATCGACTACAACATCTCTATGATTAGAAAACTCATAGGAAAAATGGCCATAAGCCAAACCATATTCTGTGGCTTTGTATTCTGTTTTAACCACTTTCGTGTTATTTGATAGCTTTACAAATTCTCCCAGTATGTAAGGTTCCACACTGATACATCCCTTTATCGTCTTGCCTTCCAAAATCTGAAAAATAGAAACGGGAGACAATATACCATAATGGCTGGGAAGGCCTCAGGCTCTGGGGTCGGGTTGGCCTCACTTTGAACCAGGGCTTTGCCAATTAGGAGCTCTGTTACTTCTGGAGATTACTGTCTGCTCATTTGTAAAGCAGATATTATCATAATAGCTACCTTAGAGCATTGTTAAAAAAATTAAATGAGAAAAATGCATGTAAAGTGCTTAACATTTAATGTGGCATATAACAGAACCTATAATTATTATTCTTTTATTAAAATACTCACAAAAATGAGGCCATGAAGTGACCTACCCTAGGGAGCTAGCTCGTCAGGACATGTAGATAGATCATGCCCTGGAATGCTGGGCTGCAATATCAATTCAAGTATTTGTGTGTATGATCCATTTTGCCAAGTTGTTTCAAAGGTTGGAGTTAATGTGTTAAATGCTTGGCATAGTGCTTGACATAAAGAAAGTGAAAAACGGATGATAGCTATTATTGGTAGTAATAAAATATGGGTCAAAAAATGTTTTTGGCCAAAGTAAAACAAAAAATCCTTTAGGTATGAATGAGCTAAGGATCCAACATATTTGGGAAGGCAGGGTATTCTT
Organism: Ursus arctos; assembly: GCF_023065955.2. Lineage (NCBI taxonomy): Eukaryota > Metazoa > Chordata > Mammalia > Carnivora > Ursidae > Ursus > Ursus arctos. The sequence continues at coordinate 7,614,900 of NW_026622775.1, read as the reverse complement.
AATCCAAATAAGAGAAAGTCAGTGGAGATGGATGGTTGCCTTTATGTATGTATGTATGTATTTATTTATTTATTTTAAAGATTTTATTTATTTGACAGAGATAGAGACAGCCAGCGAGAGAGGGAACACAAGCAGGAGGAGTGGGAGAGGAAGAAGCAGGCTCATAGCAGAGGAGCCTGATGTGGGGCTCGATCCCATAACGCCAGGATCATGCCCTGAGCTGAAGGCAGACGCTTAACGACTGCTCCCCCCAGGTGCCCTGCCTTTATGTATTTAAAGAGATATCTTAGTGAAAACAGATTGGTCTCAATGGCCCCAGAACGTGGAGCTGCAATTCCTAGATAGAAATCAGAGGAAGACAGATTTGGGCTCAATCTAAGAACTTCCTAACAACTAGAATTATTTGAAAGTGAAAAGGGAATAATTCTTTTCCCTTATTAAAGGTGTTTAAGCTATGATTTACTAATTACTTGGTTGCCAGGGGCGAAGATGTACAGATGTAAAACAGGGAATTCAAGCATCATTGGGTATAATTTGTACTACATATAACCTTTAGGGTCCTTCTTCTCTCTTTGAAAGTACAGACAGTACACAAGGAAAGGATACTAAGAATGCTAACTTGACCATGTGGGACCAGATACTAAATTAACAGGGTGACTTGGAAGATCCAAATTATGTATGCAGGGTCTAGAAGGTCGCAGTTCTTATATATCTCTCTAAGTAGATGAAGTAGTTGAAAGAGTCTGGTGACTGAGTTTACTGGATTTTACCAAAAATGTAACCTAATATATACTTAAGGCTTGTTTAACCAAACCTTTGCTCTCTTTAATCTTACCAGTAATATTGTGGATGGGATATAGAATATCTGTGTTGGAATCTTTAGTTCATAAAGTCTCTTGTTAAATTCTGTCACATAGTATTGTGCAGTCATTTGTCGTTCCACATCAGTGAAGTGGTACCAGAGCCCCTTCTGCTCCTTATATTCTTTCCCAACGTATCTATGACCAGAGGAAAAAACACACAAAAGAAATGTGAAAGTGATCTTATCACAGAGTAAGAGAGCGGAGACCAAGGAGATATGCAAAAATGCTTGAAAGACGTTACTCTTTCTCTACCTTGGACAGCCAATATTAATTATCTTGACTTACCTCATGACTCAAATAATTTTGTAAGAGCCTCCTGAACAAGAGAACAGAATTCATGTTGGCTGACTGTGATGGCTAATGTTATATGCCATCTTGACTTGGCCATAGGATGCCCCGACATTTGATCAACCATAATTCTGGGTGTTTTTGTGAGGTTGTTTTTGGATGAATTTCACACTTAAATCAATAGTCTGAGAAAAGCAGATTGCTCTCCATTATGTGGATGAGCCTAATCCAATCAGTTGAAGGACAAAAAATAGAAGAAAAAGACTGACCTTCTTCCTAGTTAGAGAGAATTCCTCTTGCCAAATTGCCTTTGAGCTGGGACACTGGTCTTGTCCTGCCTTTGGACTTGAACTGAAACATCAGCTCTTCCTGGGTCTTGAGCCTGCTGGCCTTTGGCCTGGAACCACACCATTAGCTCTCCTGGGTCTCCAGCTGGCCAATTGCAGATCTTGAGATTTTCTGGCCTCTATCATCATGAAAGCCAATTCCTGACAATAACTCTTTGTCTGTCTATCTATCTATCTATCTATCTATCATCTATCTAGCTATCTATCTAGCTATCATCTATCTATCTATCTATCTATCTATCTATCTATCTATCATCTATCTATCTCTTCTTGGTTCTGTTTTTCTGAAGAACACTGTCTGATACACTGACCCAGGATGATGCTGATTATAGAGAAAGTGTCCAGTTAATGTCACAGTTTGCCAGACTTCCTTGGTGAGCCAAGGGCGCCAGGATGGACACTGGAAAGTGCAGGCTCTGCAACCAGATCTTTTACTACCTGCAATGTGGCCTTAAACAGGTCAATTAACCAATCTGATGCCTTCCTCTACCCCTTCCTTATATGATTCCTTCATCTGTACAAATACTTGTTTCCATCATCACCTATTATGGTCGTAGCCCTGTGCTAGTCCTGAGTGTTTTGAAGAAAGTGTGAAATATGATTTGTATATTTCAAGGACTAATGCATAGTTGGAGACAGAAGATATGAGGCAGTAAATGATTAAGTGTTTAAAAGAGCAAAATAGTAACTATCACACTTTACTGTAGTTTGTATTTGCTGTAAGCTGGTGTGAATTTATGAGTAATTTGCATGTGTCCAGAGTGACCTCCAAAAATCTAAGGGAATTGTCAGTTACAGACCTCAACTACAGAAAACACTCCAGAAATTACTGAGTCCAGTAGGATAATGAAATCTAAGTTGGCTGCAGTTTTGGCCATTCAGACTCCTGGGGAGCAGAAAGGAAATCTGAGGGGCGCCTGGGTGGCTCAGTTAGGCATCCAGCTCTTGGTTTCGGCTTAAGTCATGATCTTAACTCATAACCTTAGTCAGGTTGTGAGATCAAGCCTGGTGCTGGGCTCTGCACTCAATGCAGAGTCTGCTTGAGATTCTCTCTCTCCCTCTTCCTCTGCCCCTCCCCCTGCTCGCTCTCTCTCTCTCTCCCTCGAAATAAATAAATAAAATCTTAAAAAAAAAAAAAAGCAATCCGACAGTGGAGACTCAGAAGAGGAACCTCCACGGCATCAGAAAGCAGCCAGCAGAGGAGCAGTTGTCATAACAGGCGTGTCCTGCCAGTGCTTCAGGCCTTTCTGCTCTGGGCGGACCGCTGGGCCGTGGGAGCTCTGAGTCAGTTCAGAACTTTGAGCAAACCCTGGTACCACCGCGTTTCCCAAACATTCTGTCAGAGGCCCTCCAGCGCTAGTTACAGGATCATCTATCTGGGAACAGAGGCCCATTCTTTCTGGCATCTTATGCCATTTCGTTGGGACCATTTTTCTTCAGTAAGGATTTGTTAACAGTAAACTCTTTTTTCTTTGACAGCTTTTAAGGTTATTTCTTTATTCTTGGTGTTCGAAAGTTTTACTACTATATAGCTAGAAGTGGATTTATGATCGTCTGCCTTCCTTCCTTCCTTCCTTCCTTCCTTCCTTCCTTCCTTCCTTCTTTCCTTTCTTGTTTCTTCCCTCCTTCCATTTCTCTCCTTCCATTTCTATCCTACTTAGGATTCACTATGATTCCTGTATCTGAAGATTAATGTGTTCTGGCAATTCTGGGAAATTATCATATATTATCCATTCAAATAGTAATTCTTTTCTATTTGCTCTCTTATCTTTTTCTGATCAGACATGTGTTGGATCCTCTCACTCCATCTTCCATATTTCTTATTCTCTCTTTTATTTCCCATCTCAGATCCTCCTATGATGCTTCTTGCTGTATTAATTTCTTAGGGCTATTATAACCAAGTGCCATAAATTGAGTGACAACAGAAATGGATTCTCTCATGGTTCTGGAGCCTGGAAGTCCAAGATCAAGATGTCAGTAGGGCCGTGTTCCATCTGAAGCCACTAGGGAAGGATGTTTTCCAGTCCTCTCTCCTGGCTTCTGGTGGTTCCTGCTTTGTGGCAACATAACTACAATTTTACATGTATTCTCCTTGTGCATGTCTATCTCCAAATTTCCTTTTTATAAGAATATCAGTCACAGTGGATGAGGGGCCCACCTTATTCCAGTATGACCTTGTCTTAACTAATTATATCTGCAATGACTCTATTTCAATAAGATCACAGTCTGAGTACTGTGGGTTAGGACTTCACCATATGAATTTGAGGCTGGAGGTACAGAGCTGTTAAAAAACTCATTCAACCCATTACACATGGCTTCATCACTTGGATGTGTGATGGGGGCAAGTTTCTTAACATCTCTATGCCTCAGTTCCCTCATCTGTAAAATGGGATAATAGCATTTTTCTCATAGTGTTTTGTGATGATTAATTAAATTAGTATATAAATCACTTAAAGTAAGACTTAGCACATATATACTTGGTAAATATATTTACATGTTTCTATTATTATTATGATCATCAACAACCTTTTCAAGAAATGTACTTCCGCTGTTTAAGAATCACCCAATTTCTCACTCTTTCTCATTTCCTCTCTTCCTATTTATTTCTACATTATTTGGATTTGGATAAAAAACAGGTCCATCTTAAAATTCTTGGCTTATAGCGTTTTTTTAAATACACAGATGATGTAGAATTTGGCCTCAAACCCAATGGGGACCACCTGTGGTGACTAATTTTTTCAGGTGTGTTTTTGCTTGAAGTTGTCATCCAGAACTAAGGCCAAACAAAAAATTTTCCAGGTATTTACCTCAGTGGGATGGTTTTGTTTTTAAAGATTTATTTATTTATTTGAGAGAGAGAGAGAGCAGGGGGAGGGGCAGAGGGAGAGGGAGAATCTCAAGCAGACTTTCTGATGAACAGGGAGACTGACACGGGGCTCGATCTCATGACCCTGAGATCATGACCTGAGCCAAAGTCAAGAGTTGGATGCTTAAAAAACTGAGCCAGCCATGTGCCTGGGCATGGTTTTTTTTTTTTTTTTAAGATAACTTTTTCCTTGAGGATGTAGCTGTTCCTGCATCCTTGCTTTATATGGTTGGTCTCTAAACATGCCCTTACATTGTGTAACTTTGGTCACTAGCTGCCACCTCATCCCACCCCACTCAAAACTTCTACAGGGGGCGTCTTAAAGGCTCAGTATGCGCTTATATCCTGGATACGCTTCATCCCTAGCCTCAAAGGATTTCCCTACCTTTTTTGCAGACCCATTTATTTACATATAAGTGTGTTTTTCATAGTTGAACTAGACTTCTTGCCAGCATTTTTAGTGGGAGTGTTTGAGGCTCTCTGTCCTGCCATACAGTCAGAAACTCCATGTTTCTTATCTTTACAATGGGGATAACAATGTCTCCCTGAGAGGTTGGACATTATGTACATCTATGTAAAATGGCTGACATAATGTTAGTCAGTGTGTGGTAACTACTGTTAGTTAATTAATGAGGAGGAGGAAGGTGTAGGAATCTGAAAATATACATTGTGGCTAAGTTTTCCAGCTCTTCCAAAATCTTATATATGATGAATTAACCAAAGGGCATAATTAGCCCATTTTGCATTAGTGATATAGATGTTTAAAGAAATACCTCCCCAGGGTCTCTTCTTGATGAAGATGATGAACCCAAAACGCATTCCTTTGTCTGCCTTTCTTCTTCACATTCAGGTAGTCCCCCAAATATACAACAGTTTCTTGGGCTGTCCATAATTCTGATTTTTTAGAGTATTTTAATAAAAGAGCATCTGGAAAAAAAGATAAGATAAAAATGGATGTTATTTTCAAAGGGATGTTACAATTTATGAATAAAGATGAAGTGCACAGATCCTAGTCCAGCTTGTCTGAAATCGTCAGCTTCAGACATTTTCTCAAATTTCAGCTCCTTCCATGACGACTACTACAAAGTTAGTGAAGTACAATAAAGTAAACTTTGCAAATGTAATGAAGATTCACAAACTCTTTTGCTTGATGAAGATGAAGATAAGGCCAGAGTTTCCGCAAGAAAATGGTGGAAAATAAAGGCTCTTTAAACAGCAAAACCCCAGAGACCATCTTGGAAGAGTGATATATGTTCGCATCTTCTTCTAATTATCTGGGGGGCCCGGACAATGAGCCTGCTACTGGTGCCAGACCATACAGATAGAAATAAATGAAATAACTTTACCTCAGAGACTCCTGGCAACTCCAGAAATCATAGTTACCTATTAAAGTGCACCTGAATTTTCTCTTGTTTTGTTTAAGTTGGGAAAGTCCAGGAATCACTTGACAAAATACAGCCACCATACAAAGACGCTATTCAATCGAAAAAGGAAAAGATAAGAAGGAAAAGCAAAAACTGTCTCCACCTTAAGGAAAGGCAGAACACTGCTAGCAAGAAAGCATTTCTTTGAGGGGAAAGACATGAACTCTGAGGAAGAAATGCAACATTTTGGGATCCAAGTTAAAAGGAAGTGAACAAGGACCTCCTGCATCTAGGTCGTGATAATGGGTGAAGGAACAGGAGACTCAGGAGAGAAAATACCTTAAGTAAGATAAACTCAAGGGTCTGGGTCTGGGGTGGGAGATGACTGGAGGCTGGGAAGACAGTGGCCAGCGTTGAGCCCCTCAGTCAGAGAAGCTGGGCATGGAAACAGAAGGTGAGCTGCTCGCACACATTCATAGGAAGGGCAGGGAACTGAGGGAAGGAAGATGGAGGAAATGTATAACTTTCTTTGTTTCCTCAACTTTGGCCTTTCTCTGTTTTCCTCATCTGTATACTGGGGATAATAATGTCCCCTAATGGGTCTGAGATCATGTGCATGTGGCTTTTCACCCACAAATTGGCACATAGGCATAACAATAAAGCAGTTACCTAACTCTAAGATATGTGATTCGGAACCTACACAATCCCTAAAAAGGAAATAGTGCATAGGGAAACCCTGTCATCGTGGAACATTCTGCTTCTTTTTATGACAACATGATCTGTATTTCAGTCTGACTTCAAGGCAGCAGGCAAAGCACCGGAATACTCTGAAGCAGAAGTTACTGACATTGTCTTTATAAAAACTCATTGAAGAGCTCTTAAAAAATACTGATGTCTGGATCCAAACCCCAGGCCCATTAGATTGGAATCTCAGGGGTGGGGCACTGGAAATTTTAAAAAGCACCCCCCCAGGGGATTCTTATATCGTGCTAAGATTAAGAACTACTACTTAATTAATTAGCTAATTAATTTATTTATAGATTTACTTATTTCCTTGAGAGAGAGAGTGTGTGTGCATGAGTGGAGGAAGGGGCAGAGGGAGAAGGAGAGAGAGAATCCTCCAGCAGACTTCCCACTGAGCACGGAGCCTGATGCTGTGCTCCTCAGGGTGCTGGATCTTAGGACCCTGAGATCATGACCTGAGCTGAAATCAAGAGTTGGACACTTAACCAACTGAGCCACCCAGGCTCCCAGAGAACTACTACTTTAGTATCCAGTGCTGAGCAATCCACAAAGTTTGTTTCTTTTGTCTCATTCAAAGAATTCTTCGGTAACTTGGAGGGTGCTACCATGTGATCCTCTGGGCTAAGAGAAGAGCCTTCTTTTGTCTTCTTCCCAGTCTCTCCACCACTTTTAAGCTGTAATAGACACATCGACTACCGCGTGGCCCCAACTCAGGCTCCCTGTTATGATAAATGACCTTGGGCTGTTCCATAAGCAAGAAATAGTTGCTGATTGCAATAGTAGGGGGCACCTGCTCAATCCAATGGCTGGAAAGAAATCTTGTGGACAGGTGTAAAAATCTCTGCCCACCAGAAGAGTGATGTCGAACTAGGTCAAACTCTGCCACCTAGAATCTGAATGGGGAAAAAACAGAAATCAGCTGGCTGATAATGAGAATCCATGGAAAAGACAGATGCTGAGTGGCTATGTCATGCAAAGCTGTTTTAAACCCTGACTGATAACTGTTCCTTGGTCCTGTAAGATTCCTGTCTGCCTTACTGCCTTGTGTATCTTCATAACAAGCCCCCAATATATGAGGTGGCCTGAGTACGCCTCTAGTCTTTGCAACCATTAGAGTCCACCACACCAAGAGTGAGGGAAACCCCCAAAGTACATATTTCTCTGTATATTCATAAAGCATAACAGGGGTCTGTGTCTTGAGTTTTAAGTGACCTACATATCAAGCTCTTCAGAGGACCCCAAAGGTACACAGAGGCTTCCTGAGGCTGTACCTACTGAAAGGTTGTACTCACTGTGTGATCGGTGGAGTTGATTGGGCTTAAAAACTCCTGTATTCTCCAGTCTCTGTAACAGCCAATCATGCGTCACACCTGCCAAGAGTTTTTCAAAGTCATCAGGGTGCAGGGTTCGAGCCTCTAGGATCTCTTGCCTTATCATTCCTGGCAACAAAACAAAAGAACTGCCACTGGAATTCAGAAAGGACCAGGGGTTGTCCCCCTCAGAAGAACCGCCGGAAAATGAGGATGATTTCAACCACCACGCCGAGGATGAGCTGGAGTTCTGGCTGCAGTTTAGTATGTTTCCTGGTTTGTTTCCTTCCTCTGTGGTAGTGCAGTCCTTGCTAAGATCAGGGAAGGCAATGTTATTGCTTACAGATGGGTCGAGGGTCTCAGCCCCCTGACTATGCGGCTGCCTCAGAGCACACAAGCTAGAAGAGCCACGCCCACTTGCGGGGTGAACATCTGTGCTGTCGAGCAGTTGGCCCTCCTCATCCACTGTGGACGCCTCAGGGTCAATGTCTTGCTCTTTGACTGAGCCTCTGCTCTTTCCTGAGTCAGGATTTTGAACAGGCCAATGAAGAGTGAGAGAGCTACATGCCATCATAGAACTTTTGCCCAGAGAATCCTCCATGACTACATGAGAGTCTAAGGGCATATCCCCTTCTTTTTCCTCTGTTTCTCCTTCTGGGTCAACACCGGAGGGGCTATCTTTAAATGTAAGGCCTGTGCCTCTTTTGATTTCTTCCCCATGCCTGTCTTTGGCATCACAGTTGATTTCTGGAAATTCAGTTAATTCAAAGGTTTCTTCTTCTCGGACCGAAGGATATGTGGCTATGTTCTTGGGCCAAACAGAATCAGAAGAGGACAAAGCAGAACCAAACAAGGGTCTGGAATGAGCAGAAGTGTTTCTGGATCCCATGGTTCTGACTTTCTGTAAACCTTCTGGAACTCCTTCTAACAGCCCTGCACCAGAGGCCAAGAACATGCCTGTTGTGTTAGGAGGACAGAAGGTTGTCAAGGGCATGTGTTCGTGTAGCTGACTTTGAGAAGACTCTAAATTGTCATCCTTGGACCCTTGGAGAGAGAGACCATGAAGCTCTGAAGACAGTGGATGTACAGCTCTGCCGTCCTCAATAATCTCTAGTTCTTCAGACAGGGCAGTGGAACACTGAGTATCCACAAGATGTTCTTCTTTGCAAGGCTCTTTTCTGGTTGACCTATCATAGATACAATTCACTTCTTCCCAGCTTGTAGAAGAACTGACCCCTGATAACTTGCTCCAAGAACTAGAACAATGGCTGTCACTCAGAGACTTGTTCAAAACAGCTCCTTTACCCTGGCTGTGGTCTGGTGACTCAACCTCAGTCTCTACATCTTGATCCAAGGAGACTCGAAAAGCATCAGAATGGGGCCAGTTTTTCCTTCCTATCCTCCTGAGTTTCTCCTGATTATTCTTGGCCATTTGGGAGGAAGATATTACCATGCCTTTTTGAAAATGTGATTGGTCTTCAGTAGTACACACAGTGTCTATGTTTTTTGTCTCTGTTTTTAGAGTAGTGATACAGACTCCTGTTTCTGTATCTTTCTGTTTATTTTTGTTGTTTCCACAAGAGCTTTCAAATACTTCACACACTGAAGTATGGTGCTGTGAATAGGCTTCAAGGATGTTTTGGAAATACACTTGCCCATACAAGATGGGTTTATCCAACCCATGCTTGAAACTCTCTGGAACATAAGACTTGCCATCTAAATTTGAGAAGCCTTGAATTTGTAAATGATCCTTTACCTGGGCGATAATAGACAAGACCTGCCGGGAGAGAGCTTCTCTCTCCTGACTTCCAGAGGAAGTACTGAAACTGTACAGCTTTCCCATAGCTTCATTACAGAGCTGACCTGCTGCACGGACTATCTCCGTCTCCCCATAAAGTCTTTGGTGCACTGTGGTAAGGCCGAAAGCAGCTTTGAGGAGACTATGAAGCTCTTGTTTTCCAGTAACCGGTTCATCATATCTCTTGGTGAGGAGGCCAATTTCGAAGGCCTCTTTGGCTTCACACAGATATGAATTTTTCATTTCTCGAGGACAGTCCTTAGAACTACTATATGACAACAAGCATGTGCCACGGATATTCTGAGGAAAATACCAAATACAAAATCAGACACTGAATTAGAAGCTGGAAGTGAATCAGGAAATCTTCATTCCTAGAGGACAGTTGTTAGAAGTATTATAGGAAAATAAACACGTGTCACAGATATTCTAAGAAAAATATACAATCAAGTGTTGAGTCACGGACCTAAAGTCTTTTTGGTGAATCAGGAGAAGGGACTGGGATGTATGTGATTGGGTGGCATGAGGGGGTAAGAAATGAGCTCTAACTACTATCTTGCTGTAGGCCTGATCTTTTTTTTTAAAGTTTATTTTTTTTAGTACCCTCTACACCCAATGTGGGGTTCGAACTCATGGCCCTGAGATCAAGAGTTGCATGTTCCTCTGACTGAACCAGCCAGGGGCCCCAGGACTGATGCTTTTTGATCAAAGATGATAAATTTGTTGTTGCTGTTACTGCTGTTGTTAGTTTTAACAAACAGAGTCTTTATACATGGGATGCAGACAGAGTAATCTTCTCTGTGCAAATAAGGCTGCTGTATATGAAAATATAATTTATTTAATAGTAGTCAAAACAACAGAGTAATGGCTTCCAAATCCCTCTGTGTACCTGGGCACTATTTCAAAATGAAAGATTTCTGGGTACCTATCCCAGAGATTTGCATTTAGTAGATCTAGGGTGGACCAGGAATGTGCATTTTGAAAAGACTCCTTGGGCAATTCTGATGTGCTTGGGGAACCATTGGTCTAAGGCAGACCGCATCATACCCTCAGGCCAAATTAATTTAGCTTCCACCAGGATGTCACTACTCTGACTGATAGAACCTTTCCATACATAAGGCCTGATCACAATTATCTAGTGATGTGCACAAAGCCCACTTTGGGTTGGTCCCTTCCCTGTTACTGGTTACTTTCCTCACTGGGAAGAGGCTCAGGGAGAGGCTGCCCTTGGCTTACCACGGCCGAGAGCACGAAGAGGGGCGTGTAGGGACTGAAGGCTGTTGCCAGTTTGCAAGCTTCTGCAGCTGACAGCAAATGGTGGTCAAACTCCTTCAGCAAACCCTGTGAAGAAACAGGAGGCCAAGTGGTGTACTGACAATTATTTATCCACTAGCAAAAGTCAGGCTATGAACTGCCTTTGCTTTTCTTTCAGGATTCTGAGGGACACTCTGCCCCTTGTCATAACTATTTCAGAACAGTGCCAAGGAATTAAGTGGCTCAAAAGGCCCTAGGGAGCTGAGTGGCCTTTCCCCCAGCACCCACACACAACCATCCCCCCTCCCTCCCCAGAGAGGGCCTAATGTGTGCAAAAATTCACAACGCCTACTGGTACAGAATAACTGACACAAGTTTCTCTGGAGGATCGTGCAACTCTTTGTTCACAGAAACTGCATATTTTGCAGCCAGATTAGCTGATGATTTCTGCACTGTTCTTGGCAAAGAGCCGTTTAATGTATGATTTCACAGCAATTAAGACTCATTCACTCGTCCTAGAAATACAGTTCTAGACATGAAGGAGATAGCAGACAGTGAGCCTGCAATAAGCTTACTTCCTACTGAGGGGAGGGGGTCAGTCAATACACGAAATGAGTACAATGCAGAGTATCTGACATGGCGATAAGTGTTCCAGAGAAAAATAAAGCGGGAAGGAGGTTCAGGATGGGGAGGCAGTTTCCAATTTTTTAAAGATTTAATTTAACCTTTTTTTGTGTGTGTGAAGTAAGCTCTGTACCCAGTATGGGGTTTGAACTCAGACCCTGAGATCAAGAGTCACATGCTCAGCCACACACGTTGGCAGTTTATAATTTTAAACAATCCTCAAAGACAACTTCACCGAACAAGGGATTTAACAACCCTTTTCTTGTATGTTGGTTTGACAGCAAAAGCAACATTCTGCTAAGACTCAGACTGCCAGCAGCAAGCTGCATGCGTTCTTATGCCACACTGATCACTACTAAATACGGGTACTCTTGTCACTTTAGTATTTAATGAAAATGGCAATCTTCATGATCATATTAAACCTCTCAGGACCAGTGCAGTGCAGGCGAGCAGTTCGATGTCTATGCTAATGCTCTTGACGGTCAGAGACCTGGGTTCTGCTCCTAGTATTCTTTCTTACTGGGTCTGCAAACTATAGAGCTCACTCAGTTTCTCTGGACCTCAGTTTATTTTTCTCTAAAATGGGAACAATACATTTTGCTCTACCTACCTCATAGGGTTTTACATGACTCCTATATATTGAGTTGTAAAGGAATACATAAGTATTAGTAATAAGAACCCAGACAAGTGACTGATGCTCTGAGTTGAACAGAAGGTAATTAAAGTTTTAAAATTGTTACCCCTTTGGGGCACCTGGCTGGCTCAGTCAGTACAGCATGCAACTCTTGATCTCAGGTTGTCATTTCGAGCCCCATGTTGGGTGTAGAGCTTACTTAAAAAAATAAAATCTTAAAAATTGTTACCCCTTTGCCTTATCACTGAGGTAGCCCAAGTGTGGAAATGGATTTTTGTGATGATTTGAAAGGAAATGAGTGGGATTCAAAGCATTTATCACCTCGATGGTATTCATTCATTCATTCACTTGTCTTTTTTGTTGTTGTTAGTACCCTTGTATGTCTGGTACTGTGCTAGGTGCTAAGATAATAAAGCCAAATAGGACACCACAGGAATTGTGCCCAAGATTGTTCATGTGACCCGAAAAGGGGAGGCACTTGTGCTCCCTGACTCCTGGAGAGAGAACGAGATTGATGTACCAATCACCAAAAACGTTGGCAGTTTTGTAAGGTGATGCCACTCTGCACTGTGGTTTTGACATGTGATAATTACCAAGTGAATCTGTGGATTGTTTTTAAACTTTTCATAATCTTTTTTGCTCATGGAAACAAAGATATCTGCCAGTATACCTAGTGATGTGGAAATACCCTGTAAGAAACAACAAACAAAAAACACAGATTAGGAATTTATGGTCAATTACCGCTCTCGTCTCAAGGCTTAAAGGCAACGATCAGTCCTCCATATGAACTATTGCTCCTGTTGCTTCTTATTCTAATTGTGATTGTTATTCTGACAGTGGAAATACTTCTAAACCAGATGCCACAGGGCTTGAAAGATCATCACATCCTGAGGACAGAGACCTAATGTAAACACAACTATTTCTTAGTTGGGCTTACTGGACTGTCAACACTAATTTCCCCGTACTGCTAGGCCTGAAGAATTGGCTCAAGCAAGAGTCCTTGTGTCCCATTCTGTGTTGTAAATGGATTGCAGGCTGACACAGCTCAGGGAGATGAGATAACCCAGTGTTCCAGTTAACAAGGAGAATATTCCCGCAGAGGTACAGAGAATGAAAACATCAAGTAGGAAAGCGAACGTTGCCTCTCAGTTTCTTGGATAAAGACGCCCCAGAAACAATTAATTGAAGCCTGCCCACTTGACTCAAGGAAAACGACTTTACATATAAGCAACTTGGCCATCTCAACCTGTGGAATCATGTAAAGGCTAAATCAGTAATCAAATAAATAGATGAATGGATCAAAAAAATAAATTCATAAATAGTTAGAAATGAATGCCAAAACACTAACTACATGCCAGGAATCTAGCTGTGAGTGGGGACAGGGCAAGATACAAGAGGAAGTTACCAAATGTTCCTGGTCCTATGCCCAGGCAGAATCGATAAAAATAGAACCAATAAACTTGACAAATGATACACTGAATTGTGCCATAAGGAGATAATCATCCAAAGACAAATGTAGGAAAGGAAAAAAAAAAAAAGCGCTAGATACACCACCTTTCTATCTGGCTGAGGAAGTGTCAGATACCCTATGATGGAGGTCCAGATTAGCTCTGCTGCTTCATACCACATCCCTGGAAAAAGAGGGGGAGACAGGACACACCGCTAGTGTCTGTGTATTGTGTTAGAAAATACCTTTGCAAACTAATACAGAAAGAAGATTCACTGGCTCCTTGTAGGAAATTTTAGGGTTGAATTATATTGACAGCAATCAGCAGATAGAAATCTGCTGGAAAAACAGCAACTTATTTTTCCAGTTGGTTTGAGAGAGATAATTCCTCCCTTTCACAGAGAAACAGTAAGAATTATTGTACATCATATGTAATATATATGAATATAAAAATCATTAACTCCATTATTTACAAGAATACTAATTACCATTCTATGTTAAAATTTTTCAAACACTTTAGTTTGCATATTTATTTATTTATTTATTTGAGCACCTACAGCTCCTTTTTAGTCTTCCTTTTTTTTAAAAAAAATTAATTTAAATTCAATTAATTAACATATAATACATTATTGGTTTCAGAGGTACAGGCCTGTGATTCAACAGTCTTATATAATACCCAGTGCTTTTTCGTTGTTTTTTAAAGTCTTCAGTGTTCAGGTGAGGGAAGGGCCTCAGGGGCCCCAGGAGTCCCAGGGGCTCCTTCCTCCCTCTCAGCATATCTCCCCACTCCTCCCTCCAACCTACAGCAGAGCCTCTGCCCTGTGTCCCTCCCTCCTCAGGACACCTCCTTGGGAACCCCACTCCCACCCCCAGTGTTCAGGTTGCCCTGATCTGGGGACAGTGCTAGGAGCCCTCTCCTGGACTGCTGGCAGAGCACTCAGGCTTGCTGGGATGGAAACAGCAGGGGCGGGGCCATGCAGTTTAAAGCACAGTTAGCATTCTATAAATTTTGTTTGACAAACTCAGGAATGCCCTCTGAGGAATGAATGGGTAAGGTGTTGGGGTGGGGTAGAATAAGGTGTCACTCTAGCACGTGGAGTCCTGTAGAACTGAAAGTTAGAAGCCAGAAATAACACCGAGGACCCTAGGGTTAACATCACACTGTACAACTGTATATTTCTTTAACAAAACTCGACAGAAAATATTTTGTTCTATTCATGTTCATAACACTCCTGGGATCTTAAACGCCATTTTCTTTTTGATGAGGAAAGTCAGTGAAGTGGGGATTAGTAATTGTAACCAGATATAATAAGAAAATCCCACGGTAAATCTCGCAGCCAGACTTTGTAAATGAGCCCTGAGAGGCACGAATGTTTGATGACCGTACCCAGCTTTTGCAGAATTTGCCCTCTGATCTGTATGCAGACTGACTGCACCAGGACCTTGTCGCTTTCATTTCTGTATAGCCAGGTACCTACAACAAAAGAGGGAAAAAAGCAAAGTGGCTTTAGCTTTGAATTGTCAAGGAAATAGCCTGGTGAAATGAAACCATTTTTACAGAAGTCTTCATGAGCACATGCGCTCCAGATTCAAGAGATGATCTTTTCTCTACATTTAGGGAAAGGTCCCAACTCGCTGCTGTAACCTACAAGGCTTCACAGAAATGAACTCCTGTCTGGTCTCCGCCTCTGCCAGCTGACTATGTCCTGCCGCACCGACTTCATTTGTGTTCCTTATCATGGGAGCTGTGTCTTGCTGTTACCTCTGCCTGGGACCCGCTTCCCTCTGGTTCCTGAGGAGACCAGCTCCTCCTTCCAGTCCACCCAAAATTGGCTTGGAGGTCGAGACTGATGACTGCACGTGCACACCAAGAAGGTATGAAAAGATTTAGTACTCATGTAATGAGGCTTTCCGAGGAGAGTAGGCAGGCACCCAAGCTGGTCCATTTGACATGAGTGAAGAGTGGTGAGTGGCTTTGGTTTTTATTGTGATTGGGGTGTGGGGCTGGGGTAAAGTCTCCCACAAGGTATGCTCAATTTATTGATGAGTGAGTTTAAACCAAACCAAACCCCCCCCCCCACGCCAGCCTGTCCAGTTATGGGAAAATGTGGATGGGGGAAGGCTGGGGCCTGAAAAGTGTCAGCGGTCAAACACCAAAAATAGAGTCAAATTCATTATCACATCCTCCTTGATTCTGTGTCACACCATGTTCTCTATTCTCCTGGGCTTCTAATCCCAGCGTGTGTGTGTGTGTGTGTGTGTGTGGTATGGAAGATGGGATGTGTGCATATCATAGGTTAGTGATGGTAGCCATAAATGAGGGGTGTATGGTCAATATCTGTATTCCCAACTGCCTCCCCACTGGCAATGTCTACAAGTTTCAAGGAGCTTGGGAACCTTGGATCCAAGCACACTGGGATTAAAAATCTCCTGGAAGTTGTGTTCAGTTTACTGGGAAACTTATTGACTTTAATGTCCAGAAGTTCAGACAAGATATCTGAAGGTTCGAATGATTTGCTACCCAAATTCCAGGGAGTTCCGGAGACGTCTAGTGTAGGGTAACTATTAGGTCATTGAGTTGCTTTTAAACAAGAACTCCAGTAGATACTGCAGGTGAAGGTCGTTGTGAAGATATGAAAGCACCTTACCTGTTGCTCCGTTGTTGCTTATTAGACTGCTCAGGATATACTCTGCTTTTAAAAGTTTCCCTGAAAAGAAGCAACCAAATGCTACACAATTAGTTTTGAACATGTGCCTTCAATACTACTAGTAGTTTATGCTTTAAGATTAACACATTATAACAGGGAACATAACCTTTCTCGGAAACATTCTGTTTTAAAATTTAGAGTCAGGGGCACCTGGGTGGCTCAGTCGGTTAAGTGATGGACTCCTGATTTCGGCTCAGGTCATGATCTCAGGGTTGTGAGATCAAGCCCCACATCAGTCTCTCTGTTCAGCAGGGAGTCTACTTGAGATTCTCCACCCCTCCCCTCTCCTCTGCCCTCTCTCTTCTGCAAATAAATAAATAAACGCAGGTGGCTTCCCCAGCGCTTCTCCTTGGCTCCTCAGTGTGCAGAGGTCAGCAGCACCCAGCAGTCAGCAGTGTCCTGCAGCATCCTCTCGGGTAACTTCGCAGTGCAGTGCTGCCAGGGAGGGACTTCCCCACGAATGTTTCCTCCTGGCATTCCATAAAGGTGGCTTTGTGGTGAGTTCCAAGGCGCCTCTCAGACAATGGCTTCTCCCAGCACCCAAGAAGGTGGATTTCCGGTGAGTTCTCCTGGCATAGGACCTCCTTGACTTCTCTGCCATCCCATGAGCCATGGCTGTGCCTTCTCCAACAAGGTCTGGGGCGCAGTTCTGGTGTGCCTGGCTGTGGGGTTGGGAGCTTTTTCTTATATGCTCTACTTATATGCTCTACAAGGGATAGCGGCTGCTCCTTTAAATGCTTCTCCTGTATTCTTTAGAGTTCTCTTTACTACTTAATAGTAATTGCTCATTAATCCTCTGATATAGTTCATAACTCTTTATATTAAATGTTCCTTGTTCAAATTACTGTGTTGCTTCCATCTCCTCACTGGAACCTAACCAGGAACATATCTAACCCTAGTTTGTATTTTTAACCTAAATGGGTTGAAAATTTTATAAAACACCTCTCACATCTTAGGTGAACATGAACCAGTTACTACATTATTATTATTATTACTATTATTATTATTATTATTATTTAGTAAGCTCTACACACAAGCAGGCTTGAACTCATGACCCCGAGATCAAGAGTCACATGCTCTACCAACTGAGCCAGCCAGGTTCCCCTGAATGAAGCAACTTTTAAATATTTAACCATCCTTGTATACCTGGAATAAGTCTTCCTTGACTATAGTGTATTATTATTAATTTAATACAATGCTGGTCAATTTGATAATATTATAAGATTTTTGCATCTGATAAATTATGTAAGTGATACTACCATATAATTTCCTTTTATTTTTATCTTAATTAGTTTGACCTGTGCATTTACCTATTCTTTATTTATCATTGCTTTTTGAATCTCCTACTCCATCTCTATAGATCCAACATCTCCCTTAACAAAACATATTCTTTCATGTGTGTGTGTGTGAGAGAGAGAGAGAGAAACAGGGAGAGAGATGTCTTGAGAATAATAAATATTTTTAGTCTTTGTCTAAAAATGTCTATTTTGTCCTCACTTTTGAATGATGACTTTGCTAAGTATAAAATTCTAGGTTGAAAGCTATTTCCTCTCTCTCTCTCTCTCTTTTTTTTTTTTGTAGATTCCACTGCTTTCTGGACTCTGTTGTTCCTGATAAAATGCTTTTTGTCAGTCTAAATATAGTTCCCATATCTATAATCTGTCTTTTCTCTCGGTTTCAAGATTTTCTCAACGTTTGATTTTCTGTAGTTTTACCACATTATGTCTAGATGATTAAAAAAAAAAGAAGTTAGCTCAAGGTTGCATCCATCTCTTCAATGCAAAGACATGTTTTTCTCCAATTCCAGTCAGTCCTCTCAGAAGTCCTATTATGCTTATGTGCTTTTTTCATTCTATTCTCCAAGTTTTAAAATTCCTCTTTCATATTTTCATCTACCTAACTCTAGATGCTTCATTCTCAGTATTTTCCTTAAATATAATTTCCAGTTCCATCACTTTCTCTCCTGCTGTTAGATCTGCTGCAGGAATGCATTTCAGGTAGATTAGTTAGGGGGTAAGAACACCTGAGAAACTGCCCCAGGAAATTTATCTTTCTTGGAAGGTTGTTACCACTAAGCTGTAACAGGTAGGCACATATTTAGAATCTTTGGATAGTCCTTTAAAAAAAATTATTTATTTTTAAAGATTTTATTTATTTATTTGAGAGAGCAACTGAGCCCACACATGAGAGAGCACAAGTGAGGGGAGGATGGGCAGAGGGAGAAGCTGGCTCCCCGTTGAGCAGGGAGCCCCATGTGGGGCTCGATCCCAGGACCATGGGATCACGACCTGAGCCAAAAGGAGATACTTAATCGACTGAGGCACCCAGGCATGCTGTCCCTTCCTCCCTCCCTTCCTCCCTCCCTCCCTTCCTTCCTTCCTTCCTTCCTTCAAAGGTTTTATTATTTATCTATTCATTTCAGAGAAAGAGCGAGAGAGAGAGTTCGTGAGCAGTGGGAGGGGCGGAGGGAGAGGGACAAGCAGACTCTGCGCTGAGTGGAGGGTCTCCACTTGGAGCTCGATTCCACAACCCTGAGATTAGGACCCGGGCTGAAATCAAGAGTCAGACGCTTAACTAACTGAGCTACCCAGGCATCCCCAGGTAGTCCTTTGCTACTCAAGTGAGGTTTGGAGAACAGCAGCATCAGTGTTGTCTGGGAGCTGGTTAGAAATGCAGAATCTGAGGCCCTGACACATCCCTACTAAATTAAGATCTGCTTATTTTTAAAAAGATTTATGTATTTGAGAGAGAGAGAGAGAGAGTGCATGCATGCACAAGTTGGAGGGAGGGCAGAGGGAGAGGGACAGAATCCTCAAGCAGACTCCCTGTGGAGCATGGAGCCTGATGTAGGTCTCCATCCTAAGACCCTGAGATCATGACCTGAGCAGAAATCAAGATTTCCCATGTGCAAACGACTGAGCCACCCAGGTGCCCTGGATCTGCATTTTTTAACAAGATCTTCGGGTGGTTCATTGAAGTTTGGGAAGCACTGCTATAATGAGACTTTTTTAAAAAAACTTTTATTTATTTAAGTAATCTGTATACCCAATGTGGGGCTTGAACTCACAACCCCGAGATTAAGAGTATTCCAACCGAGCCAGCTATTTGTGACTTTTTATCACCGGTCTGAGATGAGATTAAGTGAAAAATGGAGAGTAAGCATTTGGTAATTTTTATATCTTTTGCCAAAGTAATTTTATGACTTCAATCTAATGAGAAATACTTTGGACTTATAGTTTTATGTATTTATGTTTTTATTTCATTTTACTAATAATTTCTATTTTATTGTATTCACCTCAGTTTAAGCAGTTTCTTTGGCAGTTGGTGTCCTCATAGGCACTTGAAATTCGAAAAGCTTAGCCACCAACTTGGGAGAGCTGCTGGGTTTTTGGCTCTCTCTAGCCTTCATCATGTGATTACATTCTTGTAGCCTGTATGTACAAAAGAGGAACTTAGATGCTGTGCTTGCTTTGTAAGCAAATCCCTATCAATTACTAAACTTTCTGACCACAACACTGCTTTTTAATTTCAATTGCTGTATTTTAAAATTTTTTTTAAAGATTTATTTATTTATTTTAGAGAGAGTGCATGCATGTGAGTGTGGAGAGGGGCAGAGTGAAAGGAAGAGAGAGAACCTCAAGTAGACTCCATGCTGGGCACGGAGCCGGACAAGGGGCTCAATCTCATGACCCTGAGATCATGACTTGCGCCAAAACCAAGAGCCAGCCACTTAACCTACTGAGCCATCTGTATTTTTAAATTTCTGAAAATTCTCTTTAGTTCTTTTTCAAAGGGTGAATTCATTTTCTTTTCCTGTTATGTTCTGTTCCTTAAGCATACTATTTTTTAAGCCATATGAGTCTTTCAGGTTGTTCTATTTTTATATGTTGTTTTAGAGGGCCATTTTTTCCTGTTTGTTGTACATGCTGTTCTTCTCTTACATGTTTCATTTCCTTTTGTTGCTTACACAGTTTAACCAAGGACTTCGTTAGCAAGGATATTCTCCTGTGGGATTCCTATGCCCCTGGAGTGAGGATGTGTCTCTAGAGCATTGTTTTGTACTTGATATTCTGCTGGGCCCCCAAAATGTCAGTCCCGAACCAGTTTTTTGTTAATTATTTGGGGGGATTCCCTCCCTTGTGGGTAGGGTAAATTCAGACTCCTCACACACGTTTGGCATAGTCTTGGGGTTCTTATTTATTTGGGGAGATCTTTTTTGGCCTCTACCCCAGAGCTTGGGTAGAAAGCAAGCTTCCTTCCTTGTCACTTCTCTGGCTGAGCTGGTGGGGTTGTTCAGTCACCTCTCATAGCTGTGCAACCTCAAAGAATTCCCACTTTGTGCAACTATTTCACTCCTCACATAGTCCCATAGACCTGTCTCTTGTCCCTACATGGGGATTAAAATGACAGTCCCTTCCCCTAGGACCATACCCAAGTGTAAACCCTTCTGGCTATAGTGTCATGAGCAGTAGACTACTGTTTTAACTTTGAACACTTTCTATGTTTCCACACCTAAAAAAAAATATTCACAATATCTATGTGATAGGAGAAGATTATATACTTGCTTAATCCTCCATGTGAAAGAATTGAAGATTTGAACCTTTACCTCTAATTATGGCTTAAAAGGTTTTGCCTCCTAATTTTAAAATGTAAGAGTGAGCTGGGCAGGCCCAGGATGTCCTCTATTGCCTCTGAAATCCCATGCTGAATGCTCCGACTTTTGGCGTGTGTTTTGAGTGGATACTAGGAAGGGCTGAGTTGAAGGGGTAACAGTAGGACTGTGCTGT
Source organism: Ursus arctos (assembly GCF_023065955.2). Classification (NCBI taxonomy): domain Eukaryota; kingdom Metazoa; phylum Chordata; class Mammalia; order Carnivora; family Ursidae; genus Ursus; species Ursus arctos. Next base: position 7,593,869 of record NW_026622775.1, on the reverse strand, counting down.
CCCCTCATATGACCTTTAATCCTCTTCCTTACTCCTTATAATATCATATAGTCCTCTCATTTCTCCATCCCAGCAGTCCCAAATGCTGAGAATGGAGACCGCTTCTCATGGTACCTTCTTTACAAGGACACCACCGCTGCTCCAAGCCCCTCTCTCTGAGACATCCAGCGTATGGGGAGGCTTAAGAGTTGTTTGGGGGGGGGGGATGCTGAGTGGCACAGTAGGTTGAGAGTCTGACTTGGTTTCGGCTCAGGTTCCGATCTCAGGGTTGTGAGATCGAGCCCTGTATCGAACTCCGAGCTCACTGGAGTCTGCTTGAGTTTTTCTCTCCCCCCACTCCCACTGTTGCACTCTCATTCTCTCTCTCTAAAATAAATTAATCTTTTAAAAAAAACTAAAAGAGCTGTTTGGGGGGAGAAGTTCACAAAAATCACTCAACTCTGAGACTGTGTTTGTTTTCTTATGGCTCTTCCGGCAGTATCTTTGAGAAAAAGACAACCAACTGTTGGGGAGTGAGATCTAGAATTTTATCTTAGACACAGGCTACGAATCAGCAGAGGAGCACACTGCTCATGATGATATCTAGGCTTACTTGTTATCATGGTTAGAAGCATGAGAGAAACAGCGAAACAAACAAGTGAAAAAATCAGTTTGGCTGTGTAAAACAAAGCTATTAACATGCCTGCCTTCCGCTTGACCTCAATTTCCATGTCACACTATAGCAAATCCGTATATCATAAAATAGGCCACCTTAGCTCTGTTCCAAGCTCTAATTGAGGAGAACCAACGTTACAACTCTGCCTGTGCGCGCCCGGCCTTCATCATCCTGTTCTCCCCACGGAATGCTATGCACACACACCATCGCAATCCCATGCGATCTGAAGGAATATTAGTTGTTAGGTTTCCCTCATACCCCAAACATTATAAACGCCAAACATTGTAAAATGTCCCAAGTCAGGGATATCGGAAGGAAGCAAGTCTTCCCAAGTTCAACTCTGTCCCCGCAGTTACTCTAGGAAAGCAATAAACACGGACACAATTTATGCACAGCTGCAAGAACTTGAAAGTGAATGAAGTTGGGCTTTTGAAAAGTGAACCTCCACAAGCCCATTTCTCTCATGTCCTTTTATCTCTGTCCCTCTCTGCATCCAACAATTGTCCCATTTAGTATAGTCAGTACAGTTCCTTTTCAAAGGAAATGAAGTAAAGATACTTTAACCCCTTGAAGACCAGACTTACTTAAGCAATAATAATAGCTAAAATCAATTTAAAAAAGGAGCCAGTTCTGTTTTTAGGAAGGGCAAATCTGCCTTCTACTTTTGTCTTTTATTCTTACACTCTTAGAAAGGAGGATAACAGGCTACACATTTCTCTACCTCATGGTTTTCAGTAATTGAAATAATTCAAAAATTCTATAGAAGTAAACTTCACTGTAATACATAGCAGGCCTTTTCTCCCTCCAGCCCCCCTCTACAGTGCATCCTAAGTTAGAATGTCAGCCTCATTTATCATTTCATTCAAAGTGACAGAAGAAGAAAAAAAGATACTTTAGGGCCTAATCAGGTACTGTACCGGTGTTCCCGGTGATGGAAAAAACCCTTAAATTACTTCAGTGGATTTGTCAGCTCTATTGTTAGCATAGTCAAGTGGCCCTACAGAAAGGAGACAGGAGAACTAAGAGAAAATAGTCGAATTTTAATCTGCTTTTTAAAGGCTCTTGGTCAGAAGTATAGCAATTCAGATACCCCTGTTTGAAAGCAGCAGGACAGATTTGTTAGAAGACAAAAGCTCCAATTAGTATTTTCCACACCCTTTCACAATTTTCTCAACTGCTTTTGGCTCTGAAACCCTTTATGCCAGGGCCTTTGTGCTGGCAAGAGGCGGGTGGAAGGGCACCTCGGAGGGCCGGGGGCGGGGAGAGCCCGCGGCTTGAAAAGATGGCCCGCAGGCGCGGGTGCCCGCCGTCCTCCCGCGGAAGTCAAGGAGCCCCGGAGCGAAGGCGAGCCCCCCGGCTGGTCGGCCCCAGGACCGGAGGGCCAGCAGGAGGGAGGCCTACCTGAGTTGACCGAGAGTCGGGCTTGGCGAATAACCACCTGCGGGGCAATCGGCGTTGCTGGCTGCAACTTGTGGAGCCCTTTGGCGACCTGCAGGAGTTTGCCGGAGACGTCGAGCCCGTACAGGAAGCGGTCGCTTAGGAACACAATGGCGGCAGCAGTCGCGCAGTCGCGGGCGAGGATGGAGGCTTTCAAGGACGCCTGGAGGAACACCCATGCGACATAATGAACCAGACAGAAGCAGCGCCCCGCAGAAAATGAAGGCCGCCTTGGGACCAAGCTTAGTCTTCTGGGTGGTTTTTGTTGTTGTTGTTGTTTTTAACCAAAACAAGAACAACAAAACCTAGAACTAGGGGAAGAACATACATTATTGGGCGGCTGAACCCAAAGGAAAAAATAAATAAGGAAAAATCCAATTCAATTGTGAGATTAAGTCTTTCATTTTGTTTTCCCCACTACATTTCTAAAATTATACAAGTGATAGATGTATATTTCCTGTTATTAGAAAATTCAAACACAAGGTAAAAATGAAAAGTGACTCTTAGTTTCCCGACTCTTTACCTTAAGTTTTCCCCTCCTCCTCCCCAATCTCATTCTCACTCTTCCTCATCATGGTTTCAGAGCGATCCTTCTAGAAACTTCTACCGTCTTGTGTATATTTAGACATGAATTGGTTCCTTGCCTTGCTCTCTTCCCCCTTTCTCCTCTCCCTCTTTTTCTCTCTCATAAATGAGATGATACTAGACATATTGTTATGTTAGTTGGTTCTCTCAGTCATCTTAGCATCTAGTAAAGCGTTCCACATCGGTTCATAACACTCTGCTTCACTCATCGCCTACATTTTAATTGAGAAGAAATATAGAATTTTAGGCAATATTTTAAATTTATATTTAGGTAATGAATAAAACAAGAAAAAGAAGAAAACAGGCATGGAATGAAAGTGTAACATAAAGAGTGAGAAGTAGAGATAAGTGAGGCAAACTTGTATGGACAAACATCATCTTTTGGTCTCCAAGGTGTTACACTCAAGAGAGTCAAAGTCATGTAGCTAACAGCATAAATGAGTTTCCCACTCTGTAGTACTTTCTCCATTTGCTAGACTAAATCAAGCAGTGTTTCCTGAGCATATTGGTTCACATAGGAAGCCAAGAAAGCATTGCTCATTTTCCTAGCACAATGTTACTACACAAAGCACTGATTTCTTTACCACATAATCCTAAGTACTAACACTTGCTGAGTAAAACTAGATGCAGAGCACAGTGCTAAGTGCATTATGTGTCCTAATTCGCTCACTCTTTACAACAATCCTAACAGGCAGATTCTAATAATACCCCCATTTTACAGATGGGAAACCTGAGACTCATAGAGGTTAGGTAACATGCCCAATGTCACATGACCTGTGACTAAGAGGGGAGATTTGAATATAGGAAGTCTAGGTCCAAATCTCACATGTTCAAGTTCCATGTTGTACCAACTTTATTTTAGGAAGACAGGAGTTGGGTATCAATTATCTGATACTTGCAGTGATGCCAGTAAATACCAAATATGTAATCGGCGTTGTTACCATTGCTGATCTGGTATACTTTTGTTATATCTCTTATGGTGTGCTGTTCTATAGCACTGCATGTAGAACATAACATTTATATTTATAGGTATTCATTAATCAGTTAATGCCTACCAATAACCAGCACAATAACTGCTCTATTTTCATACTGATGCTTTCTTAACTCGATAAGGCATTTGTCTACATAATTCTGGGGTTCAGCTAGCAGATCTCCTGTACTCTAATATGAAGCTATACCTTTCAATTTAGCCTTTATCAGAATTAAAGGTAATGTTTAACCTCTTGTCTGCCTAATTCTTGTTTTATTTCTCAGTTTGCTCAGAATCCAGGAGGAAAAGAATCCTGGATCCTCGCAAAGATCCCAATGTTAATCATGGCCTAATATACCATAATCCTTTCTAAGAAAACTGCTCTGCCCACAGCTCTTGTCTTTGAAATTGACATGCATTTTGCTGCTGGAACTTGACTCCATTGCCCCACCCTACCACCAGCCCAAAGCTAACCCCAGAGTGCTCATCTGATCCCTGGTCCCATGACTCTGTGGCCTGGCTTGAAAAAATGAACTCTCAAATCTGAACTAAGAAACATAGAAAGAGTGGGAGTCAGGGTAGAAAGAAGCAGAAAATAGAATGTAGCTAAGTCACATTTATGAGCAGCAACAGACTGAAGATGGAAGAATGATGCCTCTGTATCTAAATGTACCTTTTCAAGAGGCCATTCTTAGAGTTCCAGGCCTCCTTGATTGTTCCATTATGTTTTCATAATAATGCACACCCCATTTCGTGAATTTGCTTGAGTGAACCTTTGTTCCTTCCAACCAAAAAAAACTAAAACTGAAGTGTTCAGAACTTCTATTGAGAATTGTCATATTTTAAAATGAGAACAAGTCAGTCAATTGACCTTCATAAACTGTAAATTCAAATGGAAAGGAAAATTTATGGTTTTATGTATGCCCAGCTCTGTTCATAAAAGGCTGGTCTCTGGTCAAGAGTCCTTCCTATGCAAGGAAGGTTTGCAACCTCAGCTGTTATCTGCAGAACTTGCAGCCTCTTCCACTGCTAGGCTTCCTGAAACGTGTGCTTGGAAAGAGCAATGCTATTGCTGTCACCCTGCTCATGACCACGTATCTTGCAGGGTCCTCAGCAAGCCACAGTGAGTTCCCTCTCTTTGCGGTTGCCCTTTGGTGTGTGCTTCATGGTCAGCTCTGCTCTCCCTTCTCACAGGTGCCCTGGTTCAGTTTTAGGGTAACCGTATACCTACTTGGGATGCAATGCTTAGTGACAGGCTATTTTCCAGAAATGATTCTCAATCCTTACCTGATAAAAATGGTTTCCATCATTGTAGTACCATCTAGTTTATGAGAAACATTCACATACACTATCCCATTTGAATTTATAGTAACTATAACATCTAAGTAAGGTAAGGAAACTGAAGTTGAGTGACTTTCCAAATTTACAAAGTCCAAAGGATCAGGGTCAGGCAGGAACCCATGTCTGTATCTTTTTAAAATAATTTTTCTTATTGTGGTAAACAACGCATAACATAGAATTTCCATCTTCACCACTTTCAAGTGTACAGTTCAGTAGTGTTAAGTATATTGTTGTGGAATAGATCTCCAGAACTTTTCCATCTTGCGAATATGGAAATCTATACCGATCAGACAACAACTCCCCTTTCCCCACCACAACCCAGCCCCTGGTAATCACCATTTTACTTTCTATTCCTATGAATTTGATTATTCTAGGTACTCTAAGTAAGTGGAATCATATAGTTTTTGTCTTTTGGTGACTGGTTTATTTCATTTAGCATAATGTCCTCAAGGTTCATCCATGCTGTAGCATGTGACAAAATTTCCTTCCTTTTTAAGGATGAATTATTCTGTTGTATGTATATACCAAACTTTGCTTATCCATTCATTTGTTGATGGACATTTGGTTTGCTTCAAACTGGTGGCTATTGTGAATAGTGCTGCGAAGGACATGCACATGAAAATATCTCTTCAAGATCCTGCTTCCAATTATTGTGGCTATATATCCAGGAGTGGAATATATGGATCATAGTGTAATTCTATTTTTTATTTTTTGAGGAAGGTCCAGCTTGTCTTCCTTAGAAGTTGTACCATTTTACAATCCCACCAACAGTGAACAGAGTTCCAATTTCTCCCTATCCTTGGCCAACACTTGAGAAACACAACTGTCTTAAGAATCAATCTTTCTTCTACTTCCTCCCTATGGTCTGATCAAGGTGATTTTGCTCAGTGCCTAACCTGGGCATAAGAAGCTGGGTCTTTGGAGCTAGGGCTAAACTTGTCACTCACTGAATACAGACAGTTTCTAAGGAAAACATATCCTTTATTATGATGAGCAAATTCTAAAAGAGCCAAAAAAAAAAAAAATTGAAAAGAGTGTTCTTGTTATGTATTTAAAAGTAAAGGAAAGAAGAGAAAACTTTATAGGAGATGGCCTTTAATTCCAGTGTTTTGAAATTCTCTAGTAAAAGTTGGTACCATGAATTTGGTGATTAGCTTGAAATTATTCTAGTGGACAAACTTCACACTGAGCTGCAAAGACACTTTGCAAATCCAGTGAAAACTTCTGTGAGGTGGTCTTCCTGACTTGAGACAATGGAGATTCTAGGAGTCTGGGTAGGTCAAGGTGGCCAGAGCTCACAGAGAGGGCTATACAAAGCAAGAAGTCCAGAGATCTGAAGAGGGTTCCTTGAGTTTTCAGCAGAGCTCATGCATGGAAAGACACCACCCAAAGCTGAAGAAAGCACCACCTGAAAGGACTGAGGAAACAGTCCCCAGGCTTCATGTAGGACTTGTGTTTCCACCAACCAGAAAGGAAAATCTTATTGTTCACATGCATGGGGTAGAGTATTCAGACGGGCATCACTTCAATAGTGAGACAGAATTAGAATAAGGTGGCTCTTGGCCCACTCTAAAAGTTTAGAAGCAAGCTTGAAAAAGATCAAACAATTTCCTAACTTGATTGAGTCCCAAAACAAAGTTCAAGGATATTTACAGGCTCACAAAATACCCACCATCCTACGTGGTGAAATTTACAATGTCTGGCATCCAGCCAAAAATTACCAGGCATGGGAAAAAAAGGCCATATTGCAGAGAAAAATAAATCAATAGAAACTGACCTCAAAATGACAGTTATTATAACTGTATTTCATCAGTTCCAGAAGGTAGAGTAAAAACTAGGTGGAATTACAAACATGGGAGGGAGATGTAAAAATGATCCAAATCAAAGTTCTAGAGATTAAAAAATATATAATGTCTGAAGTGAAAGCACAGATACCTGAATTTGTTTCCTAGCTGCCATTTATTTGCCATGGTAAGTTACTTAAACTCTCTGAGTCTCAATGGCTTCCTCTGTGAAATGTGGATAATATTTATTTGCAGTGCTTTTCAGGATTAGAGGAAATGTGAGTCAAGCGCTCAGCACAGGGCCTGGCACATGGTGAGTGCTTAATAAATGACAGGGAACACTGTGGGGGAAAAAAAAGGAACAAGAAGTCAGTTCATGCATTCCCACTCTCCTGCATGAGAAAATAACAAGAAAAGACAGGCTCTGGAAATACATGTCAGCGGAATTTTCAATAGAGTAGAAAGGAAATAATAGATCATGTGTATAACATCTCTAAGGCTTATTTCAGAAAATGTCTAAGCCTCTAATTTCTTTTAATCTCTTTCTTCTCTTCACCAACTCTGAGGAGTGATGTTACTAGAAACCGAGAAAGAAAAGGAAAATGAGCAGGCTTTATGGCGGTTGGTGAAGGAAAGCTGGTTCCTGAAAGGGGGCCTTCTCAGCACGTGCGAGTTGCTTTTGGCTGTCGCCAATGGAGGAATCCCTCCCCGAGCACCTGTAAACTGATGCTGCAAACACCCTATTCTGCATCCCGCATGAACACGCCATATATTTGAGCAGAGAACATTGCCTAATCTATTTTTCCCCCTTCTACTCTTAATAGATTGGAGCACAAAAGCCTGAGAGAGGGTGACCTGCCAGACAAAGGGCCTTTGAGTTCCTTGGAAAAGTAGACTTGGAGGAGGATGGAAGGAATCCAAGTGGCCCTATTATTTCCACTTGCACTAATTAGACATTTTTCTGTCAGCTATTGAGCACTGCTGAGAGGCCAAACTCACTGAATTCATTTCTAAAGTGTTTACAGAAGTTTGCATCTGTTTGTGTCTCTTCAGGAGGAAAATAAGCACTTCAATAGCATTGTGGAAAATCTAAACGAAGCATCCTATTCTGGAGGACCTGGCATCCCCACAGCTGCATAATTTAGCTCCGTTCAGGGCCGAACCTCTCGCATCTCTCTCCAAAACCTAACGATGCAAAATGCAGAGAAGTCAACTCAGGAGAATCTTTTTTTTCTTGTCATTGTCTTTTCTCTCCCTCTTTTGAAACAGCAGCATGCTGTGCACTACATACAGATTTAGGTGGGTATCATTCTTGTAGCCCCTCTCTCGCGTTTCTACCAGCACTCTGAGAAATTAATACCCACTTTCATTTGCTGCCAAGTGAGGGGATAGTAAATTCCTCAGCAGCCACGCAGAATACATCACCATCCTGGGAATCTCCCCCAAATGTACGCCCGGGGAGCACTCTGACTTCAGAAGGAGGGGAATGAAAGGAGGCCAGAGTGTGTGGCAGGGAAGGACACTAAAAGAGAAAGTTTCCCTACATGGTAAAATGTGCCTGGGTTATGCACAATTAGATTAACATGAAAGAGAGTCCCTCCCCCACCCCCACTCCCTAAAAAAGAAAGAAAAAGAAAACAACACAAAACCCCTAACCCACTGCCTACATGGGCAGTGCCTTTGAAATGCATATTGGTCTACATGGAATTTGATTCAGGATTCTTTTGTTTGGGTTTGTAGGCCTATGACTGACCTGCCATCACAGAGGACTCAAAAATATGATCTTTTTAGACAATCTCACAGCAACAGAATTTTAGTGTTGGAATCAACATAGGATAACTCAAGAAAAAAAACACAAAAATTCGAACAGGAGTTCTACCCCTTTGTCTTCCCTCAGCCTGACATAAAGGCTGTCAGATTGTCCACATGGCCACCAAATTGTGTTTTTCTTGTTGACTGACCATGTTCCGATACAAATGTGTGGATATAGATAAGAGAGTGTGCTGGATTTCTAGAGACAGGCTTACAAATGTGTGTGTGTGTGTGTGTGTGTGTGTGTGTGTGTGTGCTTGTGCGTGTGCAACAACCCCACAGTTGTTTTTTTTCATCTGTTTTCGGAATGGAAATACGGGGTTCTAATTGAGTTTATGGCACAAAGGGAACTTCACGGCTAGAAAGCTGAGTCAGGTGGTAAAGGAATCAAACTCCACAATGAGATTTCAACACACAGATGATTGAAAAAATGCTAAAGAGCCTTTGCTAAGGGCTTTTGCTGAACAGCAGCAAGGAAAAGTGTGTGCCGTTTTCATGGTTCCTTGCATTAGTGGTAGCCCCTCCCGGTACTGAGCGTCAAGTTTGGGTCCCAGCTATGGGTTCAAAGCCGGGATACATTCGCAGCAATGACAATGGCAGCTGTTCTCTAGGGGGGCTGGGTGAGGGGACTCAGAACTGAAGCCATCTGGCATTGCAATTGGCAGGAATAGTGTAAAGGGAAATTATTGCTGCATAGCAAATTGGGAGATTGGAAAAAGGCAGGGGAAAGATGTCCTGAGGTGAGGAATTAGCAGAATAAATAAATGAAAAGTGAGGATGCCTGCATATTTATACATCAACAATAAATCAGACGAAGAGTAGAAGCCATCGAACTGGACTACTCAAGGTCAACGGAAGACCAAGCATATCATGCTCCGTGTTCACCCACCCACTGATGTGGTGAGGGAGGAAGAGAAAAAAACTTGAACTTTCCTAAGGTTTATGCCCAAGACCAGTGAATACTTCATCACCCTGCCTTTGTTTTACTAGTGCAACATGCAGATTCACGCCCTTTTGAAAAATAGTTCTATATCTTTTTCTTTATATACCTAAAGATAACATTTCAATCGTCTCTCCCTGTTTTTCATCCTTTCTCTCTCAAATCTACCATAGATGGAGTTGGCTATCTTTTAAAAGAAAAAGAAAGCAGTTTCCAAACAGAGAACCACCTACCCAGAATCCTAGTGGAATCTCATGGTCCCTGGGAGCCAGGGACCTGCATGCCTTAGTCTCTTCAAGGTTGTATGGCCACCATGACTCCAGTCATAATTGGTCATTTCAACATCCACAACGATGATTCACTCAGCACACCGGTCTCTCCTGCCACAGCCTCCATACTTCCAACAATCTTGTTCTACACCAGCCTTAGTCCCTATGTCTGTGGTACCTATGACTCCCATGGCCAGAAATACCCTAGAACTTGCAATTTTGGTGGCAGCACAGTCTGAATCTCAACTTGACCACTTGGTTCTCTGATATTTATCTCATATTCTAGCTGCCTTTATCAGGACCTCAACTCCAACAATTCTGTAACCCTTTAGGGACAACCACATAATCCACTGACCCTACTATTTTTTGCTATGCTATCAATTCCCTCATGTTCTTGCTTGATTCTTTAAATTCCCAGGGTGCATCAATATAGTGACTTTTTAAAAAAGCATTCTTTTTTTTTTAAAGATTTTATTTATTTATTCAACAGAGATAGAGATAGCCAGTGAGAGAGGGAACACAAGCAGGGGGAGTAGGAGAGGAAGAAGCAGGCCCACAGCGGAGGAGCCTGATGTGGGGCTCGATCCCATAATGCTGGGATCACGCCCTGAGCCGAAGGCAGACGCTCAACCGCTGTGCCACCCAGGCGCCCCTAAAAAAGCATTCTTGACTCCTTTGTCACTTTCTGCTTCTGTCATGTTTGTCTGGCAATTCCAATCATATTTATTGTTAAGGGAAAATGTTGGCCTCACATTAAAATCACCTAGGGGGACTTTAAAAAGTTCAGATGTCCAGATGGCACCCCAGACCAGTTAAATCAGATTCTCAGCAAGTGTACCCACTCATCGATTTCTTTTAATATTCCCAGGTGATTCCAAAGTACAGGTACAGCTGCAACCTCCCAAGCTAGCCTGACTGTTGGCCTTTCCCCATCCCTCATTTCCTCCTTCTTGCTAAAGATGGAACAAATTATCTAATAGGTGGAGTATACCTGCCTCAGACCTTCCTCTCCCATCTTTTCTCTTCTTTTAAAGATTCTATTTATTTATTTGAGAAAGAGAGAGAGAGCACAGAGGGAGAGGGAGAAACAGACTCCCCTGCTTAGCAGAGCCCAACTTGGGACTTGATCCCAGGACCCTGAGATCATGACCTGAACCAAAGGCAGATGCTTAACCAACTGAAGCACCCATGTGCTCCTCTCCCATCTTTTCAAAACTTCCTCCATGTTCTGCAATAAGGGAAGGAGCCTGCCAGCAACAAGATGAGTCTGGGGTGGAGAATTTACCAACCCACTTGTCTGAACACCTAAAGCTACATTCTCCTATCCATTTCAGAATAATGACAGTTGCGGGGTGCCTGGGTGGCTCAGTTGTTAAGTGTCTGCCTTCAGCTCAGGTCATGATCCCAGGATCCTAGGATCAAGCCCCACATCGGGCTCCCTGCTCCACTGGCAGGGAGCCTACTTCTTCCTCTCCCACTCTCCCTGCTTGTGTTCCCTCTCTCGCTGGCTCTCTCTCTCTCTCTGTCAAGTAAATAAATAAAATCTTAAAAAAAAAAAAAAGAATAATGATGGTTGCTCTTTTGCATCTATCTTTCAGTTGGTTCTGAACACAGGAGGTGATGATGAATGTTATTTATTGTCATTTACAATCCCCAAATTATATCTACTTCTCTACCTAACCCGAGCCTCTACCCAAACAATTTTAATGTGGCTGGAGAAAAACACACAATCATGACACTTTAAATTTATGGCCATAACCTTAAGTTGGCCCTCAGCTCAGCCTCACAGTCCAGCTATGCTCACACTTTCTGCTTTCTTCTCAAGCTGCCACACTCTCCATGGACAACCTGGCTTCTTATTTCACTGAGAAAACAGTCAATGAGAAGCGACCTTCCTCATTGTCTTACCCAGATTTACCAACCCTCTTGCGGTGGAGCCCACGTTCCAACCTAGACTCCCATTGGCAGGTTTAAGGCCAACCTCCCACTCAGTTCTATCCCTTCCTCTTTGTTAGAGGACACTGCCTGTAAACACCCCCTTTCTCTTTCTGCATCATTGATTTCCTCATCTCTACTGGATCATTCTTATCAGCATACAAACCTAGCACCTTCGATCTTTAAGAAGTTTTCCTTTACCCATACATCTTTGTCTTTGTCCGTTCAAGCTGCTATAATATAAAATGCTATAAACTGGGTGGTATAAACTCTGTTATAAACAACAGAAATTTATTTCTCACAGTTCTGGAGGCTGGGAAGTCAAAGGGCAAGGTGCCGGCAGATTCAGTGTCCGGTAAGAGCCCACTTCCTAATTCACAGATGCCATCTTTTCCCTGTGTCTCCCTGGGGCCTCTTTCATGAGGGTATGGATCCCATTCATAAGGGCTCTGCCTTCATGGCTTAGTCACCTCCCATAGGCCTCACCTCCTAATACCTTCACCTTGAGGGTTAGGATTGCAACATAGGAATTTGGGGTGGGCGAGGGGACATAATACTTGGTCCACAGCAATCTCTCCCCAGATCCTATCCCATTGTCTCTGCCCCCTTCATAGCCAATCTCAAGAGTTGTCTAAACTCATTGTCTTTATATCCTCGTTTCCCATTCTTTCTTAAATCTATATCTTTCATCCCCAACACTCCACTGAACCCATCCTTTTCAAGGTTGCCAACAACCTCCAAATCCAATGACCATTTATTAATCCTTATTCAAATTCCTAGAAACATTTGATTGAGCCAATTAATCCCTTCTTTTTACTCACATGATTTCTGGCATTTCACACCCTCCTGGTTTTCTTTTTTACTTCTCTGGCTTCTCTTCTTCACTCTACTCTGCTGGAGTATTCTTCTTTTCCAGCCTCTGAATGTTGAATGCCCTAAAACTCAGTCCTGAAACTGCTTCTCTTCTCTAGCTATACTCTAGCTAGACTGTCCCATAGCCTCAAAGATCATTTCTGTGGGTGAATCCCAAATTTGATCACCATCCTAAGTCTCCTTCCTGGAATGCAGCCTTGTATATGAAATTGCCTAGACAACAGTTAGCTTGTCAATTAGGTATCCCAAAATTAGCATACTTAAAACAGAGCTCTTTATTTTCTCTTCTATACTTGCTTCTCCCTCTGTGTCCTCCCACTCAGTAAAGACAATCCATACATTCATTTGCTTAGGACAAAACTTTAGTGTTTTGACTCCAAGTTTGTGACTCTTTTCCTCTTGTCCAACCCATCAGCAAATCCTGTTGGCTGTGCCTTTAAACTACACACAGATGTCTACAATATTTATTATTGAAGTTAATGTCATGGTTATATGTGGTGACAAAGAAATGTTAGTGAAGCCTGAGAAATTGGAATCCTTATACCTTTTTTTTTTTTTTACTATGAAAATGTCTGTAAAACCATAGCAAAACTATTTTCTTAGAGGACCTTTTCACTGGAAATAAACATAAAATGAAAAGCAAAATCAAAAGTCTATATTAGTTGATATAACACTTAACTGTGGACAGAACTTAACTGAGTTGAGGCTCATGAGCTTAATCTCAAAAACGAGGGGGAACTCATCATTGCAATACACTCCATTAATAGGGGAAAACTTTGCACATGAAGCTTTATAACGTAGCAAATTCTTGGCATATGATTTACTGAGAATTCATTCATTCACCCAACAAAATATTGAGCATCTCCTAGATGCATCTTATAGGCATTGGATATATAATAATAACAAAGACAGACATGGTGTTATCTGATCTGTAAACATCCTGAATATGCAAATTCTCAGCTAAATGGATTGGGTGGCTTTTAGAAAATATAGAACGTATGAATGTCAGAGTTAAAAATGGAAATTTAATATTTAGATCACAAGCTTAGCATTACAATCTGAGTCAACACATTGAGTGCGAGTCCAAAAATGGGTCCCTAGAAGAAGGGTTATTTGATGCAGAAGATTCATTCTTCTCCTATGTCCTAACCACCTTGACTCCTGGGGAGATGCCCTCCCTTCCCAAAGAGTCCAAGTCTGGTCAAAGGCAAAGTCTTTATCTAATATGGAATTAGAAGACCCTTGTAACTGATGTTACAAGGTGTTCGTTTGTTTCCTGGGAACTAAGTCCACCTCATGTGGATATTACTTTTCTTAACAACCAATGGGTTTTTGTGAGAGAGATCATAGCTAAGAAGTCTCAGGCTTTGCCCTTAAGGCATTCCAGGGGGCATTCCAGAATACTGGGTCACCACCATCTATGCTTTTTCTATTTCAATGGCTGTCTTGAATGGTTGCAGAGGAAGAGGCCAGCTTGACAATCAGTTTTGCAGCCTGGGGTACTCTCACAGCTACATTAGTGATGACTTTCCTCTCTCTCTCTTTTTTTTTAATAGTGGTGGTGTGGGTCTGCTGGTGCTGGGGAAGGGACTTATGAAGAAGTTCACCTGTCAGATTCACTAACATACTGTTTGGAGTGTTAAGTTGTTTGCATTGTTTAAAAGGTTGCCTATATACATTAATAAATAAATCTGAAAATATTTCAGTCATTTTTGATGTCCTGATAGCAAAATTCATCTAGAGGCTTGATTATTTGATCTTAGCTTCTGCTTTTTTTTTTTAATTCACATTTCATTTATTTTGTGTGTGTGTGTGTGTGTGTGTGTGTGTAAGTAGTATATTCACATAGTTCAAAATGTACTTATAGTGATATAGTGAAAAGTCTGCCACCCTGGCTCAAGCTCCTACCTCCCCTCCAAGAAGGTGATTGACATTGTCTATTTCTTATATGTCTTTCCAGGGAGGTTTTTTTTTGTTTGTTTGTATTTTTCTTTTGAGTAATAACTCAGTTTATTAACAACTAAATGGTATTTTAAAAAATATAAACGAATACTAAGGGTAACATTGTAATATCAAAATATTTGAAAATCTACAAAATATTTTATACCTGCTTCCTTTTTTTAGTATTGTGACTTTTATTCTTGTGACTTATTCATTCCATAACTGGCAGCTTGTATCTCCCTCTCCCCTTCACCCATTTTTCCATCCTCTCACTCCCCTCCCCTCTGGCAACCATCAGTTTGTTCTCTGTATTTACAAGTCTGATTCTGCTTATTTGTTTACTCACATTTTTTTAAGATTCCATATATGACTGAAATCATATGCTATTTGTCTTTCTCAGTTTGACTTACTTCACTTAGCATAATACCCTCTAGGTCCATCTAAGTTGTTGCAAATAGCATGATCTCATCCTTTTTATGGCTGCATAATATTCCATTACATATAAATATAAATGCACACAAACACACACACTGCATCTTCTTTACCCATTAGTCTACTGATGGACATTTAGTTGCTTCCATATCTTGACTACTGTAAATAATGCTGCAATAAACATAGGGGTGCATATATCTTTTTGAATCAGTGTTTTTATTTCTTTGGATAAATAGCCGGCAGTGCAATTATTGGATCATATGATATTTCTATTTTTAACTTTTTGAGAAACATCCATACTGTAGTTGTGCCAATTTACATTCCCACCAACAGTGTATGAGGGTTCCTTATTCTCCACATCCTTGCCAACACTTGCTGTTTCTTGCCTTTTTGATTTTGCCATTCTGACAAGTGTAAGAAAATATCTCATTGTGAGGGGCGCCTGGGTGGCACAGCGGTTAAGCTTCTGCCTTCGGCTCAGGCCGTGATCCCGGTGTTATGGGATCAAGCCCCACGTCAGGCTCCTCTGCTGTGAGCCTGCTTCTTCCTCTCCCACTCCCCCTGCTTGTGTTCCCTCTTTCGCTGGCTGTCTCTATCTCTGTTGAATAAATAAATAAAATCTTAAAAAAAAAAAAAAGAATATCTCATTGTGGTTTTGATTTGCATGTCCCTGATGATTAGTGATGTTGAGAATCTTTTCATGTGTCTGTTGGCATGACTATATCTTCTTTGGAAAAAAATTTCTATTCAGGTCCTTTGCCTATTTTTTAATCAGATTGCTTGCTTTTCTGGTATTGAGTTGTAGAAGTTCTTTATATATTTTGGATATTTACCCCGTATTGGATATATCATTTGCAAATATCTTTTCTCATTCAGTAGGTTGCTGTTTTGTTTTGTTGATGGTTTCCTTTGCTATGCAAAATCTTTTTATTTTGATGTAGTCCCAATAGTTTATCTTTGCTTTTGTTTCCCTTGAGCTTCTGTCTGTCTTGCCTCATAACTATAAAAATCCCATCTAGCCCTAAGCCATGTCCTTCAGTCAATTAGCTTATACCATAATAATAGCTACCATTTATTGAATGCCAGGCACCATTCTAAGCATTCCATGTTATCCACTCACTTAATCTTCCAATCTATGAAGTAGGTACTGTTATTATGATCATTATAGATGCAGTTTACATAGGTTGCCCATGATGACAAGCTAATAAGGGGGCAGCACCTGGATTCAAACCCAAGCAGTCTAGTTACCAAGTCAGCTTCCTCAGCCTCTACCTATACTGTCTTACTTTTATTAAGATTGTCATTGTTACCAAAACCATATACTAGAATAGTGGCAGTATATAGTACAAAGAGAACTGTTTGGGCCTCATTGTCCCTAGGGCTTTTTACTGGTTCTTAAAGTATTAATTATCACTGAAAGGACTGAAAGCTGACTTGTGCCTGTTGCAATTTTAACAGCTATGCATACTTAGAGAAACAAATGGACTGACCTGTCGCTTTATAATCTTATAGTCCAAGAGAATCATATTCACACTAGCACAGCAGAAATAAATGTTCAGTCAGTAAGGGTTAGCCTTGCTTTAATAAAACCTCATTAAGGAAAAAAATCTCAGATTACTATACTAAGAAATGTCAACTTAAGGAATGGCTATTCATGTCACAAAGTAGTCTTCATGATTCACTATAATATTCTTAAATAATGAGCTTCTATAATATATTTAAAATATGATTCAATTACAAATATGTTATTAATGACAAATAAGATGCTTAAAAGGGGGAGTAAAATAGTGGCACTTCAGCCAGATTGTACATTAGAGTCAATAGTGATGTTTTGTTAATACAGATTCTTGGATCTCAATAGAGATCTAAAATCAGAATCTCTGGGTGTATTTTAAAGCTGCCCTTTTCCCCATCCCTCCCACCCCAGCTCACACAGACATCCCAAATAATCTTGATTCATTGAGCAGTATTTGAAATCTCTATCATAGGCCATTAAAGTCATAAACAGGTATAAGTAATGTACATTTTAAGCATATTAGGCAAAGATACAGTCTTCCACAAAGAGTGAAGGGAAGCTGTCACAGTCTCGTGCTCACAGTATTAAAATGAGAAAGCTACTGAGAGAGAAAGTTAGGAGTCTGATCTCCAAGCAAGGCTTTTTAGGTTTCCACCTGACAATGACTCCAGAAAGCCCAGAAATCTCAATTTCATACACAGTGTCAGTGGGAATAATACATGTCTAGTATGATAAGTTTTCAATAACCATGAAAGAAACATATTTTGCTTCCAGTCTTTAATGCTGAATAAATAGAAAAAGTTCCAGAATGAGTTGGTAATACTTTCAAAATGTGACAGAATATACATACGTATAGAAAAGAAGCCAACTTGTTGGGGCTATTCTCATGAGAGAGCCAGTCACCTCAGTTGCTACTGGGAGATACTGCAGGAAAGTGCAAAAGGGGGGGCTTTGAGTGTACTGAGGCACTACCTGATTTGGGGTAATTTATTTGACTTTTTAATTTCAACTTTCTTATATATAAATATGGATAATAACACCACATAGATTACTGAGAAAATTAAAGAAAATATATGTAAAGTGCTCAACAGCAGATGCTCAATAAATAATAACTCATTATTTTGAGAGTCGGTTGAGGGTAGATCTATGGAATCAGTCTCTCAGGTCTCAAAATAGAATGCAAATTCAAAAAGATTCCACTGAAATTTACCAGTAAGAAAGAAATTAAGCTTTACTGACATTTTAAAAAGTGGATGGACACCAGCTCCTTCCTTTGCTTGTATGTCAGAGGCCACTCATTATGAATGGTGCTTGAGGAAGCCCTCATCTTGGAGGGGCCAACAATGAGAACACTGAACTCAGTTTTCAGTTGCTTGTATTGCAGTTTATGTATACCTGGTTAAGTAGACTGACAGATTATATTATCATAAGTCGCAGATACTTTGGAATAATTCATAATGAGAGGACAAAGACTACAGACATCTCAGGGTAAAGTTCTTTAAAGAATCGTCAAATTTAAAGAGTTTAGATATTTTTTTTATAAACAGACAAGTTCTCCAAAATTTCCTGCCTTTCCTGTGATAAGTGGTTGACAACAGTATGCTATCCAACTGATACTTCAAAAAAATATTTTTCAGGTAATGAGGACTGGAAATGTTTTCATCACGGTGATCTTCATGCCAAAAATAAAGCATCACATAAAAATAACTCACACAAATGGGAAACTTTTAACCTGTTTAAAAATCTTCCACATGAACAGTTTTACGTCCTTTGTTTAAAAAAAAATAGTATCTTCTGATTAACTTGCAAAAAGACACAACTGACACTAAGGAAGGTGGAAATTTGTAGCTGAATTTCAACAAATGATTCTTCAGGCTTGGTGGATGGATTGAAATATGAGAGTCAAGAATTAGCTGACCTCTTTTATTTGGGATCTACCTATCTTGGAAGCCTAATTTTTTTTTCAGCTATGACGGCCATTAAAACTAAGTGTTGAAAAAACCTGTCTAAGCCATATCTTCAAAGCACAGTGCTAAGATTTTAAAAACTAATTAAACATACCCAATTATAATTTTAACATGAACAAAAATGTTCTCATGCCAATTACGCAATTTAAGGAATTATTCTAAAATAGTCATTTAATCTTTGTGTTGCTCTTAAATTTCATTCTATAGAAATATATATATATATATATATATATATATATATATATATATAAAACATAGTAAAGCATAGTGCATGCATATAACATATTAAATGAAAAAATAAATGTCTATCAGGGTGCCTGCTAAAAAGTTTTTACTGATGGGATGAGCATTAAAAAAAATTAAAGACAACTGATTCAGAATAAATTTATCAGTGGGATAATGTAAGTCTCTCTTTTGTGCCACACAAATACATCCTGAAAAAGAAAGGGCTAATTCTAAATACCTGTGAAATTTGGTGAGCTTAAAAATGTTTAGTGTCTGTTCTTGAAAGGGAGGCAAGTTGGTTGAATAAGCCAGGCAGGTGATTCCACATGATGACAGGATGATGGCAGGCAGAGGGAGAGGGCACAGAGGGAAGTTCTGGGTTCTGTCTCAGCCTAGCCACATTGTGGTGTGCTTCGGAGAGTCTCTCGAGCTCCCTGAGCCAATCACTTCATCTGCAAAATTAATCAAATGTCTTTTCCCGGGTTTTCATCCCGAGTGTATGTTGTGAAGAACGTATCAGATTGAATCGTATGACATTGCCACAATTTGACATTTGTTGACATACAAAGACATAGCCTTTAAACTAGTATAAACAGTGTCAGATATATGGAGATGTATTTTCAGAGACAATATTATTGTTTAAGCTCCTTCTTGATTTCACATATACAATGTGGGCGATGGTATTCTTACTTGCTGACAGGACTGAGTAAACACACCCCGAGGACTTATCCTTTTCTGGAAGTCATTGCTTTCTTCTGTCTGCCCAGCTGTGCAACCTGTTCACTTCCTGCATTTTGAACTGGGCTGCTCTGCTCGCTCATCTTACTTGGATCGAGTCCTCTAAGACTTGGCTCAGCCTTTGGGTCTCATTATGGGGAGACATGAAGCTCATGCCATAGGGTTAGCCCTCATCAAAGGGATAACTCGCATGCCTGATTCTGTGGCAACCAAAGGTTCGTTGGTAGAATTTTAAAAACAAGTCATCTTTTTAATTTATCTTCCACTGAAACTTGAAAGTACCGTATTAAAAGGGGCAGTTTTTGGCACAGTTTTAGAGCAGCTTAAATCCTTAGTGATTTTAATCATACTCTGTCTTAGAGTCTGAAACTTCATAGGCCTTGGGGCTAATATTTATCTTCCAAGGGCGCTTAATTTTCATTCATTAAATGAAATTTATTTTTGATGAATCTGAACATTTTGTCTGACTGCTTTTCAAAAGAAGAACTACAAGGTTCAGTAGAAGAAACTAAAGTTTTGTTTTTTTTTTAAGATTTTATTTATTTATTTGACAGACAGAGACAGCCAGCGAGAGAGGGAACACAAGCAGGGGGAGTGGGAGAGGAAGAAGCAGGCTCCTAGTGGAGGAGCCTGATGTGGGGCTCGATCCCAGAACGCTGGGATCACGCCCTGAGCCGAAGGCAGACGCTTAACGACTGCGCCAACCAGGCGCCCCCAGAAACTAAAGTTTTAAATGTTGACAGTAGGAAATGATAAAATGTCTGTCTTAATTGATTCTGCTCTGCGTACAAAAGTCCAATCATGTGAACAGAGGGGATGCAGGGCAGATGATAGGGCAGCAGGAAGGATAGGAAGGCAGCAGGGAAAGGCTGGCACAGTCCTGCAAAAGGCCCATGTGAAGGATGGAGCTGTGTAGACTCAAAGAGGACATGTCAGGCTCAGGACCAGGAAGCCAGGGTACCGTGTCCTGTGACTCCCACTGACTGGCTCTGTGACTTATGGTAAGCTACTTCTTTCTCTCTCAGGGTGTCAGTCCCCCATCTATCAAATGATGGACTTGAAATAGATGATCTCTAAATTTCCCTCCAGCTTTGATATCCTATCATTTGATATTCGTCAATACCAGTTATATAGATATATACACATCCATATTCCATATGTGTGGGTACACAGCTGTGTGCATTTACAATGATCTCCAGAAACAAAGCAGGAGCAGAATGATACTTAGCGAATAGCAGGCCATCACATGGAAGAGAAGGTTCCGAAATAAGAATATTCCTTACTTTATCAATGAAAGATGCCTTGTCCGAGTCACTTAATAAAATACTTTAGTTTGTTCATTGTTAAGACAGAAGCAATTTGCCATTTGTATTTGCTCTGAAGGAAGTGGTGCAGAATAGCCTTACTAGCCTTACTTAGGTTTTTCTGAACATTTGACCCCATCTAGATTTAAAGGTGACTGATCAGCAGATCGTCTTCTCTCTCTCTCCTTCCTTTTCTGTAATGGTAAGAGATGTTTATTGTGAACAATCAAAAAAATATATATATATAAAGAATAAAAGTAACTAGTAATCCCACCACTTTAATGAACATGTTCACCCAAATTTATTTAGATTTTGTTGTTCAGGATTACTATTAGGTGCTTTTGTAAGAAGTACATTTACAATTTTTTTTTAATTAACTGAGATTTCCCCCAGGGATTTAAGCAAGAAAAAGTTTCTGATTGCTCTTTTAGAAAGACGGTTTTGGCGGCAGTGTGGAGTGAAGCTGGCGAGCGACGGTGATAATGGGTACTGTCTGCCAATCTATTTCTCTGTCTCCCCCTTCTGAGCACGTGGTAGAATTGTGTTTCCCTGCCTTCTTGAAGTAAGATGTGACTACATGGTTTAATTTGGCCTATGGTCACCACCAAACCCACCTTAAAGTGACCTATGGTCATTTCTGCATGCATGTATTTAAAAGCCACTGTGCAGTTCATCATTTCCCCTTCCTCCTGCCATGGCAACCAGCGACATTCTAAATGGTAGATATTCCATCAGGCTGGGTCCCTGAGGGAGAGTGACATGAAGAAGAGAGCTCTCTTCTCCGCCCCCTCCCCTCAGATGGACATACAGCAAGACAAAGAAACAAACCTTTATTGCTTCAAATCTCTAAGATTTTGGCTTTTTTTTTTTCTGCAGCATAAGCTTACTATCCTTATTTATACAGAGGACATGACTAGAGGTAGGGAGAAGAGTTCGATATAATCCAGGAAGGAGATATTATGGTCTGAACCAGTGTGATTGCAGTAGGGTTGGAGAAAGGAGATGCATTTGAGAGATATTTAAGAGGAAACAGGGGGGCTTGATGATCAGTAAGATATGAGGGTTGAAGGGGAAGACAGAATTAAAGATGATTCCTAGGTCTTGATTGGGGTAATTGGGAGGTTCATGGTACCATTTACTAACATTGTGATCGCTGGAGGAAGACAAAATGTAGTTGATGGAGTGAGAAAAACTTGGGAGATGATGAGCCTTTGGGGCCTAGTGGACTTGAGATATCTGGGACATCCAAATGGAGACGGTTAGTGGGCTATTGACTGTATTATAGCCCCAAACTGAATGAACTATGAAGAACTATATGTTTTTTCCAATGTATTTTCTCCAGTCATCTTTAAGGATGAAATAATATAGTAAATATTATACCCTACTTTTTTTTCTTTTAGAACCTATTTTTGTTGAAGTGTTCTTTTGAACAAATTCTGTTCTTCATTGTGGACTGTGGTTTATTTTGCCTTCTTCCCTACAGAGGCATTGGACTGCACACCAAGAAACTTGAAGTTGTTTGAGAGCTTTCTTGCTTCATTATCTTTCACATGTATATCAGCCAGCTTTCCCTTAGTGTATTAGTTTCCTGTGGCTGCCACAACAAAGCACCACAAACTGGGTGGCTTAAAGCAATGGAGATGTATTGTTTCAAAGTTCTGGAGGCGCAAAGTCCAAAATCAGGCTGTCAGCAGGACCACGCTCTCTCTAAGGTTGCACACCTTTCTCTCAGCTTCTGGTGTTGCCAGAAATCCTTGGCATTCCTTGGCCTGTAGCTGCATAACCCAATCTCTGCATCTGTCATCACACAGATTGGGCTAAAGTCTTACCCTACTCCAGTACGAACTCAACTTAAGTAATTACATCTGCAGTGACCCTATTTTCAAATAAAATCATATTGCAAGACACCAAGAGTTAGGACTTCAATGTATTTTGGTGGGGGAACAAATGAACCCATATCACTTGGTAAGACTGTGATAACCCCAAAATTTCAGTGCCTTTAACAACAGAGTTATTTTGGTTGTTGTTCATATTTGGCATTGGCTGCAGTTTGGCTCTAACTCTGAGACTCTGCTCCATGTATCTTGCCCTTTTCAGGATCCAGGCTGAGGGAACAGCCATTATCTTGTTCATGAGGCAAAGGAAAACTTCCGATGGCTGAACCACACAATGGCTTATAAATCTTCTGCTTGGGACTGGCATATGTCACTTCTAATCACATTTCATTGGCTAAGACAGGTCATAAGGCCAAGTCTGGAAGAATTAGAAGAATACGGGGGCGCCTGGGTGGCTGGTTTAACCGTCTGGCTTTGGCTCAGGTCATGATCCCACGGTCCTAGGATCTAGACCCAGATCAGGCTCCCTGCTCAGCTGGGAGACTACTTCTCCCACTCCCTCTGTCCCTCCCCACCCCCACTTGTGTTCACTCTCTCTCTCAAATAAATAAATAAAATCTTTAAAAAAAAAAGAGTTAAAAGAATATGTATTGAGCACCTGCCACATATTAGGTGGTCAATAAAGAGAAGTAACCATTCCAACAAGCAGGTCTTTTGACTAAGGGTTGGTTGACCCACCTTTTCATTCAGGTAGTTTTTCCAGGACATGAACTAGATCTTCTATTTCTTTTGCATCTCCCTGTGTTCTATATATATCAAATGTCTGGCACATGTTAGTACTCAATAAAGTTTTTCTGAATAAATGAGTGAATTTGCAGCTTGCATTTATTTTGCTTTTTACATCCTGATGAAAATGATCTCAGCTATTAAAACTCCAAATCACATAAAGATGAAAATTTCATTTGAAAAAATCACTTGCTGAAAGAATCATAATGCAAAAATCACCTATTACTGCTTTTGAATTCTCTATTACTCATATGAAAACTGAAATAAATGTGTTTTAAATTAGTTTTAAGAACCTCTTTAACCCAGAGCTTATTCATGGAGGGGAATTCTATTGCTCCCAGGGATAGCATCTCACCTTACCTAATCCTCACACCATGTATTTTTCTTCAACTTGACTTTTCATTTCCTAATAAATTTATACTTATCTTTTGCTAAAGACTCTTTTGCCCCTCTCTGCTCCTAGGTTAATCACACTAGACATTTTTAAAACATTTCCCCACAATATTGTAATAACCAACTCTTATGTTTATTACATGCTTATTTATGTTTTAATTTTTGATTCCTTAGTATTTAAATAGTTTAAAAATAAAAATATCAACAAGTTAAAGGCACCAAGATTATCTGAAAAGACATGTTAGAAAAATATTCTGGAAGCTAAATACATCAAACTTTATTCACCCACAAAGGTTTTTTTTTATTCCACAAAATACCTGTGGAATAAAGCTTATCAGATTACCCATTTTCATGGTTATACAATTGAAAAGAAAATGGAAAAAATATCCTCATTCTGAGGCTGTTTCATCTCCTTGGACTTGACTTTAGTCAACCTCTAAAAATTACAGTATATCTCTTTGCAGAGGCACCCTACTAAATTCAGGTTCCCCCCCTCCACAGAAACAGGGCTGAGGAAAGGCCAGTTCCTCATCAAGATCAGGACCCCCAGGGTGCCTGGGTGGGTCAGTGGCTAAGTGTCTGCCTTCGGCTCAGGTCACGATTCCAGCGTTCTGGGATCGAGCCCCACATACCATCAGGCTCCCTACTCAGCGGGAAGCCTGCTTCTCCCTCTCCCACTCCTCCTGCTTGTGTTCCCTCTCTCGCTCCTCTCTCTCTGTCAAATAAATAAATAAATTCTTAAAAAAAAAGAAAAAAGATCAGGACCCCAAATCTGCAGAGAATGCACAAAACCAAGGCTTATCCAACAATTTTTCTTAGCCTGGCAACCCAGCCTGCTCTCAACCACCACAGACATGCAAATCCAAACCATGTCCTTTATCTCCTTTTTAAAAGTTTTATTTTCATATTTTCTTTGTGCAGAAATTATCCTTTTTTAGAAGTGTAAAAGTTCCTGGAAAAATTACAAAAGGTGGCATCTACACTGAGGCTGGTGTCATCATCCCCTGGCATCTCAGAAGCAAGGACAGATTTACTACTAAGAACTCTGCTGTGCCCGCCTAAAAGCAAGCTAAACAGAAGCTAACGGTAAATGCCTTCAATACTTTTTGAAAAAAATCCATCAAAGGTTTTGCTGAATGATATTTATAAGGGCCTTACTGTTCTCTTTCAAAAACTGAAATGCCCTTCTCCGACACTCGAAAAAAATCGCCTGCGCTTTTCATCTTTCCGTCTTAGAGTGTAAACATTGTTTTGAGTGAAAAGAGCTGAAGGAGCGCTTACTTTCCCTTGAAATTTTATTTTTAAATAAGAGAGGGAGAAAATCCTTTTTCTGACTAATACTAATAATACAGGTCAAAGTGTCAGGCGATATACAATTAAATGGAAAACAAAAAAGGTTCCCCCTCTTTTTCCCACAGCACAATGGCACTGGAATATAAATTACCGATGAACATGAAATAATACTTCAAAGCCTGTAGGGCAGGGCAGCGCAGTGTTTACAAAGTATTTTCTAGGGCCTGATGAGACATTAAAGATGACGGTAACCCATGGACTTGAGGGTGTTACTGAATAGTCTCAAACGAGCATGAGGTAGGATTTTAGGTCCCTATAGCCTGTGACCCCATGATATGCTTTGTTTCACAGCGCAGCTGCAGTTATCAACAGATGTTTCAGCAATAAATAATTGGTATCATCTCGGAAAAGACCCATCTACCTGGGGAGAGGGCATAATACCAAAAACACTGCCCAGCTATTACAGCCACATTAATCTCCCATCTCTCCAGGTTTCTTGGGGAGCGTACTGCAGGTGTTTTTTCTGGGAGAGAGCGAACAAACTCTCTCAAGTCAGCAAGCTTTGTGTGGAGTGTAAAGGAGGTTGGCCCCTGCCATAAATTTCTGTCTGTGGCCACACACCAAAGGAGAAAAGATTGGGGGTGGGGAAGGAGAGGGGGGGGCGCACAAGGAGGGAGGAAATGGGGGAGGCTGTGGAGAACAGAAAGCAAAGCATAAAACACATATAATTTTTCTTGATTAAGTTCAGCCCAAGAGAGTAACATTATAAATGACCTTTAATTTCACCAACTCAGGCACTCAGCAGAATTCTATGCTCAACTTTGATCTGTTATTTGTGGAATTAAGTTTAATTAAATTAAACTTAACAGGGTTTACACTCCAAGCGTAATGCGAATTTTACAAAATAGAGGGAAACTTTTTATGGGAAGGATTCATTTCAAGGCAAAGAAAACCATGGTAAGTTTAGATTTGTGAAAAAACTGTAAGAAGAGATGTCGGCTGAATAGACAAGGTCAGCAGCCTTTGACTAATTTTTTTATGTAAGAACAGAATCTCATAATTAATTGATTATTAAAACATGGCCCTCCAGCATCAGTAAAGTATAATATTGAAATCAATGGATAATGGGACAACAAATCATGATTCACTCGAGATACTTTTGACAAGCTAAGATATCAAAAGTCGCGGGAGTTCCCAGAGTGCTATAGTTCCCTGTATTTACGGAACAGAGTGGTTTAGTAATTGTGCGCTTGGGGTCTGACACAATAGGAAAGCATCCTAAGAGTCTTCGGGAGGTGCGGTTAATTTACAGCTTGCTGGGGAAGCTACAGAAAATGACGATCAGAGTTCAAAAAGCTCCCAGGTTAAATACATCGGGGGCTAAAGAAGCCTAATGGACTGAGTCTTAGAACTGCCACTAGTGATCTTGAGAGCTGGACACAAACATCTTAAATGCCCGATGTCTCTATTTCCCCCAACTGTGACATCCATGCAGTAGACAGAGGGAAAGTAGAAGGAATAATAAATGGGCCCTTACAACAATCTAACAACTATAAGCAGCTTGTCTCCCAACTCACATTAACCCCCAAATGCAGCAAGATCAAGTTTTCAAAATACCTTCTTCAGTTTTTCAGCAAAGTCACTATGGGCTTTGCATGCAGCGAAGGGGGATCTGGTGGTTGTGGGATGGACCGAGAGGAGCAAAACCCTGGTTATGGTGATGTGCTGCGTGTCCCTCTCTCAGCCTATGTTTGAAATTCAGAGGAACTTTCTAAGCCCCAAAGGTCAAAGCAGGGGTCCCTCCGTCTGTGAAGCTATCCTGTTCTCACCTCCCTTGGAAGCCTTGAAAGTTCTATACCACCGGCGGCCGAATAACACAAGGTAAAGCAACCATTGGGTTTTCAGGAACTGGTCCTAGTCTAAACAAGGTTCCTGGAATTGATGGGACGGAGACTGCTTTTATCGTTGGCCTCCCGCGACCTTCACATTGGAGTCTCCTTTACCCCTTACCCTGCCCCTTCTCCTCTCACACCCGGTCAGACTAACCATCCCCCCTCGCTCTTCATCCTATTCTTTCCTTTAGAACGCTGGTTCTCAAACTCTAGCATGCACGAGAATCATCTGGAGGGCTTGTCTAATGCTCATTGCTAGACCCTCAGCCCCAGAGTTTTTGTTTTGGTAAGACGAGGGTGTGGCCCAAGAATCTGAATATCCCACGAGTCTTCAGGTAATCTAGTGCTGCTGCTGTGAGGTCTCGTTTTAAGCATCACTGCTGAAGAAATGCCCTGTTCCATAGAATAGTAGCCCTATCCACAGGTGGCTATTAAATTGATTTTTCAAAATTAAATAATACTAAAAAATTCAGTTCTTCAGTCATACTTGCCACATTTCAAGCGCTGGAAAGCCACAGGTGGCGAGGGCTTAATGTATTGGGCAGCAGAGATATGGAACACTTCCAGCATTGCAGGAAGCTCTACTGGGCAGCCTGCATCTTGCTTTAGGGTAAACAAGTCTCAGGGATTCTACCTGCGCTTTTGAGTTCTTCACTTGGGGCTTCCTGAGGGAGAACTGGCAGTGAGAGGGAGGAAGGAGTAGCTCCACCACTCCCTGGTCTGTGCCCCTGGGCACATTAATCTCCCTGCACCTTAATTTCCTCATCTGTAAAATGGGGATGATCATGGTAATAATCACCGGAAGGCCATTTGGAGAGTTAAATGAGGTGATGCGTGTGCAGTGCTTTGTGAAATCCACGGTGATACACAAATTACAGTTATTATTCTATTCCACTTTTCCACCTATACCAAGCCTGCTAATTTAAAATCCCTGGCTCACCACTGCATTCTTTCCAAGTATTCGCTTTCCTTTGCCTGCAGTCCCCAGTCTACTTAACCCCAGTCTGTTTGTTTATTTTGGGGGGGGGTGGGAAAAGTGGGGCTTTTGCTATTCTCTTAAGCCTCCAGAGATGCCATTATATGTATGTAGATCAGGGAATCTTTCCTAGATTTCTGTTTTTATAGGCAAAGACAATATCTATACATTTATTTTGGGATGACCCAAAAGCACATTCTCATGTAAACTGATGAAATAAAGATTTTAGGATATTATTATTGTTTGTAATACCTGGTCTTCAGACAAATAAATATTTTTGTATGAGAAAAAAAATACATATAAGCTAATAGACTCTTGCCCTTGGCAATGCTACCAAAAAGAACAATGGCACTCCTTGAAATCTGAGCTCAAATCTGAGCTCATGTGCTATCCATGAGGTCCTCTTCTCTCCAAAGTAGAGATACCAGTTTGATTAATTTCCAATAAGTGAGTTGAGGAATAAGCAGGTCAATAACTTTGATTTGATGCTTCCTGAACAGCCTGAATCATGAGGAGATAAGGGAGGGAGGAGGATCCCAGGTTTGGGGGGGGGGCGGGAGGGACACGGCAGAAGGCAATCATATTGATGAAATAATGGTGAATTTATTTTTTTAAGCTCCCCAACTTTTAAAAAGGAGCATTTCAAAATAAAAATGTTACGAGACACGGCAGAACCAAAACTACTGCTTCTGGCCCACCAAGGATATAATACATATTTCAGGATGACAGGTTTCTCCCTCGACCCAGTGACCACCCTTCACTTTTACCTGACTTGGCTTTCCAACGGAAGGTCTTATAGGCAAGCGATGCTTTCTAAAAGCTGTTTCCCCCACATTAGTCAATCTGGCAGAGTCGACCATAAGGGTAGGGGCTGTCTTATGCTTCAAAGAAATTTAATCTATTAGACCACTTAGAGGCTAAATGCCTCACTTGGGGGTGTCAGAGGAACAGGTGGCGTGGCTCTCCCTACCAGTAACTGCTGCAACCCGGAGCCAATCACATCCTGCAGGTTTGTTTTGTCCTCTGGGCCCACGGCTTGTTTGTACTGCCACTTTTCAGGCACAAAGGGCCACTTCATTTCCTTTGCCTCCTGGATCAGGGTCCTTAACTCGCTGGGGAGTGAAGCTGAAAAGGTCAGAGTTCAGGTAAGGAAATTGCAGTCAAAGAAAAGACTGTTGAGTTACCAATGTTATGATGAAGCACCTCAGTGGCAAAAAAACAATTTTTCCTACCTCTTGCTGGCCGGTCTAAAGCTGGTGGTTCTGACTCAAAGAATAATAGCGCAAAGCTATCTGTCAGGGGTGGCCCTGCTCGACTTTGCCCTTCAGGTAAATTGGGGTAGTCAGGCATTAAGAAAGGTTTTTAGCAGGAAGTAAAGCACTTCAGTGACTATCTCTGCATGAAGAATCAGAGAAAGGAATGAAGGAAATATTATTTTCCCTGTAAAATGAGAAAGGGACTGAGATGGAATGACATCTGGTACTTGTGGCAGCTGGGTAAGGCAGAGAGTCAATTTGCACAACCTCTTTTTACTTCTCCAAGACCTCACCTCACCTCATCGCATACTTTCACCACAGACTATATTTGAACATAGGCGAAATGCAAATGAAATTTGAAATGGTATCAATTTATTGCGAAATGGCCCTGTTTCACATGAGTAGATACATTCGATCTCTTCCTGGGCAGCAAACCTAATCACAGAGGTCCACAATCTCCTATCCAAACTTAGAAAACCCAAAAAGCTCTGGAAACTATATGTTTTTTCTCAAGTTTGGCACCCAAACCAGACTTGAATTGAGTAGAGGCTCTTTACAGTCTTGTTTATCTTATTTAGTGAGATTAGCCAAAAGTTTTGCTGCAAAAATTTTAATGTTTGACTCTAGATGCTGCCCCAGCTTCTGCTGGAGTGTGAATGTAACACATGGTCCCTGCACCACACTACCTTCCTAACATTTGAAAAATTCTGAATGCTGAAGCATGTGTGAAGCCCCAGCATTCTGAATAAGGGATTATGGACCTGATTGTATGACTGCCAGTTATAAAGCTCTAGGTGCTTGTCTTGCAGACCTTTCATACTCAAAAGTATCTGAAGCTGGGGGTGCCTTGGTGGCTCAGATGGTTAAGCATCTGCCTTCGACTAAGGTGATGATCTCCAGGTCCTGGGATCGAGCCCCCCTATTGGACTCCCTGCTCAGTGAAGAGCCTGCTTCTCCCTCTTCCTCTGCCCCTTCCCTCTGCTTGTGCTTTCTCTCTCTCTCTCTCTCTCTCAAATGAATAATGAATAAATAAAATCTTAAAAGAAAGTATCTAAAGCTGAACTCACCATCTTTTTTCTAAATCTGTTTTCTCTATTCTTTATTTTGATGACTGCTACCACCATTCACTAAATCACCCAAGTGCAAAACCTAGAAGTCAGTCTAGACTTTTTGCTCTTTCTCTCCCCCTCAACCTAACTAGTTATCAAATTCTGTAGATTCTAAAATCCATTTCCTCCTTTTCATTATCAGTAACTCTTGTTTGAACCACTGCTTCCTATCTTGGCCCTATCCACTCCAACTTCCACGCTGCTGATCCCTATTTGCTAAAACACAAGATAGACCGTCCATTGCCCTGCATAAAATCTTTTAATGGTTTTGTACATCCTGTCCTCACTTTTGCATTGCCCTCCCCCAATCCTTTCATGATCAAGCTCAAGCCCACTGGCTTCAGTGCAAACATGACTACTTCTCATCAGCTTGCCATGACCACCCCATGGAATTAAAATGTCCCTCCTGAGTACTCCCAAACTCCAAAATGCATGCTTTCAGTGTTCATCCCACTGCTCTGTCATCACACTGTCCTCTCACTGTATGTGAGCTCCCTGAAGACAGGCATCATGTCTTATCACTGTTGTAAATCACACCATGATGGTTAAAAGAAGGATTAGTCTTGCATCTACATGAGACATGCTAAATAGGACAAAAGAGATATGATAGAGAGAGTAAAAAAACAAAAGGAAGAGGAGGAAGAAAACCTAACTCTGCCCTAGTCCAATGCCCTTCTGTGTCCTTACCACCCACTGGGCAAATGTAAGGAAGACTGCTAGTAGGGAAACATTGCTTGGCATTGAGATACCAAATGGGCCACACCAGTGAGTAATCCAGACTACTGAGGATGATTTGCAAATAACAGGAAATCACTGCTCTCTGATTCAGCAACCCAGAACTACTGAGCACTGACAGTGCAATAGCACTCCCCCAAAGAAAGCAGAGACATGCCATTAGGGACCAATGTGGTCATGATCTGCTAGAAAGCCTGGCCTTCTGATGGCCAAAAGTGTTCCTGTATACATGTAGAGATTGTATTTATTTATTTGAGAGAGAGAGAGAGAAGGACAGAGAGAGAGAGAGAGGGAGAGAGAGAGAAGGAGCGAGAAGGGGCAGAGGGAGAGGGACAGAGAATCCAAACTGAGCGCAGAGGCTGACGCAGGGCCTGATCCCAGGACTGCGAGATCAAGACCTGAACCAAACCGAGAGCTGGCTGCTTAACTGACTGAGTCACCCAGGTGTCCCTAAAGAAAGCTTCTTAAATTATATTTGTAAATAGTCGGGAATAGGATGACTATTAATTTCTGTTTACTTAGGACAGTCCCATGTGGTCCTAGTGTACTTATTTATACTGCTCCTCTCACTCTCAAGTGTCCCATTCGACTGATAAATTAATTAGACACTGTCCATGAGTATCAAGCTCAGGAGTCAAATAAGTAGTCAAATGACAATGGGAATCTGATTTCTGGATTCAAAGAATTTTACCATACATTGGCACTGAATAGTTCAAATATTTTCAATTTTTTTCATGATGACAGAGAAAATCTATTCTACACAGCTCATTTTTGCCTTCCCCATACCACCCTCTCCCTGCAGACCATGCCAGAGCATGGATAGGCCAGTATAGCATACCGAAATAAGTGAGGCCTCTGAAATACATTTAAAAAATATATCTGTGTTTAGATTTCGGTTCCTCCTCTATTTCTAAGGAAGTTGCCAGGGTTAGTCTTCCATGCTGACAAGGGCAATTTCTGAAGGAAGAGGATAGGATCGAGCGCAAGAGGAGGAAGGAAAAGCGATCATGTTCAAGTCCTCTGACTTGTCTGCCACCATTAGGTGACCCTGTACTGATGTCTTTCTCTTGGAGTACCCATGAGTGACGACATTGGTGGCAGCACAACCCACCCACCAGTATTACTCAGAAACCAGCTGCTGAGGGAAAAACTCTGAGCTCAGACTGCATTCAGCTGCACTGATAGCCCATGGGGTGGACTCCGCAGCTTGCCTCCATGGGGATCGATTAATGCTGAGATTGTCGATGGCTCAGCATAGGTTTCCTCCCCCATTGGCTTATGAGATTCAGCCAAGCCCAGCAGTCAGCCCCTGACGGAGCAGTACCATCTTCTGCCTCTCTGATCACTTCCTTCCCCAAGCAGCTTACCTGAAGGGTTGTTGCTAATTGTATGACTTTGTGGTCCTGATGTGTCTTACCTGGAACTAAACTGACTATTTCTCCTATTCTGCGGCACTTGGGAAGAAAAAGAAGAAGATGCTACCCAACTGGGGGCTCTGAGTTTTCACTGGGGAGAGCAGAAAGTTTAAAGGAATTTGGGCTGAGTAGACAAAGGATGCTATGTAGTAAAAGGACAAGAGAAAAATGCAACACACTGCCCCTGGGGACAACTAGCACCAGCACTGCGGCACGTTCTAGAGCTGCCACCGCTGCTCCCTGACAAGGGGCTAACACCTGCCAGCGTGTGCTCGGGCTGATGGACACACATAACTAGCGAGCAAAAGCACACAGTGTATTTGGCTAGTAAATAAGGAAATCACATAAACTAAGTAGTTGTGAAACAATAGGACACAGGGCGGTTTACCTTGAAAGGAGCATAAATGACAGATTACAAAAACTTAAGCCTCTGTAAAAAATGTGTGTGCCTATATACAAGAATGTGGGGGGGGAGGCTTCTCCAGAACCTTTTCCCATTACATAATCATCAACAACAAAAGAGATGGGGAGTGTGCATTTTATGTGGTCATCTTATTTCTGCAAGGAATAGCAAGTCACTAAAAATACAAAGAAAAATATTAAAAGCACATAAAAGGGACACACTTAGAGAAATGGAGGAACATTTATTCAAACACTAAAAAGCAGTCTAAGGAAAAAAGATTCTCTCCCCAAAACTGGCTATGGAAGAAATAAGAAATACTTCAACTTTCTAGACTTTGTGATCAAAACTTCCCAAACAATGACGTATCTAAAACTGTGAATGGCATAAACTATTGAAATGAGCAAAAGGCCAATTCAATTCTGATAATGATGCAATCAGTATTTATCAGTGTGAGAGGATTTATTTTACAAACGGCATGTGAATACAGCATGAGAAACGTATCGATAATCAAAAAAAGAGAGACTGGACCAATGAGATGACATATTTATGGAAACCATAGAAGCCTATGGAAACTGATGAGGCACAAAAGCCTCGTTTGAAAAAAAAGTATGTGCCACCATTCAGAAGTTGCTTCAATTTTTTAATAATTGAAATTTACGTGCACCGGCCCACTTGCACCCTTTGTTCTTCTTGAACTAAACTGTTTTCTTGTAGCCTCATGTTTACTGAAGCCTAAAATTAGAACTGACAGCAATTCACTGCAACAAAGTGGGCTTCCTCCCCTGCCCGTCCGCCTGCAGCCCATGTCCCATTCATGCCCTAGAAATCCACTCATCTCTCGGTGGTCATCTGCCAAGAGAAGAAAAATAGGGCAGAGATGAAAACATGTCGTTCAGGCAGGGGAGTTGAGAGCGAACCTGCTGGCTTCTCCCTCCCCCCAGTGCCTCCCATCAGGACCTCACCTCTGCACTGCTGGTCCTCGCTCTTGTCCTCCTTCGACACATCTGACGCCTCCAACAAGAGCTGGTCCAGCACTTGCTTGCACTCTTGCAGTAGTGTAGCTACAGCTTTTTGGTTATTCATGATGATTACTCTTCCTCAACGATGAGTTAAGTGTCCCTGGGTCTATGGTGATCAATTACCCAGAAGAAGACATCGATTCTCAATAAAAGAGCCCCTTTAAGGCGGAGGTACCTGGTGAACAAAAGCAGGAGAAAGATGACTAACTGAAGCATCATCAATTATCTGTAAGACTCAAGCAGGGAGGGATAATAGGGTAAACAGATGAAAATACATGACCGCCCCCGAGGACTTTATTAGGGGAGTGTGTGAAATTACTGCAGGGCCTGGTCTAGATGGGCAGCACCTCGAAGGCATCGGAGAGCAGAAGGGAGAGGCTCCTGGTGCAGACCTTGGTTACCCACAGTGATGTCAGTGGAATCCCACGAAGCCACATGAAATGAATATACCCTATGATTTATGTATCTTCTGCATATTTTACATCAGTGCCTCTGGATCTCAGTGACACTGCACTTTCTGTCTCTCTGGAAGTCTACAGGAAGCATCTGGCTAACAGTTCTAATATTCAGTTACAAGCACATGGCGATATGAAGTTTACCATTCTCATAACCCGCTACTGATTTCCCCTGTGAAGTATTCTTCATGGTATTTAGCATCGTCTAATTTGGACCATGATAGGCAATGACAGATGCCAAATTTAAAGCTCTTCACAGCCAGGCAACTTGCCAAATAAAATAGAGAAATGATATCTCAGAAAACCCAATTTCCTAGATCTATCATATGGATGAATTTATCATATGGATGGATGAATCTACTTATATTGCTATTTAACATATGTACAGTTGAGAGATTTCATATGCAAATATGAATATACTGTAATGATCTATGGCAGTCAAGGTAATTTCAAGAACAAAATAAATTACCGACAGTACAAAAATGCCTGGCAAATAAATACTAGAAAGTTACTAGTTTAACAAATCTTTTTGTCTGTCTTCCTTTTATTAAAGAATGTTCATTGTAAACAAAACAAAAGGAATTTTGTTTTGTTTACAATGTACAAATGAAACAAAGAAACTGAGTTTGCCAGGATAGACTGTGGAGCTGCTGTTTGGTTTGGACACTCTTATAGGGCACATAGAATTTTATTACCAAAGCAAAAGAGTCTGAAAGCGAAGAAAGTAACAGATACATGGATGGTTCCAGTCCCTTTGTCTCGTAGCTTATACATGCAATGAAGTAATCATTGAAAATATTAAAGCAGTGAATTATTGTGTAGGTGTTGGAACAAAAAGGCCTCATTTTAAGAAGCTAGTTTTGAATTTTAAATAGCAAGAAAACATTTTTTCTTTTTTTTTCTATTCTAAGACTTAACAGGAACACAGAATGAAAGATGAGCTAATTGTGTCATCTACACTTTTCATTTTTCATTCTAACCTGACTAGTACTCCATATGCTTTGGATTTTAAAACACACACACATTCTTTACACAGATAAACTGACAAAGCAAACTTTTTGGGTATTACAGGCTTGTGTCATTAAAATAATTGAGTTTCGTTGGTGAAGAACCCCAGTAGAGACTTGAATACAAAATTCTTGTTACTTGGAAGAGTATTCACAAAAGTGAGATTGTGAGGAATTAGTTATGGAAGCATTTAAGCATAACAATAAATTAAATCGCTCTTCTGTTTAATATGTTTCAGAAAGTATTCCTGCATGGTTTGGCTTGTTGGACTAAATGGTTTTCAGTGTCCCTTTTAGCTCAAGTGTTTTTAAGTCAATGCTGTGTAGTAAGAGCTGGCGATTAGCTTGCCTTTCTACGAAAGGAACCAAGAAGTAAGGGCTGGTCAGAGAGTTAATTAGTGAACTAGCGTGAGCAAGAGGCCACGTAGCAATGGCATCCTATTCCCAGCATTCCTGAAAAAGGGAGATGTGGCTAGAATGGGAGGTTAGTATGGAAATTGAGAAATGCAGTTGGTGAACTGAGAAAGTTAACAAACTTTGCTTGAAATTAGCCACAGGTGAATAGGACACATTCATTTTCTTCAAATAAAAGCAAGAAGGGGGATCCTTTTTCTAGGATTCTTTTTGGACTTCATGTAGAAAGAGGGGTATAATAAGAAAATATGAAGAGTTCATGTACAAAGGAATAAAACTGTACTGTAATATAATTTTAATAGCGTGTCACCCCTTTGTCTAAAGGCTTATAGTAATATTTTATTGGTACCATATCATCCTCTTAGAAAGTCGTCTTTTGTTACACTACAAATGGAAATAAATTTTCGTTGCTCTGTTTCTGTAAATGTTTAAACAGAAATAGCATGTAGTAATGAAAAGTGGACTTGGATATAGGAAAACTGTTACACATAATAGTGTTCAGTGGATATTTGTGACTAATTCTACTTCCTTCTCTATCATTAACTATTTGTGAGACCTCTGAGATTCACTTTTGAGGCTCATTTTTCTTATCTGTAGTTTATGGGGGTTAAGTGGGAACAATTGCTGATACTTTCCAGGTCTTAAATTACACACTCAGCAGCCTGTCTGTTGCTGGGGAATATCTGATACTTATTTACTCACTAATTCCTGGCTCTTTTGAGAACACTTAAGTATAATATTTGTATGTATACTTTCCTCTGTGGTTTAGAAATGTTGGCTTGAATCTTAGAGGTTGATTACTAAATAAATATAACTCTGCTTTTGTTCTCTCACTCGAAATCCCGATGCCTAATGCACAGATCATAAATCTCTTCCTTTTGTCTCAGTGCTGTGAAAGAGAGAGAAGCTATGTGATTCTGCGGGGACAAACAACAGGACTTGACCTAATAATTTGGGTAAAATGAAAGCAGGTGAATGGGGGATTCCCTGAGGAAGTGATGTTGGAATTAAACTCTATAAGAAGAACAGGGCTTAATGAAGTTAAAATGGTGAAGAATGGACCTAATGTAGAAAGAAATATGGAGGGAATGAAATAAGGCCAAATTAGTTGAACAAGGGATAAAAGGAGAAAGTTGATATGAAGTGAATTTGGAGAGCTAAGTAGGGGCTGTTCAGGGAACTGTATGCCAGGTAAGGAATTTTTTGTTTACCCTAAGAGTTATAGGAAACGACTGGTAGCAGGAGGAACATGACCCCAGATTTGCATCTGGAAAAGTTCATTCTGTTTTGGCTGTAGTGGTGGCAGAGAGGAAGAAGGTGATTGCAGGTAGATAAGTTAGGCATTTATCGCAACAGTCTAGGTGAAAAATAACAGCAATTTGGGATAGAGAAAATTGGACAAATTTGAGGGCCGTTTAGAGAATAAATGCAGTATTGCTGTTGGACGATTATGAATGGTCTTAAAAATGAGTCCCAAGTTTCTACTTTACCATAGCTCAAAGCTGAACGGACAACATTACCATACTTTGAGACAGGGAACATAGACGGGATCTTCTAGGAAAAGACATAAATACATCTTAGATTTTGTATTTCTAGCAATAAAGACAGTAAGAAAGATAAGTCATAACTGTCCAGAATAAGCAACTGGATTTTAACCAAGAAAGTATTTCTAAAAAAAAAAAAAAAAAAAAAAAAAGATTTTTGAGATAATTAATGTTCAGTCCTTGTGACTTCCCAAAACATACTGAGGATATTCTTTATACTTTTTGAAAGTTATAGCCTTTTCTCTTTTCCCTGCAGAATTCAGGAGAGACAATAGGAAGAAAATACTGTAACATGAGAAACACTTTGGAATCCAACCATCTGTCCAGACTTGTATGGTTCATTGTTAAGCATAACAGAGGCTGGAGCCTAGGAAATTTTCCTTCAGGCAACAGTCCTGCTGGAAATTTTGGTCAGCTTCCTTTATAAAAGAATCATTTTCAATTTCAACACGTATCAATTTTTTGCTCCCTGAACTGTGGCATTCTATGAATTGTACCTATTTCTAAATTGAATCATGTTAGTTTCCCTATATTTTTTTGTAATGTATGGATTTTTTTTAAATTTTGAAATCCCCCAACATATTTTTTTCTAAAAATTAAATAGAAAGAGGCCAGCAAAAGCAACAAAACATACAAACAGATACCTCTAGAATAACACTAGATACACAACAAAGTTAGAATCTAAGGCACACATGCACACACACAGCCAAATGGTCATGTGTTCATACATTCCATGTTTGATTTTGATACATGTGTACTTTATTTCTATTGGTGACCTAGAATTTAACTGAGTGGCTGAGTTATAATTGACAAATCAGCCATCATTAAAAGTAAGCAAATCAGTGGATTACTCAAAGCATGATTTCTTTTGGCATTTGTGAGTCTTTTTCCTTGGACAATTACCCCCACCATATTGGGGGTAAGTCAGGGAAAATAAAAGAATTCCAAAGGTATTCCATGGTTTACTGGCTGCCACCTCTGTATTAATCCACTGGTCAACCAGTCATAATCCTTAAGCTAGAAGATGTGGAGAGGCATAAAGAAGTAGAAGAGATGGCTTATACGGCCAAGGAGTTTGTAATATAATTATAAGAATAAGACATAAGTACATTTAAAATGAACTACACAGGGCATACTAAATGCGATTACGGTCCAAAAGCTCAGTTTAAAATATCTTTGTTGGAATTCAATTAATGATTGGTTAGATTCATAAACAAACCCACAGAGCTCATTTAAGTCATATGTACATAAGTAATTATACTAAATATACTTTTTCACCTACATTCAAAATCATTTACCATATTGTTTTTATGAGAAAATGAATTCTGGTCTCCAACACAGAACAAGAATGCATTTCTCCAGTCAGTCACTTGCAATGACAATCCAGTTTCTCCGAGCCTTTCGCCCGCCCTGAGCAACCCCACAAAAAACTGACCATAGCACCTCTGGTCCTGGTTGGTGCAAGTGGGGAAACAGAAGGAGAAAGAGAAGTCTGATTGGAGTCTAAGACAACCGTGCGGCTTGGATAAATATGTCTGGGTAATGGCTATTGTTAGCATCTTAAAACTGAATAAAAAGGGAGAAGAGAAGGCAACTTCGAAGTCACCAAAATCCAAAAGAGTAGACTTCTATTTCTAGCAGTATGGAAGACTATACACCCTGACCAACATTTCCACTGAAAACAAGTAAAAATGCTGGAAAAGCACTTTAACACCTCTAAAATGTATCAATAAAATGGTAAGAAAGAAGGACTACTCAGAAAACATAAATCAAGTAAAAGCTGGAACCCAGAAAGTTAACCAACACAGAAGCTAGGCTTCGCCTTGAGTGAAATTGCAAGCACTCTAAGCCGAAACTTCAGTTTTCACTATCTAGGAGTGTGGGAAGATAGGAAAAAAAGCCAAAGGCCTACACAAGGTGGGACATATAAGAGGAAACTGCTCCCTTGCATAAAACTGATGTCCTAAAAGGTTGAATCTTCAGTGTAAGGGCAAGCTAAATAAATCCCCGTCCCCTCCTGCCACTTCCCAGGAAAGCTGCCTGTGGCAAAACATGCTGCTTCTTGGAGGAGAACAAAATTTTTTGCCCTTGAGAATCTGAAGCTGCAAGATCCACAAAACCTCTACCTGATAATTACTTTAAAATAAGTTATTTTAAAAAGATCCTAAAGCTTTGGGAGGGCACACCTAGTAAACTCCAACTTATCACATAATGATATCCCCACATAGGCATCATGCAGAGCTCATGCAAATTCTGAAATTAACTGTGTTTATTGAAAACATGTCAAATACCTAAGTCATGTTTTTCATTCATTCTTTAGCCTTTATATGATGTTTTTCAAGATCTCCAGAGATAAATAATATTCTAACCCTGTGTTTGGTATTTAAAATAGCTACACCAAATAGAAGGTGATTTTA
Source organism: Ursus arctos (assembly GCF_023065955.2). Classification (NCBI taxonomy): domain Eukaryota; kingdom Metazoa; phylum Chordata; class Mammalia; order Carnivora; family Ursidae; genus Ursus; species Ursus arctos. Next base: position 7,554,196 of record NW_026622775.1, on the reverse strand, counting down.
CATGTGAATTTCATGAAACAAAAAAAAAAAAGGTTCCACGTTGGTAGTTTTCTCAGGCAATTGGTGGACTGAAAATTAACCTTCTCTAAAGGAATCTGACTTAAAACTAAGCTTCAAAGAATTTCCATCTGTAAAATACCAAGAAATATGAGTTCCTGATCAAAGCTCACAAAATGTATGAGGTAAGAGGAAACAATGGATGAAAGAAGAAAGAACAGATAGTTAAATCAGAACTTCAAAGAATTTAGATAACGGATTTATCAGATACAGACTACAAAGTATACATGTTTAAAGATCTGAAAGAGTATGTTGAATGTATGAGTTAAGAGCAAGAAACTATAAAAAGGCACAGGCAGATTGAAAAAGAGTCAAATAGAATTTCTGTAAATGAAAAAATAATAATTAAAAATGTAAAATGCCATGAATTAGATAGATTTGATAAAATACAAGTTCTGGTTGAAGTTATAATTTTTAAGCTGGTTGATAAGTCAGAACATTTCATCTAAAATACAACAACATAAGACAGAAAGAGGGAAAACACAAAAGAGAGGTTAAGAAACAGAAAGGATTGATAGAAAAGCTCTAACACATGACTCACCAGAATCTTAGAAGGGAAGTAGAGGGGAAAGCAAAAGAAATGTTTAGAGACATAACGACTAAGAACTTTAAGAACAGGAGAAAGACAGTAATTAAAATACCCATAATCTTCAAGCAGGTTAAATAAATAAACAAAAATCCACATGTAGAAATATCATAGCAAAACTATGGAACACCAAAGGCATACAGAAGATCTTTAAAGTAGCCAGAGAGAAAAGACAGAGTACCTTCAAAGAAACAACAGTGAACTTATAGCTACCTAGTTAAAAGCAACAATGGAAACTAGAAGATAGTGAAAGGGTACCTTCAATATGCTGGGGGAAAACCTTGAAAAATAAAAATATTTAAAAATAAACATCAACAGATTCTTACTAAACAAATCTCTGTATACTTTAGGTAAAGGGAGAGTGATCACAGATGAAGGGCCTGAGATTCAAGAAAAATAATAAGCAACAAAAGTGGTGAATTGTTGGCTAAATATAAATACGAATTGTATAAAGCTACAACAATAACAATGTCTTATGAGATGAAAAAATTAGAAAAAATACACATACAAACACAAACAGCATATATATCAGGAGAAGAATGATTGATGTTAAAGTGTTATAAGATTTTGGAATTGGTAGGAGGAGGGGAGATATTAAGTTTAGACTGTGAAAAAAATTTCTAAATTAAGCCTAAAAAAACTGAAATAAAACATATGACTTTCAAACTGGTAGAAGGTCAAACATGAAAAAAAAAAAATGCAAAAGAAGGCAAGAGGGGTACCTGGGTGGCTCAGTTGGTTGAGTGTCTGACTCTTGATTTTGGCTCATATCATGACCTTGGGGTCTTGCGATCGGGTCCCAGTTGGGCTCCATGCTCAGTGCAGAGTCTGCTATCTTTCTACCTCTGCTCCTCCCCCTGCTTACATGCTCTCAATCTCTCTCTCTGTCTTAAATAAATAAATAAGTATATATATATTTAGATTTTATTCATTTACTTATTTGCGAGAAAGAGAGAGAGAGAGAGAATGGGAGGGAGAGGGAGAGAGAAGCCAAGACTCCATGCTGAGTGTAGAGTCTGATGCAGGGCTCCATCTTACAACTGCAAGATCGTGACCTGAGCCAAAACCAAGAGTCAGATGGTTAACCAACTGAGCCACCCAGATGCCCCAGGATAAATTTAGAATACAAAATATGACGGTAGAAATAAATTTAAATATATCAGTATTTCCAATAAATACAAATGAACTAAATGCTATAGTAAAAAAATAAAGATAGACTTGATTAAAAAAATAGCTACATGGGGGCACCTGGGTGGTGCAGTCGTTAAGCATCTGCCTTCGGCTCAGGGTGTGATCCCGGCGTTCTGGGATTGGGCCCCATATCAGGCTTCTCTGCTAGGAGCCTGCTTCTTCCTTTCCCACTCCCCCTGCTTGTGTTCCCTCTCTCTCTGGCTGTCTGTTTCTGTCAAACAAATAAATAAAATCTTTAAAAAAAAAATAGCTACATGGATTTACTTAAAGCATAAGAATAAAAAAAAGTTAAAGGTAATAAGATAGAAAAAGATATATTAGAAAAATACTAACTAAAAGAAAGTATAGTTATAGTAATATCAGACAAAAAAGACTTTAAAGGAAAAAGCATTAATAAAGATAAAAAAGCCACTTTACAATGACACATGATTCAGTTCACCAGGAAGGTATAGCAATTCTAAACTTGTATGCCTCTGGGAACATAACTTTTAATATATATGAAACAAAAAGTGAAAGAACATAAAGAAAAATATGCAAATACATAATCATAGTGGGAAAATTTGACACACTCCTCTTAGAAACTAATAAATTCAGCAAACAAAAAATTGGTAATGATACCAGTTATTTGATCAACACAATTAACAAACTTGATCTAATAGATATTTATGAAATAACATATTAAACGATTGCAAAATATACATTGCTTTCAAGCATACCTGGAACATTTACAAGAATTTAATGCCTACTGTGCCATGAGACAAATCTCAACAAATTTCAGATTAATGGTATACATATGACACCGTATGACCAAAAGGCAATTGAGTTGGTAATCAATAACAAAAGAAAAATGCTCATATTGATGGAAATTAAGAAATATACTTCTAAATAGCTTGCAGGTCAAAGAAAGAATCATTATGAAATTTAGAGAATATTACAACAGAATGTAAAGACTACATGTCAAAATGTGGAATTCAAAGTGGAACATAGAAGAAAATTTATAGCCAAAATACTTAGAAATAAAGACTGTTGGGAAATTAATGACTTAAGCTTAAATAACCAAAAGTAAGGAAATAAATAGAAAAAAATGAAAAAAAGTACAAGGAAATAAAAATAAGCACAGAGATTAATGGAATAAAAAACATATTCAATAGGAAGCTCAACAAAATAAAGTTCTTTCAAAGGACCACTGAAATTGATAATCTGCTGGCAAAACTGATCAAGAGATTGAGAACAAACAAATAGAAGTAGAAATAAAAATCTTAGGAGGGGGCATTACAGATGCTATAGAGTTTTTAAAAAGCTAATAAGAATATTGAAACATGTTTTACCGATAAATTTGAAAACAATAAAATGGGTAATTTCTAGATAAGTATAACTTACTTAAAAGAAACCAAGAAGAAACATAAAACCTTTATGGTCCTATCATCTGAGAGAAATATAACTAGCAGTTGAAATATTTTCCTACAAGGAAAACATGAGGAACATACATTTTTACCAGAAAAATTTTACCAAACATTCAATAAGCCAATAAATCCAATCTTATGCAAAATATCCTTTAAATCAGCAACAAGTGGCTAGAAAAGGTAATTTAATAAAAATCCACCATTTACCATGGCATAAAATATGTAAGGTATAATAAAAAATAATATATGTGTGTATATATGTATATATATAAATGAAGTAACTTAAGAACAATTCTAATAATAAATATGCAAGATTTTGGAGGGAAATTATAAAACTTACTTCATTAAAAGACATTAATGAAAATCTAAATACATGAGGAGATATTCTGTGGTAGTGGCCTGGAAAACTCAATATTGTTAGATATCAATTTTTCCCAAATTTATCTATATCTTTACGCAGTTCCAATCAAAATTGCTACAGCTCTACGCGTGTTTGTGTGTCAACCTGACCAAATGATTCTAAAATTTATGCAGAAGGACAAAGTTCAAGAATAATCAAAATACTTCTAATGAAAAACAACAAGGGAGGAGGGGGAGTGTCATATCAGATGCCAATAATTAATATAAAATTATATTAAATGATGCAAAAGTTATTGGCACTAGGGTAGGCAAATTGACCTTCTAAATAAAATAGAGTGCAGTAAGATACAGGTGTATATATGGAAATTTGGTTTATTATACTAGCTTAGTATGTGGCATTGAGCTAATGGTTATTTTTTTTAAACCAATACTAGCTAGATTAAAGACTTACATGTAAAAGACAAAATATGCAACTTCTTTTTTTTTTTTTATTTTAAAGATTTTATTTATTTATTTGACAGAGATAGAGACAGCTAGTGAGAGAGGGAACACAAGCAGGGGGAGTGGGAGAGGAAGAAGCAGGCTCCCAGCGGAAGAGCCTGATGTGGGGCTCGATCCCAGAACGCCGGGATCACGCCCTGAGCCGAAGGCAGACGCTTAACGACTGAGCCACCCAGGCGCCCCAAAATATGCAACTTCTAAAGGAGAATATCTAAGGACAACATTCTTTTTGATCCTTTGGTTAGGGAAGAATTTCTCAAACATCTGTAAAAAATGCAAATCACAAGAGATTGATATTTAATTAGTGGGAGAGATAAACTTCTGATTAGTAAAATGACACCATAAAGAAAGTAAAAAGACAAGTCATAAGCTGGGAGAAAGTATTTGTAATGTATATAACTGACAAAGGATTTCTATTTTAGAATATATAGAATTCCTTTAAGTCAATGAAAAAAGGACCAATCACACAGTAGAAAAAGAATGAACAAAAGACCTGAATAGACTTCACACAAGAGAAAACCTTAATGGCCAACGAACATATGAAACGTGTCCAACCTCATTAGTAATCAGGAAATACAAATTCAAACCATAACCATTCACAACTTCTTGACTGGGAAAAAATTTAAGTTGGGTAACAGTTGTCAAGAACAGTTAGTGTTACTTCATTCACCACTGTTGGAAACTACAGTTTGGCATTATTCAGTAAAATAAAAAATGCACACAGTGGGCACACTATGACCCAGGGTCCACTTTTAGACATACACTCTAGTTTGGAGAAAATTTTGGACGTTGTGTCTAGGAAATATAAGCATGTTCACAGTGACACAGTTTGTAATAGCAAACAAACAAAAGGAAATAATCCATGTATCCCTCAATAGGAGAATAGATTAAAACACTGAAGTGGATTCATACACTGGACTAGAATAAGCAAGTAAATGAATGAATTACAGTTACACATAGCAATATGTGGATGAATGTTAGAAATGTAGAATAGAAAAGCAAGTTACAGATGAATACATGCATAAAGTTTAAAACATTTATAGCTAAACAATATAATATTACAGGATACAAATATATTTGGTAAAATTACAAAGAAAAGGAAGGGAATGATAAACTAAAAATTCACAACAGTGGATTTATGGAGGGGAGAGTGAAGATGTGAGGGAAGTGTATGAACACAGCAGACTTCAAAGAAAGTAGTATTTTTTTTTTTACGTAGATTGATCTATGAGCATCCATCATGTTCTGGGTATATTACACCTATTTTATAATTTTTTGATATCGATTTGACATTTAATGAAAAAATTAAAAAGAGGAGGGCACCTGGGTGGCTCAGTTGGTTAAGCGTCTGCCTTCGGCTCTGGTCATGATCCCAGAGTCCTGGGATCGAGTCCTGCATCAGGCTCCCTGCTCAGCGGGAGTCTGCTTCTCCCTCTACCCCTAACCCCTGCTTGTGATCTCTCTCTCTCTCTCTCTCAAATGAATAAATAAAGTCTTTTTAAAAAATTAAAAAGAGGAAAATAGAAACTGAAGTCTAGGAGTATTGCATAGGTAATAAATATCAGTTCCTGCCCTTAGGATTGGAGCCAGCGGTTCCATTGAGAGACAGCAAAGGAGCATTTCAGAGCAGGGAGGGGCACTTGCACGGGGACTTCTGAAGGGGGTAGATTTGGAATAGCTGGAGAGAGAGGTGAGGAAAAGAAATCTAGTTGGAGAGTGATGTGACAAGAGACCTTGAGGAGGAGATCCTCATCTTGTATTCAGGATCCGTGAGTTAGCAGAGGCTACTGAAATAATGATGAGACAGGCAGTTTGAATCATTAGTTTAACAAACACTAGATTGCCAAGAAATTAGATTCCCCTTTTCTTTTCACTTACAAAGAAAATGAAGGAGTGTGCTGTGATTTAAAAAAAAAAAAAAGATTTTAGGGAATTCTATACATGAGAGAGGAGTTCTTTCCAATGGCTCTTTTATATGAAGACTTCTAGCCTGCAGGCCACACCTTGTGAGAGTGGGAGACTGGAGGCCAAAGCTGTCCCTTTTTTCCAAGTTGTCTCTGTCTCTCTTGCCCTTGTGCCCCACCCTCCCCAGTTCCTGGCCGCTGAAGGTGTTTATCAAACTTGACTGCACAGGAAAGTGCAATCAGAGTGTTCCGGGTCACGAATGGGTTACCTGCTGGCCTCAGGAAAAAAGAGGAGGGGAAAAAAAGGTCATCATCATGGGGGCTGTTGCTCATACTCTCCAGCTACAGTTACCCACTCCATCAGCCATGGTGACATCTGATGAATTATGAGCTCAGCCCCCATGGCTAGAAGAGCAACATCTCAGGTCAAGGTGAACCAAACCTGCCATCTGCTCCTGTTCAAGGATTCTGTACTTCCAAATGGTACTTTCAGGGAGAGTATTCTTTGTATTTTTGCACCCCAAATGAGAGAAGAGCTGCCACATATACTGACTCTATATGCCCCCAAATCCAGAGCTGCCATGACACTGGAGGGCAATCAAGGAGCAGGAAAAAATTATTTTACAAATTTCGAAGGACCTTCAAACTGGCAAGTATACTCTTGGAGGCAGATATTGTCCACCCAAACTCTAGGTGAAGAATCTGAGGCAGGAGGAGGTTGAATATAACTTGCCCAAAGTCCCAAGCAAAGATCAGGACAAGAGTTCAGGGGTTCTGACTTGTCCTCAAAACACACTTACCTTCTCATTAGATAGATACCAGAGTTCTAGAAGAAAACACGGCAAGAAAAAATTCACTGGAAGAGACATATTTATTTATTTATTTATTTTTAAAGATTTTATTTATTTGAGTTGGGGGTGGGGCAAAGGGAGAGGGCAAAGCAGGCTCCCCGCTGAGCAGGGAGCCTGATGTGGGGCTCGATCCCAGGACCCTGAGATCATGACCCTGAGATCATGACCTGAGCCAAAGGCAGACGCTTAATCAACTGAGCCACCCAGGCACCCCTGGAAGAGACATCTTTCAAAGAAGAAATGGTGTAGACTCGACTGTTAATGTAGTCTATGCTTTGGTGGACGAGGCAACTGAAACGCCCTGTTTAACAGTCAGAATGGCAAACTTGCTGGATATCTCCAGGGGTGGAGTAGGAGGAAAGTCCAGGTAACAGTGTGGTATGTCCATGGAAATGGCATGAAGTACACTATGGTATCAAATGGCCAGGGCTATGAAGCATTACATCCTTGATGAAGCCAGCAAATGTAGGGACTAAAGTTACTTTGCCAACAAAATATGTTCAAATCTGTATTCATAATTCTCACAGCCAGGAGAGTTATTTTGGAAAGAGCCATGTAGATTTTGAGTTAGGGGTAGCCTGCAAAGGAACAGTCTGTCTCGAGACAAAAGGGATGAGGGAGCTCTGAAATTATAGGAGCAGCAAAATGAAGATAGGAAGAGGAAGAATTGTACTTTCACTGTCTGAGCCATCAATACGTAGCCAAGGCCTTTTGCAGTTAGGGTTCTTGGGTTTAAATTTCAGTTTTGCAGCTTATTAGCTGAGCAGCCTTACACGAGTCAGGTCTCAGCTTCCTCATCTGTAAAAATGGGTACTAATAGGACCAATCTCACAGAGATTTATAAGGATCAATTGAATTATATTGTAATATCGTATAAATATAATAATGTAAATATTATACATCAAACACAAGGAACATCGCCTACCATGTAATAAGTGCTCCATAGTTATCAATTATTGTTATCAATAAAATTTTCAGGAAATAAAATTTCAGTTTTTAAAGGGCCATATAATTTTTCTTTATCTTCTTTGGATTCGATTTCCGTGTTGACTTAATTAGCATTTATGTTCATAAGAAAGAAAATTGCTTCGCTATGCAACATTTTCAGATTCTTGATATTTTTCCCAGTATCAAGTCCTATAATAATGGGATTATTCCCTAAGTAATTTGCCAGATCCACACTCAGTTAATGAATAAAAATCTGTTAGAGAATTGAAATATTATGACCAGTTAGACATTTTCAGGAAGAAAGATGTGAGTTTTATTTGCTTTAAAAAAAAAAAAAGCCCTTAAAACCCAGCCAACTTGGTTTAATCAGCTGTTTGCCTCCAGCACTCAGCCTGTCTTTCCTCTGTCTGAGGTGGCAGGCAAGTGAGCCCTGAAGTGGTCAGGGAAAGAGCGTCCATCGGATTACAGATCAGACAGAAACACCCCCAACCCCACATCTTCTTCACTCCAAGATACACACAAAGCTCTTTATTTATTTTTTACTTAAAATGTCAAAGGCGCTTGAGGGTGGGCTTCTGGATTGGGGATTGGCAGACCACACTCCTGGGCTGACATAATAAAAGTCCACCATGTGGCCGTGTGATTCACACAGCGTGTGCATGTCACCAGCAACCGATGGGTCTTGGCAGGGAGCCTCCTACTGGCCTGGGAACAAACACGACCCACATTTTCTCGAGTGGCAAGAGACTGCTGAGGGAGAACCGCTGGGATATCCACACACTTTGAGGGCACAAAGGCAAAAGTAGCACTGAGTGAGGCAGACATCCACCCACCGAACTACTTGAACACAGGGATAACCAATACAGCCCCGGGGCCGGGGGCTCTGTAGGACAGTTTACAGCAGGACTTTACCACACCCGTGTGATCTTAAGGGGGAAAAAAGTTCCTATAAAGAAAGGATGGCACATTTAATTTTTGGCTTACCTCTTGAGAGCTCCTATGCATCCTATGGTATGTACAAATTACAGAGTCCTTAATTAACACAGGTCATTTTAGGAGCCAGAAAGACCCTATTAGAAAACCAGATCTACTTCTGCTCTTTCTGTAACCTGCAGAGAGCTTTGAGGCCCTCCTTTCATCAGGCTGACTTGGAAAATGAGTACAATCTTAGAATTTCAGGATTTCCACTTTGTTTAAGCGTTCTGTTACCGGGGAAAAAGTTGCTCAGTCACAGAGCAAATATGCTTAGGGCATCAATCACCTGATGTGAGGGATAACTTCATCGTTTTTGAACTACTCCACTCGCTTTCTTTGGTAGTTCCTCAAGCAGAAGAACTCATATTTTCTCTTTTCTCTAATGAGGAGGATGGAGAGCTGAGTCTTAGTGTTAATTCTATTCTTTGCTTTTAGCTAATGAAGGAATATTTGCCAGTGTAGAACAGAAAAAAAATTTAAAATAAGTAAATCAAACTAAGCAAGTGAAACACATTAGTTTTTACACAGTCTTTGACAGGCAAAAATTAACAATCTGTTTCCTACTGTTTCCTTAATGTTTGGCTTTAATAGCTAACTTAACGGGTCTATAAAATAATATGTACTGCATTTGCAAACTCCTGAATGGTAGTTAAGCATATGCTGAGTATCCATTATATATTGCACTTGATACTTCTGAAGGTTGCCAAGAAACAGAATAGACAACCCTCAAAGACAGCCTTATTGGGGAAGTAAAATAAGTATTTAGTTTAGCTTACAAAACATTCCAAAGCAATATTCTGACCTATCAGGATGGGTTTACTTACATTTAGACAAGTTGGAGAATTCATTCTATCCTTTCCACTATTCCAGAGGCAGGCATTCATATTAAATCTTGACAAAAGAAAATAGGAGAATTACCTTACTTTTATAAGGAAGATAGCTAGTAATATAGCCCCCATTTGAAGATAAAGTCAGAAGTTCAATGGTTTGTCCAAGTTCAAATGGCAACTCACTGGGATTATCTGCAGGTGTTAGACACAAGCTTTTAAACATCCAATCCACTGTGGTTTTATGTGACACTGCTCTGTATCCCTGGCTTTTGTGGGGAAGAAACCACTAAACACACTGAAAAACAGGATGCATTACTTTGGTAGAATATTGATTCTATGACAGAAATGTATATCCCAGACTGTTTTAAAAAACAACTCTTGGGTTGGTTCTCAAATTTTAAAGCACTGAAATAACAACGACTGTGTTTTTCCTGGGGAAAAAGTATCCTAATTTTGACCTTATTCAAGCTGCAATATAATTCCAGAGGGACCAATGAAGGGGAAGGAAAGAACTGATGAGGCCTAAGTGGTGATTGCATTTATAGATTAATCCTGACAGGGAGCAAATACATCTCCTCCCAGGAGGCCCCAGTAGAGTCCACTAAGAAGTGAGGCCGTTATTTATGAGCACAGTGGATTTTTCCCATTACAATAAACATTTTAATTACTTTAAGTGAAACATTCTGTTTTAGTGGTAGTAAGCTTAAAAACTAAGTACCGTATAGTCATTTTTTGGTCATTTCAATGGTTATGTCAACTATGTATGCAACCCTCTCTTATTCTTTACAGTGTTTCACACAGCAAGTTGTCTTGCCCTAAAATCAAAATGGGAAAATGGTATACATTTATAAAAAGGCATTTCACTTACCAAAACCTGTAAGACTCCACATGGAGAAAGAATGGGCCAAATGAGTGGTTGGCAGCATGGCCCCAGAGCAATTTCATTTCCATCCGTTTTACATAGTGGCTTTCCATGTATAATTTCATTTGAAGCTAATAAGTTTGGAAAACACTTATCCAAATGAATCAATGAAGGTTGGGTGGACTAGAATAATGATGCGATTTTTATTTTCCAATAAAATGACAGATTTTCATTCTAGGAAGATACTCCCATATATCACAAAACATACCGACCACATAAATTAACAATAAAAGTTGTTTCAAAAGAGTACTCATGAAACTCTTGTGTCATGGGAGCAAAATAGCCAATCTGTAACATGAAAGCCAAATAATCCACTTCCTTAAAAAAAGGGGGGGCCCTCCATTTTCTCATTAATTATATTAAGTCGCAATAAATGATATTAAGGAATTGGTATTAATTTTTAAGGTGAGATAATAGTACTGTGGTTATGTTAAAAAGGGGTAAAAAAAGAAAAAAGAAAAGGAGTTCATATCATATCTTTACATTATTAAATATTAAATATTTACAGATGAAATTGCATGTAGTCTGAGACTTGGTTCAAAATAATTTGGGGTATGGAGGTGGGGGGAAAGTAAGGGTATAAATTAGGCAAGATTGGCTCCAGATTGTTACATGTTGAGGCTGAATAAGATATATCAGATTTCTTATACTGCCCCCTCTACTTTAATACATTTGAAATTTCTAATAAAAAATTTTTTTTTAAGATTCTGTTTCAAGGACTGTAAGCAAATAGAAATGGTCCTGATAAACTCTGAGAAACAGAAAAAGACCATTCTGAAATTATTCTTATTCTGCCTAGTCCCAGGTTTAGATAGCCAACAAAGCTGGGCTTTAGCCTCCCTGATGTGAACCCTACTCTAAAGTGAAGCCACTGCTTCATCTGATTCTGTAATTAAGTCCAGACTATGACTGTGTATATTGGAAGAGTTTGCTTAATGAGTTATCAGCAACACGTATTTTTAATCTCGTCCCATTCCTCGTACATCCTCATCCTAAACCTAGGCTTCTCTGCTGCACTTCCCAGTTAGTAGTATGTGCTTAGAAATCACAACCGAATTTGAGTATCATCTTAAGTAAAATATAAACAAAAAGTTAAATGTGTGCAAAAATAATCATACCCAATACTTCAAAGCCATTAACACGGGTAAATGAGCACGGTCTACAAAAACAAGAGAAGTCCGCCCCCTATTAACACTGTCTTGGGAAATCACAGGCCACTCCTGAATGAGTAGAGAAGCCAAGCCTGATTTTAACGAAACTATGTAACACACTTCTATTATTCTACTTTCTACAGAATTAAAAAGTTAAACAACTCAAAACAAAAATTCCAAACTGTAGAAAGAAAATCTCCAACTTATCTCTGTTTCAATTTTTTTTTAATGTGAAAAAGTAATCTGATGATGTGAATGCTTAAGAGTTTTTAAACTAAGTTAGCTAATACTTTTAATATATAGTTTGCTGTCACAGACACCACCAAAAGGCAGGATGGAGAGGGAAATTATCACTGAATACTTTCTATACTTTCGGTACTATGGGAGATAACTCAGACACAAAACCTTATACTGTAGGCCTTATTATTCCCACTTTAGGGTTGAGAAAGTTGAGGTCATAGAGATTAAGTAACTTGCCCAAGGTCACATACTTCATAAAATGCATATTCAGACTTTCCAGAAGATTTCCAGAAGACAGGATGGGTTTTTGCTTTTTTTTTTTTTTTTTTTTTGCAGCCTACAAGTGAATTATTTTATTTTATTTTATTTTATTTTATTTTATTTTATTTTATTTTATTTTATTATCTTCAGTTAGCCACTGTATAGTACATCATTAGTTTTTGAGGGATGGGTGTTTTTAAAACCATTTGCCTTCCAGCTTACTGATGCAGTCCTGAATATTTCAAAATGTATAGAAAAGATAGGATTAATGGAAGTCTTTTGCAGTACTCTTAGATTCCCAATAAAATAATTCTATAAATATATATGTGTATATCACATATGTACTCTTCCACTGTACTGATGAATCAATTTCTACCCAGCCTGGTCCAAAGAAAGTTAATCAAATTCTGTAATTTCCTCTAAACAGACTACAAAGAGACAACTGAAAAGTCAGAGACTAATTCAGCTGGTCACTCCTACTATTTTCACGTTGGAAAGACAATTGCTTACAACTGAATTCTCCCTAGACTCCAGGCCAGAACACGCTCTCCTGTCCCACTCTATCTTCTGCAAGTACAGGGGAGTTTTGTCTCATAACAGATAATTAAAGACAGAGCAGTGCCACTTGCTAGGATTTCTCTGTCTTTTACATCTTATAAAAGAAGAAACTTTAGTTTAAAGATTAGATTTTTTTTTTCCTTTTTCTAAAGCTGGGTATACCAACTGGCATCGGCTGTATTAAAATCAGGAGAAACCTCAATCAAAAAGGCCCTCTCGGAAGGCAGGCTTTCTTGTTAATATGCACCAACATGAAAGGCTTTCTTTTCATCCTATACAACTACAGTGTGTGTAAATTGCAGGGGGCTCATTGGCATAAATCTCGGCTGCGACCTCTGAGGTAAACTGGATTTACATTACTTTCTGACAAGAATTAAATGAAGGCCTTGTGGATATATGAACAGCCTTCTAGGCTGCAACAGATGGGCATGAATGTGCTCCCTAGGAAAACTATCAGTGACATCTGTGTCCTCCAAATTCTGGTGGTCTCAGCCAATTAACAGGGGGGGGGGGGGGGAAGAGGAGGTGGGGGTTGGGAGGCCGCTGCACAGCCCCCAGCCAAGACTGAGGCAGAAGTGTTTGTGTTTGGAGATGGGATCAGGCTGGCCCTGGCCCGCAGCAGTGGGGTTAGCACTTTATTGTTATCATTCAAATGGAGAATGTGGCTTACAAGCTATTTCTATACCACAGTGAGGATAATATGGTTTTTCTCGTTTGACCAGAGGAGATGGCCCTCTCTTGCAGCTGATATCATATTCAGTACCATCTCTTTGGAATGGGTGTTTACTTCGGTCTCCTCTGAGGCAGGCTGATGGTGCTACAGCCTGCCAGTTTATGTGGTGCATTCACGTGTCACAAAGCAGGTGAACTCTAAGACAAAACAGAGATCTTTCCCCAAAACATCCTTGCTCAAGAAGGACTCCTTTCCTCCTCCAACGTGGCCTTTACTGATTTCACAAGGAAGTCAAAACTAAGGTTTCCTGGTTACAATGAAGTCAAGAGAAATTATATCAGAGATCTGTAATGAAGTGCTGGAGGATTCCTTGAAAAGACAGCACAATGAAACATGAACCCCATTGTCTGAATTTATCAGATTTTGGCATGTCAGCCCCTCTGTGTTTGACATGCAGGCGGAAGGAAACCTGGATCGACCCCCTCGCCTTCTCCTTTTCTGCCTTCTCTTCCCATTTTCTTGGATTGTGTGGAGCATGGGACGGGACTGGGGAGCTGAAGGATGGGAAGGAGAACAGAACTAACATTTATCTGTTCAGGATTGGGAGACAGTCCAGATCCTATGACTTCTGGGCCCTAGCATTAAGAACAGAGGCTTTGGGGACGCCTGAGTGGCTCAGCTGGTTAAGCGACTGCCTTCAGCTCAGGTCATGTTCCCAGGGTCCTGGGATCAAGTCCCACGTCAGGCTCCTTGCTCAGCGGGGAGCCTACTTCTCCCTCTGCCTGCTGCTCCCCCTGCTTTACACACACACTCTCTCTCTCTGAGAAATTAAAATCTAAAAAAAAAGAACAGAGGCTTTGTATCCAAAATACACTAATCTCTGTCTACCACTTACTGGATGTGAGAAAATGGACAAGTTACTTAACCTCTCTGTGCTTCAGTTTCTTTCTGTAAAATCGAGTTAATAATAGTATCTACCTCTTAATAAGAATGAAATAACCTAACACATGCAAAATGCTTCTGACATTGCTTTGCGGGCTGTTTTTATCCTGACTTTATGGAGAAGAGTATTAAGGGCCTCAGGGTAGAGTCCCAACTCTCTAAACCAGTTCTTCAAAATGAAAGACGTTATGTTCTACTAGTCTTTGGAAATTCAGAAAACTGACTTTTCAAAAGAAACAACTTTTATTGCTTTTAGGAACCTAAGGTCATACCTTTAAATTACATATTTCTTTTAATGTGTAAGGTTTTAAAATCATGCTTTGCTAAAATGAACTTTCTAATTATCAAAAGCATCTGGATATCTCTAAATTAGAAAATAGCCAAAAGGCTCATAAAATACTATATTTAGACAAAAAAAGAAAAAAGAAATTAAGCTGTTCGTTTTAACTCCCTTTTCCTAGTTGCAGAAATGGACACGAGTAGCCTGTTCTGTCCTAAATTGAAGTTATTATATGTGAAGTGTTAGAAGACAATGGTTAGGGGCACCTGGGTGGCACAGCGGTTAAGCGTCTGCCTTCGGCTCAGGGCGTGATCCCAGCGTTGTGGGATCAAGCCCCACATCAGGCTCCTCCGCTAGGAGCCTGCTTCTTCCTCTCCCACTCCCCCTGCTTGTGTTCCCTCTCTCGCTGGCTGTCTCTATCTCTGTCGGATAAATAAATAAAATCTTTAAAAAAAAAAAAAAGAAGACAATGGTTAACCATGGTAGTTCAGATGTAAACTATTTACTTCTTTGTCCTAGGTGTTGTTTAAAACACAATAATTTCACATAGCAATTGTTTAGAACAACAACAACCACAAAAGGAGGGCAAAAAGGGCAAGTAGACCTTCTAAACAAGAGAACCTACTATGGAAGCTGAAATGCTCCTCTTGCTAGGTTTTTAAAGTAAATTTTCACATATGGATTCCTATCTTCTTATTTTCTGCTAACGATTCAGTTTTAAGAATTTTAGCAAGCTGAGCATCAGCACAATGTAAGATTGCTTCCAGGGGAAGCCGAAATATTGGTCCATAAAGAAGTCATTTGCTCTGTCTCTATTACTCATACACAGGCTACTTTTGAAACTCACGTAGTCAGTGGTGAGCATAAAAACGACTGCAGGCACAATTTTTATACAAGTTGTGAAGTTCTGATCTTTATTAGGTTATAATACCAAATATAATTTTGTTTTATCCTGTTGGTACTGATATCTTTGTGTTGAGCGATAAACAGCAGAAGGGCCTTTGTCTGCACAGGGATTCAGAAGGGAATCGACACTAAACAAAAGCACCTGTTGTTTCGTTCTTGTAATGGCCTTAGAAGTGACCAGTTGGCTGCATTTTCCCCGCACTCCTCCTTAGGCTTTTCCCAACACTACCATCTCACACATCATTACTGGACGTAAAAGGAGAATAATTGAGGAGAAGATCAATAAATTTAAAGGCTCTTTAAGGAAAGACATAATGAATTTGGTACAGCACATATTTTTAGATCAAAGATGCCTTTGAAGTGACAAAACCCTAATCCATAAACTACTGAAGCACTTCCTTTCTCTCCCAAACTGCTTGTTGTCAAATAAAATGGAAGTTAAGGAAATTATCTTTATCTGAAAATGGCCAAAAGAAGCCATCACCTAATGACAGCCTTGTCACAAGCGACAATTGGGGAAATTGTCAGGAAGGCAAGGCCTAACAAGCAGAGGAGTGGGCTTGCTGTTTGCACTAATCTGGCCATGCAGCCCCCACACACAATCCCAGTCAGCTTGCTGTGTGAAACAGCTAAGGCTTTGTCAGTGGTAGCAGGGCCTGGAAAGAGCACTCTTTCATGAATATGTATTACCATTCCTCCTCCGTGTGGACAGAGACAAACCCTTCAAAACTGAGGTATAAAGCACACACACACGCACACACACACACACACACGCACAAGCACACATGCACACATACACACACCACTGACCAACAAAACCAAGAGAACCTAAGCTACTCGGTTGAGTGTAGAGAAATGCTAGTAACTAATGAAGGAGCACATAGGCACCCAGTTGCATGTGTTTCCTGGGATCTTTATTTCCTAGGAATTGAAATGAAAATTCTTTAGGGGCCTTTCAATCTTTGGGAACCATGTATATGGATTCCAAGTTGCTTCGCACAGTTACATGGATTGCAAATCTCACATCTTATAATGAATTTACCTTCCCAATGTCAGATATGCTCTGAAACTCTAAATATGTGAAAATAACTTTAATATTAATTGAGTGCAAATGCAGCTTTAAGAGACTGATCAAGTCTCATACTGGCTTCCTATAAGGTAGCAAAAACACGGAATGGCAAACTCTGATAAAGACACAGAATATTTCAACATTGAGCAGCAGGACATTATGCAGAAAAAATTTTAAGGTGAAATGGGGGCGGGCGGAACCTGCTCTGCAAAGCCCTTTGTAAACCTAAAATAGTATTTAAAAAATAGTGTTAAAAATAGTGTTTAAAAAACCCCGTATTATATATATATATATCCTTTAATACAAATATGAATTATTTCACATCCATCTCTGGGCATGGATCTATCAAGATATTTTTGAATGACTGAACTCTGTTTTTTCCACTGACATTAAAATTAAATTAAATTAAATATAGAAATATGTAGATACATTTAAATTCACTTTTTACAGAAGCAGATACATAAGGCAGACAAGTGTAAGGTCGTTGCTTTTCTACTTCGTCTTCTGATGATAAAGTTTGTTTTCCCACTGCGCAAGAGACAAAGCTCAGTTTTGAGGGTTTTCCATATTACGCAATGTTTGCCTTGGACATTTACATTTCATTAGCATATTCTACTCTACATGAAATCCAGCATTGAATGCTCCCAGCCGCTAAAGCTAATCCTCTTTAAAGAGCTACAGGCTATATTACATGTGGCCACAGCAGCGGCCGTGCCATCGCTGCATCACTTTGAAGACGATGAACAGAGTTCTCTTGTACGTCTGTCTTGTACCCAGTCTCATAAACCACTGCTTTCTGTGCTGTGAAATCCTTCTGTTTTCAACAAGGACAATTATGAGGAGGCCGAAATCCACATTACCACTCTGAAAGCTGGACTGCACTTGAAGAGGAGATATTATGCTGATTTCAGTTTCTCCTAAGTGTCTATCCACAACCTTTTCAACTAAGATTAAAATGAACTATATCTAAGTATTTGGGGTCCTTTGATTAGGATCAAATGCTAACCACATCTTGTGTCTAGGGAATCTGATCCTGGGTAATCAGGGGAAAGAGACTCAGGGATGTCACAGGTCTTTTTCCCTTTACCTTATTTTTACAGAATCACATTAAATGTTACAGGACAACATCTAGATGCAGCAATTTGTAGGAAACTCCTACAGACGAAGATGATTCAGCTGATGATATCCAACTAAAGAGCAGATAGATAATCCAGTATCCAATTTCAGTAAAATACAACAAACAGTAAAAATTGTATAACATTGCAGAAAATGTATGTAATTTTTTATTTAAAGCAATGGAAAACAAGTGAATTCCATTAGTCTACTGATGGTATTCCCTTACGAATGCTTATATATATATTTTTTAAAGGAAAGTGCTATGCTATAAACAAAACCGATATTATCTGTTTTCCTTATTTTATGATGATTAATTTGTAAAAAAAATATAATTGGTTTATAAACTGTAATTTTGAAAATAATTGTTTTGTAAAAATTGCTATTGAAGATGTTCATTATACTGCTTAGTGTTATTTTTACTTAAAGTCCCACATAATGAATTCTCCTATGATTAAAGCAGGAGACATTCTGATTTTCACACCAAATGGATACATTTCTTTTTATTAGATTATAGGGATCTAAATCTCATCATATTGTCCCTTTTTGCCTTTACTCCCAGGAAACTCAGAGCCAGATTTTGTAAACAGTTCCATGGGTGTTTTTCACTTAATCTTGTATGAATCATCTAACCCAGACCCTTCATTATTTGGTCCTCATTATTTGCCTGCTCTTCTGAGGTGACTAAGCTATGAGACAGGTGACCAATTATTTCTCTTGCTGTGACCCACTTGGGCACTTTCAGACAGTAGAAAGAAACTTAGCTATGAGTTGTCACGCTGTTTGCCCTTTAATCCTGGCACCAACTAAATTTGGACTGAAGTCTCATTTATAATTAGTATAATTCTCTGCTTATTTTTATATCCCAGTCATCGCCGAAGTAAAACATACTCTGAAAGGTTTTATGTCAGTCATCTAGATATTAGCAAATACGCTTCCCAGCCAGTGTGCCTCTCCTATGTCCGTCCCACTTTTAAAGTTTTTAGGGGCGCCTGGGTGGCATAGCGGTTAGGCCTCTGCCTTCGGCTCAGGGCGTGATCCCGGCGTTGTGGGATCGAGCCCCACATCAGGCTCCTCCGCTATGAGCCTGCTTCTTCCTCTCCCACTCCCCCTGCTTGTGTTCCCTCTCTCGCTGGCTGTCTCTATCTCTGTCGAATAAATAAATAAAATCTTTAAAAAAATAAAATAAAATAAAAGTTTTTAAAGCATCTCTTTTGTGTGATCCTTATTCTCTCACATCTCCTCCTGATTTTCTGTTTATTATCACCTTCTTCCCATACTTCTAATTTAAACAAGGTAGGAAAATAAGTAGAGAGTTAGGTGTATTAAAGTTGTTTATGATATTTTATTCAAAAAGTCTTCCAAAAAAAACCCCACTAAGTATAATTATACTTAAGAATAAAAAAATGACACAAAATAGATTATTAATCAAAATGATTTAAAATGCGAACCCTTCAGAAGCTCTTATCCAAAATATACATTTACATGTGTGTTACTATTGAACATTTATAAAAATTAATAATATAGTAGGCTCAAAAGAAACTTCACAAACCCCCAAAAGGAAAATCATTTGGCCGCAATGCATAAAAGCTCTAAATTACTAACAAAAAATTAGATTTTATAATTGGCTTGCTTGGATATTTCAATAGCACTTGCAACTCATCTAACTGTCTTTTTCCAATATATTTCCAAACTTAAGGGATGCAAACAAAACTATACCCAGAAAAAAATCCATAGCTTGGTAACTTTTTATAATAAAAATGAAGAAGTATAAACTGTGCTTTCATATTAAGGAAGTGGAAAGGGAGTAACAAACTAAGTCTTAGGGAAGTAGGAGGAATGAATACACATAAAACTTTTTTAAATAATGATTTATGAAATAGCATGAAATCAAAATAGTAGCTATTTGAAAAGGCCAATTAATTGGCTTTCAGGAAAATCTAATGGCAAAAAAGAAGAGAGAATCATTTCAGAATGGGAAAAGTGGTATAAACACCACGATGACTAAGATTTTAGAAGTATAAGAAACTATCATGGGGTGCCTGGCTGGCTCAGTCAGTGGAAAGTGTAGCTCTTGATCTTGAGGTTGTAAGTTCAATCCCATGTTTGGTGTAGAGATTACTTAAAAATAAAATCTTTAGAGAGAGAGAGAGACTATAATGTACAAATCCTTCTTAAAAATATGAACATTGTTTATAATGTATATTATCTAGGCTAATTTTGATATATCATTGAAACTGAATAAAAATCTAAGATTTAATCAAGACTAAGAATGAGTAAAAAAAAAAAATTACCTATTATTTCCAAGAAAGGTGCCAGTTTCAGATGATGTCATAGTCAATTTTGACCAAATCTTTTAGAAATATGTAATTTCTAGGAAACTTATATTATTACAGAGGATAGAAAAATATGAAAGACATTCCCAGTTCATTTTATAAGGCTGAAATAACACTATAATTAATACCTGACCAGGACAATGAAAAAATATAACTATAGTAGACATAGTTGTTGCTCACCTCTCTCTCCAAAATATAAATTGCCAAGTATAAAATTACTAAGAAGTAGATTCAAGGTATAAATGGAAAGAAAATTTTACTGAGGTGAATAGAAGAACAAACAACCAAATCATTGCCTTAATATTTTAATGACGTGATTCTCTCCAAAATCTACACCTTTCATAAACTCAATAAAAAATACCGACAGGATAAATTTAGATCTAGTAAATATTTAACAACCACTTCTCTGGGAGGAAAAAAAAAAGCCTTGGTTTGTAACATTTGCCAATTTCTGTGGTGTAAATATTTCTACCATTGATGATTTCAAGCTATCAATGTGGGATCACTGGAAATAGTGTTGGGAAGAGATGTTCAGCAGTAACTACTATGTAGTGTGTCCACCATGCAAATGCAATAGACACAGGACATTTAAAAACACAGATAATAGTAAAATGCCACAAAATAATTAAGAAATAAGTTTTGTCTTTAAGTAACACTAATTTTAAGTTTAAGTATTTAATTTTGGTGGTTGTGTTTAACAAATGGCCCACAAAATTCCTGAAAATTTGATAACTGGTTCTCATAAACCCCAGTATGAGACAACCCCAACAGACTACCCAGAGGGGTCACGAAGAGTTCCTAATAGAAGAGGGACTAGAGAAAACAGAGCTTTAAGAAAATTAACAGGGTGGCAGAGAGTTAGTTTTTACTTCTTTTCAAGTTTTACAACTTCCATTCCAAATATTTTAAGTGATCCCAATCATATCTTAGCTGTCATTACATCGGTAGCAATAGAACTGGCATAAACAAACACCAGTGATTGCTTTTTCTTCATGAAATTATACTCACGATTGTCGAAAAGGCAGAAAATAAGAGAAGTTGGCAAGGATGTGGAGAAACAGGAGCCCACATACTGTGTTAGTGGAAACACAAAATGTATAGCCACTTTGGAAAAACAGTTTGACCGTTTCTTAAAAAGTTAAACCTAAATTTACCATGAAACCCTATAATTCCACTCCTATTACCTAAAAGAAATGAAAACATATGTCACCTAAAGACTTGCCCACACATGTTCATAGCAGCATTATTTATAATAGCCCTGAAGTAGAAACAACCCAATGTCCATCAGCTGATGAATAGATAAACAAAATGTAATAGCCATTAAATGAAATGTTTGCAATAAAAAGGAGTTTGCTACCACACGGACGAATTTCAAAAACATGCTACGTAAAAGAAGCCAGACACAAAAGACCAAGTATTTTGTGATTTCATTTATTAGAAATCTTAAGGAAATGCAAATCAAGAGAGATAGAAAGTAGATTTAATAGGGTGGGAATGAGGGTTGGGAATGGGAACAATGGTTAAATGTAAATGAGCATAAGGAATCATATTTGGGTGTTTAATCACCCATTTTAATATGTTCTAAAACTGGATTCTGAAATTTGCACAGCTTGGTAAATTTTTAAAAAATCTAATTGTACACTTAAAATAAGTATATTTTATGGTATATAGGTTATATCTCAGTAAAGATGTTATAAACTTAGCTAAATTTCATTAATTTATTTTTGGTCATCCTTATTTACAGAAAAGGCAAAGGAGACTCACTCAAGGAGATAATGCAGTTAAAGCTTTTTTTTTTTAAACATTAGAATTTATACCTCCAAATATAGTTTCTGTCTGCCTGTCTCTGATTCAATACTGAAAGACATTTACCTGAATCTCATTTTACCCACTCTATTAGTGAATCTACTTTCAATTATCCAGGGTAATTCCTTTTCTATCTCCACTGTATGTGGCGGTTCATTTGATTACTTTTCTGCTGGGGAAAGTATGCCTAAAAGGAACATGTGAAAGCCTAGACTTTTTTTTTTTTTTTTTTTTAAGAATCTTTTATTTATTTGAGAGACAGCACACACAAGAGCATGTGTGTGCTCAAGTGGGGGGAGGGGCAGAGGGAGAGATCTTCAGGCAGACTCCACACTGAGCAGACGGCCCCACACAGGGGCTCGATCTCACAATCCATGAGACCTGAGCAGAAACCAAAAGTCCAAAGCTTAACTGACTGAGCCACCCAAGTGTCCTCAAAGCCTAAACTTTTGATTCATTCATCTATTTACTCACTTTCATTTAGATATTCAATAAATATTTACTGAGCATCTACTATGTGCCAGGCACTATGCTAGGCACTAAGGCTATACCAGTAAACAAAAGAAACCTTAGTAGTTTTGAGAGAGAGACTCACGTCAAGGGCCTCAATTTATTGTTTGCTTGTTTTTTATAGATTTTTCCAAAATGCAAAGCCACATGAAAAATTCATAGCAAAGGGCTATAAACAATAAACACTTTCCCCACCTATTCAGGTTGGATAAAGATCCCAAGAGCTCATGCAATGAATCAAAGATGTTTGACTGACCCTCTGTGAAAGGGTCACCCTCAGAAGTCCAAGAAAGCCTGGAATTGTTGGAGAAAAACCTTTGTAAATAGAATCTGTTTGGACTTAATTAGGTCAAGCTTTCCCTTATCCAGATGAAATGGCATATTAATATTGAGATTATATTGTCATTGAAAAATATAAGAAACTATATTTTTGCCTCTTGATTATGTGGCTTTAATATATCATATTCACTACGCAGCTCTCCCAAAGCTGAGATTCTGAGACTCACCCTCATACTGATATTAGCTTCCATCCTGCATCAGATAGAACCCCAGTGAGTTCACTCCTTTCTACCCAAGATGGCACTAGCTTCCACTCTGGCTAAAACTATCCAATATTCCAGGAGGCCAGTATCCCCAACCATCCCATACACCTCAAAAGTATTAACACCTATCTTTTGAAGAATGAAAAGAAATTTAACCATTTGGATTATTTTTTTCCTTTCAGACAAAACTACATCTCGACGATTAGGATAAAAACAATAAACCCCCCAAAGCAAATCGCTGTTTTCTTCTGATTCTTACTATAACTACTATAAAGACTCCCCTGCCTCTCTCTGGAATGTGACAGGATTGGCAAAAGCAAATGCAAAGATCGTCATCACCCAGTCTGCCTCCCTGGTTCTAGCAGAAACTGTACACAAGAAGTAAAGATTTATGAAACAAATTATCTCAAGTTTTTTTTCTTACCCAGCTTACAGCAGAGTAATCAGATCCAAAGGGAGCCTATAGCACAAGGGTTTGGGTTAACTTCGAAAAAGCCTCTGAGTTACCGGGTTTAAAATCGTAAGAAATACTCATCCTTATCCTGACTTTCCACTCTGAGATATATATCCCCTGCTAATATACTAAAATTCCTATACATCTAGAACCAAGCTGATCACTTTCTAAAACTTAATATCCCCAAAGTTTATGCTATCTGAATCACTGTTTTAATACTTGCCAATTTAACAATGGTCTTGACAAAGTTTCAACTGTTGCAGTCTGGACTGGGAACACTGTTTTCCTTTGGGACTATGATAGGCAGCTAAAGCAGTGCTTAGAGGAAAATTTGTTCCATATCCTAATTGTGATGCTGGTTATTACACACATCTATACATATGTTAGAATTATAAAACAAAGGCCAAATAAAAGGTCGATTGTACTATATGTCAAATTAAGAAAGTAAATAAAAATAAAGCCATTATATGCTGTTTATCCAAAAAAGGAAGGAAGGAAGGAAGGAAGGAAGGAAGGAAGGAAGGAAGGAAGGAAGGAACTATAAAAGAAAGAAAAGCAAAAGAAGAAAAAAAAGAATCAAGGAGCTTCAGTGCCTTACTTCTTGGAACTGCAGGGCTGAGGTATCTAAAATCAGGAGTCTGACCAAGTTTTTATTTATATCTATCTATCTATCTATCTATCATCTATCTATCTATCTATATCTATATATATCTCAAAAGAGTTGCATGACTTTTTTCTAATTTATATAGCAGAAGCCAGGGGAATATGTGTGAAAATGAATTCTAAAATGCAAGACGAAGGGGGAAAAAGCTACATAGCTCCTTTGGGTCAAAATTGTTAACATGAGTACATTTACCAGAGATTCTGGGTCCATTGTGCTAGTGGCACTGGGAGGGATTGGTTATCATTGTAATCAGAAAGTAATAAAGAGATAAGAAGCCTTGGTAAGACACATATCTGACTGAGGATAAGAGATAAATTCCATGAAAGTTCAGAGATCTACTAATTCACTGATGTTTCTGGGAGTCTACAGACCTGGAATATTTAGAGGTATCCCCTCCAAAGTGAAAGACAATTTGCTGCACCTTGTGTCCAGCTCCATGAAGAAAGAGGCACACACGTTTGGTGCGCTTTTAGCATTACAGAGGCAAAATAATGTTACACCAGTGTTGTTCCTTCCTATTTATTGAATAAACCATAAGGCTCTATATTTAAGGAAGGCCAAAAGCAAAAGAATAGTCTTCAACGAGTTCAGTTTAAAGAATAAGCCACTCTTGCTACTTAGATCTTGTGACTCAGAAAATCCAGTGTGTACAAAGTGTCTGTAACAGATCGTTGAGCCTATGAAACTCCTCAATAAGAGAATCATAATATGGCCCCATAATTGAGAGCAAAGCCATACTTCTCTGACAAATAACTCCTTTTCTTGAGAAACATCTCCTGATTTTTGCTGTTGGGTTCTGGTAGAGACTGAATATCTGACCACAGGAAATGAACTAGTTATGAGACCTGAGCTGCCTTCCAAATTAGATGCTATTTGATTGACCTGTTCTCAAATTTGGATGTGCAGAGCAGCTCCTCACCCTCAACTTGAAGTGGCATATACAAGAGTAGACTCAAGAAAGTTCTAAAGGCACAAGAAAATTTCATGAGCAAATGGCTCCAGCTCGCATGGCACCTAATCCTACTGCAATGTCATCTCTCCCTACACCCATTAATGTAGCTTTATGGGATTTCCTTATAGGCAGGGAAAAAAAATTCAAGATTGAGTTAGTAATGATTACGCATATAATACACTGGCACCGGCCATAAATAAACTGATAAAGCATTAGAGCTCTTCTCACTGTTGGCCGTGAAGGACAAGTAGGAAGAGAAATCTTCACAATAAGCAGAACTTTGAGAAGTAGACCAAACTGCACACTTAACCTAGAAGGGAAGATTCTCATAGTGAAGATTTGTACATAGAACCTAATGGTTTGGTTTGATGAGGAGGAAGCTGAAAGGAACAATATTAGATTACAAAAAGGTGGTGGAGGTACACTTGTGGATCTCTCAAAATAGGTTGATGATGTGAGAATGCTTGTGCCTCATGTGAAAGCTCACCAATGGGCAGAGAAGGCTCTCTAGAATCAGATGGGCAAGAAGACCAGGACTGTAAATATCAGCTATCCTCCTTCCCCAGCATCACTAGTACTACTCAGTGGGTTCAGGAACAGAGTGGCCATGGTGACAGAGAGGGAAGTTATTCATGGGTTCAACCTCATGAACTTCCCCTCACAAAGCAGATCTGGCTACCACCACTACTGAATGCTTAAATTGCTTAAAAGCAGCAGAGACCCATGCTGAGCCCTGCATACAGTTCCAAACATGTGTGATGCAGGTGGCATGGGCAGCCTCCTCTTGACTGATTATATTGAACCCCCTTCATTGTGGACTTGGTAGCAACTTTTCTCACTAGAGTGGATATTTGTTCTGGATATAGATTTGTCTTTCCTGCTATGCTGCTATTAGCAATATTTTCTGTGGACTTACTAACAGCTTAATTCATCAACAGTAATCCATATAACATTGCTTGTGGTCAGGATGCTATAGGCCATTTCCCACAGGATTCACTAGTCTTACCATAACCCAGGAGCAGCTGGCCTTTTAGAGCAAAGCAATAGTCTATTGAAGACTCAGTTACAGAACCAGCTGGAGGACATCCTATGAGGTGAGGGTACTGATCTAGGGAAAATGGTATATGCTCCAAATCAATAACTAATATATGGTGTTGTTTCACCCAAAGACAGATTACACAGATCCAGAAACTATAGGGAAAAAGTAGAAGAACCTTCCATACTACCCTCTTCCTTACTGAGAGTGCGGGCTGTACGGAAGTTATGGATGTGCCTCGTAATTAGTTGAAAACATGGGGACTGTGGTCAATATTCATATTTTCTTGCTTGAGGGGTAGTGTATATGTTCATATATTAACCTCTTCTCCCCCCTCTCCCTGTCACTTATTATTTTATATAGTATAAATGTGGTTGCCCTTACAGCTTAGTCTATGAATAACATGCATGTAGCTTTTGCAAAACATATTAAATGTCTTCTTTCTTCATTTAACTGTCCATGCAATAAACTCTTTCTAGAATTAAGCCCAAGAATAAGTCTCCATTTCCAGATGAGTTTATAAACTTCCCTTTACTGGCTGATGACAATGTACAACCTAGCATGTACCTCTTTTGAACTGGTTGCCAGGAAGCTCAGAGCTTCCGAAAAGCACCGTTGTAGTGATTCTCTTGCCTCAAGTTTCCAGGCCATGGCTTTCTTCCTTTCTTCTAAATGGTTTCCACTTTAACTTTCCCTACTCTGGTTTATGTACATTTTTTTAAAAAGATTTTATTTATTTATGTGACAGAGAGACAGCCAGCAAGAGAGGGAACACAGCAGGGGAGTGGGAGAGGAAGAAGCAGGCTCCCAGCGGAGGAGCTCGATGTGGGACTCGATCTCGGAACGCTGGAATCACGCCCAGAGCCAAAGGCAGACGCTTAACGACTGCGCCACCCAGGCGCCCCTGGTTTATGTACATTTTAATAGTGCATGTCACTTCGACTCCTTTTTAGATGCACCTAAGCAAATACATAAGTAAATAAATAAACCCTGCCATTTGCACAGCAATTCATGACTTCCTTTAGCCGCAGCTCATGCCACAATGGCCTGCCCATTCAGTCAGCAATTACTGAGTGCTTACCACGTGCAGACAAGACCGTCCTAGACTCTCCATCACTGTGTATGGTCCTCATGTCCTCCACCATCCCTATTATTTCACATCAGATACCCCAAGGTAAACTCCATGAGTAACACTTTGGGGTAATGTGTGGCTCCTCTTATTTGGACTGTCTTTCAGAGCCTGTTTCTGTTTGTTCCTCACTCCCATCTTCTAGGATATGGCTTTCACCAGTGGGACCTTTAAATCCAAATCTACTCTTAGATAAGATCTTACAATTCCTGAACTTTCTTATAACTTCTCTATCTACTATATCTTAGAGTAACTGCAACTTTTTAGAAGCTTTTAGAAACTACTGGAAAACGAGAACTATCTCATCCTGAAAGTTACGGACTTTGTTCATTTTGAAATGAATGAGGATGTGAAGTAGATAGGATTGGGTAAGGGCAATGCTGTAAATTGAAACAGACATTATAATCTCTGAAGAGATGTATTCTCTCCCAGAAATAGTGAACTAGCATGTTAGTTTTATAAGTCAACCTCTTGGGGCGCCTGGGTGGTGCAGTCATTAAGCGTCTGCCTTTGGTTCAGGGCGTGATCCCAGCGTTCTGGGATCGAGTCCCACATCAGGCTCCTCCGCTAGGAGCCTGCTTCTTCCTTTCCCACTCCCCCTGCTTGTGTTCCCTCTCTCGCTGGCTGTCTCTCTCTGTCAAATAAATAAATAAATAAATAAATAAAATCTTTTAAAAAAATTATAAGTCAACCTCTTGAGAGTTTGGTTAGTAAAAATAAATGTATTGGGCTGGACACAATCTACTGCTGTTCTCTTTTTTTCTATACTTTTAGAATAATATTTGTCTAACATAGGTACAATTCCTCATGGATGTTTGGCTTATCCTCTTTTTTTCCCCGTAAGTTGATCTTTCTTCCATCCTGCCTTCTCTTGTCTTCCAAAGCACATATACTTATTCTTTAATCCATTCAACTTTTTCATAAGTACCTACTATGTGCCAAGACACAATCTGCTTAGGATAAACAGATGAATGTGGTACAATTTCTGGACTCCAGAAGAACATTGTTGTGGGGAGGCCAATGTGTAGGCAATAATTACAGCCTTGTGATAAATGACAGGGCAGAGGCACCATAGAAGTCTAGAGATGTCCCTTCACCTGACCCACAAGCTGAGAGGCGCTTTGGGGACAGTGACCCTTTTATAATGCAGCAAAAGGTCAACAATCTATCATGTTGGGTGAGTTACTGGGCTTTTTCACAACTGAAAGAACCAACATAACATCTCAAGCCACTGCATGAGTAACCAGTTTTGGAAAAGTCACATGAATTTCCCTACAAATTCACATGTTATATGTAGTTGTGATCTGGTAAAACTAGAAAATATGATAAAACTCGTACCCCAAGGTAGAATTTTAAGGAAGAAAATATGTTTCTCAAGCAGGGCACATAGATCACATAAAGCACCACAAAGCTCCCTTAGGAGTCCTGCATGCCCAGTGTGGTGCTCTAGAAATCTCCATCAGTCAGTGAGATGATGTCAGTAAAGGATGGTAATTGGTCCCTAAAGGATTGCCTTGGGAAGTGTACAGAACAAATACTCAAGAGTGGCAATAAGGGAGCAAGGGAGGATATAATTATTTATATAGATCAAAAGATGCGGATACTTTGGACATGTACAATGGGTTCAGATAATTGAAGTGTTACATGTGGACATTCTGAGGGAGTTACCCTTCTGTATTCCTCAAGAGACTTTAAGAAATCTGTTTATGTTCCCTACTTGATACTCTGTTCTCTTGTATCAGTGACTAGTAGCCAGTGTGAATGCTGAACCAAAACAGTTCTTTCAGAAACTAATGCAGCTTGTCCCTCAACAGCACATATGACTGACGGTAGACTCACTTTGCCAGGTAGACGTACAGTTCCTTTAGAGGAAGGAACAGAGTGTGTCAGCAAAGAATTCTCTTAGCTTGGTGTAGTACACAGCCTTCATTAACGTATCAATTTTACTTAGTCCTTCCTTTAACAAAACAAAAACCATTGCTTTCTTCTCTAGGTAGTCATTGCTTAGTAGTCGCCCTATCCAAGTTCGCCATCTACAGGTCATACAGTTCGCAACTGCTTTTAACGTCAGAAGATTGCATGCGGGAATTCACACGTGCCGCCTATTTAGGGACTTTCTTCTTCTTCTCCATCTTCTTTTTTTTTTTTTTTAAGGAAGTTTATACTTCTAACTGTTGATTAATACCACAATCAAGGGCTGTTTACTGTACAACTACCTTCTTGTTAGATATTTACTGGTCTCTTTTATATTTCTCTATCATGTAGGGATTTATGTTACAAAAGTAATAGTGAAGAAGAGCTATTAATTATGTTTTAGTGCCATGTTTCTTCAGCTTAAAAAATATCAACCTCCCTTTTGGTCAACATAAAAGTAACACATTCTTCACTAATGCTTGAATTACTAAGCACTAATAATCCTAATCATCCCTACCATCTACTGAGCATTTAGCTTGGTACCATCGGCCAAGAAACTTACAGACATTATCTAATTTAATATTTATAGCAAATGAATGAATTATTACTCTCATCTTGTACATGAGAAATCTGAAGTTATAAGCATTTGGGCAGCTTAGCCCAGGGCACAGAGCTAAGCTAGTAAGTTGGATAAGTGGTTTTGGAGACCTGTCTCACTTCCTATGTTCTTGGCAAACCCACCATACTGCCTCCAAGTATTTATTTTATTTTTCTATTTTTCAAACTTAAAATGATTACCTGTGGCTTTTTTTCAACTACCTGACTCCCCCTTTAGAGGTTTATATGTGTCCTCCCAAATAGGCATTGTCTCCCTGCTACTTTAGTGAGCAGGAAAGAATAACCTTTCTTCTCCACGTCCTGGACAATAATCAGGAGTACAACCAGAAACTGCAAAGAAGTCTCCTGCATCACCAAGTTTAGTCCAACAGAATTCCAAAAGTTGAGGTGAAGCTGTGACCTGCTTCTCCTCCTCCTGGAGCTTAGGTTGGTGTCTCCAGATCATGCCTAATCTTCCCTGTGGACCTTAAATAAAGTCATGTTCAATCAACAATGCCTAAGGCCTGGCCTTCTCTACAAAAGGATCTTCAAGTTGAAGTTTCTGGAGTTTTTCTTCAGAGGTTGCCTTTTTGTAAGTTTTTATTTATTTTTTTAGTAATCTCTACATCCAATATGGGGCTCAAACCCATGATCCCAAGATCAAGAGTCACATGTCACATGCTTCGCTGACCAAGCCAGCCGGGTGCCCTAAGTTGCTTTTTTAAAGAAAGCCATCCAGCTTTACTTTTGGAGGTAACTCCCTTATTTTCAGGTGAATTTGAGTTTCAATTCTTTTTCCTGTCCCAAAAATGTGAGGTTTACTTAAGCAAAGTGGAGGCATGCCTACTTCTAGAATTCAGTGATTTCTGGACAAGTCATCAATATTTCTGGTTTGTATGAGGAACCATAGCTCTCTGGGGACAAGAAGACTTTGAAGTCTAATGATTAGGAACCCTATATTAAGAGATTCTTAGGTTTAATTTAGCTGTAAGGAACATCACACACCCAAACTAGCCTTAGCATAAAGGGGGATTTACTGGAGAGACACAGAGATCTCTCATGGACATAAGGGCAGGAAATGCAGGTAGTCCTCAGGAGGGATTAGAGCCAGGAATGGAAAGCTGTTGGAAGCAAAAGCAATCTCCCTCTCTCTCTCCACCTCTCTATCTCTCCCCCTCCAGCGTCTGTTTTATTCATCCCACTAAGACTTACTGCGAGCCTCCTATGTGTCAGCTACCACGCCAGGTTGTAAGAGTATAGAGGCAAACAGAACAGACAAGGTCTGTTTTATTCTTCTCTATAGACCATCCTTATTTGATCTGCTTACCATGGCTTTATATGACCTCCTGATTCAAATCCTCAACAGAAACTAACTCAGTCTCAGCATCCTTAGTTCAAAGACAAAATCTTAGCACAAATACAACCCAGTGAATGGGAGAAGATATCTGCAAATGATATATCAGATAAAGGGTTAATATCCAAAATATATAAAGAACTTATACAATTCAACACCAAAAAAAAACCAAATAATTCAGTTAAAAAATGGGAAGAGATCCTAAGTAGACATTTTTCCAACGAAGACATACAGATGGTCAACAGACACACGAAAAGATGTTCAGCATAATTAATCATCAGGAAAATGCAAATCAAACCACAATGAGATACCACCTCATACCAGTCAGAATGGCTAGGATCAAAAAGACAAGAAATAACAAGTATTGATAAGGATGTGGGGAAAAGGGACCTCTCATGCACTGTTGGTGGGAATGTAAAATGGTGCAACTACTGTAGAAAATAGAATGGTGGTTTTTCAAAAAATTAAAAATAAAAATACCATGTGATCCAATAATTCACTACTGGGTATTTACCCAAAGAAAATGAAAACACTAATGCATAAAGATATATGTACCCCTATGTCTACTGGCAGCAATATTTACAAGAGCCAAGATATGGAAGAAACCCAAGTGTCCATCAACAGATGAATGGATAGAGAAATTGTGGTATATATAATGGAATATTACTCAGCCATAAAAAGAATGAGATCTTACCATTTGCAACAACACAGATCGACCTAGAAGGTACTATGCTAAGTGGAAAAGTCAGATAGAAAAAGACAAATACCCAACGACTTCACTTATATGTGCAATCCAGAAAAAACAAAACAAACGAAAAAACAAACAAAAAACAAACTCTTAAATACAGAGGAAAACCTGGTGGTTGCCAGAGGGGAGGTGGGTGGGGGGATGGGCAAAATAGATACATGGAATTAAGAGGTACAAACTTCCAGTTATAAAATAAATGAGTCACAGAGATGAAAAGTACAGTATAGGGAATTTAGTCAATAATATTGTAATCACTTTGTATGGTCACAGATGGTGGCTACACATATTGTGGGGAGCGCTAAGAAATGTATAGAATTGTTGAATCAACATGTTGTATACCTGAAACCAATATAATGTTGTATGTTAATTATTCTTCAATTTAAAAAAAGAATCTTGAGAGGTTAAGATATTTCATTTGTTCGACTACAACTTTTGAAGCAAGTATTTAATTCTGATCAAAATCATTAGCATAATCGACTTTGATTTGTAGTTTAATTCACCATTTTAAGAAATGTGTGCTAATAGTTCCCAAATGAGCCTAGTGCCTAAACTTTCAATGAAGTTTAGGGTGTGGCAAAACACTGCAGATGTAAAGAACTGTAGTTACTGTAACACTAGCAGCAAGCTACAGGCATTGTCTTAGGTTGTTCGGACTTAATCTGACTTTTGTATATGAGTCCTTCTCACTTCCCATGAGGTAAAGTTTTTAGAAATTTTATCTGTTATAAAGCCAGGCAGTCTTAGTTCTCATTACTCCTCTGACTTCCTCCTAATCAGATCTAAAGTCTAGAACTGTTCCCTCAGGAATTCACTCTATGTGCCTTTTTTAATTCGTCAGTGGTTCCCCTTCTTCTCACTAATTAATTAATTTGATTCAACAAATATTTAGTAAGTCCCTCTGATGCACCAGGATAACCAAAAGTCGTATTCTCACAGAATGTTTTTGGGAGAGGCAATCCACCATGGGTTGTGGGCATCTCTGCAAGTTCTTGCTGAGTGTGTCAAGAATACCAACACAGTTTCTCCTGTCCTGGGCAATCAATCAGATTAGGTTTGTATTCGTAGCAACCTTGAGGAATGAGGTAATGTCTCCCTCTGGAGCAAGAACAGGTTTGCTATAATAGTGGCCTCCTCAAGATCAATATTCCTTGGCTGCAACACAGACCCACCCACATCCACCTGAACTACTCAGTATCACTCCTTCGTGACTTGGAGGACATGATGCTCATGGCCTTGCTGTGCTCTTGGAAAATGAAGTCCTCTGTCTTTGACCCAAGCGTCTCATGTCTTTTCCCAGCATCTTTGAAACAGTAACAGGCCGATTTACTAACTTTAAAGAGAGTACAATAAAATCCCAGAGCCTGAAACTTAATTTCAATTTCCAAGAATTTCATCACTCCTAAAAAAGGCCCTTACAAAGTGAAATTTTAGGTAACCTCCAAAAATCTGCCTTAACTGAAATGGGACAGAGGCAAAAATGTGAACCATATTTGATGTAAATTTGGTTTTTTACCTCCTATAGTATCCTAAATTTGTAGCCTGCATATTATAAATTTCATGTTCTTCACAATTCTCAAACATTAAGGTTCGTGACACTTTCCTTCCAACAATGAAATCAGCCAAAATTTCTAGGGTTTCTACCATGTGTCAGGTCTTGCAGGGGATATAAAGATAAATAAGACATAGTCCCAGCACTTTTAGTCCTCAGGGTTTAATAGAGATGACAAACACAAACGTGTATCTCAAATACAAGAGTGAGGGGATCAGGTATAGTTGAATTCCAAGCAAAGGATGGATGAAAAATGGGGAATGGGAGATTTAGTTAAGTTACTGTTTGTTAAAAAGGCCAAATATGAGCTAAACACTGATGGATGGGTAGGACTCCAACAAATGGAGAAAATGGGAGAGGAAATTCAACTATACCTGAAATTCAGGAAAGAGATTAGGACTGGAGAGGAATTTGGGGATCATGCACATGGGGGGGCAATAATAGAAGCTATTGCACTAGATTAAAGGAAGCAAAGGTAGGATATGAAGAAGACAGTCTTCTAGAGAATGCCTCTACCTGGGAGATGAATAGTAAAATAATGGCCTCCAAAGAAACAGCTAGAAATGTGAGAAGGAGGAATGGTGGAGACATGACACTGGGCAACAAGTTCCACAGGAAGCCCCAGAGTAGCCAGGAGGAAGAGGCGACTAGATCAGGTGATTGGAAAGTTCTCAGTGATCATGTAAGTAGCCATTTCAGAAGAGAGCAGACCAGAAGAAGTGGATGGAGGAGTGTTAAATAAAGAAGTGAAAGGGATAAATACAGACTACTAGTTTGAGAAGCACTGCTGTTAAGGGAAGGAGAAAGGTGGAATACAGTCTCAGGGGAAATGAAGATTTCTAAGAATCATTAGATTTGAACATGTGTGTAGGTCAAGGAGATGTTGGAAGGCAAAAAAGAAGGAAGGATGGGAGGAAGGAAGGAAGGAAGGAAGGAAGGAAGGAAGGAAGGAAGGAAAAGAAAGGAAAGAAAGGGAGGAAGGGAGGGAAAGGAAAGGAAAAAGAAAAGAAAAGAAAAGAGATGAAAAGAGATGAAAGAGTGGGAATATGAATGAGAAAAATCACAAAAGAAGTTAAAAAGGGGTTGGTTTAAGAAGTCAGAAGGAGTAGGCTTAGATACACGGTAGAACATTGTCTCTCTGAGGCAGAAAGGAAGGAGAAAACTTGGGAGTTCACCACGGATAACCAAGTATCCTAAGTCAAACAGATGGAGATCTGGGAGGTAGGGTGGCAGGAGTGAGTTCAGCTTGAAAAGGGGGATCCTGGATTGAAACAGGGTCTGTAGAGAATTGGAAAGACAATCAATTAAGGATGAATAAAAGAATCAGTGAGTGCCCAGCCATGGTTCATCAGTAATGGATCCCATCAGAGTCAGCCTAGGGACTGTCTCAGTCAATCCACACCTGGAAAGTGTATACAGTGGAGAGAAGGAACATAATGAAAGTAGAAAGGGCCTTTAAAAATATCGATAACCTTCTGAGTCAACGGTTCCAGGCTCAGAGAGAGGCTGGAGGGCCTACAAGTGTGCCCATAACCTGGGCAAACTGGGAATGTGGGATGTTAGAGATGCCAATGAAAATGAAGGGAAAAGAGGAGGTAGGGGGTTATATTTACACAAGTGTTTTCCAGGTTTGGGACCTGGGATTTAGAGAGGATCAGTGAGGACAGATTCTTGGTTGCAGCTGGGGCCAGCCTGATGACTGACATGGTGTTTAATCAAGTTCAGGCAGTCAGAGAAGGCTTGGGGCATTTTATGACACTTCAATTGGCAGTGTTTTATTGCTGTATACAACTACCCAAATACTCTTTTGCAATGTTATTTTTATTAATATGTAAATTCCCCCATCCATTTTATTTATTGTTAAAGGAAATACATAATATAAATAGGTATTAAGAATTTCAAATGAGTTGTTCTTAAGTCCTATTTTCAATTTTATTTAATTTCCAAATTTGAGAATGAACCTAAACTAGTTTACTTGGAGCCCTGTGATAGACTGCTTTCCTTTTTTTTTTTTTCTCAATTGTAACTGTGAATTAATCTGTGGTTTTGCTTACTGTTTATCTTCCCCACTAGAATAGATAATCCAATAGGGCAGGGAATGTGTCTTCTATAGCCTGGAGTATTTAATACCTGGAATAATTCCTAGTACATATGAGGTACTCAAAAAAATATCTGTTTTCGTTAATTGTTTATAAAAGGAGATATTTAGTGAATCTGGGAAACCTCTCTTAGTTGCTTAATCCTATGCTTTGCTTGCTATATATTTGAAAAATTGGAAATATTTCTTTTTATTTCAGGAATATCTGCAATGTTCAAAGAAAATAAGATCCCTTTTATTGTCTTTGTAAATTATTAAATTCTCTGCCCATGCTCTTTAACAAGAAACAATATGTTTACTTTTAATCCATCCTCTAATCAAATTTTCCCTTCAGACTGATGTAAAATTTTCAGAATACTTCTCAGTGTTAATGGTCATGAATCTTAACAGAAATTCCTACAAATTTATTACTCTATTGCATTATAAGGACGTCATCTGATGTTCTGAAAATTCTGTGACAATGTTTATGTCATAGTCTCTGGCTCTGAAAATGGATCAATTAATTCAGATGTCAGCCTCAGGAAATGTTTAGGTCATTTACAGGATGGTCTTAACTGCCTCTACAATTTAAGGGCCTGTTCCTTCTTTCTAGTGCCTCACTGCCGCCCTCTTCTGGTCACACATAACAGCACAGGCACATGAAATTCCACTTGTAACTTTCTTATTAATGAAAACAAAAGTGGCTCTACAGAACAAAAAAGAACCAAATAAATTACAAGACTTATTAATGACCTAAGAAAATGGAAAACTTCTGTGAAACATTAAAATAGTGTTGCATATTATTTACCTGACCAATAACCTTTTCTGAACCCCATTTCAGAAAAAAAGTCCATTAATCTTTTGAATTTCATTATAGAAAAAAAATTCACTAATCCATTGTCTCAAAATCTATGTTTCAATATAACAATAATAAAAATTTCACTTATACTATCTATGTAGGAAGAGTTTGCTACCGGAATTAATAGTGTAAACAGCGTTGCAGTCCATGTATAAACTGCTTGGGAGAAAAAACATCTATTAAACTATTAGAGCATTTTAGAATGACTAAATACATAAAAGGAATACTGATAATTCAAAGGGCATTCATTGCCTATTTACAAAACGCTGAACGAGTTCTTCATTTGTAAACAATGTGGTGGTTCTGAACATATATATGACCTGAAGCTTTTGTTTACGCTGTTCTCTTGACTCCTAACTTACTCTCACTACACATCCTACAGTCAATGAATTCTGCCACCTTCTTCTTGTAAATGTGGTCTCTACTCTCTCAGTCTCTTCTGTTGTTGCCTGTACCGGGTCCTCTCCATCTCTAGTTGGCACCGTTAGCCTCCAGGCTGGTTTTCCTGACACCTGTCTCTTCTCACGTTCCCACACTCTGTACTTCACACACTGCCAGATAGTTTCTTAAAAGCAGAATTAACCTTGTCACTCCCCTACTTAAAAACGTCTGCGGGCTTGCTGTTGCCTCTCGGATGAAGTGCAAGCATCTGAACTTGGCATGGAGATTCCAGGCTGCTGTGCTCGGCATACCTGCAATACAGCACGGCCTCTGCCCCTGTGCACTTGCCCTTGGTACCCTGGAAGCGTGTCCCCCAGCACTCTGCTTTCGACTCCGTGGCAGAGCTTGGCACAAGGCTCTGTCATACATCTGTTACTTACCTGTCTCCCAAGAGACTGACTCCTGAGGGTGGTCAGTGTCACACTCATTCTCTTTCAAATCTTCAGGGCAAAGCTGGAGTGAGCTGTGTGACCAGCACACAGCAGAAGCTCACTGCAGGTTTGTGAACTGATGAATCAGTGAATGCTGCTCTCCCCACTGTAGCTAATAAAATTCGCAGTTTTCAAGCCTGAAGTTATAATGCTATTTCTCTAAAGCCTTTGTTGACTCTGTCCTGGCACAATTAATAGCTATAACCGTGTTTTGTTCATGTTACACTTAGCTATATGTATTATCTCCTATTCTAGGTCATGAGTGCCAAAAGGCAACTAGGGAGAGTGACAAGAGCATGAGGTTTGGAAGTGGTCAGCCCTGAGCTGTATCCCAGCCCTGCCACTCACTCTCTGTGTCACCACCGACAAGTGGCTTCAGCCTTTCTGAACTGAACATCATTTTTCCCATCTCTAAATGGGGTTAACACCACTTCCCCATAAGATTAATGCAAACATTAACATAGAAAGTGAAAACTCATGACACATACTAGATTTTCACTAAATTTTAGTTTTTGTTCCCTTTCCCTGAGGGTGAAGATCATATCTAATTTATATCTAGGTTTCCAGGACTTCAAAAACTATAAAGACTCAGTAATGTTTGTTGAGTAAATAAATGAATTCCAGAATTGTAGTTGGTTAAAAAATAATATAAGCATTACAATCTTGAATCAAATTTTTCTTATTTTTGTGTTTATAGTATCTAAAGTATACACAAGTCACATAGTTTGAGGTACAAATGTTTCTAATCTTTCAGTTATACTTCCATTCGTACATTTCCCTTTATGTAGTCATTGTAAAGTATATTTATGAAGTGTTTAAATTAAAAGAAGTTATGTTTATTTATTTATTTATAATTTTTTTTGGAGAGGGAGGGGGAGGGACAGGGGAGAAAGAGAGAGAGAGAATCCTAAGCAGACTCCATACCCAGTGCAGAGCCAGACATGGGGCTCAATCTCACAACATTGAGATCATGACCTGAGCTGAAATCAAGAGGAGGTCACTTAACTGAATAAGCCATCCAGGTGCCCCAAGAAGTAATTTCTATTTTTAATAAAATAAATACAATGTTAAGGAAGAAAAGCACAATATAACATTGTTCACACAGTGTGATAGCTGCTGTTTTAAAAAAGTCAGTGAAGATCAATGACGTTTTTTCCAGAAGTAGAAAAAAATTTACCCTAAAATTCATATAAAATCTCAAAAAATCCAAACAGCAAAAGCAATCTTGAAAAAGAAAAACAAAATTGGATCTTGCACTTCTTAATTCTAAAACTTTCTACAAAGCTACACTTATCAAAACCGTGGTACTGGCATAAAGACAGACATCAAGACCCATGAAATACCACAGAGAGCCCAGAAATAAACCTTCGAATATATGGTCAAATGATTTTTGACAAGGATGTCAAGACCATTCAATGGGGGAAAGGACAATCTTTTCAATAAATGGTGTTGGAAAAACTGGATATCCATATACAAAAGAATAAAGTTGGACACTTACCTTACACTATAAACAAAAACTAACTCAAAAACATAGAGCCTAAAACTATAAAAGTCTTAGAAGAAAACAGGGGAAAATCTTTATGATATTGAATTTTGCTGTGATTTTTTGGGTATGATCTCAAAAGCACACATAACAAACAAACAAAAACTCAAATTGGACTACATAAAATTTGAAAACTTCTGTGTATCAAAGGTCATATTAAACAGAGTGAAAAGGAAATCCATGAATGGAAAAAAATTTTTGCCAATCATATAGCTATAAGGAGTTAATATCCAGAATATATAAAGAATTCCTACTACTCAACAATAAAAATACAAACAATCTGATTTAGAAAATAGCAAAGACTTGAATAGACATTTGTCAAAAGAAGATATACAAATGAGCACATGAAAAGATGCTCAACATCACTAATAATTAGGGAATGTAAATAAAAATCACAATGAGAGGGGCGCCTGGGTGGCTCAGTCGTTAAGCGTCTGCCTTCAGCTCAGGGCATGATCCCGGCGTTTTGGGATCAAGTCCCACATCGGGCTTCTCTGCTGGAAGCCTGCTCTTTCCTCTCCCACTCCCCCTGCTTGTGTTCCCTCTCTCACTGGCTGTCTCTCTCTGTCAAATAAATAAATAAATAAAATCTTAAAAAAAAATCACAATGAGAAACCACTTCACACCCACTAGGATGGCTACTGTGAAAAAAAACAAAAAACAAAAAAACCAGAAAATAAAAAGTATTGGCCAGGATGTGGAAAAATTAGAATCTTAGCACACTGTTGGTGGGACTATAAAATGGTACAGCTGCTATGGAAGACATGGTGTTTCCTCAAAAAATTAAAAACAGAATTATCATATGATCCAGGAATCCCACTTCTGAGAACATACCCAAAATAACCATAAGCAGGAACTTGCAGAGATATTTGTGTACCACGTTCATAACAGCACTATTTATAGTAGCCAAAAGGTAGAAGAAATTTATGTGTCCATCAACAGATGAATAAACAAAATGTGGTATATACATACAATGGAATATTATTCAGCCTTAAAAAGGAAATTCTGATAAACGCTATAATATGGGTAAATTTGAGGACATGATACAAAGTGAAATAAGCCAGTCACAAAAAGACAAATATTGCATGATTTTACTTACATGAGGTACCTTGAGTACTCAAATTCATAGCGACAGAAAGTAGAATGGTGGTTGCAAGGGGTGAGGGAAGGGGAGGAATGAGAAGTTATTGTTTGAGTACAGAGTTTCAGTCTTGTAAGATGAAAAGAATTCTGTGGATAGATGGGAGTGATAGAGACACAACAGTATGAATGTAAATTAGTACCACTATACCGTATACTTAAAATGATTGTGATGGCAAATTTTATGTGCAACTCACAATTTTTAAAAATGAAATCAGAAAAAAATACACCAACATATTGAGAGTTTTGGCTTTCAGTAATACTTTTCAATTATTTTCCCCTTTTTTTCATAGTTTCTGCAGTGACTATGTTTAGCTATTTAATTAGGAAAAGGAATTAATTCAAAAGCTACATGTGAAAACACCCAAAATTGGTGTTCATAGATTTTGATCCATTTCTAATTTAGAACTTTCTAGTTTAAAAAAATACTAAACACAGAGGACTTTATTATAAGAAGAGAATGGACAGAAAAAGGAATAAGCTCTACTCTTTATTTCCTGCATTATGCCATAGGCATTGTTGCATGATTGCTACTTGAAACATCCAGGTAAGAGAACAGAGGAAACTCACATTCCTGAGATCCAAAGGAGAGTGGAGAAGTTACGATTGGTCATCACTGTCCATCACTTTAGAAACACATGGAGGAAAATGTCAATCAAGGAAGACCAGATCCTGTCCAAAGTGCTTAAGAGGGGACAAATCTCTTCCCCCATCCCCTTAAATAGAGGTAGGGGTTTCAAATCTCTCCTTGGACGTTTTAGAAACCTCACTATCAGAGGTCTAAATTATCAGGGGTGGTACCATCTGACAATTCTGTTATGCAGAAAATAAAGAGACTTTTCTGAATTATATCTTGTCTTGAAGTTCTGAACTTCCACTCAGTGACTTCAAAAAAAAAAAATCTGTTTATTACTTTTGGGGACTGCCAGAGAGAGGAAATCCTCCTGGTTATTTATATAAATACTTTGCTAAAAGAGTTTGCAATAATAACTACTACTTTTTCATATGCTAGAGATAGCAATACATTGCATTTCATAGTGCTTTACATTTTCGACCACCTTGAAAAATATCTCAAGGGGCAGCTCATGCTCCTAAGCCCCAGAACCACTTGTTCTAAATGACCGGCCTCCTGATCATTGCCACTTTTGGACCTTGCTTTTGTCTTCCTTGTTTAATCTGGATACTCCTTCCCCCATCTTTGAATCTTGTCATCACCCTCTGTCCCTCATTGTTAATGTCACCTGCCAGCTCCTAACATTTTAGGTCCTGCATCACTGTTACTATCTCTAAATGACCCTTATTCTTGGAGATTTCAATAATTATTTAGTGATCAGGGACTCTTGGTTTCTTGAAATCCTTTCTTCCAAAGATCTCGTCCTTCACCCAACCTCAGGCATTCACTTTCAAGGTCATACTGCCTAGACTTTGTTATTAACAAAAACAACAACTCTTTCATACTCTCAAATTCATGTATCCCACTTTCTGTCCACTACCATTCATCTTGTCCCCTTTTATTCTCCCAAATCCAACAATCCTAAAATCCCACTGGGAGCTATATAATCCATTGATCCTACCGCCTTTCTATGGACCCACACCCCCTTGAGGTCCTCTCTCCTTCCTTTACCCAGTTTAATTTCCATGGTCAACCACGATAATCACCACATGCATACACCTTTGACTCCCTTGTTTTCAATATGTGCATGTCAAAATCACAACTCTAGTTAAATCCAACTTTTACACAGCTGAACAACACTGGGGGGAAAATAACATGCCCCGATCTCATTTTAAATTTCTGATTCTGAAACTCAATGATCCTATTAATGTTGCCAAGCAATCACACTGTGATTATCAGGTCCATCCACCTTCCACTCTCTTAGGGGCCTCTTTCATATTTTCTCTCCCTTCCTCCTCTACCTTCATTCTCAGCAATCAGAAGAGGACTTTCACAGACTCCACTCACCTCTCCCAATCTAACAGCAGCTGCACCCCATGTTCTGCCCTCTCCTTTGCTTTCAGAGATGAGTCACCCATTCTCTTATCTAGAACCAGTCACTCCACTCAAACAATAATTCCACCTTTCTTCCCACTCAAACTCAATGCTACATTTTTCTCTTCTCTGAGTTTTTGCTCCCCATGGGCTCATTCTGACCAGTTTATGAACATGCCATTATTTCTCCCATCTGAGAAGAGAAGTCTCTTGATTTCACTTTCATCCATAGCTATTGCCCTTTGAAGCAAAGTTCCTTGAAAGAACTGCTCCTACCTGAGCTTTCAACATGTCTCTTCCCATTCTCTCTAAAATGTACTTCAATCAGACTTCTGCTCCATCACTCCACTGAAACTGCCCTTGTCAAAGTCACTGGTAAACTCTACATTGCTACAGCCAATGGTCAATTCTCAGTCCTCTTCCTTGTTATCCTACCAACAGCATGTGACACAGACCCTCCCTTTTCTATTGCCCATCAGGATATCAGGCTCTCTTGGTTTTTCTACCTCACTGATTTCTCCTTCTCAGCCTTTTTGGCTGGTTCACCCTCCTCTCCTAGACTCCTTAATGTTGAAATGTGCAAAGGCTCAGTCTCTGGCCCTCTTCCCTTCTCCATCTAAATCGACTCCTTGGTGATCTCTTTTAGTTCATAGTTGTAAATATCATGTATTGGCTGACAATCATCAACTTTGCATCTACAGTTCAAACTTCTCTCTTAGAATTTTCAGATGCATATTTTCAACTGTTTATTGGGTATCTGTGCTTGGATATCCAGTAAGCATCATATTCTCAACATGTCCACTTTGAACTCCAAATCAGTTTCAGCTAATAACTCTACCTTTCCAGGAAAGTGAAATGAAAGGCCGGCTCTTAGATGAGCTGTGCATTCAGAAGAGGCTGAATGGGAGCAGATAGGGTGATCTGAAGGATACATTTTTTTTTCAGATTATTATTTAAATTCTAGTTAGTTAACATAGTGTGCAATATTGCCTTCAGGAGTAGAATACAGTGATTCATCACTTACATACAACACCCAGAGCTCATCACAAGTGCCCTCCTTAATACCCATCACCCATCTAGCCCATCCCCCCACCCATCTCCTTTCATCATCCCTCAGTTTGTTCTCTATGCTTAAGCATCTCTTATGGTTTACACGCCCCCCTCTTTTTTTCCCCCTGAAGGGATATACCTTTTGGAGAAAACTTGGCCAGGGGGATCTCCCTGGTTCCCTCATGTTCGCTTAGCCTTTCACACTTTGTGCATGTGCAGCTGTAGTCTAAAAGCTTTTCCTTGACCACTGTGATTTGGGGAATGACTGTTGAGATTCTGTAAGACTTCTGAAAGCTAGGTTGCATAATAAGTAGTGTTTTTCTTTCACTATAACTTGCTTTTTCATACATGGTGGTTTCTGGCTTGCAAGTAAGAGGTATTACCAGCCTATTGGATATCTTCCAGTAAGCTCCATTAAGAAGTATTTAAGTCATGAAAATCTGAAGATTGTACAATAGTGGTCTCTGATGTATTTTTAAAGATCTAGATTTTTGAAACATTTCATTATAATGAGCACAAAATGGTGTTATTATTTAAAAATTTGGAGAAAATATATGGTAAAAAAGAAAATAAGAATTACTCAAAGTCCCACTAAGAAATAAGCAC
The DNA here is from genome assembly GCF_023065955.2 of Ursus arctos. Taxonomy (NCBI): domain Eukaryota; kingdom Metazoa; phylum Chordata; class Mammalia; order Carnivora; family Ursidae; genus Ursus; species Ursus arctos. The sequence continues at coordinate 7,510,750 of NW_026622775.1, read as the reverse complement.
TATAAACATTTTGATATCGTTTCTCTGCATAGTTATATGTTTATATAAATATTGTCTTATATATACATATATCTTCATATTTATAGTAAAGTTTTAAAAGTGTAAGTTTTCAAAATTTAACTAAGTATTCTTTGACAATTATTGAGCAGTGTGATTTTTGCCTCTCAGTTGAGGTACCTAGGTGTAGTCAGAACTGACTTAACAAAACATTGTGATACTACATATTTTAGTGGCACTTCCTTTCACTCATGTCTTATGGTTAACTTAGGCGTGCTTTCTGCATGTATTATCTTCTGTTTTTCTTTCAGCCTTACTTTGGAACCAGACATTCTCACCACTCTGCCTCCCCCTCCACATCCTACCTAACAACCTTCATCAGTGACTGTTAATCTTTATCAAAACTTATCCTAAGAAAAGGTCTCTCATATTGTGTCTAGGACAGACATGATGCAAACATAGCAAGATGGAAGAGACTGGAGTAGGGCCAGGAACCTCCTCGAAGGGCGGACACGTCGGCAGTTACTGTAGACACAGATGAGGAAAATCTCGTTTGGCAAGTATGTCATCTCACTCAACAGAGCTATTATTGGATTGTTTTTTTAAAATAATACCAAATTAGAAGACACATTTGGCAGGGTCCAAAACCTCTCAAATGTCTCAACCTTCTACTGTCTTTAGTTGAGTAGATATCATTACACATGTGTGGAAAAGTGGATGCGACTCTTCAAGTGTTGAGTTGATGGATTTATTTTTTTATTTAATTCTGGAGAAAAATTATGTCCTTTGTGAGCTAGGGAGCTTTAAGTTGTGGTAAGTCTCATTTAAACAAAAGAAATAGGGCAGAAAAATAGGAATCCATGAAATTTTATTTATTTAGCAAATCTATATTGAGTACCTACAATGTGTCATGAATTGGGCTAGGTAATGGGAATTCAGAGATAAAAGATATAGTCTTAGTTTTCAAAAATGGTTACTGCAAAAAAGTTCTGGGGTAGAAGAATGTTCTGGGTCCTAGGAAATGTCTAATCCAAGAGGACAAAGTCTAGAGGCTGAGGAGATCAGGATATGCTGTGAGATCTTGAGGACCTGAATAGATAAATATCGGTAGTTTTCAAAGATATTTAAGAAATGGAATCAATGTCACTTCAAAATTGATTAAATATTGTTGGAAAGAAATAAGGCGTCTAGCAAAGCCCCAAGAGTTTGGCTTGAGCAAGTATGTGACTTTTAGTGCCAGATATCAATATAAAAAAATACTGATGGAGGCGGTAAATGAGTGCAGGGTTGAAAATGTTCGATGTGAGATGCCTGTGGGATGCAGAACAGAGATATCTAGGAAGAGAGGTTTACACTTGGATGTATGAGTCCAGACTCTGGAAGAAGAACTGCAGGGCCTTTAGTATAAACCGGTATAAGTGCAGCAACAGGCATTCATCCAGTGTGAACACGCAGCAAGAGAGAGAGGAGGCAGAGAGCAGAATGTAGTATATGACGTGGGCAGAGAAAGAGAATATAAAAGGGAAGTGCAGCCAGAGAAGCAGGAGAAAAGTCAGAAATGCATGGTGATTCAGAAACCAAAAAAGAAAATTTGCAGAAGTCAACAGTGTCAAAATTGCAAAGACAGAGAAAGATGAAGTCTAAAAAGTGACCTTTGGATTTGAATAAAGTAATGAGAGGTCATTTTATTGAGTGGAAATATATTTAAAGAATATGCCTCAAGAAGTCCCCAAGGAGAGCTACAAAGATGAAGTGCTTTGCCACATCGACATTAAGAGGCTGGAGCTTGCAGCCTGGAATTAACCGAGTAGGGGTATTTCTGTCTGTTTCTCAGCTGCCTGGCAAGCTGTGCCTTTAGAAGCCCCACCTAGTTCCTGGTGTCCTCCTACCCGTCTCTCTTGCCCACTGGGAAAGAGGAGAGATGAGGGGGGGCAGGGAATCTGGGCTCAAAGGGCTTCGAATGTTTCTTTTTTTTTTTTTAATTAATTTTTTTATTATATTATGTTAGTCACCATACAGTACATCCCCGGTTTCCGATGTAAAGCTCGACGATTCATTAGTTGCGTATAACACCCAGTGCACCATGCAATACGTGCCCTCCTTACTACCCATCACCAGTCTATCCCATTCCCCCACCCCCCTCCCCTCTGAGGCCCTCAGTTTATTTCTCATAGTCCATAGTCTCTCATGTTTCATTCCCCCTTCTGATTACCCCCCCTTTCTTTATTCCTTTCTTCCCCTACTGATCTTCCTAGTTCTTATGTTCCATAGATGAGAGAAATCATATGATAGTTGTCTTTCTCTGCTTGACTTATTTCACTTAGCATTATCTCCTCCAGTGCCGTCCATGTTGCAGAAAATGTTGAGAATTCGTTCTTTCTGATAGCTGAGTAATATTCCATTGTATATATGGACCACAACTTCTTAATCCAGTCATCTGTTGAAGGGCATCTCGGCTCCTTCCACGATTTAGCTATTGTGGACATTGCTGCTATGAACATTGGGGTGCATATGGCCCTTCTCTTCACTACGTCTGTATCTTTGGGGTAAACACTCAGTAGTGCAATGGCTGGATCATAGGGTAGCTCAATTTTTAACTTTTTAAGGGACCTCCACACTGTTTTCCAGAGTGGCTGCACCAACTTGCATTCCCACCAACAATGTAGGAGGGATCCCCTCAAAGGGCTTCGAATGTTTCTGATTAAATAACCTGCAACTTTTGGAGATGTGAGTCAGACCAGATTGATTAATATCTCAGAAGAGATGCTATTCACTCACATTTTATTATCTCTCACAATAACTCAGGGCACGATTTACGGAAGCAAATTTCTAGGTAGAAGTATAGTTATTTTGGAAAATGATGACCTGTAGCATCTAAACTTTAATCAGAGATTAAGTTATTTGGAAGAAGTGGCCAAATAAAAGGACATGTGATGAGGATCTAAGCATTTTTTTTAATAGAAAAGAAAAAAAATTACAAACGGACAAGACTTTTGTTGAAAATTTTGGCATAATTTTAGTGCTTACAGTACACTAATGGGGAATGTATCACAGTGACTAGATGTGCTAGGGTTAAGATTCTAAGCAAAGTTTTCTGGGCAAGCCGATGACACAATATACTTTGAGGTGCTATAGGAGGATACGCAAAGATATGGCAAAAATGAATTAAGTACAACACGTATAGACATAAATGTATGACTGCAGGTGATGGAAATCCAAAAGAATGAGAAACTAATTAGGAAAATATTAGCATACATACCATGTAAAGTTCCCATTCCTATTTCCCTCCTTTTTCCCTTTCTTCAAAACAAAAGAATAAGTTGACTGCAGTAAAAACCATGGTTGAGACTGAAGCAATCAATGCCAGAAAAATCAACTGAGAGTAAGTGTTTCAACTGGTATTTCCATCTATGTTCTCCAGCTCTGCTATGCCTGTTCACTCTAGCACTGAGACTCAACCCTTTCTTTTTCAAATAGCCAGTTATTTGTATGCCAAATAAAGAAAAGGTAAGATTTATCTTCCAAAGACGGCACAGCTGTATTTACCAGACAGCAGCACAGTTTTATTTAACACATTCTACTAGTTTTGTCAAAAAGTAATATAAGTATGTTATATAATAATATAAAAGTCAATATAAAAATATATTTCATATACATAGAAAAAAGGAAAAGGAACAATTAATCTATCACTGTAAGACAACAACCACTTTTAGTATATTTGTGAATTTACATCTATCTATATCTATGTTTTATATATGTATTATGTAGTTCTAAGTATAATAATTAATTGACCCTGAATCTGTTTTTCACTCAGCATTTTCTATGCTGGTACTATTCTTCATCTTGTCTCACAGATATACAGTAGGCACCCCCCATCCTAGGGGGATACATTCCAAGACTATGGATACCTGAAGCATATTGAACCCTATATATACTGTATTTTTCCTATACATACATACATAAAGTTTAATTTATAAATTGGGCACAGGAAGACATTAACAACAACAATAATAAAATACAACAGTTATAACAATATACTGTAATAAAACATGTGAATGTGGTATCTCTCTCTCTCTCTCAAAACACCTTATTGTACAGGCATACCTTTAAGATATTTCAGGTTCAGTTCTAGACCACCACAATAAAATGAATATTGCAATAAAGTGAGTCAAATGAACTTTTTGGTTTCCCAGTGCATATAAAAGTTATGTTTACACTATACCTTAGTCTATTAAGTGTGGAATAGCGTTATGTCTAAAAAAGTGTTCATACCTTAATGAAAAAATACTTTATTGGTAGAAAATGCTAATCATCATCTGAGCTTTCAGTAAGTTGTAATCACTCATCACAGATCACCATAGCAAACATAACAATAACGACAAAGTTTGAAACATTGAGAGATTTACCAAAATGTGACACTGAGACACAAAGTGAGCAAATGTTGCTGGAAAACCAGCACTGACAGACTTGTTTGACACAGGGTTGTCACAAACCTTCAGTTTGTATAAAAACCTCAGTATCTGTAAAGTGCAATAAAGCGGTCACGACAAAATGAGATATGCCTCTACCGTACTCACCGTTCTTCTTGTGCTGATGTGAGCCGATAAAATGCCTATGTGAGGAGATGAAGTGAGGTGAATGATGCAGGCATGTGACGAACTGTCAGAAGGAAGATCATCTGCTTCTGGTGGCGACTGACTGCAGATACCTGAAACCATGGAAAGCAAAACCATGGATAAGGGAGGGACTACTGTACTATAATTCGCTTAACCTTTCCCTTTTGTTAGAATGCTTAGAATTCATTGTTATCATAAATACCTTTATGATAAACATCTTTGTGAATTTTCTCCATATTAAGAATTATATCCTTTTAGAATGGATTCCCTAAAAGAAATGACCAATATGACCATTTTTTTAAGGGCCATTGGCACACTTTATGATTCCTTAATGATCCCTGACCTAGATGATGCTTATGGACCCCTCCTCCTCTCTCACCATTTAGCCCACACCACTCCTCTCTGCCCTTTCAAAGATATTGGTATCTGGGTGAAACAGGCAGAATAGAACTATACTGCTTACTCTGATATGATTTATCCTATGATTTTTTTTTTAGATTTATTTATTTTAGAGAGAGAGAGAGAGAGAGCTGGGGAATGGGCAGAGGGAGAGGGAGAGAATCCTAAGCAGGCTCTATGCTGAGTGCAGAGACTGATGCAGGCTGATGCCATGACCCTGAGATCATGACCTGAGCCAAAATCAAAAGTTGGTCAACCAACTGACTGAGCCACCCAGGCACGCCTATCCTCTCTATGATCCTTATTTCAAAAAATATTGGCTACCTTCTACATACCTTCAATTTTATGGCAATTCATGAGGACTGAAGATATGATAAAATGCTAAAGCATTTTTTATCAACTATTTTGTACATTTATAATTAAGAAATTTCACAAATTGTATTACTAAGTGAGCTGTGTAACCAAGGACCAGTAAGGTTCAAATTTCTGCAGTGGTTCAGAAAATATCCACTTATCACACAAATTAGTTCAATATTTCCAGAACTTTAGCCATTTACATGCCACCTTCACAATTTTTACCATAGCTGCATATTACCTATAAGAGTATTTATTTACTCAGTTCCTTAAAATCAGTAGTAAACACCTCACTTTCTTTCCACTTAACATCATCCTGAGCAATAATATCCATGAAATCATAAATTTTATGAGCTAATTATTTGGTTTTTAAAAATATTTTTATTTATTTATTTATTTACTTCTTTAGAGAAAGTGCATACAAGCAGGGGGAGGGGCAGAGGGAGAAGGAGAGAGAGAATCACAAGCAGACTCTGCCCTGAGCGCAGAGCCTGACACCAGGCTTGATCCCATGACCCTGAGATCATGACCTGAGCCAAAATCAAGAGTCAGATGCTCAACGACCGAGCCATCTAGGTGCCCCAAGCTAATTATATTTTTAATTCACATTAAATGAAGGATAAAACTCAAATTTTCAAAGTTTGGACACATGCCACCTAAAATCAGTAGTTTGTACACCATACTTCGAGAAAATTGTACTAATATACAACTGATATTAAAGCTATGGTCATCTCTTTCTGTTCCTTACACATAGAAGAATAATAGCACCAGATAACAGTCTTATTTTTAAATTTGTCTATCTCACAGAACTCTATAAACACAGGAAATTACAACATCCTGCAAAAATCAACATCACTGTCAATGATAACAAGAAACAAAGAGTCCCCCATATAGAGAGGCAACAGATACAATAACAAAAATATGGCATGAGTTTACATCAAAAGTTTGAATGCACATTCCTATTAAAATTCTTTAAAACATAGGTGCTTAAAATTTCAGGAAAGCATTTTCAATGAACATTTTATGCTAAAAAGCCATCATCATCTGAAATAGATTAAGGGACAGTAAAAGTAGTATGTGTACTGTGTTTGGGGAAATGGGTCAGTGAATTCTTTTGGAATGGGAGAAACCATGGAGTTTCAGAAATATTTTCAAATGAATACATTTATTCTCAAAGAAAATTCCAGGTTCTAAACCCAAACTCAGATCACACAGGACTTAAGGGGAGATTGTTAGAGCTTAATATGTCAGGTGTGCTCATCACACAGTATTATTTTATGTGAGATTTTATAACATCCATCATGACTTACATATGGCTTTAAATATATATATGTGTGTGTGTGTGTATATATATATATATACACACACACGCATATAAGTTTAAAGTAATTATTGGCTCTTTTCTTGAAAGGAATCTACTGAAAGCCTCCTCCCCAGCCAATCTTACAGACAAAATTCACAGGTGTTTATACCTGGCCCTCACTCTTTGTTTTTCTAGGTCATGGTACACTTTCTTCTCAGAAAAGAGACCCCAACTACAAAATACGTTCTTCTCTAGACTGACCACAACATATATCCTGGACAAGCCCTGGAGAGAGCTCCTCGAGAAACCTGTCACCTCAAGCTCTACCTGGGTGAGTGTCCTGCCACCCCCGCCCTGCCATGGGCGTAGCTGCAACCCTCTCACATCCTTCAAAACCCGTTAAAAAGCCCAACCTAACAGAAACTCAGGCCGACATCTCTCTTGATGTCTGGCCCTTGTCCTCCCTTGGAGAGTGAATAAACTCTCTCCTGCTTGTTGCTTTACTCTTTGTGCAATTCTTTGCCCCTCCCATCACCAGCCACCCTAACATTACTCATGCCAGTGAAGGATACTATAAAATTCTGGTGTCTTGTTGGGGAAGAACTTGGAGAATTCATTCATCTCCGGTTCAAAAGGTATTTGAAGTGGAGTAAATTATTGCCAGAACACTTTTAAATGTTTTGTTTCTCTTGAGGCTGCAGGTTGACAGAATTTGGAAGGTGGAGGCAGAAAGAGATAAGCAAATTATTTTGGTCACTGGATATAAAGACTTGACTTGGCATTTGTTTAGGTCCGGTGTGACTCTGAGGTGGTAAATGAGCCTATACCCAGCCCTACCCAAAATTGTGCTCACCATACATGTAATCTGCTGACACCCCATCTAGATGCGGTGCACAGCTTCTGTGGTATAATTACAAATGCTCTATATAGTTCAATTGTATTTGAGGCCAAGGAGGAAAGAGGAGAAACCAAGGAGCATTGGAGAGTATGCTGCAGCATCATGTATGGACTTGAACAGCAACAGTGATTATGTGTAAGGAATTTAAAATGTCCTTAACAAGGAGGTATCAGCCAAAAGCAGATATTGCTTCTCATAAAAGTACTAGCTGTACTAAGTAAAAAGAAAAGGCAGAGGAGACAGAAACAAATATTACAGAGGTGCCATTATGTTGTGACATAAATCCCTCCTTTCTGACCCTGCCTCTGCACTCTCACCCACCTGAAAGTCCCAAACTATTCTAAAGGTCCTAATTTGTGGCTTTCCAAAGTAGTCTAGAGCCCTAATTTCAAATGATAAAATTTGTTAATGAAAGGACTCTTGAATAAAGCATGAAGGAATTTATTTTTTCTAGATGCTTTCTGTCTACATAATGCTTCACCACACCCAGAATTCCTGTCAGTTCTTCCCAAACGAAAAGAGTAATTCTCCACTCTTATCCGTTTCCTGGCAAAATCACTAAGGTCATCATAGAAGTGATGGTCTCTGTTATGATTACCTATGCACTCCAGGCAAAAGTCCCGGAGTTAATTTTTCACGTAAGTAATCACACTTCTTTAATGCTTTAATCAAACATCTTGATTCAGTGACAAAGCCAGATGTTCAACAGCAAGCTCCCTCACATAAAGACTTTGTTACTAAAACCTTCTAAAAAAAACAAACAAAAAACCCCCAAAAATCAACAACAAAAAACCCCTTCTAAAAAACAGGTTCCTTTTCCCCTTCTCCCAGTAACCTAAATTTACTGTTCCTTCCCCTTCCCAACCCTTACCCCCTCTCTGTGGCATTTTTTAGAAGTGCAAGTATTCTTAGAGCTTTAAAGTAATTTAAATGTAGACACGATCAGGAAGTAGAAACAAGGTCACAGTTCAAAACAATACCTTCTTACACATTATGCCACCTTTTGTACCCACATCTACTGTGTTTTGTCATTTAAAGGCTAACGATACTCACCTTTGTCTCGAAGAAGAGGAAAAATACTTTTAAGACCAGCAAAACTAACTCTGAAAAAAGGTTAATTTGAGGACAATCTCCCAGAAATACACTGTTTCTCATAAACAGCCTCGGTTTCAGGAAGTAGAAATTTGAAAGAAAACAGTCTGTCACTGTCTCAGAACCTGATTGTGTAACTTAACTCCGGGACTTCCAAATTTTGCACCATAAGACACACCCCTTTAGGGATGGCTTTAATGAGAGGTATTCTGGGAGTTGTATTACTACAGAGAAGTTTGTTCTTTTAAACAAAGTGCAAGGAAACTCCTTAACTGAATGAAGTCAGAATGGAGAGTCAGTCCCCGAGGGCCAGGGAAAAAGAGCGTCAGCAAGAACAATGAACGTGACATTGTTTTTGATCTATTATCAAAAGAAAAACTCATGTTAGGGTTCTATTTCAAAGTCAGAGTGGTCAACGGTACTAAATGGTGCCAAGAAGTGACAAAGGATGAGGACAGGAAAGTGTCCGCTGGCTTGGCAAGTAGGTCAAAGATAGCTTTAACAAGAACTAATTCAGTGACGTGGTGGCAGAAAGCAGACGGAATATTTTTAAATGCTGAAAAGTAAGATACATAAGAAGAGTAGAAAGAGAATCTTTCCATCTAAGCCTAGATTAAATAAAATATGCACATGGAGCTTATGTTCCGAAGGCGTTATACTTCTGAAGTTACTTCAGGGTTGGAGCAAGATGAGCTCAAGGCTAACTTTACCTTTTTATCATATCATATAATTAATCATATAATAAGCGTGAAAGCCCCAAACAGCAAGGAATAATATTTCTATGGGGTTAATGGCCAGAATGTTATTCTGGAACTTTCCCCCCAGAATTAGGCACTTCGTTGGCAGCACAATTATGGTAAACATAAAGAGAAAACTAGAGATACAGGATAGATGGAGAACTTATTCCAGGTATGGCATTTCTTTAAGGCAATGAGAAAATAAAATTATTGTGTTATAAATTAAATAATGTATAGCTTCTGACCCCTCATTAGTAGTATAAAGTGTTATTTGTTAAGATGCTAGCGATTCCTCAGATCTTAAAAACTAATGAAGAAGCACTAACAAATGCAATGTAAATACTTAAGTATAATATTAAAGGAGGGGGGAGGCTTTTGGGTTTTGTTTTACTTTTTTCCTAAAAATTACACCAGTGAGGAGTACTGTATGATAAAGTTTAGATTCAACAAGGGAAAGATTAATTTACTTGGTTTGGAGGACATGTGAGAGGTAGAAATAATGCACCCCCCAAAATTGGCCCTTTTTTCCTGCTTACAAAGCCTCTAGATCTCATTATTAGGACCAGGATCTATTGGGGACTCTCATAATCCACTGAGATCCTCTAACAAAAAAACTTTATTAGTGTTCTATTGTTGCATAAAAAATTACCACAAATTTAGCAGCATAAAGCAGGACCTATTAAATTGTTCTACAGACAAAATGTAAAATATTTGCAAGTGAAGATGTATTTTATTTTTTTAAAGATTTTATTGAGTTTTTGAGAGAGAGAGAGAGAGAGAGAGCGAGAGCACACACACACACACACACACACACACACACACACACAAGCAGGGGGAGGGAGAGGGACAAGCAGATTCCCTGCTCAGTGTGGAGCCTGACCCGCTGCTCAAACTCACAACCCTGAGACTGAGACCTGTACCAAAATCAAGAATGGGCGCTCAACCAACTGAGTCAACTCAGGCGCCCCACGAAGTTGCATTTTATCATAACTAAAACATGGATGTTATATAATATTTAAGAATTTAGAAGAAAAAATAATAAAGGTTCTATGATATACAAAAACAAGCAAAAAACCCCCAACAACCCAGCACCCATTTATTATTTCCATGTTTCTGTCAGTCAGAAGTCTGAGCACATTATAGTTGAGAATGCTACAATTCTAATCTGAGGCTTAGGGTCTCCTTCAAGTCTCATTCAGATTGTTGGCAGAATTCTAGTTGTAGCACTGAGGTTCCCATTTTCTTGCTAGCTGTTGGCTGGGGACCACTCTTAGCTCCTAGATACCGCCAGTAGTTCCTTGCCACGTGGTCTCCATAGGCAGTTCTTGGCCAACATGAGCTTATGTCTCTGCCTTCCCGAAGGGCTCTGTCCCTTTTAAGGATTTGTGTGATTAGGTGCAGCCCAGCTAGATAATTTCCCTTTGGATTATCTCAAAGACAACTGATTAGAAACCTAGTAATAGAAGTGATAGCCCATCAGAGTCACAGGTTCTGCCCACACTCAAGGGGAGAAGGTTATATCAATTGCGTACACCAGTGGGTGGTATGTTGGGGGCCATCTTAGAATTCTGCTTTCCACAGAACTTTCCCACAGCTGTCTCTGGGGAGGGGCAGAACAGATGGCCCCAAACAGACTGACTCCTCCTCCTCCACCTTCCGGCGCCCTGCCTTTGCAGGCTCTAATTTTCACCTCACCATCTGACCACTCTCTTGGGAGCCTGAATTCTATGGCAGTCTTCCGTCTTATGAGAAATATTGAGGAATTAGAGCATTGAAACCTGTCTCTTGGGAGACTTCTCTTACTTGGCTCTTCTTTTAAAAGCTGTTTTTTTGGGGTGTGTAACCGTAATGCATGCAAATGAGACAAAAGCCAAACAGTATGAAAAAGTACACAGTGAAAATTATTTCCCCTTATGGATCTTCTGTATTCTCTCTCCCAAATTCTTTTTCTCAGAATAATCATTCTGTTTCTTGGGTTTTTTTGCAGATAGTTCATTCATTTACAGACAGGTGTTTTTTTTTTTTTTTTTAAGATTTTATTTTTTATTTATTTGACAGAGATAGAGACAGCCAGCGAGAGAAGGAACACAAGCAGGGGGAGTGGGAGAGGAAGAAGCAGGCTCATAGCGGAGGAGCCTGATGTGGGGCTCGATCCCATAACACTGGGATCACGCCCTGAGCCGAAGGCAGGCGCTTAACGACTGCGTCACCCAGGCGCCCCTACAGACAGGTTTTTTTGTTTTTGTTTTTTTTCTACAAATGGCAGCATTTTTGTTCAGCACTTTGGTTTTTTCTTTAGTAGTGCAACTGGCAGAGCTTTCCACATAAATCTAAGTTGTTCGTTTTAATTTAGTCACTTGACTCAAGCTATAGGGAGGAGGAAGAGAAGTCCACATTAGCTTTCCTTCGTCCCAATCCCAACACTTCAGGCTTCCACTTGTCTCCCATTTAGAGAATATGGAACAAGACTTAAATGAGTTAAATCTCAAGTAATTCTGAGTATTTTCACAGGTTGATAGAAAGCATCAGCCATGAAATGAGGCACTCCTGAGCTGAGTTACCCCAAATCTGAGCATCTGAGCTCGGCAGTGGAGAGTTAGTGAGTGTGTATCCAAGGGGCTTAGAGTGCATTGAACAGAAGGTGGGTTTCATATAACCCAATTACTAGCAAACAACATAAACAAGCAACACTTTTTTTTCCCTATAAGGTATGACTGTATTACCACAAATTAACTTCCTCTGTTTTTGGTCCTAAGTGAAATACAATAGGCTTTCAGGTATATCTGCTTAATTACAGGCTACTGAAAATATCTAAAAACTATTTTTGAGATTCTTTCCATTGAAAAATAGATTGTGGGCATTTTATGTTATTTTCGCATTAAATGATTCATCACTGATATTTCGAGTAGTAAATCCCTCTTTTTTGTATCTACAACATACCTGACTATTGTTTTCTTCTGTTTTGCCTTGATAAACAATTCTAGCCTGACTTTTGGGGTATCCATTTCTCTGAAGGGTTCCTTTTAATCTCTTCCTAAATTGGTAGCCTAGGAATACTTAAAGGGAACAGAAAAATGAAATAATATTCAGCATCATAAATTTTGGTAATTGTTGCATTTTCTTTATTAGTGTTATTAATAACATCTACTACACTCCAATTCTGATATTATTTTATGGTATAGGTTTATGGGTATAGTCAAGTTACATATCTTACCTTCCACATGCTCCAATGTTCTTCAGCTGAAAGAAGACAGTCTGGCTATCTCCACTCCTGAGAAGAGATAATAAATGTTGATGATTAACAAACAAAATTGCAGCCTTACAAGAATTGGCCTCATTTGTAGTTGTACTCTTCCTTCCCCCTGCTTAAGGTTCCTGATTATGCCTGACTAACTCTGAGAGGTCAAAATTTAATCCCTCATAGAATCTCTTTTATCAGATGGGGAAGCAGCAAGTATCAATGCCATTTTATTTATTGTCAATGAAACTGACCTGCAAAAGAGCAACTGTCCTGCAAGTCAGGGTCAGAAGCCAGACAGATGAATGACTTCTATGTGACACCTACCAGAATTGGTGGGTAGATTCCCAACCTCTGGAGTAAGTGGGCCAGTTTGACCTCAGGCACTGCTAGCTTTGTCCTCCCTCCTCTCTTCTACTCCTTATATGGAGTCTCACTCCTACCCCGCTCTCTTCACCTTTAGTTCATTTCAAACCTTCTCCCTGAGGCAGAAAAATACTATATATAAATAAATATATATTTATTTTATTTTATTATTATTATTTTTGGAAGCTACAAAGGACTCCTGGGAGGTTAACTGTTTCTCAATGCACCATGTACCAGCCTGTATTTGTGGAACCCCAGACCCTGGATGTTGAGTGAGGGATCCCTTCAGGTGGATGGGGTGGGAGAGGAAGCCCCTGGACTGGTCTGGTGTAAGGTGAAGGCATCATGGGCAGCCGCGGGCTGATTTGGAACTCTGGGGCACGTTCAAATCCTTTCTCTGCTCTTGCTCCACGTGGCACTTAGCCACTCTCAGGGCCTCAGTTTACTCACCTGCAACGGGGACCTACTCTCCCGACTGTGATGACTAAATGAATAATACGAGCCGTGCACCTGGTTGGTTTGGGAAGTAAGTTCAACTCTCTGCCTACCCCTACCCTGTCTTAGACCAACACTTGAGGTGCGGCGGCGGAAGGGCGGGGAGAGGTGAACGGCCCTCAACGTTGAAGTGATTCTGTTCCCTTTTCAAAATCTAGCTCACTAGCCACATCCTCTTCGGAGGGGCCACCTGTCTGGGGAGGTGAGGTCCCCACCACTGTACTGCGCCTCAGACCCGGCCTGGAAGCTCAGCGAGGCAGTCGGGGGGGCTGGGCTTCCCGTGGATCCGGCGTCCGGGCCGCAGACACCCGGCGGAGGAGGGAGGGTGCGGGCGCGGGTGCGGGCGGGGCCTGAGAACCTCGGCGCTTTCGTCCGGGCTTTATAAAGGCTTTGGGGGTGGCTAGGGGGCGCAGTCGGGCGGGAGTGGGAGGAGAGGTGGCGCGCGCCGGAGGACCAGCGACCCGCAGCAGCCCACTCCCCGGTCCGGTCCCATCTGCCCCCCTCTGCCCCCCTCCGCCCCCCTCCACCCCCCAATTCGGCCCCGCCCCCTTGGCTCGCGCCCGCCCTCTCCCTCCCGCAGGAGCTGCGGCGGGGTCAGCTGGCGCTTTCTAGTGTGGGTGAGGACGCCGGGCGCGGGGCGGTGGGCGGTGACCGTCCCCCGACTCCAGCCTCCGCGGGGTGGCCTCCATTAGTCTCGTGCGGAGCCCGGAAAGCGAAGCCGCTCTGGGAAGATAGTTCACCGACTCCCGGGCCGCAAGGTACCTGGCGGGCTGCGGTCTGGGGGTGGAGCGGGGAGTGTGTCTTGTCTGTTCATCGCCCCGCGAGGGAAGGCTTGTCGAGGAGTCCTTGGCGGTGCTCTGTAGAAAGTCACACCCACTGCTCGGCGGGCTCGGCGCACAGGCGCGCTCGAACAATTCGATACGGCGTGGCCCCAGCGTTAGAAAACAGGCATATTTATAAACGCGAGGGGGAGTAATGAAAGGAAATGCCGGAGATGGGGTGTGTTTTCTTTATAATTTTCCTTGCTTTGCAATAGGTTCCCCCCCGCCCCGCCTCTAATCAGAGAACAAAAAAGAATTCCATTTGTCAAGTGTAGCTCCCAGAGCAATTGTGCGTGAATCCCCTCGGCGTCCCCCAGGAGATTTTTCTGCGGTTCCTCGGGCTCCCTGGAGCTCCGGGTTCTCTGCTGAGGGTTCTTCTGGACCTGCCCTCCTTGCCTCAGTGGTTCGTTAGGAAAACATAGTAATCTCCTGTTTACTGGGACTTTCCCCAGCTTTCAGATTGAAAGGAGGAATTTCCCAAATCCTCCGGAAGCCAGAACCCACGCTGTACCTCGTAGCGGATCTGCACAGCCTCCCAGAAGCTGGACTGTGCAGATCCGATTGGGTGCAGGTTAATCGGGGAGAGTGGACGAAGACACTATCTCTGAAAAAAGTGAGTTCTCTTAGGGTTTTCCTCCTGCTCTTTTTGGCTTTCACGACTCCTTTTGCGAAACTAATTATTTAAGAATTGATTCTGCTGCACAGTAGTAGAGTTCACAGAAGTTTTCGAAGCCACACTGGGGATGATGACCGGCGAGGGAACTTAGGAGGATAACCCTGTCTTTTGCTGTGCTTCGGGTTTCCCTTCCCTCCTGTTAGCTCAGTGTTGGGTGTGGGTCAGGGAGAGAGCCTTTGAAAAAAGGCTACTTGCAACAAGGCAAAGACATTAACTTTCTCTCGAGATTATCCATAGGGTGGGAGCTGAGGAGGGATGAAAGTAAACCTTTAGAATACCTTCCCTAACACATGACCCAGAACAAAGTCTATTATTTCAGTAGATCTTACCTTAAAAAACAAACTTAAAGCATGAGAATCCTCTTGGCATGCATGACTACCCAGGGGCACCAAACTTTCTGTTAAACTGCTTGGACACCTGGCTCCTCCTTTGAGCAAAAATATCTGTCTTTTTGTTCATGACAGTTGAGGTCCAAACAGCCTTTTTGCAAGTTCAGGGTAGTATGTCTCTTTACCGGCTTTGCCCAGCTTTGGGGGGGGGGGGGTAGCTGGTGTGTGTGTGTGTGTGTGTGTGTGTGTGTGTGTGTGTGTCTATGAGAGAGAGAGAGAAGGAGAGAAAGAGGCAGGGGTGCGGAGTGTGGGAGTGTGAGCAGACTTAGCATGCTTTTGCACATAACACCTCTATACAGATCTATCCTTATTTCCTTTGAGAGGCGTCAGAAGGCAACCTCAGAGTCTAACCCTTCTCTTGCCAGCTCGAGACTCCCAGGTAAGTGTGTACTTCCTTCCTGGTGTCTAGCAAAGGAGAGGTTTACTCTTCTTCCGACGCTCAAGAATGGAGCACTCACCTTTTGTATTATGCTTTCTGTGATAAAGTTCTTGATAGCAGGGTTCATTTACTCATTTTCATTTCTATATATTTATTTATTGTAGTTAATATGTGAATATAGCTGTTACTGTGTATCAGACATCACCACAGTGTTTTACAGCTTTTTCTTTAAGTAAGCTCTATACCCATCATGGAGCTAGAACTCACGACACTGAGATCAGGAGTTGCCTGCTCTACTGACTGAGCCAGCCAGGCAAACCCTGTTTTACAATTTTTTGACGTCAGATATCACAGTTTATCCCTTTAATACTTTGCTAATCTCCACCTCCATTTAATTCCATAAAAATCAGATGGTTTGTAATTTTGTAAAGAAAATATTTGTTAAATGCTTGATTAGATATTAAGTACACATGGTATACAATTTCAAAGGTATAGAATGTGCAGTGAGGTCTCCTTTCCACATTAGATATTAAGTACACATGGTATACAATTTCAAAGGTATAGAATGTGCAGTGAGGTCTCCTTTCCACCCTGACCCCAGGTTCCCTCTCCAGAGGTAACCACCATTACTGCTATATAAGCTCATTGTTCTTCTATCTTTGATAACATGTCAAACGTTTCAAAAAGCTGCTTTTAAGCATTCGCACACTAGTGATTTTTTTTTTTTTTAAGATCTACCGGGGCACCTGGTTGGCTCCGTTAAGCGTCTGCCTTGGGCTCAGGTCGTGATCCCAAGTCCCCTCATCTGGGCTCCCTGCTCAGTGGGAAGTTTCCCTCTCCTTCTCCCTCTGCCTGCTGCTCCCCGTGCTCATGCTCCCTCTCTCTCACTTTTTCTCTCTCTCTCTCAAATAAATAAATAAAATCTTCAAAAGAATACCTACCAATTTTAGTTTATTTTAGGGCTTTTGTTAGTTTCAGTCTTTCCTGTCTTTCTACTGACCACTCAGAAATGGCAGAGATTCAGGCCACTTTGTAGAGGGAACTTGCAGCTGTGGAAATTAACAGATTATTTTCTCAGTTCCTTGAGATGAGAGACCATGATTTATTCAACTTTGGAGCACCCCAAACAACCTGCCACAATTACTAGTGAGTCCTGGGTCCATGCTAATACCCATACATGCAGACTTAGGGGTAACTAATACAGTAACCTGCTGCTTCAGAGCCTCTTTCTCTTGTGAGGCAGCAGTAACAGTGTATTTCCTTCCCCAACACTAGATTCTAGGTTGGTGTCTTGCTGGTTTTAGTACACTTCCATGGCCCTCCTCTCTACAGATTAACTGCTATAGTTTGCGGGGTAACTGGTAACAGGAAGCAGTTATTTGTTGTGGGGAAGAGAAGGGGTATTTCTGTTTTGTTTGAATCCTGCCTTTGATACTGGCTTTGTGACCTGGGCTACTTAGATAAACCCTCCAAGACTTAGCTCCCTCATCTGTGAAGGGTGATTCATAGGGTTATTCTGAAGATGAGACAATATGTGTAAATGGCTAACACTGTACCTGGAACGTGAGGGGCATACAGTAAGTAGTAACCCTGTTAACTGTCAGGGTTTGCAGTCATTTCGTACCTTTGTTGGATACGTGGATACGTGGATGTGTGTCAGCCCAGGCTATGCTAGGGCTCGGGAACAAATGACTTGAAAAAAAGGTGTGATTTCTTGCCATATTACATGTCCTTTTTGGCTCTGTCTTTGGCCCTCCCTTCTGGGATGGAGGCTGAGCTGGTTTTGGGGACTGCCAATGTGGCAGAGGCCAAGAGGATTGGTGGAACTACACAGTGGCTTTCAAAGCGTCTGCTTGGAAACAAGCTTCTATGTCACTTCCGTTCATGTTTCATTGACATGGTTGTCAATGAAGTGGGAAGTATCATCCTCTAAAGGAGCAAGGCCTGGTAAGGAGGGGCAGTTTGACAGTACAGTCCACCTCAGTGTGAGAAAGTCACAATTCTGAGAGTCACAATTGCAATCCCAAAAGTTTGTCAAACCCTGAGAGTTGATTCACACCAAGACACTTGTAGCCACTGATTCGATAAACCAGAATGCCAGTTTTTTTCCCTTGCTGTGAATAATGTATCTACCCTGAGAACTAGGCGTAAGAGCTTGTATGGGGCAAACGTTTCTTGGTGGTAGATTTCTCGAAAGAATGAATTCTAAACTAATTAATTATAGGAAGAACACAAAACAAAATTTGGGTGTTACCAAAAGACTATCCAGAATACACCATGGTTTTTAATCCAGTTCTCCTTTTGGAACTCTTATTGTCCAAAGTCCAAGAATGAACTAGAGTGATGGCAGTGTATCCTAGACAAGGCTGAGATCACTGACAGATACTTGCCCCTCCTTTTTAGGTTCTTTACTTGTTAACAGCTAATTATTTTCTTGTCAACCACTAATCGTATCATCTGATGATTTGTTATAATTATTCTCTTTAATGCTGTCAACTTCTTGAATAACGAGACTTTATTATCATAATTAAATCACAATTCTACCCATTGTGTGTTAATTCTCGCTGCCTTGGTTTCATAATAATTTTTTACCATCCTTGGCCATGATTTTAACGGTTCCTCTCACTTTGCTGCTTGTAGCTGGGCATGTCCTGTCTGCTTGGGTAATGTGATATGATGTAATAATGTCCAAAAATAATATATGACAAGTAAATTTAAAATTAAAGATATATTTCCAAATCAATAAAAAAGAAATTTGCTTAGCTACATCATTTATTGAAAAATTGAATAAATTGAAAGTTTGATTTTTAGCACTCATTCATATGTGGAATTTAAGAAGCAAAACAGATGAACATAGGGGAAGGAAGGAAAGATAAAATAAGATGAAAATAGAGAGGGAGGCAAACCATAAGAGACGCTGAACTCTAGGAAACAAACTGAGGGTTTGCTGGAGGGGAGGTGGGTGGGGGGAAGGGACAATTGGGTGATAGGCATTAAGGAGGGCACTTGATGTAAATGAACACTGGGTGTTATATGCAAATGATGAATCACTAAATTCTGTCCCTGAAAGTAGTAATATAGTATATGTTAACTAAATTGAATTTAAATAAAGAATTTAATGAAAAAAAATAGCACCATAACTGCAAAACAGGAGGAAAGATTGTATTTTAAAAATAAATAGCAGCAAGCATAGAAAGAAAAGGAAAGCATTCTGTTTTTTTTTTTAACCAGCATAATAATTCTGATACCAACATCTAATATAGATGGCAAATGAAACCACAAATCAACTTCATTTAAGATTCTTGATTTCCAAACCCTAAACAGTTTTTAAGGAATGCAGGGCATCACTGTATTGGTGTAATTTATCACCATGCTAGATTAAAGGGATTCTGTGTAGCCGTTCAAATATAAGGTATATGTATATGTGTGGATATGGAAACAAATGACCCATTTGTATTAATTTAAGAATGCAAGGTCTAGAACTAAATACAGTATGTTCCTGTTTGTGTAAGAAAAAATTTTCTCTATGTGTAGAAACATAGGTGTTTGTGTCTATGAGCACACACATAGTTATGCTTGTTGTATACAAGAAAATTTCTGTAAGGATAAAAGCAACTTTTACAGTGGTTGACTCTAGAAGGATTAGGGTGGAGGGAAGATACTCTTTAAAAATCCTTTTTTACTGTATCAATTTTTAAATTGTGTTTATTTAATTCTTTTAAAATAAATTAGTTTTAAAATGGCAGTTCTGTGTCAGAATAATATCCCCAAGATTTTGGTAATTATTTCTCCTATCCTGTTATAATACTTTACTACACTGGTTATTAAAGGTGCATATAGGCAAGTGTAGGTGGAGGGCACCACAGGGCCGCCAAGAACTCTAGAGGGATGCTGTTAACTCTAAATGGCAGTTAGAATGTGGTTAATGACAGTTTGTTCAGTCATTAGGAACGATTGATAAAAATAAATAATTCCAGCAGGAGTACAGACTATGATATTTAGAACTGACTTATGTAATGTCTAATTTTACAAGTATAAAACTTTTAAAGCACTTACTGTTTTTTTTAGTATAGTTGATATACAAGGTTACATTAGTTTCAGCTGTACAGCATAGCTATTCAACTTCTCTATACTTATGCTCACCACAAGTGTAGCTACCATCTGTCACAATACAATACTATTACAGTATCATTGACCGTATTTCCTATGCTGTGCCTGTTATTCCTGTGATTTACTCATTTATAACTGGAAGCCTGTATCTCCCACTCCCCTTCACTCATTTTGCCCAGCACTCTGCTCCCCCCCAACCATCAATTTGTTCTCTATTTGCAGGTTATATTCTGCTTTTTATTTATCTATCCATTTGTTTTTAGATTCCACATATAAGTATAATCATATGGTATTTGTCTTTCTCAGTCTGACTTAATTTCATTTAGCATAATACTTTCTAGGTTCATCCTAGTTGTCGGAAATGGCACAGTCTCATCCCTTTTTATGGCCACAAAATATTCCTCTGTGTGTGTGTGTATGTGTGTGTATGTATGTATGTATGTGTGTATGTATGTATGTGTGTGTATGTATGTATGTGTGTGTATGTGTGTATGTGTGTGTATGTATGTATGTGTGTATGTGTGTGTGTGTGTGTGTGTGTACTACATCTTCTTTATTCGTCTATTGATGGACACTTAGCTTGCTTCCCTATCTTAGCTAAGCATTTATTTTATTTAACCTTTTACCTACTAGGAATCTAAGTGAGGATATAAAGAATAATGTTGCAATTGTTTGTTTATAATTTTTAAATTTCTTTAATCAGGTTTTACAATTTATAATACATCTAATTATAATTTAGTTAATAAACTGTAGGTTTTCTTTATGTGTATATCCTCTGAGGGCATTCAAACCACCCTGATTTTAAAAATTATAGCTGTCATATTTTCTCTGGGCCAAGTCACTCTATTTAAATGAGAAAGGAACTGAAGTTTTTTTATGCCCCTGCCAAATCACTTATTATCAACAAGCATTCCTTGTTATTGTCTAGATTGTATGTATGGTCTTATTGTCAAACTAGAAGTGAAAAATAGAGATAGAAAAAGTAATACACCAGGGGCGCCTGGGTGGCTCAGTCATTAAGCATCTGTCTTCAGCTCAGGTCATGATCCCGAGGTCCTGGGATCCAGCCCCGCATTGGGCTCCCTGCTCAGCGGGAAGCCCGCTTCTCCCTCTCCCACTCCCTCTGTTTGTGTTCCCTCTCTCCCTCTGTCAAATAAAAAAATAAAATCTTTAAAAAAAAAGAAAAAGAAAAAGTAATATACTAGATCTCATGGGACTTGCTGTAAAATTTCACATATGTGCTAGTTAATTGAGTATTCTATATATTGTCTTCTTAAAGTCTAAATAAATCACCTATCAGAAGATTTTCATCAAAATATTAGAATTAAAGATTTCAATGCCTGAAAAATGGGAATGAACTAACATGCTGGTTTAATTGTTGCAGGCAGGTCAGATTCTGAGACACATCATGACCAGTTTCGAAGATGCTGATACTGAAGAGACAGTGACTTGTCTCCAGATAACTGTTTACCATCCTGGCCAGCTGCAAAGTGGAATATTCCAATCAATAAGGTTTTATAACCGAGAAAAACTTCCCTCCAGCGAAGTGGTGAAATTTGGCCGAAATTCCAACATCTGTCATTATACCTTTCAGGACAAACAGGTTTCCCGAGTTCAGTTTTCTCTGCAGCTGTTTAAAAAGTTTGATAGTTCAGTTCTCTCTTTTGAAATTAAAAATATGAGTAAGAAGACCAGTCTGCTTGTGGACAACAAGGAGCTGTGCTACCTAAATAAAATAGACCTGCCTTACAAGTGCATGGTCAGATTTGGTGAGTATCAGTTCCTGATAGAGAAGGAAGATGGAGAGTCATTAGAATTTTTTGAGACTCAGTTTATTTTGTCTCCAAGATCACTCTTGCAAGAAAACAACTGGCCACTACAGAAGCCCATACCTGAGTATGGTAGTTACTCAACGTGTTCCACCCAAAACGCTTCTCCTACAGAAATGGATGAAAATGAATTGTGAACACAGAAGGCTAAGAGGAGGATCATGAAGGATGAAGAAATCTGTAGACATTTTATGGATACTTCACAGTTTATTAGTATATTACTGTCATCAGTTGTTAAATTTGGGATCTCTTATTATCATTTTGGAGTCTTTAAATTGTGTTAGTCATCAATTTAGTCATCTGTTGCATTCCTAGATGTATTTAGGAATTATTAAGTGTATTCCTAAGAATTATGAGGTGTATTTAAGTGTATATCTGTGAGGTTTAATGTACAAGAAGTATCCGTGGTGATGAAGGAATAGTGTTCTCAGTAAGGTTATATTATTTTCTTTTTATGCTTGCTTTTAGTCCTATGTTTTGCCTTGTAAGGAACCATCTCTTGGTTTGGTCATATTATTTCACAAGCAGCCATTTGTTTTCAAGGTCAAGGCTATGGGCGTGTTGTTGCTGGTGGTGTAGCCTGTTGGTACTTGCAGTACTGGATTGCTAGCGTAATGTATTTTGGAGTAGTGTCAATGCATCATTGTGGTTTTAATATAGAAAGCCCTATTTGAGCAATAATACCTTTTCTATGATTTCTTTTCTGTAGAATAATTGTGTCTATTTCCAAAAATACAGTTCTCCTTGTGTATAGCTAGCATATAAAACCAGTATTTTGGACATTTTAATGAACCAGTGCTATGTTTAGAATTCTTTTTCAGTTTTCTTACCAAATATTAATTTGACTTTTATGTACCACGCATTTTTAAATTCCATGAATTCGAAATTTTAACAGCATCCATGCATATAATAAAGTCAGTTTAATTCTGTAACCATGTGCTTTGAAACTCTTTCTGAAGAAAGGAAGGAACAGTTCTTAGATTGCTTACTCTAAGGGAGGAGTGCCAGGGGCCTCAGGTAGAGGCCGTGGCTGGGGATTAATATGCCTCTAGCTCTGCCCCTCAATGCATATTGGCTCCAGTTCTCCTTGTTCCTCACTCCATGTGGTGGCACATGGCCTCCAGTAGTTCCTGTGATACCACATTCCTTGGTTTCCTGCTTCCCTCCTGAATCTGCTTCTTTGGACACTTTCTCTACCCCTGACCTCCAAATATCAACACCTAGTTGGGCTTCTCTGCCCCTGTGCTTCCCCAGGGTGATCTTACCTACTGTAATGACTTAAAATGCCACTTACCTACTAATGACTTCTAAACTTGTACCTAGACCTCTTTTCTGAACTACAGACATATATCCCATTACCTTCTTGATGTCTTCATTTAAATTTCATAAACACCTCAAATTTAACTTCTAAAACAGAACTCTTAATTTCCTTCACCTTTCTAAATCTGTTCCTCCCACTGCGTTTATCAAGTTAGAAACTAAAAAGTTATTGTCAAGTGTGGTTGTAGCTGCTAGGTTGGCTGTCACATTTCCATAGATTTAACCAGCAAGGAGACAATGAGCTCAAATAGACTTAGTTTATTACTTAGACAGATATCAAAAGCAAGATCAGCATGGAGTCACTGTTCCACATCCCTGGTCCCTAGGGATGTCCTTTGGACATTGGACCAGGAAGGCCAAATGACACAAAAATGGAGGGCGGCTCTGTTGTTGAAGAGCCAACTCTAAGCCATAGCCAAGCAGTTTTATTAGCTACATATGTAGTGAATGGGAGTGAGGTGGAAATCCCTGCGTCACCAGAACTAGGGAGTTAGATGAGAAATTGCCTCATTGCAGCCTTCTGCAAGATAGGGGAGCAGATGATAAATGGCTTTGTCACATCTCCTTGAAGACCGCCTATCTTGCCATGTTCCGGGGAGGATCACAGGGCTTTGTCAAGATTTCGGTTGGAGTGTGGTCGAGTGTTGCTATATAGATGTGCAGGGAGCAAGGTCACCAGGGCACCATGCTAGATGCATTGTCCTGCAGTTATCTTGGATTCCAGCTCTTCTTTTGCCCCCATATCTAACCCATCAGAAAATCTTGTTAATTCT
Source organism: Ursus arctos (assembly GCF_023065955.2). Taxonomy (NCBI): domain Eukaryota; kingdom Metazoa; phylum Chordata; class Mammalia; order Carnivora; family Ursidae; genus Ursus; species Ursus arctos. The sequence continues at coordinate 7,486,958 of NW_026622775.1, read as the reverse complement.
ACCTCTGAAGTTTATCAGCTCTGCATTCCTATCATCATCAACCCAAGTCACACCATGTCCCATTATAAGTATCACACATACACGCTTGTCCTCTTATAACCCATTCTCTACACTGCAGCCAGAGGAATTTTTTAAAAATGCAAATCTGATCACTGTCCACTCTGGCTTACAGAAAGTCAGTGCCTTTATACATCAAATAAAATTAACTCTTAACCATGGTCTACAAAACCTTACATCTGGCCCTTAAATACCCCTCCAATATCATCTCATATTGCTCTACCTCAGAATGCTTCAGTCCCCATGGTCTTTTCATTCTCAGAACATACCAAACATTCTCCTACACCTCAGGAGCTTTATAAACATGCTTCACCAGGCTTTTTACTTAACTGGTTCCTGCTCAACAGTTAGGTCTCAGCTCAAATGTCATCTCAGAGAGGACTCTTGACCTACCAAAGTAGTCATTTGGTCCCCAGCTATCCTGCATCCTGTCATCTTGTATATTTTCTAATTGTGATCTGTAGTTTTCTTATTTACATGTTTACTTGTTATTGCTTGTCTCTCTCAACAGAATGTAGGCAAAAGAGCTTGGGCATTGTATGTCTTTTTACTACTATGTCCCCAACACACTATCAGACACAGTAGATTCTCTAGTATCTGCTGAATAAGAAAATGTTATTCCCAGTGTTTTTTATAAATCCATAAAACAAGAAAAGTAGTATCTTTTCTTAGCAGTTAAAACACAAACATTTTCAAATTTAGTTCCATCCTGCTTTCCTAATTAACTCCTTTTTTTTTGTCTTCATAGCAGATTTAATAAAGTAATTATACCTCAGGAGTCAGAATTATTACATGTTTATAGAGTAAAACTAGTAATGATCAAATAATTTATTATTTTTAAATGTAAAAATGTGTTTATTCACAATCCTTGAGAAGTTACCATTCCTTCAAAAAATTTTTTATGAACAAAATGCCAAGAAAAATTACAATAGTAGCTTATGCCAAACCAAAAATATACATCTGATGTATACAAACTTTAAAAAGCATAACACAGGCAATGTGAATATAGATTACCTTTAAAATATTTCCAGTGACAAAGCTACAACTTAAATTATGTTAAGAGAGTCATAAATAATAGCATTACCTAATATATTTACATATTTAAAGTGTCATATTTATTTCTATGAGATAAAAAAAGATGAAACTATAGATGTCATTGCCTAGCAGTTCAAATATTGAAAGGGCCACATGATTTTTTTTTTAAGTACAGCAAGAACTTTAAGTTACTATTTATATCTGGACCTTCCTATATTTTTTAGAACATGCACTGTCATTGCTGCAAGAAAAAAAGAAAAAAAAACACCAAGGAAAAATCAGAAAACAGTTTGCTTACTAAAATCATATTCAATCCTCAGCAAAATCAAGACAAGCAATTAGGGAATGCTCTATAGCCTTGGCCTTTCAACGTGAGACATAAACTTTAGGGAAAAGAAGAGTTCATTGTATATCACAAATGCAGTTATTTATACTGATATGCGTAGTTCCATCCCATTAAAGCACCTTGTATTACAAGGCAAAGAAAAGCTTAATAAAATCAATGAATCCTTTCACACCAGAAAGGATTTTATTTTGAAATACCCGTATTGCCTTTTTAGGTTTTCCTTTCTTAATAAATCATGCACAGAGAATATGTTCTGTGTAAAATCTTTCTAAGACCATTCATTGGAAATACAGAATTTTTAAAAACGACACCTAGAAATTTAATATATCAATTAACTTAAAGCCAATATTAATTTATAATGGCAGCATGTTAAAAGGAAGTGAAAAACCTAAATATATATATTTTCTTAAATACTACTTTAGATTACCAGCTTCAAGTGTCTGAACTCTGAAACCCTATTTTAACATATCATATCCTTTGTTCAGACTGAATCAACATTATTATACTAGGATATGCAGTAAGTGTAGAAAAAAACTGGTATTTCGGCATTTCTTTAGGGTCATCTATTCAATTGTGCTTACTATTAGATAATAAAATTTAAATAAGTCATAGGAATAAATAATGCTGGAAAAGGTGGAAAAGGGAACAGTATTATAAATCTGATCTGGCAGTCCCTCTTCATGCTCCCTTCACATCTGCTGAGAATTAACACAAAACGCCTTAATATTTTCACAGTTAACTACTGAAATAGGCTTAAGAAAGCATTCAAAGTAAAACTAATAAAACTACTTTTAAAAGTGAAAATCTAAATAGTAAACAGGAATGCTATAAGAAGAGTTAAAATAAATTTAACTGATAACATGACAGAACCATTACATTGTTTTTGAAAAGCAGAAGGCAGATGATGAAATTGCACTTAATTCTGAAGCAACTCGGATACAGCCTATCAGTTCCATTCCTTTCTAATAAGCATTTACAACATGGTTTCTTATCTCCCTCTTACAAAAAGGCTCAGCACAACAATTTATACATTCTAGTTGGTTTTTAACATTTGGTCACAACTGATAAACAGGGTCATACAGTTTTACCCTATCGTTTCTGTTGATCTGCATCGGATTGCTTTATGCCAGAATCAGACAGTTCTAATACAGGATTTACAAATCCAGAATACTCGGAATTGCCATTATCATCCATTTCAGCACTAACAAAATCATTTTCCCACTCTAGACCGTTGGAATCATCAGAGGCTGATGTAGGATTACTTCCAGTCTTCTTGCTGCTATATTTAAGTGCTGCTCGGAGAATGTCTTCCTCTGTTTTGGAACGTTCTCTCATTGGAAGCATGCGATTCATTCCTATTATTTGGAAAGAGTTATTAGAAATCTCAGTGAAAATTTTAAAGGCTATATTAAAAGACTTTACAGTTTAATAATGTAGTTTTTGTTTAACAATCAGACTTGATTTGTAAATTTACTTAAAGAGTCAGTCCTACGGAGGCCTTGTTAAGGGAAGGTTTCTGGTGGGCTCTGTCTTCTACCTTAATCATTATGTTAATGACTTGAATAATAACCTCGAAAAGTCATGTTATCTACAAATCTGATTAGCATACGGATAGTGCGGATGACAGAATCAGGAAGTAAAAGATCTGAAAGGCTTTAGCTCAAACTGAACAAGCTGCTACAATAAAAATAAATTTTATTAAAGTCTACTGATTGGGATCCAGATATGAAATAACATAAGTACAGGATTGTGGAAACAGTGTTTGGCTGAGAAGACTTAAGTAAGTTTATGCAATCTTTGGTAAAGTTATTCAAGTCCCCGTATCTTTGTTTCTTTATTGATAAAAGAATGGCTCAACTAGAAGACTAAGGTCCATTCCATCTCAAAATTCTATGAAATATTTAATGCTTACTATTTTTCTTAAAGTCCTACATTCTGTAATTGGTTTTCCATTATGATTCATGGATTACCCAGTTCTTAAAGTGAAAATGAAAACTTGAGCCTTATTCAGTGAAATAGCGTTAAAAAGTATATATACACATTTTAGCTACAATTGTGAGTTCTTGTTATGTGCCATACCTGTACTGGGTGTTTTATATGTGTCATTTCATCCTCACATTCATATGCTTATTTGTTCAAATATTTACTAACTGCTTATTATGTGCCAGGCATTTTTAGACGCTGATTATACAATGGTGAATAATCATCCTTTAAAGTAGGTTTATTATTCCCTTTTTATGATGAACAAACTGCCGCTTAAAGAGAGTAAGAAATCTACCTAAAGTACTACAGCTAGAAAGACATACTGCTAAAAGTCAAGCCTATGTACATGTGAAAGCTTTTGTACTACACAGAAAAACCCCTAACAAATGGCTAATTTATAATGAACCAAAAGATAATAAAATTTCGGCTTAAGGTTGATCACAAGGGGGCAGTAATTCTTACTGAGTAATATAAAATGGGTGGGATTAAAGAAACCTTAAAGTGAAAAATTAACATTTATTTTTTAAAGCTCAAGAAACACAAAGAATTAAGCAACTTTCTAAAACATTTATCAACAAATGATAATCACAAATACAGTAAGAGCCAAGAAATTTTTACACTGATTCTTTAAGGCCTTACACTCCTTTCAATTTAAAGTAAAATACCAAGTAGATTTCTTTTTTTTTTTAAAAGATTTTATTTATTTTTTTGACAGAGACAGAGAGAGCCAGCGAGAGAGGGAACACAAGCAGGGGGAGTGGGAGAGGAAGAAGCAGGCTCATAGCGGAAGAGCCTGATGCGGGGATCGATCCCAGAACGCTGGGATCACACCCTCAGCCGAAGGCAGACGCTTAACGACTGCGCCACCCAGGCGCCCCACCAAGTAGATTTCTATAGATTAACATGGATTAAAATTTTTAGGTAAAATTGTGAATACAGAATACCTTCTTCATCTTCCCACTCTAGATCCAGGGATGTGCTGTCATCATTTCCACTTGTTGATTTAGTTTTGGTCATTAGATCACAACTGCTTTCTGTATTTGGTGTCAAAACTGTGGCATCTGATGAGAGTCCTAGAATATACACCAAATATAATGTGGTCATTTGTACTCTTCTACCACAACCATTTATTTTGTAATAATATCTTTCTCTAAATATTATTATATCCTTTTAACATCATAAGAAGCAATTACTGAAATCATCATATTGGTAAGTTTTTGTTAGGAACAATATAGCGCCTTTTTCCTCTTTTTTCTTTCTTTCTTTCTTTCTTTTCCTTCTTTTTTCTTTTCTTTCTTTTTTTGCCATGCAGCATGATAAACATGCAAATTTAAATGAATTATAAACTTTTCCAATACAAGGAACTCTAGGTAATAGTCAATTACAAAGAGGGACAAAAAATAAATGAAAAAATAAAAATGAAAGTCTGTTTTCAGTGGCCATTAGTGGAAGCACAGGAGTTCTGACTTTTGAAACTTAGAGAAAAACACTTTAATCTTATAATTCAACTTGTAAGAAGTAAAGTAAGTACACTTTTGTACTACTTCTTCCCACCTTCCCTTTTTCTGGGAGGGGGGAGAGGTAGCACCATAGTAGAAACAGAAAAATGAGTGCTCGATTCTGCATCCAGATCTATAGTAATAGTCTGAGATTTTTCTTTGTTCCAACTCTTTTTTAAAAAGGAAAGATAAGGGGTAATTGTTTGGCTCAGTCGGTTGGTTATTCAACTCTTGATCTCAGCTCAGGTCTTGATCTTGAGGTCATGAATTTAGGCCCCACATTGTGCACCACGCTGGGTGTGGAGCCTACTTACAAAAAAATAAAATAAAAAATAAAAAGGAAAGATAAAATTGCATAATTAAGGACTAGTTAACTGACCGATCTGGAAAATACAAATTTAAAGGGCAGAAACAGAGCCAGGATCTCCAATTAGATTTACTGTGGCATAAAGTAAAAAATTTTGCATATATTTTAAAAGACTTACTACTACTTCGAAAAACTTCGTACTGTGACTTTATATTTCTCAAACAGGATTCAAAGTCGTCTTCTGGTCCTGAACTGTAATTAAAGTAAAAGAAATATATTCATAATATATGCAACATAATGCATGCTTAAGTTAATTTATGGTTTTAGTTTGAAGGTCTAACCCACACAAATTTATAATTACTATACAATTAGAGTAACCTAATGAAAATAGGTCTTAATTTTCTTAATGCTAGCAATAAACTGAAAATGATAAGATTTTGGTTAATAAAGTCAAAGCTTAGTAATAAGCCCATCTTCATAATTTATCAAAACGAATCATGAATAAGGTTCTCTGAATGAGTGGAAAATATGACTCTGGAATGTGTCTTCTAAAAAATGGTCACACATAAACTTTATTATAAGAAAGAGAGATGTGCTAAGGAAAACACAAACAAGCAAGGCAAGACATAAGCAATTTATCTAAAAGCATTCAGTGTGTTGCATCATTTTCTCTCTTTTTCGTTTTCATCATTTTCTATATGGAAGATAGGACCACTCTTAAAAATACAACGAAATCAGTTCAAATAAATAATGATCATTTTCCAATGTAAAGAAAGCAAATATTCTCAGTATTCTTACAAGATAGTGTCTACGTTTTTTAGGGAACACACAAACATAATATGTATACAAACACCCAGAGCTGAACGGGCTTTCTTTAGAAATTACATTTTCTACCACAAAGGGAAGTAGTGTGTTTCACTATTTACCTCTGATATTCTCCATTGTTTGAAGGATGGTGTCGCTGCACAGCTCTCTGCCTTTCTTGCTTTGGAAACATAATGCAACACAATATCACTCTGTTGTAAAATTATACTTAAAAAAAAAATCAAACTAGATTTTTTTCTAGTTCCTAAAAAAAAAAAAAACACTTTAAAAATTTATTCTATTGAAGTCTTTTCCCTTAAATATATCACTGTTCATTTCTATATCCTCTTATTTATGGTTGGAATTTCTCTCAATCTTTCAGCATATAATTCTTGAGGGGTCAGAATATTCACAGTGTTATTAAAAAATAAATTTTAAAACAGATATATATATATATTGGTGTATTGAACATTCTTATAACACCTAAGAACTTCTAGTAACTGGAAGGATCAAGGGTAAGAAAAAAATAGTTGAAACAGTAGATGAAGTACAATTCTGGCTGAAATAAGTAGCAATAGAACAAAAGATCTAGAAGATATGGCTGAGCTGACTCAGAAATAATAAAAACAAAGGATTTAGAAGACCTGTCAGTTAAGGCTCTGACAGTTATTAGCTGTGTGTCCATGGCATACCCTTTACTTTGTTTTTTTGATCTGTAAATTACGGATGGCTATAATACTGCCCTCGCAAACACGTAGGGCTATTGTGAAAATCAAACGAACTTGCATATATCTGTGTATCTTTGTGTGCCACGGTTTACAGACTGCTATGTGATCCTGTATCAGTACTTAGTCAGTGAAGAAAAAACTCAGACAACTCTGGAAAAACTCAGAGAACCCAAACAGATGCTGCATATGGAATGCCTTTGTCTTTAAAAGGTGAGCAGTAGAGAATTTATTATAGTAAAAAGTTATATAAATTATAGCCAAAAAATATTTCTATTTCTCAGCAGAAGGTGAGTTAATTTTTTTTAATTTAATGTTTTTTTATTATATTATATTAGTTACCATACAGTACATCCCCAGTTTCTGATAGGTGAGTTAATTTTTAAACTTTTCCATGAGTTAGAACGTACTAAAAAACAAAAACAACCCGCCCCCCCACTCTCCCATATAATCTAATTAGTCTGCTGAAACAGATTAATCAAAATGACAGAGGAACAGGGGGAGAAAGAGAGAAAAAGGGCACAGGTCACATATAAACTCATTGTAATATGACACGATTTTTCAGTTTCTCTAAGTTATAGTAATTATTATGTGATGTGATCTTTGTACTACTTCAGTTAATATTACAGTAAAGAGTTCACATAGGCAAATATGGAGGAAGATACTAAGTAGGATAACTGGCTAAGCACTGCTGGGTGTACCATTTATTAACTGCAGGATTTTCTTAAGCAAGTTATTTAACATCTCTGTCCCTTGGCTTCCTCATCTATAAAATGAGGATTGAAAATGTTATCTATCTCCTAGGACTGTTGCGAGGATTAAACAAAGTAAAACATGTAAACTAATTAAAACAGTAATACCATAAATGCCTGTTATTAATAGTGGTCTGGCATTATAGTATTGCCATATTAGCATATAGCATGGCAAGATATAATAAATCTGTTGCCTTCTCTGATAATATGCCAAAGATTTCTCAAGATTCAAACTCCAAATCTCCCAAAGACACAAGAATAAAGACGAAAAATATACAATATCTGAAAATGAGGCAAATTGCCCACCTTACTAGATTCAAAGAAGTATATGAAATTCCAGCAGTTCAAGGAATTGTTTTAAAAAATACAAAAATAAACTAAAAAATGCTGCAGAAATTATATTTAGACTAGTTTTGCAATGTTTCCACCTAAGAGTATATTTATTTTTCCAAAAGAATACTGGATTTTGGAAAACTACATTTCATCTTTGGGGTAAATAAGAATTAGTTTCTGCTAATTTAAAGCTAAACAACATTCAATATCAAGCATATACTTTGATGTTATTTCCAGTTGTTAAATACAAGCTAATTTGCCTTTAAAATTCCTAAGAATATATACATAAATACATTTGTTGTTAAACAAGAAGCCCCTGATACTAGCGTGGGGAAAGAGTCTCAACTAAGATTTGTCAGAGAAAATCAGGAGAAAAGCAGCCCTGATATATGTTGGGGTCTTTTCCCCTCACCTCCAAGAGCTTTCGCTGCTTTGCTGCCCTGGCTGCTTCACGCTGTGCAGCGTATAAAGCTTCTTCTTCTAGTCTTAACTTCTCTTCTTGTAAGGCTAACTGTACATGAACAAAACAATAAGGATTAACAAAAATCAGAACCTGTCTAACTGCTCTAAATATAAAATGTTTGTTTGTAAAATTAAAAATAAATTGTTAAAAAATAAATGATCTCTACAAAGCATAACAGAATTGAAATTTTTGTGATTTCTCATTTCAATTTCTCCTTTTATAAAATAATTCAAATGATATCAAGCATATTATAGAACTGTTTAGAAGTTGAATTATAAGTAGTAGCATTTAATTTGCAGAAACACAAAACTGATTCTTCCATTAGAATATGCAGTGATCTTCATTCTCAAAAATTGTTCCAGTGCCTATCACCCTGACTAGTTTAATGGTTTTGGCTTTCGTAGGTCCAAGGTCTTTAAGGACATCACTTCACCATCTATCAAAGTGAAGTAAGCTTTCACAAAGTTCGTGTCTCATTGATGCACATGTGTCTTGAATTTTATTATTATCAAGCTATTCAAAAATTACTTTCAAATTTAAGTTCCTGCCGTTCATAATAGCATACAAACTGCTTTAGCGATAATCTACTACATGTCAAATCAAACTTAAAAATAAAATTTCAACGATTTTTTTCTTTGGCCTAATATTAGCATCTATTGCATAGCTTAAATTAATGCTGTTGAAATCACTAATTGGTACTTAAAAACTATTCTTAAATCTATAATAGAATATGACTAATTCCATTTAGTGAATAGCAAAACTATAATTACAGGCCATTCCCATAAACACATTAAAATAAATATAACATTTATGATTATAGTTTATGGTTCACTTACTAAGAATAAACAAGTCCAAGACAGACAAAAAGACTTAAAAGATATTTATTGTGAAATAGACTTTTTAAAAGTTGGTTTTAAACACAAAAATACATATATCTTGCCAGAGTTTCTACTTGTGAATTAAGAAATTAGTTTTTAGAAGAATGTATTATCTTCATTTTTGATAGCATAAGATTTCTGATAAATTAAACTGAAATAAAACAAACTATAATAAACTAGAATTTTTTTTACTTTTAAATAATCTTCATCTGTATAATATCTAAATATAGATTCGTGATTGTTCATATGCACCATAGTAGTTAATGACAACTTTCTCCATAGTATAAACAGAGGTCTTATGGTAACATATACTTAAGCAACATAAAAAGACTATTTACCTCTTTTTGAATTTTCATATCAAGATCTTTCTGTTTTTCAGCAATAGAATCATAATGCCTCTCTCTTAGGTTGATGATTTCTTCCTCAGTAAGAGGCCTACAGAGAAAAATGAGGGAGAAAAAAGGAAAGAAAAAACATTTTTGATGAGTACAAGTCCAAATAAACACTCATCAACCAGAGAAATACTAAAATTGTACTGTGAAAAAAGTGTTAAAGCAATTTGATCCTATAATTTCAATGGTTAAGAGTAAAAAGGCAAATGAAGGGGGGGGTAAACAGAAGGGGGAATGAACCATGAGAGACTGTGGACTCTGGGAAACAAACTGAGGGCTTCAGAGGGGAGGAGGGTAGGGAATTGGGATAGGCCGGTGATGGGTATTAAGGAGGGCACATATTGCATGGTGCACTAGGTGTTATACGCAAATAATGAATCAAGGAACATTGCGTCAAAAACTGGGGATGTACTGTATGGTCACTAATATAACAAAATAAAAATTATTTTAAAAAAAGAGTAAAAAGGCATATATCTAACACTTGCTATAACTTGGTATATACGTTGAATAGGATGATATATTATCAGAGTATTTTTTAGCACTACAACCATTTTTAAGAAATGTGGACTCCATTTACCTTCACTCTGTCTCTGCTTCAGCCATCTGACCATATCCTAAAATGTTCACCATAAAGTATAAACTTCAGTACGCTATGGTGTGATAGCCCTTTTACCATTCTGGAACCCCTAACTCACATACCCACCACCCTCCTATTTATACTGCTCAATCACTCTGGCCACTCCAGGCCCTTCTTGATCCTTCCCTTTTCTCCCTGTCTATCTATCCTAATTACCTTGCCACACTTCACATACAACCAATGTGGACACCATGGCAAATCTGAAGTACTTTCTTACCAACATACTCACCTTCTTGCACTCCTATCATGATACCTTATTCACCCAGCTTACTTTCTGACCTTGGATCAATTCCATGATTAGCCCTTTCTCCTAAGAGCTGCTAGAGAAAATCTAACATTAGCAATAACTCTTTTCTCAGACATGGTCAACTCTCTCTCACATCCTAAGCTAACTACTTCAAATCTTCAAGTACTCTTTAAGTTCCTCATTCAAACTCTTTTCTCTTAGAAGTGAATTCCACCCCACTCTGAGACATGGGGAACCAACCAGCAACTCCTTTGACTTCTTTCCACTCTTCTTATTTAAGTCTATCTTCTCTATCCTTCCCACCATCCTCTGAAGAGGTGGCATTCCTTAACTTGTTCAAGGTCATCTGCTACACTTATACTCTTGATTCATTCACCACTGATACCACCTTTGCTCCCCTACTCCAGGGAATTCTCTGGGACATTGCTCTGTCAATTAGCACCTCTCTTTCATCTTAGCCTACTCTTTTTTATCTGTCTTCACCTCTCTTCCGTGTGAAGGGAGGAAGGAAGAAAGAGAAAAAGGAGAAAAAAGGAAAAACCTTCATTTGATCTATATTTATCTTTAGCTACTTCCTCTCTCCTTCCTATTTCCGCTAAAATTTTTGAAACTGAATGTATACTGATAGTGCATCTAGCACTTACTGTGTCAGGCTCTCTTCCATGTGCTTTACACATATTAACTAATTTTAATCCTCACACCAACACTATCAGTTGAATATAGAGATAATACACATGAAGGAAATGAGATGAAGACAGATTATGTCCAAGTAAGTCATATAATATGTGACAAAGCCAGGATCTGAATCCAAGTAGTCTAGCTCCTTGCTTTTAACTGCTGTGCTTATCTTACCTTCTTTGTCCTTATCTTCCATTCTCTCATTACCTCATGGCAGTCTACCTTTGCTTTCGTCCCTAATAACTCTAACAAAGGTGGCTTCTATGTTGTCAAACAGAATAGACACTTTTGAGTCTTATCTTTTGACTTCAGTTTGATGCAACAGTGTTGGCCATTCTCTCCATTCTATCTGTCTGCCAGTTGGCGTTGGCTTTCTACGCTCTATTACTTCTTTTTGTTCACTGAGTCTTGGTTGTCTTCAAAATCCTCTTATAGTATTTGCCTATTCAATCCTGAGACCGCTGCTCTCTCTCCATGCTCCAAGCACCCCACTTCCTTCTGTTTCCAATCTCAGGTAGGTGATCTTGATAATTATCATGGTTTTAACCACCAGTATAAGGTAATGTCTCCTACTTCTGTTCCTCTAGCCCTAACTTCTGCGTAGGGTTTTGTTTTGTTTTTAATTTTTTTCCCTTTTTTTTGAGGTTTAACTTAAATAAAATAAAATAAAATAAAATGCAAATTTTAAGCATTCAGTTAAGTTTTGACAATTGTATACACTTGTGTAACTGCCACACAAAGCAAGATACAAACATATCCATCCCTCCACAAAATCCTCTTGTGCCTCTTTTCAGTCAACCCACTTTGTTCATGCAATTTCTTCTGTCTGAAATGCTCTCCTCCTCTGGATAGTTATCACTAGCCAATACTTCCAGGATCAACCTAAGTGTCAGCTCCTTAAAGAAGTCTACCTGGACACACCTCTTCTCACACATTTTGGGCAAATGGTCTCTTCTTTAGGTTTTCCATGCATATTTTACAACTGCTATTTAATCTGTTTTTCCATCTTGTGTCACAATTAGTCATTTACGCAAACTACCTTCCAGACCAGGATATTGTTTCTTCTAATGCAGAGAAACATGTTTGATTTTTTAATTCCAGTGCCTAGCACAGTGCCACATAACTGCCTAATAAATGTTTGCTAAACTAAAAAAGGTAAAGAATATAAATTAAAAATATGAAACAGTGTATGAAAATATTCTCTTGATACTAAGAACTTCCAAGTTAAAGACAGATGGTTCTTTTTCAAGTAGCTCATATAATTTCAAGAGAATCTAAAAAGGCTCCTTAAATAAATTAGAGTATCAAGGTTCTAGTTAACCTGTTAGTAAAACAAGTTTTAGAATGTCATGAGGAAGGAAAAGGGGGATAATATTTTAAAAATTCAAGGAAATGTATTTATTGATATTAAATACTTTTTTAAAAAACTAAAAAAATATATGACTTAGGTTCAATAGGAGAGCACTAGGTACCTATGTACCTTAAATTCCTTAATGTTCAAACAATACTTTGAGGTGTTATTATTTGCCTCAAGCTTATAGAAAGAGAAAACTATGGTCCTGAAATGTAAACTAATTCAATGCCTCAAAACAAGCAAATGACAGAGCCTTGATTCTTAGAGAGCTTTTCATGTTTCACAGAGACATTGTTTTTAAAAAAAAAAAAAAAAAAAAGCCTTACCTATGACTGCTTCCTGGGCTTTCCCCCTGTATAAAAATTAAACAATTAAAGACATTTCACTAGTTGAATTCTATGTAAGGCAAGTCAATAAAAGTTTTATGTAATCAAAATATTTTCTGCTTATCTATTGTACCATAATAAACAAATTTTATTATTAAAAGTGTCTTAAACAAAAAGCTTTAAAATTTTACTATTTCTCAAAAGCAAAACTTATTATCTAGCTTAATTACATACCAACTAGTTATTGTACATTTCTTAATTTTTTCTAACAAATATATGTTCAATACCAAATGAACTTCAGGGGTCAGGATGGTACTAGACAACATATCTTCTATGCCCTCATCATTTACAGTTGATCCTCATTATTTATAGATTCAATATTTGCAAATTCACCCATGTAACATCAAAACTAATAATCACTGTGCTTTTGTGATCATGAACAGACTTCCACATAACAGCAAAAACTTTGAGTTGCCCAAAATGCATATTCCCAGTGGAGGTAGGACATGGTGATGCTCTGCCTTCTTGTTTCAGTTCTCATACTATCCTCTTTACAGTCTATTGAGTACCATGTTTTTTGCATGTTTGTGCTTTTTTGTTGGTGATTTCACTGTTTAAAATGACTCCCATGTGTGGTATTGAAGTGCTATCTAATGTTCCTAGTCCCAAGGAGGCTGGAGCAAGACTTACGGAGAAAATGTGTGTGTTGGACAGCCTTCGGTTCGGGCATGAATTACAGTGCTATTCAAAGTTAATGAATCAATAATATTTATTAAAATGAGTTGTCAAACAGACACCTACAACAAGGTAATTTACTGACTGGTTGATGAAAATGTTGTGACTAGAAGCTTACAGGAATCTAACTCTCTATTCCCCCTGAGAATAATGTTCCAGTTGGTATTCATTAATTCATCATTTATGGCAACTTTATAGGACATAACTACCACAAGTAATGAGAATCAATTGTTTTTGGTTTTTTTCACATGGTTATGAAATTACCTATTTTTTTTTCTCCAAAGTAAACCATAACTACTTTCAAGACTGATTTGGATTTATATATCTTTCTTACACACTTAAGCTATTCATATGTGATAGTTAAAATATATGGTCAAGTAACAGCAGGAATAAAATTCCAAATGATAGGAAATAGCAACAAAACAAGATGATGTTCAACTAAACCAAACACAAAATATGACATGAAAGAGGAAAAGACTGGTTAGAAAAAAATGAAAGCAAACAAAAAAACTCAACCAAACAAAAAACACCTTAGGAAAATACATGGAACCATATTCTTTTAAAAAGCAGTGTGATGCTGGGATGAACAATAATAAAGATTGAAAGAACTCTTACATTTAGCACTTTTAAGTTTGGAAACTTTAAAAATATTATATTAAGTGTTTGCTTACACTTGTTTTAAAAAATACATGGAATTAAAGTGACCTTTGAAATGGAAAAGAAATTAGGTTCTAGGAAACATTAAAATATTTGGCAGAAATTTTACTGGGAAACAAAAGGCTAAGCTAGTTTTTCAAATGTGTTCTACCAGATGAAAATAAATATGTATTATTGTTTTTGTTTTTAAAGATTTTATTTATTTAGTTGACAGAGAGACAGCCAGCGAGAGAGGGAACACAAGCAGGGGGAGTGGGAGAGGATGAAGCAGGCTCCTAGCAGAGGAGCCTGATGTGGGGCTCAATCCCAGAATGCAGGGATCATGCCCTGAGCCAAAGGCAGATGCTTCACGACTGCGCCACCCAGGCGCCCCAGTATTATTGTTTTAAAAAAGGATTTATACCCAAATTAATTTGGGAAATGCTAAGTTGAATAGGTTTAAATAATTTTCTTAACAGTTCCTTAACAGTTTCTTTAATAGTTCTTCTTAGAAGCTTTAATGTGCTAATTTACATTCTGAGACTAGTATTCTGTACACACTATGGGAAACGTTGGGCTAAAAAACAATTTAAATTTGTTTGATACATTTTCCTCTTTCCTTAGGAAACAAAAAGTGACAAAATCCAGAGCTTGCAGTGTTCTTCCAGTAGAACTCATTTTAGAGTTGTATAAAGCAGGCCCAAGGGGGGCTCAGTAACTTGTACAAACTCATATAATTAGTTTAGTGAAGCTGAAACTTATGTCACAGACCAAAACTCTTCTAACTATAACCAGTGCATTAGAAATATGCACTGCATTTCGCTAATTCTAAACCGTATTTTTTTCCTATTTTCATATATCTGTACTTGGAATGCATCTTACATTTAAGTTTTAGATGAGATGAAATACAAAAAATCAACAAAAAGAATAACTGTTAAAAAAGATATTGGCTAGCATCAGTAGGTGATTGTAGAATGGACATGTATAAATTCCACCCTGAGAAATCTATGAAAACTATGGTTAAAGAACGGATCTATCCTGGATTGTTGAGGAATTTTACCTACCTAATGGCAAGAGGTTAGAAATATCCCTTTTTAAAGTTCCTTGAGTTCTACAGCATGCTTTAAAATATTATATATAAATACACACACACACACTTACATATATATAATACATGAAACTAATATATAAAACTATGCCATATATATAATATACATTATATATGAGAAAATTCTTAATTATATGCTAATATAAATTAGTAAAAGGACATAAGAACCTAAAAAGTAAAAATAAAAACCAAAAGATAAAAATTCTAAAAGAAAAGAAAAGAAAATTTTTAAAAAATAATTCCTAGAATTAATGAGATGACTCATGAAAACAAATATGGGTTTTGTACTATTGTGGAAATACTTACTTCATCACTTTCTACTAGATTCTCAAACTGAAAGAACAAGAAAGTTAAGTGTTAGGAGGGATATTTGTCTAAGGTACATATCTCAGAAAAAACTCACTTTTTTTCACTTCGAAAATAATATACCTTTATATTTTTAAGATATTTGAGTCATGTGTCCCTTTATACACTAGTTCATTTGATATATCCAACAATCTGGTAAGATAGCCAAGATAAGCATATACCGTTACTTATAATTTTATATGAAAAAAAGGAGAATTACAACAATTTTCATCATAAATCAGAAATTTTTTAAAACTTATAAATTAAAACTTTCACCTGGATTACTTCATATGGGTGTTTTAAACCCACACTACCAGTTTCCATTTGACTTCAGAACAAATTTAATGTCATAAGAAGGAGAATTTACTCAAGAAACAGGGACTTCGAAGATACCCAAATAATAATTTATCTTATAATGTTTATATTTATTCATGTACTCATTCATTTAACTATTTACTGAAAATCTGCCAGATGGTAGTCACTATTCCCAAATACAGTGTCCTTCTACAGATAGGAACATAAACTATTTGATGATGATGATGTGATAAACACTATTATGTAAAATGACTGGATGAAAGTCATTACTACTAAATTATATTACTAAAATGTGTATTTTAAATATAAATAATTGGATAAATAACCACTGAAAGAAAAAAATTTTACCGTTAACATTTTTATTATTATTTTTTAAATATTTCATTTATTTATCTGACAGAGAGAGAGAGACAGCCAGTGAGAGAGGGAACACAAGCAGGGGGAGTGGGAGAGGAAGAAGCAGGCTCATAGCAGAGGAGCCTGATGTGGGGCTCGATCCCAGAACGCTGGGATCACGCCCTGAGCCGAAGGCAGACGCTTAACAACTGCACCACCCAGGTGCCCCAACATTTTTATTATTTAAAGATCAAGAAAACAAGAATTCAAAAGCTTTAGAAAGACAAGAGTTTAAAGAGATGACTTAAAATTATTTAAATTATCTTGAACTTTTTTGTGTGTGATTTAAAAAAAAACTAGTTTCTGGTTTATATGCTTCCTTATTTAACATAGAAGGCGGTTAAGTGCAGTGTTCAATCCTTGAAGCCAGGCAGCTTGGGACTGGAATTAGGTTCTGCCACTTAAGGGGCTGTGTAACAAAGCCCAACTTCTTCATCACCTGTCTAACTAAGCCTCTGATTCTCACCCATAAAATGGGATGAATGCCACCCGTTCAACAACTGTATTCAGAATTATGTATTCAACCGTATTAAGAATTATGTCGATGACATTTATAAACTGTATGTGGAGTAGGTGGTACACAGCAGGAGCTGAAGAGATTCTATTATCTATTTTACATACAAAGAATAAGCAACTCAGTGATTCATATTGTAGAGCTGCTTAACATCAGCTTTCTGCTTTGACCCTTCTACACCTCTCTACTGGGGCAGGCCAATCATCTATCTCTAGAACCACTGCCTACTGAGCCATTGTAACTGCTAGAAGAGTACCCCCTCTCTGAATCGTGCAGGGTGGAAAAAAAGACAAAAACAAAAACACCACTTCTTAAGTAGAAATAGCAATTCTATTAGAAGAACACTATTAGAAGAACAATTCTATTAGAAGAAGAAATTAATCTGCAAACTTTTCCCCATTCACCCCTTCCCTCATCACCCCAATTCTTTCCCTCTTCACTAGCATCAATCATACTGAAATATAAAAAGTCCATACTAAATTTAATGAAAAGAAAAATGTCCTTTCTGCCCTCCTGAAGGTACTTTCATCCAATCAGATTCGTGACTCTACTCACCTCTATAGTTAGGTGCTCACCTCTTGAGCATGTTCTAAAATACTTGGATCTGGGAAGAAAAACAGAAAAACTTAAAAAAAATCACAATTAATACTAAAACTGAGCCAATATAATAGCATAAAAACATTTCCATAAAAATATTTTCCAGTTTCAAACTAAGTTATGATTTTAAAAGTATTCAACCAATATTTTTCTACTGATATTTACTAAACCTGTAATAAATTTATTGTATTTACTACATAGAACAGAATACAATTAAGTTTTAAAATTTATCTCATTATTTTTACTGTATCAAGGAAAGTATCCCGTTAAAATACTGACATGTGAAATAATGTGAGAGTATGTTTCCAATTTTCTTAAACATATGCAACACAACAAAAATCTGAAAAGATATATGCCAATATGCTAAGAGTGGTTATCTCTAGATGGTAGAATCCCATGTTTATACAAAGGTAGGTGCTTTTTATTCTTTCCATGCCCATACAAATTTTAATCATTCTCTTCTGTGCCTATTAGTGAAATTTACATGTAATCAGATAAGAAGCTCCTCTGTTAGAGCTGCTCCAAAGACATGTCCACCCTCTATTAACTCTATGTTCTCTATTATAGTAAGAAAGTTGGTTATAGGGCAGAAGCACCCAAACTTTACTACTGGAAGTGCCAAGAGATTATAAGACTTTAACTTATAATGTGGTTCCTGTTATAGCTGCTTAAATTGATGGAGGAAAGGACTTCATGCCCCCACAGAGATCAAAAGTCACACTGAGGGTTCCTGATGTGTCAGTATCTTTGGAAATACCCCTTCAAGAGATGAGAAGAATCCCGAGGTTTAGGACAGTTCAGAATGCTTTGTGAGTATTATGTGTATAGGTATGTGTGGAGGGGCATACAGGTTTAGTGAAAGCGAATGCTATATTAACATGATTACCTTTTTATTGTTATAAAGAACAAAAAGAACAATGAAATCGTAGGTCTGATTTTTAGTACAATCTTTATTTACTAACAGATGCAAAGCAGTTTTATTGCGCATTAAGAGATCATTAGTAAAAAACAGAGGACTTAGTAATGTCATTTCACAAATCTAATAATTTATGGAACATATCTAGTACAAACAAAATACCCTTAATTCTATAAGCATCTAGTTGTCCCACTCTTCTATTTCCCAATTTCTCAGACAAAAACAGAAATGAGTTGAGCCTTCAAATTGCACTGTGTTCTGGCATTAGGATTCATGCTTAAAGTACTATATGTTCTCTCCCTATAACCATCACTCTCTTCCCTGAATGAAGAAATCTGTCTCTGATTAATCTATTTCTTCTTCCAGGTTTACTGAATGATGTAGCTGAATAATGAAATAAAGTTCAGTAATACTAAGTATCTCAGTATAAACCATCAGAGTGACTTCACTGCTGAAGCAAAACCTCAAGCCAAGTGGTACAAACCAAGGGAAGTAATTATTGCACTACATTTATATTAGATGGCAGAGCACTGTGCTCTATTCCAATTATACACGGATACATGTCTGGTCTTAGAAATCCAAGGTGTTGGCTATGGTAAATGTCTCACTTTTCTGTCCCTTTTATCCACATCTAACTACAGTAAGGATGATCATGGTCTTGCATGACTCTGTCTGATTATCTGACCAAACTAGATCATAGCCAACCCCCAGACCTCATTTGATTGATTCAGGGATATATGGAAAAAGAGAGATAATATTTTCCTGAGAGCTCTAGGGTGGTGCTAGGAGTTAAGTTTCTGAAAATCTGCAAAGAGAGGATTGAAATCAATCAAACGATGTTCTGACAGTGTTGACGTCATCCCTAAGAACCAGCTACATCCCTACTTTGCCCATGGTTTGGTTAGTAGTTGAGAAACCTAGTATCCTTAAAAGAAATTCTACCTTTTGCCTAAGATAGCTTGATCTGGATTTCTGTCCCCAAAACCAAAGTCCTGACCAATAAATAAACATGAGTCTATATGATAGAATGGCAAAAGAACAAACAGAAAAAAAACAAAAACAAAAAACTAAAACCAAAACAAAACAATTGAAATGGAAGTTAAACAGAAAAGCACAGTAAGTGAAAAAATATTTAAGCTTTCCTTTTTTAGATAGACTAGATTGAGATCTTATTATTCACAAAGGGCATATATTGGCTCCTACTATAATAAATGCCAAAATTATATTAATAGATTAAAGTAAATACTCAATTTGGCAAACTCAGGGGCAACATTTTTTATTAGAAGAGCTTTATCCTGGGATTTATCTGAAACGAAGTTGATACACATTTTAAAAGTAATTAGAAAGCCAGCTGTTTGAAAGGAGCATTTCAGATTTCACAGAGCTCTCCATTACTTAAGCAGTAAATGAAAGAAATTAAAACTAAAAGCTTTTCGTATTGTTGGACACTTAAAATCCCAATAATTTGGAATATAACTTTTTCAGTGTTTCCTGTAATACACTGCCCTGATGTTTTGTATTTTCTACCTCACAGTTTTGTTCTAGAGTAAGGAGTGAGCCTCTTGGCAATTCTCTCCTACTTACTTCTAGGTATAGATGAAAATACAAGTGAAAGGTAAGCAGAACAATGGAGGAGAAGGGAAAAAAGTACTTGTTTATTAAATGTGGCCTCAAGTGTTTTTATTTTTATTTCATAAATATTTATTGAATACCTAACTAAGTGCCTGGCACAGCTCTAAAGTGCTGGCAATACAACTGTCAATAAAACAGGTAAAAAAACCTGCCACCTTGCAGCTAAGATTCTTGGGAATGAATCACAATAAGCAAATACATAAATGATCAGGTGGTGGGAAATGCTATGAAAAAATAAATACCTCAGAGTAAGCAAAAATAGTGACCAGGAGAGGGAAGTTATTTTATATAGTGTAGTCAGGGCAGGTCTTTCTGTTAAAGCAAAATTGGAACAAAGGCTCCCAAGGCTATGACAAAGTCAGCTAGCTAGATAACTGGAGGAAAAGAATTCTGAGAAGATAGACGAACACAAAAGCTATGAGGCAAAATTGTGCTTGGCATACTCTAAGTAAGTGGGGGACCTGACTGGCTGGAGTGGAGGAGAGAGATAAGGTCTGAGAAACAGCCAGGGTCTTTGGGCCTTTGTTGGCCATGGGAAGGGTTTTGGAGTTTATTCTCAATAGTTGAGAATTCACAGAAGAGATTTCAGTCTTCCACATTCACTTTTTTTTTAAGCTGTTATTATGAAAATTTTCAAATACACACCAAGTAGAGAGGAAAGCATCATAAACCTCCTTGTACCCATCACCCTACTTAAAAGGTTACCATTTTCCCAATCTTACTCCTACAACTCCCTTCTTTTGTTTTGGTAGAGTATCTTAAAGCAAATCCCAGACATGTTATCTTACCCTTACTTCAGTTAATCTCTATTTATTAAGAACCTTTTTTTTCAACCTAGCCACATTACCACCTAACAAAATTAAAAACCATTTCTTAATATTATCTAATAGCCAGTCTGTATTTCAATCTCCCTATCTTTCTATACATGATTTGGTCGAATCAGATTTCCAACAAGGTCTACACACTGCATTTGCTTGTTGGGACCCGTAAATCTCTTTTAGTCTGTAACAGCCCTCCTGTTGCACCATCACCTTTTTTCATGCCCTGATTTGTTGGAGAAATTGTGTCATTTGTCCTGTAGAATTTCTCACTTCCTAGGTTTGGCTGACTTTTTTTTCTCTTGGTGTTGTTTTCTTCCTCTATTCTCTGTATTTCCTATGTACTGACAATTTGATTTAAACTGAGTGCAGTTTTTTGGTTTTTTTTTTAAGGCAAGAACCCTTCATATGTGGTACTTGCTATTGAACCAAATTATGAGGAATTTTATTTTTGTCTGCCTTACTTTTACTGACGCTAAGAATGATCTGTAGGTTCAGGTATGGTCAGCGTACTTCATCCATTATAAAGCTTCCCATCACTCTTTTACCAAATGGTTTCAGCATCCACTGCTAATCATTGCTTAGCTCCATTATTTCACGATATGGTACAAAATCATGATTTTCTAAATCTACCATTCTTTAAGAACCTATTAGCTGTATAAGAACTTCACTGGAAGATCCTGAACAGACTATCTGATATAAACTGAAAGAGGCCAGTTAGGAATCTTTTGTAATGGTACAACAGAGAAATGATGGTAGCTTGGATCATCGAGTTGAGGTTGTAAGAACCAGATCTGAAGAAATGAATGACAGAATTTGCGGATGAATTAGTTGTAGGAGTGTATCTAAAAAGGAAGAATCAAGGATGTATCCTAAGTTTTTGTCCCGAACAACTAGGAGAATGAGAAGTTGCCATTTACTAAGATGAAAAAGGCTAGGAAAGGAGTGGACTGGTGTTTTTAGATGCCTTAAGCTTGACATCCACGCATAGGTAAGAGGCTGGATGTGAGTCCTCTATTCAAATTCCAAGTCTAGCACAGTAAGATAAACACCAGTCCAAAACCCCCTTATACTTTCTGTAATTAACGCTGGGGCTACTTCTCAATTCCAGATCTTTAAGAACACCACTCTTTTCTTCTTGGCTTCAAACCCAGGAAATTCATCTTTGTTTTTTTTTCCTATCTCAAGGAAGGTTTTCTGTAAACAAAGATGCAATGCCAGCAATTTTTCCTCTCCCATACATCTGCCTCATGTTATTATTAATACATACACATGGCTATTGTTTCTAAGAATTTTACTTCCCATCACTATGGAGAAACAGAAGTATAGGTTATTCCTGGGAGAGGAAGAATGAGTTATATCCCAAAAAGTAGAAATACAAGAAACAAAAATTAAAATTATAAAAGCAATATACCATTAATGCACCTTGACAAGCTAAATTACCTTAAAGAATGGCTCCTGGGTTTTGAGATTTAAGTAAAGAGAAGTAGTTAACATCTAAAAGAATACGTTAAAGTAGAGGAGATGGAAGTACCAGAAGCAGAGAACCAAATGTTAGCAGAGTTAATCCAAAGCCTATCTGTAGAAGAGTCCCTGGTTCAAGGAACTGATCTGTCTGGCTCCAGTGGTAGGCAGTGCTCCCAGGTGATGGATTATTTGAATTGCCTAACTAATTTTTTCTCTATCTATACTAAGAAATTCCACCCCATTATTCTTCACTCACAGTGAAAGAATGTCCTTAACTGAAGATACAAGTACTGTGCAGTTCCTGGACAGTTATATTTCACATTTTTAATTACCAAATATGCCTTCTGGTTTTCTCTATTTGACCCAATAAAGCTTGTTGGGGCTAATGTAGAACATGGAATCAGCCATAATACTTGGCTTGCTAAAATGTAACATAGAGGCCACTGGCAGCGAGGGAAGGTTTCGGAGAAGGGCGTAGACCTTTGGAATGCTGAGGTCTGCGCGACCACTCTGTCAAAGGAATTCCACGGGGAAAGTTAACTTCACCAAAGCTTTCTTAGCCCAAACAGCCGCCCTGTGATCGAAGATATGTAGGCATTGTCCCTCAGGCTATGTTTAGCAGAACTTGTAGAACACGCAGATTAGCATATTGTATCTTTCCCATAAACAGATCCTTCTAGTTCCAGTAAGACCCCTTGTCACAGGTCACATGCTTGAGAAACAGTGATAAGGATTTGTGATTATCCTGAAAGACCAATAAAAGTGGGAGCAAAGAAGGGCAAAGGGTCTTCCTCTCTGAGCATTGACCCCCTTGCCTTCTCCTTTCACAGCAAAGTCTGGAGTAATCTTTCATCCGTCGGTACAGGGATTGCTGGCCATTCTCCTGGCGAAAGCTGGGGGCAGGAGTGTGGGACAAGGAGAAATCACCTACGTGATTGTTCAAACAAAATTACTATGTGTTAATGGAACAACAGAATTAGCCATAGGAAAAACCACAGGACTTGTCTTATTCAGGTCTCCCAAGTCCTGTGCAGTAATATTTCATTACAGCACATAGGTCCTAGCTGAGAGTATTTTCCTCAAGAATTAAGTTTTAGTTGTGTATAAGTGGCACCATTAAAAAAGAACAGAGGAAAATGAGATAAAAAGAAACTGGATCAGTCTAAAACCAGAAATTCGGTATCAACTGATTAAACTACACTTTCAACAACCTTTGATCAAAGTTAAATCTTAGAAGGAAAGATTAAAAACAAAATGATTAAAAGTAGCAATGTCTATTCCAAAGGCCTGACTCTTGATTACTTTGTTTAGAGAAATAACATTTTGCTTTCTTGAATTTGAAAAAAATGTTTTATTGACTTGAAGCTTCCCAGTATACATAATGTTATAAAAACCAAAGCATAATAAGCTATTACTGTAATGGAGAGCAAAAACAGATGAACATTCATTGAGTGCTAACAACGGGCCAGGTACTATAATGTATGTATGAACTTAGGTTTTGGTGTTTTTTTTTTTTTAATGAACTTAGTTTTTACACGTATTTTTATATACATTTCTACAATATTTCTACGAGGTGCTGTAATCTTGCAGATCTGCACTGTTCAATATGGTAGCCACTAGCCAGGTGTGGCTATCGAGCACCTGAAATGTGGCTAGTCTGAATTAAAAATTCTGTATGAATATTTCAAATAGATACTGGCTTTTAAAGACTTTAGTACCAAACAAACCAACCAACCAAAAAACACAAAAAAAGTAAAATGATCTAACTCCAATAACTAAGCTCTTTTCAACATATATCCATGATCAATTCCTCCTCCATCCAAGTTCAATTGATCATAGTTCTTCAGTTGAAAACACTGATCTGCATGTTCCAATACTATATGTGCAGCTTAGGATCTAAATGTATGCAGATTTTATACGTAACACTGCTTACATACATGCTTTTAGTATTACTCATAAAGCATTTGCTTTACTATTCATAAAAAGTTCTTCACTAAATATTAGGGGTAAATAAACCTGATGACATTTAAAATTATAAGAAAATCTGGTCTAATACTTTAACTTCTTAAGAATCTAAAAATAAAGAATAGCCATCCTACTTTTGTAGAACTATTGTTAGCATATAAGTGGGTCATGTTGTACAAAGTTCCCTAATTTCACTAAAAAAATTGAAGTAAATCAGTACAGAACAATTTAAGATTTTTCATTATGTAAACATAACTGCGTAAAAAAATAGGCAGCTAAAAACCGTATTATCTGTTCTCATATTTGTAACTCTCCACTAAAGCTACTGAATCTCAAATTCATTTCATTTTTAACAATAAAACTCCAAGAGAAAACTCCCAAGCTCATACAGACCAGAAATTTTTGGAGGAGTGAACGTTGAAGTATCAGAGAAAACAACAGGAGAAAATGGCAACCGTAAATCTAGGAAGGCATCCACTTCCCACCCTGGGGCAAAAATCAATTAATATTATTACTGACAGGAGACTGATGTACACCTGTGATAGTTGAGATAAAAAAGGAAAAAAGTGAGTCTCTGAACTAGACACAATACATATAAGTATCTCTAATAATACATATTTAGTTCTAACAGCTCTGTTTTAGTAAATCAGCCATTCTTACACTTTGGCATGTAACAATCACCTTGTTAAAAAATGAAGATTCCTGAGCTCCCCCTCAGGTTGATTTCCAGATCCTGGATATTATATTCTGTTCTACTCATCTATTCATCTAGCCTTGGACCATACAACAGGGTTTTGATTATTAGAACCTATCTGATAAGGCAAGTCACCTTCCTCAAAATTTGCAAGCTCTTTTCGGTTTCTTGTTCTTTCATAAAACTTGCTGGAATCAGCTTGTGAAGTTCAGTGCAACTGTCAAAATTGCACTCCATTCTTATCTTTCTATCCATAAATATGGCATTATCCTCCACATATTTCTGGGTTTTGTTTTTAAATGTTGTTTTGGTTTTTTTTTTTTAACTTTTTTTTTTTAAAGATTTTATTTATGAATTTGACAGAGACAGCCAGCGAGAGAGGGAACACAAGCAGGGGGAGTGGGAGAGGAAGAAGCAGGCTCCCAGCGGAGGAGCCTGACGTGGGGCTCGATCCCAGAACACTGGGATCATGCCCTGAGCCGAAGGCAGACGCTTAACAACTGCGCCACCCAGGCGCCCCTAAATGTTGTTTTGGTTTTACACATCTATTGTTGATTTATTCCTTGTTTATGTTTTTCACTGCTAACATGAAAAATAATTTTTAAAATATGTATTATCTGTTGCTGGAATATATGAATACAATAAAGTTTTAGTATAAATATTAGACAGCATCCACATTGATAGGGAAAAATATCGGACAATACCAAGTGTTAGGAAGTAGAACACTGAAAACTCACTGTTGGTAAAAGTATAAGCTGGTAAAATTACTTTGAAAAGTTTGACATTTTCTAATAAATTTGAAGATGTCAGCTATTCAATTCATTCCTACAGCAATTTCATTCCTAGGTATAGGTACCTGAAGAATTTCTTATAAACATATACAGAGTGTCATTTCTAAGAATGTTAACTGAAGTAGTTTGTAATAGCAAAAAAACCCTCAAAATAATCTATATGCTCATCAACAAGAGAATAGATTAATTATAGCCTATTTATACAATGACACACTACACAGAAGCATAAATGAATGAACCAGAACTGCATGGATGAAAGTGGAAATTTTGAATACTCCAGCTAAGAATTAAAACCTGCAAATAACTAATTGATCGATGTTTACTATATTCAGAGTGACTACAGGGGAATAAAACTTCCCTTCAAGTTAGGAGTGAACTTAGGCCCACATAAGAAGTTGCTCCTGCAAGTGTCAGGAACCATGTGACTCAGAGAGAAATGAGTGGAGATAAATGCATAAAGAATAAGGGAAAGCATGAATGTTTGCAATTAAATTTGAGTCAAGGTTAGAAATGATGACAGGTTGGACTATAGTGGAGTCAGTGAGAGAAATGGATAAAGAAACATTTAGAAAATAAAAATCATCTGGGTGGGGGATGGACTGGAAAATGACATGATGGAGAGGACAGTCAGAATCCTAATGGGGACATAATATGAAAGCAGCAGGAGTCAAGAATGAAAGTACAAGAGAAAAAATAAATGTGGCAAATCCAAGGCATAAGACTTAAATGCCAGGGTGAAAAGAATAAAGAACTAAGTGATGTGAGAAGCTGGAAGAGTCCTCTAGGAATACACCAGTATCACAAAAAATAAAGCTGAGCTGTAAAGAAAATGGTTAAAGTTACATCATGTGTGCATTTAATTTTTATGAATTCAGCCATATGTCCTGGAGGGAAAGGGGAAGTTAGAAATAATGTGGGCAACAATCTACTATTCTAAGAGCATATATATATATATATATATATATATATATATATATATATATTTTTTTTTTTTTTTAAGATTGTATTTATTTGACAGAGAAACAGCCAGAGAGAGAGAGAATACAAGCAGGCGAGTGGGAGAGGAAGCAGCAGGCTCCCAGCAGAGGAGCCTGATGTGGGCTCAATCCCATAACGGCAGGATCACGCCCTGAGCTGAAGGCAGACGCTTAACAACTGAGCCACCCAGGTGCCCCATAAGAGCATATATATTCAGTCATATAATTATGGTGAAAGCTGAGCTGCTGAAACAAAGCAGCTCCAAAAACAATGATTTAAAGAAAATAGTAGGTTATTTTTCTTCTTCCCTACAGTCTAGAGCTCCCCAAAGTCATCCACGGACATTCATTTGTACATAATCCTTATATCCCTTATGTCTCTAAACAAAGTAAAGTTTCTGTATATTCATTCTACTACTGCCAAAAATGTTAAAGTGGACTCAAACACGTAAAGGACATTAAAGAGGGAGAAAAGGCAGGCTAACATACTCTGAATGATGGGGGCACGTAAAAAAATTTGGAAGACTGGGGCACTTGGGTGGCTCAGCTGGTTAAGCTTCCACCTCTTGATTGGCTCAGGTCATGATCTCAGGGTCGTGGGATCCAGGCTGTAATGGGCTTCACATTCAGCAGGGAGTCTGCCTGAGATCCTCTCTCCATCTCCTTCTCCCCTCCCCACTGTGCTCTTTCTTAAATAAATAAATCTTTTTTAAAAATTTGGGAGAGTTTAAAAGTAAATGTATTACACAAGTGAAGATTCTTGCATATATATTTATCAATGTTATCAAAGCAGATATCAAGACAATCTTTCATTAATAAAATCAGTCTCATAAAGAGTAGACCAAAAATGCAGTTTTTATGCTTCTACATGTTATTTTGCACAGCAGGTACTCTTTTACACTAAAGTGACTTAACTAAAAGAGAAGTGAAAAAATTTCACAAATCCTACATTGGTATTATTCCTTTTTTTCATACTCTTCTATATGTTAAAATAAAATAGGGCAGTCTTTCCCTACATCTTCTGTTTAACATTATAAACAAACAATGAAGAACCATGGTAAATTGTTCCAAAGTGTATTAAAAATTAAAAGCTTCCCAAGACTTTTTTTTCTGAACAAAAGATTGGAAAGGTTACAAATCAGATGCCCTGCAAAAGCTATTATAATAAAGATGATAGACATATCATTTTTCAATTATTATCAAATACTTCAATGAAGGTTTAATAATTCAAATCTCAAGGGATGATCCATCAGTAGATTTTCCAGGTAGGGACAGCATCAACATAGGTGATTTTTAATTTAAAGATTTTTATTTATTTGTCAGAGAGAAAGAGCACACAAGCAGGTGGAGTGGTAGGCAGAGGGAGAAGCAGGCTCCTCGCTGAGCAGGGAGCCTGATGCAGGAGTCGATCCCAGGACCCTTGGATCACGACTTAGGCCAAAGGCAGACACTTAACTGACCGAGCCACCCAGGCGTCCCAACATAGGTGATTTTAATAAAGTAATACTATTTACTGTTTATTAAGTCCCTTATTAATGAAGGCAAATTTAGGAAGAATGGATGTTTAGAAAATTTATTTTCTGCCTTGGAAGAGAAAGACAACTCTTTCTACTAAACATGTTTAAGACAGAAAACCTGGGTTAAAAAAAGGTCACTGCCCTTTATTTAAAATTAAGTTTTTAATTTCAGTTAACATAGTGGTGTATTAATTTCAGGTGTACAATATAGTGATTCAACAATTCCATACATCACCCAGTGCTCATCAGGACAAGTGCCCTTATTAACCCCCATCACCTGTGTGACCCATTCCCCCTACCTACCTCCCCTCTAGTAACTATCAGTTTGTTCTCTATAGTTAAGAATCTGTCTCTTGCTTTGTCTCTTTTTTCCCCCCTTTGCTTGCTTCTTAAATTCCACGAGTGAGATCTTATGGCATTTGTCTTTCTCTGCCTTATTTCACATAGCATTATACTCTCTAACCCCATACATGTTGTTGCAAATAGAAAAATTTCATTCTTTTATACAGCTGAATATATATATACCCCATCTTTATCCATTCATCTACAGATGCACACGAGCTGCTTCCATGATTTGACTATTGTAAATAATGTTGCTATAAACATAGGAGCACATGTATCCCTTTGAATTAGTGTTTTTGTATTTTTTGAGTAGTTACCTAGTAGTGCTGGATTGTATGGTAGTTCTATTTTTAACTTTTTGAGAAACTTCCATACTGTTTCTTTCGGTGGCTGCACCAGTTCGCACTCCCAACAACAGTGCAGTGAGGGTTCCTTTTTCTCCACATTCTTGCCAACCTGTTGTTTCTTTTGTTGATTTTAGCCATTCTGACAGGTGTGAGGTGATAGCTCATTGTAGTTGTGTAGTCTCAGTTTATTTTTACTTTCATTCTTCTGTATATGGCTGTCCAATTTTCCCAATGTCATTTGTTGAAGAGACTGTCCTTTTTCCATTGGATATTCTTTCTTGCTTTGTCGAAGATTAGTTGACCATAGAGTTGAGGGTCCACTTCTGGGGTCTCTATTCTGTTCCACTGATCTATGTGTCTGTTTTTGTGCCAGTACCACACTGTCTTGATTACAGCCTTGTAATGTAACATGAGGTCTGGAATTGTGATAACCCCAGCTTTGCTTTTCAAGGCTGCTTTGGCTACTCAGCGTCTTTTGTGGTTTCATACAAAGTTTAGGATTATGTGTTCCAGTTCTGTAAAAAATGCTATTGGTATTTTGATAGCAATTGCATTAAATGTGTAGATTGCTTTGGGTAGAATAGACATTTTGACAATATTTGTTCTTCCAATACATGAGCATAGATTATCTTTCCATTTCTTTGGTTCTTCTTGAATTTTTTTCATCAATGTTTTATAGAGTATAGGTTTTTCACCTTTGGTTAAGTTTATTCATAGGTGCTTTATTATTTTTGGTGCAATTGTAAATGGGATTTTTTTCTTATCTTTCTGTTGCTTCATTATTAGTATATAGAAATGCAATACATCTCTATACATTGATTTTTGTATCCTGAGACTTTACTGAATTCATTTATCAGTT
Organism: Ursus arctos; assembly: GCF_023065955.2. Classification (NCBI taxonomy): domain Eukaryota; kingdom Metazoa; phylum Chordata; class Mammalia; order Carnivora; family Ursidae; genus Ursus; species Ursus arctos. The sequence goes on along the minus strand of NW_026622775.1, from coordinate 7,457,171 downwards.
TTAGTTTTTTTGGTGGAGTCTTTTAGATTTTCTATATATAGGATCATGTCATCTGCGAATAGTGAAAGTTTTACTTCCTCCTTACCAATTTGGAGTCTTTTTCTTTTTATTGTCTGATTTCTGTGGCTATGACTTCCAGTACTATGTTGAATAAAGGTGGTCTTGTCTTGTCCCTGACCAGAGGGGAAAAGCTCTCAGTTCTTCCCCAATGAGTATGTTGTTTGCTGTGGGTTTTTCATATATGGCCTTCACCATGTTGAGGTTTTCCCTCTCACTCTACTTTGTTAAAGAGTTTTTATCATGAATGGATGTTGTACTTTGTGAAATGCCTTTTCTGCATCTATTGAAATGACCATATGGTTTTATCCTTTCTCCTCCTGCGGTGATATATCACAATGATTGATTTGTGAATACTGAACCACCCTTCAACCCAGGAATAAATCCCACTTGATTGTGGTGAATGATTTTTTTTTAATATATTGTTGAATTCAGTTTGCTACTATTTTGTTGAGGGCTTTTGCATCTATGTTCATCAGAGATATTGGCGTGTAGTTCTCTTTTTTGGTGGCACCTTTATCTGGTTTTGATATCAGTTTAATGCTGGCCTCATAGAATGAATTTGGAAGTTTTCCTTCCTTTCTATTTTTTTGGACTAGTTTGAGAAGAGGTAATAATTCTTTAAATGTTTGGTAGAATTGCCCTGTGAAGCCATATGGTCCCTGGACTTTTGTTTGTTGGGAGTTTTATTTTATTACTGATTAATTTCTTACCTGGTAATTGGTCTGTTCAAATTCTCTATTTCTTCCTGCCTCAGCTCTGGTAAATTATACATTTCAAGAAATTTATCCATTTCTTCTGGGTTGTCCAATTTGTTGACATATAATTTTTCATAATATTCTGACAACTGTTTGTACAAATTCTCTTCTCATTTGTGATTTTTTTGAGTCCTTTCTGTTTTTTTCTTGACGAATCTAGCTAAAGGCCTATCAATTTTATTGATTTTTTTCGAAGAATCATCTCCTGGTTTCAGTGATCTGTTCTACTGTTGTTGTTGTTAAGTTTCTATACCATTTATTTCTGCTCTAATTTTTATTAATCCTTCCTTGTGCTGGTTCTGGGTTTTGTTTGTTTTTCTTTTTTTAGCTCCTTTAGGTGCAAGATTAGGTTGTTTGAGATTTTTCTTGCTTCTTGAGGTAGGCCTATATTGCTATAAACTTCCCTCTTAGAACTGCTTTTGCTGCATCTCAGAGGTTTTGGACTGTCATGTTTTCATTTTCATTTGTTTCCATGTAATTTTTTATTTCTTCTTTGATTTCTTGCTTCACTCATCCACTGTTTAGTAGCATATTATTTAACCTCCGTGTATTTGTGGTCTTTCCAGACTTTTTCTTGTGGTTGATTTCTAGGTTCATAGCATTGTGTTCAAAAAAGATCCATGGTATGAAGGTCACTGCTGTTTAAAAGGGGCCAGATTTAGAGGAAATTAGTAACTAGAAGGGACTTTAGCGGTCTTTTGGTTCTCCCTTATTTGTCCTCTGTAATCTGTGTGCAGCATCTGAAATTGCTGACCATCTTCTTCTTTTAGAAACTGTTGCTACTTATGTGTCTATGATATTGAACTTTCTAATTCTAATTGAAGTTCTCTGGATTACTGAATGACAGACATATATATCTCTGTAGTTAAAATACAGAAGTGAATAAAAACTGACCCATGTACCCAAGAGGCTTAGGGTCTAATGGGGGTAGATATGCAGGAAAATTAACAACTACCATGCTCTGAGTGGCGTATGTTCAGATGAGAGGCATCAAAGATCAGATGGAGGAGGAATTAGCCTGGCCCCAAGTAGTAAGAAAAAATATTTCAGGGAGTAGCAGGTACCAAAGGCAAGGGGGAATGAAAAAAGCAAGATACATTTAAGAAACATACTCATTAATTCTGTGAACAAGTATTTATTGCCTAATACTACATATTAGGCATATATAACTTGGAGCTGAGTATTCAATGGTCAGCAAAAACAGGCATGGACTCCTTCCTTTACATTGGAAGCAGAAGACAGATATTAACTAAATAATCACACTATTTCAGGTATAATAAAAACTTGAAGAAGTACTCAAAAGAAAAGGAAGATGATTCCATGATGGTGTGAGGACTTATCCCTTGAGAGTAGGAGATGGTTTGGGAAGACTTCTGTGGGAAATAATCCTTGAGCTGGCATCTAAAAGATGAGTAGGAGTTAAGTAAGTAAAATGAGAAGAAATGGATTCAAGGAAGAATGTGACACAGATGAGGCCCACAACCCCCCTTGAAACCTACATTAAACATTAATGATTTCAGTGCTTATTCTAAAAGTACAATAAGCCACTGAAGAATTTTAAGTTGTGTTTGTATCACTGACTTACATTTATGATTACTTTGATTCCAAAATACAGGATTAACTGACAAAGGTCAGGAATGGATGTGGGTGGACCCACTGGTAGTCTACCCACTCAGTCAACAAATATTTATTCAGTGCCTAATACTGGCGAGCACTGTTGCTATACTGGATATATACGAATAAACAAATAAAAGTGCCTGACCTCATGAAATTTATACTGTATTAAAGGCGAACAGACAACAAACAGTTTACAAAGTCATGGAGTGGTTAAGTGCCATGAGAGAATAAAGCAGTGTCAGAAAATGGTTAATGAGGAAGAGAGTTATTTTAACACAGGGTGTTGGAAATCTAGGCAAAAAATGAGGACAGCTTAGACTAAGGTGGCAGTGGTGAGAAAAATGGATAGGCTGAAAAACTAGGAGGTATAAAAAAAATCTGGTTTTGGGGATGGACTAAGAAATGTGGGATGATGGGCAACAGAGTCAAAGATTAGTGACTACATGCACGCTATGCTTTAAGGAAAGTATAGTAGGAGAAGAGTCTAATTCAATTTTGAAGGACTCTAACATTTAATGATTGAAGTGATGAAAATGATCATTCATAGAAGATAGGGAAGATAGATCAATTTAAATCCACTACCCAGGAAGGCAGACAGAAAATACGGTAAGTATGAAATTACAGGAGTGAAGGGAGAGCCAACAGCATCAAATGCAGCTAAAAGATCAAGTACAGTAAGCATCACTAATATCCACTGGATTATAATGGCTGTTTTGATGTTATACTGGTGGGGGGCAACAAAGGCAGCAGTAGCAGGGATAATGAACGTTAGCTTGCCTTGAAGACTGAGTAAGAAATGAGGAAATGGAGATATCAAGACAATTCTTTAGGTTGTTAAAGGGAAAGGACAGGAAGTAGGGTAGTAGCTAGGGGGAGATGCAGGAGTCTAAGTAAGGCTTAGTGTTTCTTTCTGTTTGGTTTTCAGATAGAGAGACATAAGCTCAAAAAGGTATCAGCAAGAGGGTAGAGATACAAATATATAGAAGATGGAAGGGTCTATACTAAGGCAGGGAAGATGTAGCAAGTTGGAAAGATGTAGGGGCCATTCAGAAGGTATAATCTACAGAACCTGACAACCTGGATTTGAAGGGTGATTGAAAGGGAGGAGTTTAACATGATTTTCAGGTTCATGGTTTAGGTGACTGTATACTGTTACCACTCACAAGGTAGGGCACAAAGTAGCAGAAATGGCTGGGGCTTTGCAAAAGAAAAAAAAAGAGGAAAGGCCTATGAGAAGGAAAGAAAGATGAGGTTGGCTTTGCAAACTGATTTTGAAGTTATGTTTGATACCCAAATGGAACTACTGAGTGGGCAATATGAAATTTCAGAGCTAACACTGAGATGACCAGGCTCATTAGTATGCACATAATAGGGAAAGCCATGTGTTTTCATGCCATCACCCAGGAAAAATACATTAAAGAAAACATGTATTATGGAAGAACAGAGTGAGGTTCAAAACACAGCCCTGGAGAGTCTTTGAGGTAAAATACAGAATATTCAGGAAATTCATATCCATTTAAATCTACTACTGTTTTCCTTCCTAAATTCTGAAATTTCAAGAGAAACATCTTATACGTGTCTAGTTTACAAAGCTGACAAACATGCAGAAAACTAAACTGAATCTCTCAATAATGACACTATTGATTACTATTTTAGCAACATATATTATGATAAAATATTAAATGCTCATTGGTACTCTATATGATCTTTTTTTTTAAGTGAATCAACATAAAACTAGTAGGATATGCATCTAACTCGGTCAATGAATGATTTCTTTGCCAAAGTTAGACAATCATCTAAAAGAAAAAGAAGAATAAGAGAAAACTCTGTTTTCTAAATTTTACAAGTTCAAAAATAATACTCTCTGGCTATTCATTCAACAAACACGAGACACTAAGAGTAGAGAGAGAGAAAGATAAAGCATAGTCCCTGACCTTGAGGAGCTCTCATCCCATGCTAAGGAAGATACTAAAAGTCAGCGAACTGTGGTCCATAGGCCAAATCTGGCCCACTGCCTGTTTCTGAAAGGCAAAGTTTTATTTTAACAGTCACATGCATTTGTTTACATATTGTCTGTCTTTGTACTAATAGAGCAATGTAGAGTAGTTGCCTTATGGCCTGCAAAGACTAAAATATGTATTAACTGTCCCGTTAAAGAAAAAGCTTGCCAATCCCTGTTATAAAACAGATTTAAGCCTATAGAAATATTACTTCCTCAGGGAGATAATATTGTCTCAGGGGGGTGGAGCAGGTTTCATAGAAAAAGCAATACTTAAGGATAAGTAAAAGCTCACGAAGAACAGGAAATGAAGAAATATCACACACAAAGGCAAGGATGAGAGAACACTGTATTTTAAGAAAACAGGAATGGGTATAGTTCATCTAGTATATAGCATATTGGGGATGTGGCAAATGAAAGAATGGCAGAGAATTCCCTGCCTATGCTGCCAAGCTCATGTGAGCAGGAAGTAAAATCTACAATTTTAATGGTATACACTAAGGAAAATATAATTAGAAAACACAATTAGGCTGGTAAAATGGATTATAGTTATCTCTTTTTTTGTAAGATTTTATTTATTTATTTGACAGAGATAGAGACAGCCAGCGAGAGAGGGAACACAAGCAGGGGGAGTGGGAGAGGAAGAAGCAGGCTCATAGTGGAAGAGCCTGATGCGGGGCTCGATCCCAGAACGCTGGGATCATGCCCTGAGCCGAAGGCAGACGCTTAACGACTGAGCCACCCAGGCCCCCTGGATTATAGTTATCTTGTTGGAGTTTATTTATTTAGAGAGACCATGCATGCGGGGGTTGGGGCACAGATTGAGAGGGAGAGAAAGAATCTGATAGGGCTCGATCCCATGACCCTGAGATCACGACCTGAGCCAAAATTAAGAGAAAGACACTTAACCAACTGAGCCACCCAGGTGCCCCTTGTCAGGAGTTTAAATTTGATACTACTCTCAATGAATGGAAGGTTACCATTTATCAAAAAAGTTATGAATGAGTTAAGTTTTTTGAAATTAGAATAGATTGTTTTCCTTTTAATGTTATTCCCACTGATTTGTATTCTGACATGATTTTCTGAACAAGAGAACAAAGAGTGAGATTACACTCTTTACCCCTAAACGCATAAAATCCTGAGCATAGAAATGGACGTTATGTTGCACATCTGAATGCCATGCAACTCATCATCTGTCACAGAAGGGAAAAAAGGCTGAGCAAATTAGCTGCAGGAAATGGGACACAGAGAAAGTGGTTAAGCAAGGGCATGGTATGATCCAGTATGGGTTTTAGAAAGACTAACTCCAATGACAGAAAGGGAAGATGGGACTGAAGTATGAGAGATACAAGAGGGGAGAATAGTCAAGAAGAAGGGGAGACCTGGTGATTTGAAAGACAAAGTTTAAGGCACAAGTACCAACAAAGGAAACAGGTTCAGTAAGTTAAGGAGAGATTAACATAGTTGATAAGAGAGAGGTAGAGGACTATGAAGTTGAGTTTGTAGCTTGGAAACTGTGAATGCAGCTGTTAAGGGAATGAGAGAATACGTGAAGCAGAGGAAGAAGAAATCTTGGGGGAAAGAAATATCTATTCTAGATATTTGTTAGGTATTTTAGATAGGTTGATTTGAGGAGCCTTCATATATCCAAGTGTATCCCTTTAGTTGGCAACTGAAAATATAGTGAACCTTTGAAAAGAGGTCTGTTTAGAAGACATGAGATCTGGAAGTCATGGTAGTTGAAAATCATAGGAATGTATGAAATTTCTTCAGGGTTGGGTATATGTGTGAAGGGAACTAAATAAGACAGAAAAATTTTGTATTTAATAGGCAGATAGAGTAAGAACTAGTCAGAAGATAAACAGGAAAATAATAAAAATAATGTTGCAGAGGTCAAGTGCATATTTTCAAGAAAAGAACAGTTTTATCACACAGAATAAAGAGGCAAGTTTTTCAGATGTATGCATGCGTTACCTACAAAACAAAAAGCCATGAGCCATTAGTGGTTAAGGGTAAAGGCTCTGAATTCAGAGGGACTGGGCTCAATCCCAGTTCAGCTATCTTCATCAAGTTAAACTTTCCATTCTTCAGTTTTCAATCTGTAATGTATGTAATAGTACTTATCTTCCTGACAGGATTGTGATGAGGAATAAATAAGATAAGCACAACAGAGCCAGCACATATAGGAAGTAATCGAAATGTTGGCAGCTATTACTAAAATATTTTTTACCAGGAAAGAAAATAGCAAATCACCATACACTATTCCCTAAGGGCAACTTCGCTGCTGGAGCCAAAAAGCCAACAAATGTTAAATATCAAGGATACAAAACATGATCATACCTTTATATAAAACTACAGTACATTCTAACTGGAACCACTGTGTGAAATTATATGGCAAGATTAAAATGGGAAAATACAACACAACAAAACAAATGGGTCTTCAGTTTGAGAAAAAAACTAACACCAAAATTATCTATACAAAAGATTTCTAGTACTGCCCAAGAACCGACCAGCAGGTGGAGCCCTCTAGAATGTGTTGGTAAACAAAACTCCCTACAGTGAGAAAGGATGACTCATTAGGATGTCTGAATTTTATTCCTTAAAGATATTTAACTCCCTCTGCTCTAATCCCCAAATAATTTTATTAGTAGCAAGGTTTCTGACATATCTCAACACTGATATTAATATTTTGACTACTGACAGATATTCTAGAATATAAAATCTAGAATTCTCTTATATTTTATAAACGAAAACATTAATTCTGGTTTTGAAACTGGATAGTGAAAACTGAGTGATCTGACTTTTGAGATGTCCTTGAGAAATCTGTCAGGCTCAGGCCCTAGATCATAACGCACCCTTGTGATGTCCAGCCTAAAACAGTCTTAAAAAGCCCAGGATTATTCTACCTGTGGCCACTACAGTGACAAATATAAATCAGATCAAGTCTTTGTGATTACCCCTGATTTTTTGCCCTCAGATGGACTATTAGTTAACTATCTAGATCTACACTTAAAAGAAAATCAGAATTACCAGGTGATTTTAAAAAAAGGAAAGTAACTAAAATGAGAGGCAAACTTTAACTTTATTCTGTAAATAACAATTAACTATATCCACCTGTCTCCGCATGCTTACTAGAAAGTCCTAAAACAATGTGGAAATTAATGTAAAACAGTAAGTTATTCAGAATATTCAAGTAAGGGAACTGTCCAAACCTATGTTTATGGACTGAAATAAAACAGTATCGATATCACTATTAATAAGGTTTTAGATGACAGTGTCCACACCCACAGACATTCACTGCTTCAACAAGATGTGTTTGTTCAAGTTTTGCCCCTAACAGAATACAGATAAAACTATAATGTTTTTATTGCGTATCTACAGACAATTAACACACTAATTCACTGATTTCTCTGAGCCCCTTCCCCATGCTGCCAACCTCACCTGCTCAAGGAATAAAATTTACAATTTTAATGCTACCCTCTAAGGAAAACATAATTAGTTTGCAAAATCACAACGAAAGAACAAAACAAAAATCCCAGATACCACAGTGTAGTCCAAAATCAAATACAAGTGATTTTTGCTTACCCAATGAGAGTATAAGACTCGATTTCTACAATTAGAATTTAACATGCTACAACACAACTACAAAGAAAATATTAACAAAGCCAGAGACTTTTGTGGCATCTAGTCCTTAGGGAAACCTATTGAAGCATACTTGACTACATATGTGCACCTGCACACAAAAATTAAAAATAAATTAGATGATTCTCTCTGATGTGATAAAAACAGCTGTCATGTTCCCCTTTGACAGTAATAGCTCTTCTAGGCACAGAATCTTTAATTCCTTACTTTTCCATTCAGGGATAGTTAGTATACAATCTTGGTTACCTTCTAGCAGAGAGGAAACTCAATGAACACAATGAATCTGTGCCTGATGAACCAATGAATGAATCAAATATAGTATCTCTATCACCAAAACATCCTAATTATAAATCATGTGGCCTCAGTTTATGTATTCAGAATGCCTTATGACCTGATAATGTTGGTTGAATGAGAGAGATCCTGAAAATTTAGCAATCCGTACCATAAAGTGCAAAAAGTCTTACTCCTTAGGTAAAGTGGCTTGGTTCCGATTTTTCATTCTAAGTTTGAATTCCTAGGAAACATTTTACAACAACAAAGCCAACTTCAAAGGAATTTGTTCTAATTTTTTCAATACCCTAAGAAATAAAAAAACTCACAAAAATGGAATATTATGAAATTCTATTATTTTATAGATGGTGTGAGTAGAAAACCTATGCATGTCAGTTTTACATATACCAGTTTTAATCGAGAAGAAGGTTCAGAAGGACTGTTACTTCTCTAGTATTAACAGAGCTTATAGGTAGCACTCAGAGTACAGCATTCCTCTGGAAATAACCACAATATTAATACGGAAAAGCTACACACAGCTTCTCTTACTATCAATACCAAGAATCCGAAAGCCCACTGAAAACCCAGCAATTCGGCAAGTCTTCGTACGTGTCAAAGAGTTATTCAAAGTCTGGGACCTTACTTATTTTACTATAGCATCCAAATGACTTTTACTAAAATTCCCTCTGAGGCATCAACTTTTTGGAGCCAGATCCTCAGCGGCTCTGTGAGAGCCACAGGGAGGGTCAAATACAAAGCTACAACCTTTGGCATCAAGCCCAAACTCAACGTAGGGTGTGTCCGGGTTGTTGTGGAGCCCGTTCTACTGCCCTTTCGTAGGAGGGTGCCTCATGCTTCCCAGTATGATGCCCTCCATGACTCTTACCCCGCGTGACAGCGCGATCGGAGGGAGTCTTGCTGGAGGCGGCAAGAGCAACGCCAGCCCCCTTCTCTAGCTCTTTCCCTGGGAGGCCCGTCTCGACCAGGGCCTCCACTAGGACCACCAGCTCGACGCCCGTTAAGTGGTGAGGGCAGAGGGGCGCCCGGCCTATTCCAAGCCGTCGCAGCCGAGACAGTGAAGGGGGTTCCCCGCAAGGGGCCGAACAGGAGGAGCCAGTAGGAGCCCGGCCCTTCCCCCAGCGGGCTTACCCTCCACCGCCTCCTACACGTTGCAGCCGCCCCGCTTCCTTGCGGAGGAGCCCGAAGCACTGCGTCCAGCAGCAGTTCCCCATCGCATGCCGCCCAGGCGCCGCTGCTCCTCCTCCTCCCGCTCAAAGCCCACACTCAGGCCCGGCAGCCGCATCCGCGCGGCACCAGCCGAATGAGGCTTCGGAGACCAAGGGCGGGCCAGCCGGAGCGCGGCGGCGTGAGGGGCTGAGGTGACAGGAGGGACAGGCGCTCCGAACAAAAGCAGCGGTTACTCCACCGGCCCCCGAGTCACCGCCGTTTGAGGGAGGAGTGTGAGGCTGCGGGCTTTGGACTCCCTCGCCGTCCGCATGGCCCCTCGCTCGCCTCCGGACCCCAACCTAGCACAAGTGACCGCCTCCAGCCCCTAAAGGAAGCCAGTCCGCGCGCCTTGCGCACCCAGGCCCCGCCCTCCCGTGCACCCTGGCCGACGCCTAGCTGCCGGCGCTGCCACACCCCCGGCCTCTCCCGGGCCCCAATAGGGCGCCCTCCCTCTGCGGCCCCGCCTCCTCCGGCCACTGGTTCTTACGTCACTTCCACAAGCTCCAGAGTCTGCAGCCTCTACCTTGCGGCTAGCTCAATTCCTGGTTGTGGGTGTTTGTTTCGTTGGACCTTGACCAGACTAGAAATCTCCTTTTCTCCTTGCATTTCCCGCCTCTGGCTCCTGAGCATTTCCTTGTGTCGCAACGGTCAAGGCTCAACCTTGGAACTTTGTACCTTGTGAGCGGCTTACCTAGAGCCCAAGGCCAGGAGTCATGGTATGAGAAGGGGCACTTAATCTGTGCACTGTGCGCTTAGGTTTTGTTAATACCGCACCGTAAGTGGCAAATAGAGTCAAGGGACTGATTGAAGTTTTCCACACACCAAGAATTTTTTCTCTTCTGGTCTCTAGTTTGCGTTTCTATCTCTATACTGTCAATATTGTGGAGAAACTTTTTAATGGCGATCTAGTGGCCTCTTTTTGTTTTGTTGAAAATCAGATCTTCAAATCATTTCGGATGGGTGGTTGTCGTCCAGAGGAAGTAAGAGGGCTAGGGTTTTTCAGGGACACCAGCCTTTCCGATCCAAGCGTGCTGCCCGGATCTGTAGTAGATGGGAAGAGATAGCTACCCAGACGCGACTTGGTCTGCATCCTCAAGTGCTCCTGTAAAACTCGGTTTTTGTAGTTGGCCTTAAAATCGAATATAAGGGGAAAAAATCGGATATAAGGCATGGTTTAATAAGCGCCCAGTCCTTTGGATAAAATGCCTTTTTAAAAATTGTGTCTATTTTTATAGCCTGTTTTAATTTAACCTAGGAAAATTGTTACATTTTAGAAAATTGTTTTTAATGAAAAAATGGTGAGCCATTCATTTTGTTTCCTGAATCTAGGCCGAACTGGATTTCAGTCTTAGCACTACTACCTAAATAATTTTGACCTTATTTGGGTCTTAGTCGTTTTTGTAACCAAGTGTATAAGAATATGTTTGGCCCAATAGTCTGTAATCAGTGAATGTTAGTGGGATGACTGAATGACTTCCTAAATAGCAACTACATTTTCTATCCCTCTTTCAGCCCCTAAAATCAAACAAATATATTCATGAAATAATCTTTAAAATTCAACTATTAAGCTATGAAGAAAGGTGTGGAATACTGTTCAGCAACAAAAAGGAACATACTATTGGTTACACACATATTAAATGAATCCTCAGAGGATTATATGGAATTGAAAAGCCAGTCTCAAAAGCTTTCATATTGCGTAATTCCATTTATATAAACATTCTAGAAATGACAAAATTATAGGAACAGAGAACAGATTACGTGGTTGCCAGGGGTCAGGGAGCAGGGAATGGAAACTTGTGGTGATGGAAAACCTGTATCTTGGTTGTATCAATGTCAGTGTCTTGTTTTTGATATTACATAACAGTTTTGCAAGATGTTACCATTGAGGAAAACTGGGTAAAGGGTATATGTGGCGATTTCTCTATTATTTTTCACAGTTGCGTGTGACACCACAATTACGGACACTGATGGATACTTTTTGCTATAGACATTCTTATAAACCCTTATTAAAAATAGATCTGAACTCCATTAAGGATATGGACGATCCTCGGAATCAGTAGAAATGATTAAAACATTTAAAAATTGACTTAACTAATCAAAACAAAGTAAATTAAAACACAAAGAGAAGTCCTTGTTCGCTTGTCAGGTCGACAAAAATTTACAAATGAAATGTTCAGTTTTTGCAAGGGGACAGTGAAATAGTATTCTCCTGAACTGGGGATAGTGAAATTCATTCTGAAAAATCGTTTGGAAATATTTGTCAGGAGCCAGAAACAAACTTACTGCTCAGTAATTGAAAGATGGCTAAATTTGCTGGTATGGTCTTAAAATATTACACAACCATCTGAAATATATTTTGAAAAAGCTTTAATAGCATGGCAAAATGCTGCTGAATAATATAAAAAATCAGGATAGAGAATTATATATATTGTGTGTTCCAAGTCATGTTTAAAACAAAGCATATGCATTCTTAAGTACACATATACATTCTTTCTTACGTATATTCCTAGGGGAAAATAAAAGCTAGTTGGTAAATAACAATATTAATAATATTATATCAAGAATGTGGATTTGGGGAGTTTTTTTTTTCTTTGTATTTTCTCAGTTTTTTAAATTATCAAGAAAAAAATTTTTTAAAGATTTTATTTATTTATTTGACAGAGAGAGAGCACAAGGAGGGGGAGTGGTAGGCAAAGGGAGACAGACAAGCAGGCTGCCCACCAAGCAGGGAGCCTGATGTGGGGCTCGATACCAGGACCCTGGGCTCATGGCCTGAGTCGAAGGCAGATGCTTAACTGAGCCACCCAGGCACCCCAGAAAAAAAATTTTTTTAATCTGGCCTATCAGCAGGAAGGATAAATTGATAGCCAGCTTAATTAAGTTTGATAACAAATGCAGACATTTAGAAAGTGATGAGGATTTAAATGTGGGTGGATTCTAATAAATTGAGTTGAGCTACTTAATTTTTTTCTAGAAATGTGTTAAATTATGAAGCTAATATAAGCAGTTACTGGAATTTATCATGCAATTTTTCACCAAATATGACATCAAGAATCTTATCTTCGTTGCAATGTAGCTTTAAAAGTTTGTGAACATTCAGTTGAATGATCTGCTATTAGTTAAGCAGAATTAGCAGGGAGAAACCATATAACTGGAAGGGATATTTGTAAAGCAGATGAACTCCTTCATTTTACAGATAAGAAAGAGGACTTCTAGAAGAATTACATAATTTGCCCAGAGTCGCACACTGAATTAAAGGCATAAGATGAAGAAAACCCAGGTCTCTGGACAACAAGGCTTGTTGTGCTTCTGCCATGACACAGTATTGTGTCACTAATCCTGCATTTGGGCGTGGTTATGAAATCAGTAAAGACAATAGTCAAGTATATTCCGGTAAGATTTATATGTTAATTATCACAGCTAGAGCATTCATTTATATGGCAGTTTGCCAGGTAGACTATTCAATTTACCAGTAAGAGACAGAGATTACCTACAGTGATGGCCACTTAATATCAGCTTGCTAGAGACCCCTTCTATCCACCTTCCAGGTAGCAGGAACTCTTCCTTCCCCATGCCTTGCAAAGTTCCTTTCTCTCTAGTGGTTTATTCTGAAATCAAATGAAGAGTTTTTCTCATGGATACTCTGGAGTCAGTCAGCATGCAATCTGTACCTCTTATCTCCTGGATTATGTGGTTCCAAATATGAATCTCTGCTCAGAGTTCCTCTGTTGGCTACTAATCACTTTTTGTTGTCTTGAGATCAGTTGCTACAATCATGTTTTTCTGGGGGTTAGGAAGTTCCTGCAAGGGAAAGAATTCTGTGCTCTCCATTACCACAGTGGTCCAAGAATGGACATAAATTCATTCTTTTAATTCAGTGGAGCAGGTTACTAGATCCAATGGCTATAAGGTATAGATAATGAGATAATAAAATTTACCTGATGGGTTTGTTGTCAGGATAAATGATAAAGCATTTAATTGAGAGCTTAGTATAATATTAAAAGCAAGTGCTTAGTATAGTATGATTACACTTTAATTTCTATAATGTACTATATATACCATACTAGAATTACCTATAATACATAATACCCTAAATATAATATAAATATTAGCTGTTTTTTTAAATTGTCCGCAGATTGAAGGAGATGTTCATCAAGTTATTTTTTCCTTTGGAGCTGTATCTCTAGCATCCTGTATCTCTAGCATCCTATGAAAAACACTAAGTTTTTAAAAATTCTACCTCTTTGACATACATTCAGACATACTTCACACCACTGCTTGAAGTCGGGCTCTAACAAAGTGTGGCCTACAGAGAAGAAAGTATTCTCCATCTCTCAGGCCTTGTCTGTCCCATGATCTGCCTCTTTTCGGGATGATTGAAAGTAAGATTATTCACTGATTTATGGGGAGACTTCACCCCTACCAACTAGAAGTATTTGTCTTGGGAACCAAATAGAACATTCTCTTCATGATATAATAATCCAGTATCATTATGATTCCTAAAGTCTTATATATTCAGTCTTAAGTAATATACAATAGTCCAGTCCAGGTTTAACTTGATTAGGCATTGCCTAGTTCTTTTGTACATATTTATGTACATTATAAAGTGAAAATTTAGGTGCACTAAGGCTGGCTGCAGCAACTTAGTGCTCAACAATGGCTCAACGAGAACATATTTCCATGAGAATAACACTTTGCAGGCACATCATAGCTTAATTTCATGCTTAAAAACCAAACATTTCTCCAAAAAAAAAGTCCAAGTGAACCAACTCTGCCTACAATGCAAACCTTTGTGTTGTTATACAGAGTGGTTTAGCTCTTATTTAAAAATCGCTGCTCTCAATGCCTTTTATTTCTGCAATGGTCTTTTACTTTACATTTGTATAACTAAATAGCTCAATGGAACATTTAAGCGATTTTCCAAGAACAAAGACATGCAAAGATGTGCTAAAGAGAAAAGAGAAAGTCAAGAGGAAATTACTTAATTTCAGCCAAGGGAAAGTCAAGAGGAAATAACTTAATTCTTGGCTGAATCACCAGTGCCCCAATTCTTCTGACTTTTGGGTATGTGATGAGCTTCATCGGCGGGTCAGTGTCTATGAGTACAATGCACATTAAGTGGTTTGCTTTCTTTTCTGCTCACCCTACATTTACATTTCACAAACAGAGGAACTAATAAGAACAGCTATATAATTCATATGGAGTGCTTCCACTGGGCAGAGTTTGTTCCAGAACTGTCTTGCCTGGTCAGAAACTGAATTAGTAATTTTTTTTTTTTAAAAGATTTTATTTACTTATTTGACAGAGAGACAGCCAGAGAGAGAGGGAACACAAGCAGGGGGAGTGGAAGAGGAAGAAGCAGGCTCCCAGCTGAGGAGCCTGATGTGGGGCTCGATCCCAGAGCACCGGGATCACGCCCTGAGCCGAAGGGAGACGCTTAACGACTGCGCTACCCGGGCGCCCCTGAATTAGTAATTTGAGCCAGGAACATTGGAAATTATTAAATAGGTAAATGGTGCTTAACGCTAGAAGGAAACTAAGGTCTGACAGGTGTAGCTACTGCTAGGCGCAGTCATCACCCTAGGACTGATGGAAAGTAAACAGAAGAGGAATTTAGACATTTACATGACAGCCCTACAAGTACATATTCAGACCTCTGAGAAGACTGTGGATGCCATAGAAATCTGCTCTGCCACTTTGGTTACGGAGAAGCTAGATGGGAGATATCTGCCTGCGAACCCCCTTCTATGGACTCGGGGGCACTTAACCACGGGAGCAGGAGGGCTGGGGCCGCTGTGGTAAACACTGCCAGGACTCTTCGCTGCTGATCCATTTGCCATCATATGGAGAACGAAGTAGCAAAAAAAGAATTAAGTTGCTTTTTCAAGTCTTGTACTGTCCCTTCAGTACCCTTATTGGGAAATCTCAACATAGAACCTGCTAGCAAAAGAGAAAGTATTCTGCTGAGTCAAGTTCTAGCATCAGAAAGTAGGGGTAGGAAGGGTAGGAGATAAAAAGCAAATTTGTTAATATTCATATGATCTGGATTAGAAAATAAATGTTCTCTTTCTACCAAGGAATTGGGATTTACAATAACCTTAACCTTGGAACCCCAGACTAAGAAATTAACATAAAAAGTGGTTTTGAGGCATCGATACTCTTGAGATTTGTTGCAAAGCAAAAACAATCAGTGGAGGGGAGGAGGAGACACACATACTTTCCATCTAGGTTGCACAGGATTTCCATAGATCAAAAACCACGTTGAAAATGAGCCTGAAAACATATATTACAAACAAACTACCATGACACAAAGCAGAGCAGACACATGGAATAGCAGAGAAAACAATAACAACAACAACAATACCTGGATTTTATAGACCAAATATAAACAATCAGACACTATAAAATAAGCATGTTTAAAATAGTTAATGTCATAAAAAGGAAAACAAGAAAATATGAAAGAAGAGTTAATTGAAACAACTAATAGAAATGAAAAAAAAAGACATTGAAAGTAAATATTAATGATTTCTGCTTCCAATTAAAATATAGGACATGAGGGGCGCCTGGGTGGCACAGCGGTTAAGCGTCTGCCTTCGGCTCAGGGCGTGATCCCGGCGTTATGGGATCAAGCCCCACAGCAGGCTCCTCCGCTATGAGCCTGCTTCTTCCTCTCCCACTCCCCCTGCTTGTGTTCTCTCTCTCGCTGGCTGTCTCTATCTCTGTCAAATAAATAAATAAATAAATAAATAAATTCTTTAAAAAAAAAATATATATATATATATGGGACATGAAAGGCACATGGTAACAAAAACATTAACAAAATTAAAATCTTTTTTTTATGAGATCAGCAAGGTACAATAAACAGAAGAAAGCCTAAATGAACTAATATTCAGAAAGAAATGATATATTCATAAATAAACAGCTTCCTACTTGGGAGTAGGCACCTGTTTGAAATATGGGCAGATAAAGAATTGACCCACCAAAGATGGAGGTCAGGAGAAATCAACCAAGGTTTAGACAGCAGTGTGGGTTTGTGGGAGACAGTGGAATCTGGAAGAAGACTATAGTAGATTGAGTTTTCAAAAAATGGCCTCAACAATATCTTCCATCCTACATTCTGTTCCCTACAAAGCGACATTGACATCCTCCCCTCAAGTGGTAGTATCCATGATCCCTCTTGAATCTGGTCAAGTTTCAACAATAGTGGAAACTGTGAATTTTGAGGCTAAATCATAAAGGTGATACAGTTCTCTCTGGCCTTCTTGGGACATATGATTTTGCAACCCTTGAGTGCAATGTAAGGAGTTCATATGTGACATGATATGTGGGGATGGTCTGGGTCATCCCAGGTAGAGTTCCCAGACAACGGTTGATATCAACCAGCATGCCTGTGATTAGACCCACCTCAAGATAATTCTTGTTTCTTGCCATTGGTTACCTCCAGCCAGATCCACATAATACTTTTTTTTTTTTTTTTTAATTTTAAGTAGGCTCTATACCCAGTGTGGAGCCCAACGTGGGGTTTGAACTCATGGTCCTGAAATCAAGACCTGAGCAGAGGTCAAGAGTCAGACACTTAACTGACTGAGCCACCCAGGCACCCCCCCCCATAATAAAATATTTTTATTTCAAATATTACTGTTTTTTTTTTAAGACTTTATTTGAGAGAGAGAGTGCACATGAGCAGTGGGGAGAGGCAGAGGGAGAGGCAGAGGCAGACTCCCTGCTGACCAGGGAGCCTGACACAGAGCTGGATCCCAGGAGCCTAGGATCATGACCTGAGCCAAAGGCAGATGGTTAACTGCCTGAGCCACCCAGGCACCCCTCAAATATTATCATTTTGTTTCAACTCAGACATCTTCATTTCAGATGTTTAAACTGTTAAATTTGGGGAAATATGTGATGAAGCCATAGATAACCAGAATAAGCTCCAGATTTGAAAATAAATTATTTTGACAATTCTCTCTCCACATGCCACTCACACCCAAATATTGCCAAGAAAGCAGCAATGGAAGAAAGGCTGGACAACCACAATAGACTATACATTTCTCTGCATCTTTGCAATGTTTGGGTTCTAAGTCCCCTGCTAGAGTTGAATCTGAAGATGAGCCAAATTTACCTGAAAGTAACCTGACCTACTCCCTGCTCAAATACTAAGAAAAAAAAATCGTCATCATCATCATCAAAGGCTAATTACACTTGAGTTAAAAAAAATATATATATGGCTTGACTCTGTTCAATGTGACTCTTGGAAGAATCTGAATAATCATTCTCACCATAGCTGAGGAAAGGGCTTATACTCTGGGAAAAATAAAAACAGAACAAAAAATGTGCTTTAGCTTCACTGTTGTTTTACATATAATCTCTATAAATTAATTTTTTAATGGAGATGGAAATAAAAATGGGACCTATAATCAAGAAAAAGACAACAATAAAAGCAAACCTAGAGAAGATAACCCATTTATTAGAATTTATAGAGAACTGTAGTACAACAACTATAAATATGTGCAAGCATATACAAGAACATATGGACATAATAGATAGAAATACATGGTATTTCAGGAAAGAAATAGAAACATTAAGAAGAAGCAAACAAATTTTAGAACTTAAAATTGTATTGAAAAATACAATATCAGAAATAAATTATCAGTTAGGCTTAACAGCGGGTTTGATAGATGAAAGGATTATTGAATTTACAAACAGTTCAGTTGAAATTAATCCAGAGAGAAAAAGGATTAAGAAAAAATATGTGTCGTTAGCTTATGAGATAATATCAAGTGGCCCAACATACTTGTATGATTTAGTTTCAATAGGGGTAGAAAGAGAGAATTGGATAGAAAAAGTACTCGAAGAACAAATAATGGCAAAAAAAATTATTTACATTTGACAAAAACAAAACAAAACACAACCAAACATGGACCCCTAAATCTCAATAAATCCTAAAAATGAAATATAAGAATTTACACCTAGGCATATCATAATCAAATTGTGGAAAATGAAAGATAAAGAGGAAATCCCCAAAAAAAGAAAAAAAGAAAAAAAAAACATCTTGGGGAGAAAGAAGACATTACAGGGAACAACAATAAAAACTCCACCTGACCTCCCATTAGAATAAATGCAAGCCAAAGAATGGTATTTTTAAAGGGCAGAGAGAAAAAAAGAAAGAAAGAAAGAAAACAATTGTCAACCTAAAATTCTACATTTCGGGGAATTAACTTTCAGAAATGAGGCAAAATATGGACATTTTCTAATAAATACTGAGAGAATTCAATACAACAGATTTTTACTACAAAAAAAATGCTAAAGTGGTTCATCCTCAGTGTAGGGATTGCTTAGGGCTGGGCCTTGCAGATTTGGGTTTTTCTTCTCTTGGACAGGAGGCCTCTGTCAGCCATATTACGCCAGATCATTGGTCAGGTCAAGAAGCCTCTGAGCTTGATCCCCCTTTTAGTATTTATTGGGGCAGGAGGTACCGAAACAGTGCTGTATGTCTTGTGCCTGGCATTGTTCAATTCAGATGTCAGTTGGGATAGGAAGAATAACCCAGAACCCTGGAACAAACTAGGTCCCAATGATCAACACATGTTCTACCAGTGAATGTAGATCACAGAAAACCGAAGAAAGAAGGTCCAGACTTCTAAATGAAACATTTCACTATAAAGCTGCTTAGAATGAAGGTCGTCCAGAAGCCATCTGCACAGTTTTCCACTTATCCAGGAAATATTTCCCCTCTAAATGCACGAAATCATATTGGTGTATTGTGTTGGGGTTTACACTGAATAATAAATATCTGAAACTTCATGTGTGTCACTATTTAATGCTAAAAATCTGCTCTGAACTTTATAACTAGGGTATAAGAAATAGACTTGAAATTTAAGGAAAAAAATATTAAAGCAAGCTCATCAGGCTGCGTGAAAATGAAACCAAATGGATACTCAGATTTACAAAAAAGAATGAAGAGCAGTAGAAATTTAGATAAATATAAGTACTATTTTATTTTAATTTTTAAAAAATTGACCTTATAAAGCAAAAATAAAAAAAACCAATATATTGTAGGAGTTGTAGCATGAAAAGTGAAGTATATAACAGTAGCACAAAAGAAGGGAGAAGTTAAATATGTAGTTGTAAGATTCTTCTATTAATGGAAACATGGTTTAATATAATTCCAAGGTAGTCTATATTTAATGAAGGATGCATATAATAATCTGTAAAGCAGGATTTCTTAATCTCAGGATTATTATCATACTGGGCCAGATAATATTTGTCGTGGAGACCTGTCCTATGCATTGTAAGAATCTATTCTGATGTTGCCAAATGTTCGTTGGGAATCAATGCTTTCCCCTGTTGAGAACCACTGCCCTAGAGCAATCACTAAAAGACACAATAAAGGACACACACACATACAAACACACCCCAAATAGTTATAGCTATACAGCCGATAGAAGAGGAAAAGGGGAATATTAAAAGTGAGAAAATACAACAAAGAACTCAATCGAAAAGAGTACAGTAAAAGAGAGAAAAAGAGGGATGCCTGGGTGACTCAGTCCATTAAGCGTCTGCCTTCAGCTTGTGGTCTTTCTTTCTCTCTCTCTCTGACAAAAAAATAAATAAATCTTTAAAAAAAAGAGAAAAAGAAAGAAGAGCTGATAGGACAAATGAAAAACAAATTACAAGATGGTAGACTTAAACCAACTCTATAAATAATTATTTTAAATGTAAATAAGCTGAGCACACCAATTAAAAGCTAGGGACTTTTTTTTTTCAGAGTGTATTAAAAAAAGACTTCATCATATGTTGTTCACAGGTGATGCACTTTTAATGTGAATTAAAAGTGGGGAATTAAACGTAGGGATGAAGAAAGATGTAACCATGCAAACACTAATCATAGAGCTAATGTAATTATATTAATATCAGACAAATTAGATATCAATATAAAGAGCATTACCAGTGATAAAAAGGTGTTGGGAGGAAAAATTTTCATTTTACCCTTCTAGGTTCTGTGACTGCTCTAATGTTTAATATGACGAAAGACAGGTTAACAAGAGACAAACAAATTTAATAACATATGTATGGGAGCCCCCAAAAGATATGAAACACAAAAGGCAGCTAGGCAGTTGAGGTTTCTGTAACATCCTGCATAAAGGAAAAGTGCCGAGGTCTGGGGCTACCAAGGGGAGGAAGGCCCTTCATAGGAAGGGGAGGGCGGGAGATGTTTGGGAAACGAAACAGCCCTGTTATGCACATCAATTTCTTAGGTAAAAAATTATCTCTGGTAATAGTTCTCTTTATCGTACAGGCCTGCTTTCCAATATAAATTTCCTTTGTAATTGCAGAATTTCACCATAAATGGAAAAATTTTTATTTCTTTTATACAGGTAAGGGGGAAGTAAAGAGATTTCCTGAGGCCACTGGGCCTTGATTGCCTTTAGTTCAAAATAATCCCCATGTCCAAGTGGCATATTTTGGGGAGACTTTCTGAGCCTCTTCAGAAGGATGTTTCATTATGATAAGAAGGTGAATTAATTAAGAAGATATAACAATCCTAATTTATATATATATCTAATAATTGACTCTGAGAATTCAGCTGCCATAAAGAGACCATTTGGAGGAGAACTGAAATGCTCTAGCTGACAGCTCCTGCTAAGCCTCCAGCTGGCAGCCAGGACAAACTGCAGCTATGTGAGTGAGATCATTTAGGCCTTCTAGCTGTCTATAGCGTTTAGCTGGTATCATATGAAACAGAAGAACCATCCCATTGCCTCACAGTATAGTGAGAAATAATACATTGCTTTAAGGCATTAATTTTTGGTGTGTTTTTTTCTGCAGCAATAGATGATAGAAATACTACCTACATCTGAAAAATCAAGAACTAGCAAGAAAACCGTGTTATTTAGTGATATGAAAGTCATAACTAAAGAAATCAGTAAAAAAATTAAAGTGGTTGCCTTTTTGATATTTTAAACTATTTGCATGTATTACTTTGATACAAATAAATATTTTTTAAGACAAAAAAGAATTTATGAACTAGTAAAAAATTCTGAGGAATTGCCCAAGATTTATTATACAAAAATGAAAATATGAAAGAGAAGTTAGTAGACTGGAATACAGAATGAGCAGATATGATAGGAGTTCCAGAAGGAGAAGCAAGAAAGAATAGTGTTTGGAAATATTCAAAGAAATAATATCTGAAATAGTATCAATACTTGATAAGATATGAATCCTCAAACCTGTAAAATACAATTCCTCATGAAAATTTTTAAAAATTCGTATACAGACACGTCATACCAAAATTGAAAAACATCCATCCAAGTCATAAAGATCTTAAAAAGAACCCAAGAGAAGAAATATATTTATGGGGAAGATGACCTTCAGCAGACTACTCAACAGCAATAATAAAAACCAGAAGACCATGGGACAATATATTCGAAGTGCCGAGAGAAAATAAACCAATAATCAACTAAAATATTGTTCAACTGTGAGAGCAAAGTAAAGGTATCTTCTATATCTACTATCTAGAAAGCAATACAACTATGGCATTTACTGTTAAGATACTGGAATGCTTTCATACTGGTTGGTAAATAGCTATTGTCCTAAGTGCTTTGGGTGTCCCTTAGGACACTCCCTCCCCTCTCTCTAAAATCCAGCCATTAGAAGTTTAATGACTGGCATGTAAAGAGGCATCCAACACCCTGTTCCAGCCCTGTAGTTGGTGTCTATCCTGATTGTTTGGGTCCTGCCCTTGCCAAATTCTACATCCTAGGCACTACCATTGCCTAGGTGAGTACCCCCAAAGAACTGGCCTATTCCTCGCCTGAGCCTATCACTTGGCAATGGTGGTGGTGGGGAGTCCTTGTGGGTCACTCTAAGTGTGTGCAGGTGCCTGTCAGCCTACAGGCCTGCAAGCCAGTTTGCTGTGGCTGCCATGTGCTAGCTCCCATTATGCAATGTTCTCCAGCTAACGTGGGCCTCTAGTCCATTGTAGCAGCACTTGTACCTTGAGGGGCAAATGCCCAGTACCATTCTGTCTCCCTCCCCAGTTCTGTGGCCACCTACTGCAGGCTGGTACTCTTTTGGATTCACCTTTGAATGGCCACATAAGGGAATTGTAATCTCCCTAGGACTTTGACTCTGAGAAGCCATGGAGAAATCAGTTAATAGCCTGTAAAGAAGGCCACCTTTGCCTCTGGCCAGGTGCTACAAGTTTTTCCAGCACAAGAGACATTCTGTGACAGACATGAGGCCATGGAGAATGGACAGACCGATATGGGTGGTTTGGAGCTAGAGGATGCTCTTTTTATTACCATGTTGATTTTCAGTTTTATTTAATGGGATGACTTTGCTAAAACCTATTTTATACCTACCCCGATAGGCACACATTTGTTTTTATAATAAAAATCAGAACTAAATTATATCCCACTTGCTCTGTGCCAGGCATCACTGTAAATATATATTAGTGCATTTGGATAATAGAATAACCACTATCACTCTTATTTTACAAATGACAATACTAAAACATAAATATGATATTGAAAACTTAAAGAGTTGGGATTTGAAAGCCTAGACAGTTGGAATCGTTGAAATCGTTGCAATGCTTTGCTATTTTTCGGGGTTGTAGGAGTAGGTTCAATCTAATTAAGTATGATATTTCAGTAAGAGATAATAGAGATAGTAACTATGTAAAGATCTTAGTAATATAAGAATTAGGAAAAAATCTAATGGAGGCCAGTATTTGAACAATTAAAATTATGAAGAGACCTCTTTAGGTATTGGAATTATAAGTCACTTAGTCATTTTCAATTTTGTGGGGAATTTATTAAAACAGTTTGATGTAGTTTCCTATATCAAGTTATGACTAAGAGACAAGTGTCATTTAACTAGGGACAACTATGTAAAATAAAAGATTGCAACAGCAACTTGTTCAGTAAATGGTTTGGAAATTAGTAGAATGATTTAATGAATGATGCACATGATGACTTATGTTACTAACAATTAGTTTTACATAGTTTTATAATATAGTTCATTTAGAGGACAAAGTGAAGTACATTTTTAATCTGTGAATCTCTATATTGATTTCTATATTAATTTAGATGATTTCAATTGTAAACTATTTTTAATAGCATCTTGGAATTTCTTGAGAAAAGGAGGGGGAGCCACCAGTGCCAGGGTGTACCTTCTGAGATTTGATTTAATCATACTACTCTCAGTATTTAGCATGAGTATTTTTTAAAAAAACTCCCCAGTGACACTAATGTGCCACCAAGGACGAGAACCACTGTTCAACAGGAGACGTTGGCAAATACAGCCTGCACCTGCCTATTTTTGTAAATAAAGTTTTATTGGAACATGGCCATCCTTATGTATTATGTGTCACCTAGGTCTACATTTGTGCCACAACAGTAGAGTAGGTGCAACAAAGACCACATGACTTACAAAGCCCAATATTCTATTTATCTGTCCCTTTACAGAGAAATTTTGCCAATTGTTTCTCTATGGCACTGAAAATGAATGAACTATTACTACAATATTTTTTAATGATCAATAAAAATTTTAATGAAAAAAGCAAGCCACAGAATGATATGTACAGTGTAATACAATTTATGTGGAATTCCAAAACATGGTACTACCGTACAGGTACTGATTTATGCAGTAAATGTTTTTAAAATCACATAGGAATGCTAAGCACAACATTCAGGATAGTATCTCTGTCTAGTGAGGGAGGAAGGGCAATAAGATTGGGGAAAATGTAGAGGGAGGGGAGAGGAGAGCTTAAAACAAGCAAATAAACAAAAAAAACCCGAAGAAGAAAAATGGTAAGATTGACTAGTGCTGGGGGACAGCTAGACTAGTGTCATTTTTAATATTCTAAATTAGTTTCTCCTCTCCTCCTTTTCTGTAATCTGTTAGGCCTTTGAACCAATAGCCTTGATAAGAATCATTAGCAAGAAAAGAGGATTGAACTCACGTCTAGCCTTTTCCTGCAATTATCAGATACACAATCTTGAGAACATCAAGTTAATGATTTTGTGGTTTCTGTTTTTGTTTAGTATATATGAGAATGGGCATATAGCTTGGTTAACTGTTTCCTATGAGATTGGCATATTTTATGAATTACAAATCTGGAAAGAAGGACTAGGTTCACTGGTTAAATGGCTGCCTAAAAGGTGGATGAATTTAGTATGTAAGTCCAATATTTAATATTACTTCTTAATGTAATTGCCTTTGCTAGTCATTTATTTATTTTTTAATAATTTTTATTTTGTTATATTAGTCACCATACAGTACGTCCCCAATTTTTGATGCAATGTTCCATGATTCATCATTTGCATATAACACCCAGTGCACCATGCAATATGTGCCATCCTTAATACCCATCACTGGCCTATCCCAATCCCCCCCTCCCCGAAGCCCTCAGTTTGTTTCCCAGAGTCCATAGTGTCTCATGGTTCATTCCCCCTCTGTTTACCCCCCTTTCATTCTTCCCTTCCTTCTACCGATCTTCCTATTTCTTATGTTCCATAAATGAGTGAAACCATATGATAATTGTCTTTCTCTACTTGACTTATTTCACTTAGCATAATCTCCTCCAGTCCCATCCATGTTGCTGCAAATGTTGTGTAATCATTCTTTCTGATGGCTGAGTAATATTCCATTGTATATATGGACCACATCTTAATACAGTCATCTGTTGAAGGGCATCTCGGCTCCTTCCACGAATTAGCTATTGTGGACAATACTGCTATGAACATTGGGGTGCATATGGCCCTTCTCTTCACTATGTCTGTATCTTTGGGGTAAATACCCAGTAGTGCAATTGCTGGATCATAGGGTAGCTCAATTTTTAACTTTTTAAGGGACCTCCACACTGTTTTCCAGAGTGGCTGTACCAACTTGCATTCCCGCCAATAGTAAGAGGGATCCCCTTTCTCCACATCCTCTCCAACATTTGTTGTTTCCTGCCTTTTCCATTTTTGCCATTCTAACTGGTGTAAGGTGGTATCTCAAAGTGGTTTTGATTTGGATTTCCCTGATGGCTAATGATTTTGAACATTTTTTCGTGTTTCTGTTAGCCATTTGTATGTCTTCACTGGAAAAGTGTGTGTTCATATCTTTTGCCCATTTTTTGATTTGATTATTTGTTTCCCATGTATTGAGTTTGAGAAGTTCTTTGTAGATCTTGGATACCAGTCTTTTATCTGTAGTGTCATTTGCAAATATCTTCTTTCATTCCGTGCACTGCCTCTTAGTTTTTTTGACTGTTTCCTTGGCTGTGCAGAAGCTTTTTATCTTGATGAAGTCCCACAAGTTCATTTTTTCTTTTGTTTCCCTTGCCTTTGGAGATGTGTCATGAAAAAAGTTGCTGTGGCCAATGTCATAGAGGTTGCTGCCTATGTTCTCCTCTAGGATTTTGATGGATTCCTGTCTCACATAGAGGTCTTTCAACCATATGGAGTTTATCTTTGTGTATGGTGTGAGAGAGTGGTCAAGTTTCATTCTTTTGCATATAGCTGTCCAATTTTCCCAGCACCATTTATTGAAGAGACTGTCTTTTTTCCACTGGATGTTTTTTCCTGCTTTGTCAAAGATTAGTTGTCCAAAGAGCTGAGGGTCCATTTCTGGGTTCTCTATTCTGTTCCATTGATCTATGTGTCTGTTTTTGTGTCAGTACCATGCTGTCTTTGGGATCACAACTTTGTAGTACAGCTCGAAATCCGGCATTGTGATGCCCCCAGCTTTGTTTTTCCTTTTCAGCAATTCCTTGGCAATTCGGGGCCTTTTCTGGTTCCACACAAATTTAAGGGCTGTTTGTTCCAGTTCTTTGAAAAATGTCATTGGTATTTTGATCAGGATGACTTTGAAAGTGTAGATTGCTCTGGGTAGCATAGACATTTTAACTATGTATATTCTTCCGATCCATGAGCATGGAATATTTTTCCATCTTTTTGTGTCTTCTTCAATGTCTGTCTTTTTTTTTTTTTTAAAGATTTTATTTATTTATTCGACAGAGATAGAGACAGCCAGCGAGAGAGGGAACACAACCAGGGGGAGTGGGAGAGGAAGAAGCAGGCTCTCAGCAGAGGAGCCTGATGTGGGGCTCGATCCCATAACGCCGGGATCACGCCCTGAGCCGAAGGCACTCGCTTAACCGCTGTGCCACCCAGGCGCCCCCTTCAATGTCTTTCAAGAGTGATTTGTAGCTTCTAGAATATAGATCCTATACGTTTCTGGTTAAGTTAATTCTGAGATAACGTATGGTTTTTGGAGCTATTGTAAATGGGATGGATTCCCTAATTTCTCTTTCTTCAGTCTCATTATTCATGTATAGAAATGCAACTGATTTCTGAGCATTGATTTTGTATCCCACCACATTACTGAATTGCTCTCTAAGTTCTAGTAGTTTGGGGGTGGAGTCTTTTGGGTTTTCTATAAAGAGTATCACGTCATCAGTGAAGAGAGACAGTTTGACTTCTTCTTTGCCAATTTGGATACTTTTTTTCCCTTTTTGTTGTCTGACTGCTGTTGTAAGGACTTCTGGTACTATGTTGAATAATAATGGCGAGAGTGGGCATCCTTGTTGTGTTCCTGATCTTAAGGGAAAGGCTACTAGTCATTTATTGAATGGAAAGAAAACGTGCCCCACGTAGCCTCCTCTTTTATGCTGCTATTGTAATACTTTCTTTTTCTTCTAATATCTTGATTCTAATGATTATGATGATTATGGAAAATGTAATAACACTATCACCCTCACTGTCACATCATTACCAACCCCACCATGAACAAAGCACAGTTGCAGAGCCCTTTAAAATCCTAAAATAGTTTCAACTACTTATTTCATTTTTTTCCCTCAATGAGGTAAGTTAGATTTCCAGATGAGAAAGCTGAAGTTAAAAGAATTAGGTGTCCTTCAGCATGTGACAAAACCAACATGTGACAAAATTATGACTTGAGTCCAAATAGGATTTCTTTTTCCTCCAAATTTTTATTCAAATTCCAGTTAGTTAACAGACAGTGTAATATTAGTTTCAGGTGTAGAATTTAGTGACTTATCACTAATGTACAATACCCAGTGCTCATCACAACAAGTGCACTCCTTAATCTCTATCACCCATTTAACCCATCCTCTACCGATCCCCTCCATCAACCCTTAGTTTGTTCTCTATAGTTAAGAGTCTGTTTTATGGTTTGCCTCTCTCTCTTTTTCTCCCCTATGTTCATTTGTTTTGTTTCTTAAGTTCCACATGAGTGAAATCGTATTGTATTTGTCATTCTCTGACTGGTTTATTTTACTTAGCATAATATTCTTTAGCTCCATCCACATCATTGCAAATGGCAAGATTTCATTCCTTTATGGCTGAGTAATATTCCATTGTATATATGTATACGCCACATCTTCTTTATCCATTCATCAGTTGATGGACATTTGGGCTCTTTCCATCATTGAGGTGCTTGTATCCCTTTGAATCAGTATTTTTGTATCCTTTGGGTAAATACCTAGTAGTGCAATTGCTGCATCATAGAATAGTTCTATTTTTAACTTTTTGAGGAAACTCCATACTGCTTTCCAGAGTGATTGTACCAGTTTGTATTCTTACCAACAGGATAAAAGGGTTCCCCTTTCTCTGCATCCTGGCCAACACCTGTTTTTTTCCTATGTTGTTAATTTTAGCCATTCTGACTGGTGTGGAGTGGTATCTCATTGTAGTTTTGATTTGTATTTCCCTGATAATGAGTGGTATTGAGCATCTTTTCATGTGTCTGTTAGCCATTTGTATGTCTTCTTTGGAAAAATGTCTATTCATGTCTCCTGTCCATTTTTAAACTGGATTATTTCGTTTTTTTTTGGTATTGAGTTTTATAAGCTCTTTATATATTTTGGATACTAACCATTTATCAGATATGTCATTTGCAAATATCTTCTCCCATTCAGTAGGTTGCCTTTTAGTTTTGTTAGTTGTTTTCTTCACTATGCAGAAGCGTTTTGTTTTGATGAAGTCTCAACATTCCATGCTTATGGATTGGAAAAACAAATATTGTTAAAATGTCTATATTATCTATATTACCCAAAGCAATCTACATATTTCATGCAATCCGTATCAAAATACCACTGGCATTTTTCACAGAGTTAGAATAAACAAGCCTAAAATTTGTATGAAACCACGAAAGACCCCAAATAGCCAAAGCAATCTTGAAAAAGAAAAGAAAAGCTCCAGGCATCACAATTCTGGACTTCAAGTTATATTACAAGGCTGTAGTGATCAAGACAGTATGGTACTGGCATAAAAAACAGACACATAGATCAGTGGGACAGAATAGAAAACTAAAATGAACCCACAACTAAATGGTATATTAATCTTTGACAAAAAAAGAAAGAATATTCAATGGGAAAAAGTCAGTCTCTTCAACAAATGGTGTTGGGAAAACTGAACAGCAACATGCAAAAGAATGAAACTGGACCACTTTCTTACACCATACAGAAAAGTAAATTCAAAATGGATGGAAGTCTTACATGTGAGACAGGAAATCATCAAAATCCTAGAGGGGAACACAGACAGTGACCTCTTTGACACCAGCTGTAGCAACTTCTTACTAGATATGTCCCCTTAGGCAAGGGAAACAAAAGCAAAAATAAACTATTGGGACTTCAGTAAATAGGATTTCAAAACCATTTTTTCTTTATGTAGAGTTCTAGGAGGCCAACATCGGGTTGGACATGGGAAACTAAAGAGCAAGTATGAAATAGTACTTTTCATGATCTTCAGTAGGTTGTTTGGTTTGTTTAACTTTCAGTTGGTTCTTAGGCTTTGGATTTGTTATTTTTAGTTCAGAGTACTTAGTGAATTCTAAAATTGTGTCGGGGCTTTAGGGCAGGGCTAGATTTCCAGATACATATACAGTGTCTGTTATATAGCTTGCACTTGCTAATGAACAAGTGTTTACTCCACAATGGACTTCTTTCCAATCTGTGAGCTCATGATGGTTAGGTCTGTGCTTCTAGGGCTGGCTCCAAATCAGTGGTTCAGTCATTGCAGGGAACATCAGCCCATGTTTGCCAGTTCATATAATGTATTTTCCTCAGCCAAATAAATTCTCATTGTTGTGGATAGTATCTATATCCAATACAGAATATTTTACTTATTATTTGTAATGACATAATAGACATGAAAAGTACTCTTCTAAAACAATATATACATTCATTCATGGATCTACAAAACAATATTAATATTCTAAAAGGAGTAATAGGAGATAAGTTGATTTGATCTTTAATTATGTTATATTTGAAATTTACACAATGTAAAATATGAAAGTCAGAACTTGTTCAGATTTTTGTCAGTAGAGAGGAAAGCATATTCAAATGCAGATTTAAACTGTCATTGACTCTCTATGGAAGGCTGGATTTTTCCATGCTTTTTCTTTCAGAATTTGAGAACCATTGAGTATCTGATAGCCAGCAGACCAAAAGATAGTGTTTATTCCAAAGTCAAATTGTTTGGTTTACTTCTGCTCTCTTTTCGCAGGTCTTCTAATTGGTATAAATTGTATTTCTTTGACTAGATTAAAAGACTTCTAGAACTCGTCGGGGAAATACAACTCAAAACTACAATGAGATACCACCTCATGCCAGTCAGAACGACTAAAATCAACTAGTCAGGAAATGACAGATGTTAGCGAGGATGCAGAGAAAGGGGAACCCTTTAAACTGTTGTAAGCTGGTGCAGCTACTCTGGAAAACAGTATGGAGGTTCCTCAAAAAGTTAAAAATAGAGCCACCCTAATACCCAGCAATTACACTGCTAGGGATTCACCCCAAAGATACAAAGTAGTGTTCTGAAGGGGTACCTGCACCCCAATGTTTATAGTAGCAATGACCACAATAGCCAAACTGTAGAAAGAGCTGATGTCCATTGACAGATGAACAGATAAAGAAGATGTGGTATACATATACAATGGAATACTACTCAACCATCAAAAAAATGAAATCTTGCCATTTGCAACTACGTGGATGGAACTAGAGGGTATTATGCTAAGTGAAATAAGTCAGTCAGAGAAAGACAATTATCATATGATCTCACTCATATGTGAAATTCAAGAAACAAAACAGAGGATCATAGGGGAAGAGAGGAAAAAATAGAATAAGACAAAATCAGAGAGGGAGATAAACCATAAGAGACTCTTAATCATAGGAAACAAACTGAGGGTTGCTGGAGGGAAGAGAGGTAGGGGAATGGGTAACTGGGTTATGGTCATGAAGGAGGGCATATGATGTAAAAAGCACTGGGTATTATATAAGATTGATGAATCACTGACCTCTACCTCTGAAACTAATAATACATTATATGTTAATTAATTAAATTTAAATTAAAGACTTCTAGAACTATTTATACTAAAAATTAGCAGCCAATCACTTCATTTCATAGCAAGGAAAGCACAACACAGAGAAGTTAGGAAGTAGAGTTAGAACTAAATTCAGAAGTCCAAATTAAGAATGTTAACCCTGACTTCCCTAAATAATTCAGTTGCTAATTCTTATTGAAAACGAATTTGAAATGTTGTATTGAACTAATTCTTTCCAAGTCCACTGTTAATTTCTCAATCCAAGCATTTAATACTCCTAGATATCTATGGTAATTTATTTATTTATTAATTATTTTTATAGATTTATTTATTTGAGAGAGAGAGAGTATGGGGGAAGGGGCAGAGGGAAAGGGAGTGAGAGAAACTCAAGCAGACTCCTTCAGAGCAGGGAGCCTAATGCAGGGCTCGATCTCTCAACGTTGAGATCATGACCTGAGCTAAAATCAAGAGTCAGCCACTTAACTGAGTCACCCAGGTACTCCAATATCTACAGTATTTTAAATTGGACTTTGTGCATCTAGTTTCTTTTTACTCCAATTCATCTTGTTTTTGTTTCTGAATTTATTTTTTCTCTACTAAGTATTCCAAGTAGTTCTTAACAATTTTTTAAATGATTATGGAAATATTTTACCTTTATAATATAATATTATCTTAGATCAAGAAATACACTCAGGGAGGAGATTTATGCTCAGGGAGTTTACTGGGACATGCTCTTGGGGTCACCACGTTTAAGGGGAGTGAAGAAAATCTTGGAGAGAGGGTCTCTTAGGTTGCTTCTGTATCTTGGCTATTGTAAATAATGGTGCAGTATATCTTTTCAAATCAGTGTTTTCATTTTCTTTGGGTAAATACCCGGTGGTGGGATTACTGGATCATCTGGTGTTTTTATTTTCAATTTTTTGAGGAAGCTCAATTCTTTTTTCCAGTGGTTGACCAATCTACATTCCCACCAACAGTGCACTAAAGTTACCTTTTATCCACATTCTCACCAGCACTTGTTATTTCTTGTCTTCTTGATTTTAGCCATTCTGACAGGTATAAGGTGATATCTCACTGTGGTTTTAATTTGCTTTTTATGATGATGAGTGATGTTGAGCATCTTTTCATGTCTGTTGGTCATCTGGATTTCTTCTTTGGTAAAACATCTATTCAGGACCTCTGAGCGTTTTTAAGTTGCTTGTTTTTGTGTGTATGTTGAGTTGAATGAGTTCTTTATAAGTTCTTTATATATTTTGGACATTAACCCCTAGATCATTTGCAAATATCTTCTCCTATTCAGTAGGTTGCCTTTTTTTAATTGATGGTTTCCTCCACTATGCAAAAGCTTTTTAGTTTGTTATAGTCCCAAAAGTTTATATTTGCTTTTGTTTCCCTTGACATAGGAGACATGTCTAGAAAAATGTTGCTATGGCTGATGTCAGAGAAATTACTGCCTGTGTTCTTTCCTAGGATTTTTATGGTTTCAGGTCTCCCTTTTAGGTCTCTAATCCTTTTGGGTTTATTTTTGTCTATAGTGTGAGAAAGTGGTCCAGTTTCATCCTTCTACATGTGGCTGTCCAGTTTTTCCAACTCCATTTGTTGAAGAGACTGTCTTTTCCCCATTGTATATTCTTGCCTCCTTTGTCATAGATTAATTGACAGTATAATTTTTGGTTTATTTCTGGGTTTTCTATTCTGTTCCGTTGATCTATCTATGTGTCTATCTTTGTGCCAGTATCATGCTATTTTGATTACTACAGCTTTGAATGGATAAAGAAGATATAAAAAAGGTATATACACACACAATGGAATATTAAGCAGACTCAAAAAAGTTTGAGATCATGCCATTTGTGACAATGTGGATGGACCTAGAGGGTATTATGCTAAGTGAAATAATTCATACTGAGAAAGACAAATACTATATGATTTCACTTATATGTGGAATCTAAAAAAATAAACAAAAAGCAGAATCACACCTATAAACATAGAGAAAAAACTAATGGTTGGCAGTGGAGGGGGAGGTTGGGAGATGGACAAAATGGGTGAAGTGGAGTGGGAGATACAGGTTTTCAGTTATGGAATGTGTAAGTCACAGGAATAAAAGGCACAGCATAAGTCAATGATAGTATACTAACATTGTATGGTGACATATGATGGCTTCACTTGTGAACATAACGTAATGTTTAAACTTGTTGAATCACTTTGTTGTACACCTGAATCTAATGTAACGTTGTGTGTCGATGACACTAAAATTTTTTAAAAAATCACTTTAAAAAATCTTACAGATTTTACAAAAAGAAAAAAAAAAAGAATTGAAGAGGGAAGAGTTGAGTAGTTCTGGAGACCAGGCCTTATACTCCTATCTACCAGTCATGGGTTGCAGGCTTATTCTGGGGAAGGGGCAAGGCCTTGGGTGAGGTGACTTTTTGGTTAAGGGCAATTTCTGGAGAGAACTCAATGGGAGCTGTCAACTGCCCAATTTTCCTAGAAGCCAGGGGAATGAATGCCCTAAGTCTGAACAGAGATCTGGATGACACACCACAGGATCTACTAAAATATATATATATATGTATTATATATATAACATGTGAATGAGACATACTGAAGAGAACAAACAGCCAGTATGTTGGAAAGAATAATGCCACTGCCAAAATGTCCATGTCCTAGTCCCTGGAACATGTGAATGTCTTACCTTACATGGCAATAGAGACTTTGCAGATATGATTAACTTAAAGATTTTGAGATGGGGCTATTATCCTGGATGATATGTGAGCCTAATGTAATCGTAAGAAAGGTCAGAATCAGAGGAGATCTGATGAAAACGGGGATTGGAGCAATGTGGCAGCAATCATGCAATGCAACAGACTCCAGATGATGGAAAAGCCAAAAAAATATACTCTCCCCCAGATCCTAGAAAGATCTTAGCTTTGCCAACATTTTGATTTTTGCCCCATAAGACCCATTTCAGATTTCTGAGCTTGAAATCTGTAAGGTAGTAAATTTGTGTTGTTTTAAACTACTAAATTTGTGGTAATCTGTTACAGTGACAGTGAGAACTAATATGCCTGGGTATCAGAACCCCATGTTAAGCAATAGAACATTAACCATGCCTTTGAGAATACCTGTATGCCTTTCTCCAATCACATTCCTCCCCCTTTCTACCAAAGGTAACAACTGTTCTGAATATTAATTCTATCATTTCCTCACTTTTCATCATAGTTTTACTATATATATGTTCTATGCCATTAATATTAATATATGAATATATTATATTATTAACAAGTATTTATTATTATAAATATTGATATATGTTTGTAATGGTATATTTTTAAGGGTTTATGTTTTTATAGTGTTCTGAAATTGCTCTATTACTCAACATTGTGTTTTTGAGATTCAGCAATATGAATGTGTGAAGCTATGGTTCATTTTTTTTTTTTTTTACTGCTGTTAATATTCTAGTTTTATGAGTATATGGTAATTTAACTATCCTCCTTTTGGACATTAATCTACCTTTTCACACTTGATTTAATCAGCAAAATTTCTGCAGATTATCTTCCAAACTGATGAGGGAAAGGTCTGAGGAAAAGCACTTCAGGGAGATCAATGTGGTATCACAATCTTTCCCTTTCTATTGACTTCAGTTTCTTTCCCGGCAAATGAATAAATATCTTTCTCATTTTCATTGCCTAACTTAAATGGTAAGTTTCTAGATGATAGGAATTGTGATGCTAAGCATATGTTTTATATTGTACAATACTTTGTACAGTGTTTTGCTGGTGTTGAATAATTGTTAAATAATAATAGCAATAAATGTTATATACTTCTTGCATGTAGGGGTCAGGACCTATTACTTGCAAACAACAGAAACTCATACAAACTTAGGCAGAAAATGTATTGGTTCGGCTCATATCTGTGGAAATTTCTGTCACACCTGTAGGAGGAGCTAGAGCTTTAAGACACATCTAGATAGAAGGGTTGAAATGATGTCTTTAGGACTCTGTATCTGTCTGTTGCTCAGATTGCCCATCTCTGCCCGACCTCATTCTCAGAAAGAGAATATCATAATGGTGAGATGCCTATTGTTAGCTTCAGATCTGCTTCATTTTACAAATTATTTTTCCAAGAAAAGAGAACATCCCACTTCCTCCTAGTGACCACATATGAAATCTCTGATTATTCAAAGATATTTTGATTGGTTTTGCTTAAGTCATTGCAGTCCTACCTGCTTTACATGAACTGAAAATATTAATATGGAATGGGCGAGGGTCCTCCAAAGGAAAGGATGCTGAGTAGAAAAAAATGTCCTCTACCACATTATCAGGAACTTTTCTGGATTTAATGCATTAACACTTTGCTTAATGTGAAGATGCTGAGATCTTAATCTAAATAAAAACGATCTTTATAAGGATAGATTCTCACAATCATAAAGCTGCAAATAGAATTTAGAGTTATAGCTTATTATTATTACTACAGGGGTTACATTTCCTCTTTGATAGCTAGAAAGTTCTTAAAGTAAATGGAAAAATCTATGAGGCACATGCCATTTTGTTGAATTTTGAACCACAAAAGTTTTAAGCTTCAAATACTGATTTTCACAGTATCCATGCTGGGAAAAATACCTGTGACAAGACTTATTTCACTTTCAGTTCAGTGCTTCTCTAATTTGGAATATAGATGTTTCTTTTTTTAATCTGACTCTGAGCCTGTGTGTGTGTGTGTATGTGTGTGTGTGTGTGTGTGTGTGCGTGTGTGTGTGTTGGGCCATATGAATAGATAAAATGATTGACTGGAAAGAGCAGAGGGGCTGTGAATAACAAGGCCTGGGTTCCCACAAAACTTTATTAACAAAGCTTTACAATGCTTACTATGTTGCAATTATCCCCCATGTTGCAAATTATCCTTTTACTTATTCTATTTAATCATCTGGTAGGATGTGAACATCTCAAGCTCAAAACAAGGATTGTGTTTTAGTCATTTTTATATCCCAAGCTGAGACAAACATCTGGCACATAGAACTCACTGAGTAAAGATATATTGAATTATTATTATTAACATGATAATATTTACCAAAAATAGCAATATTAGTCATAATACTAATAACTGCCACTTATTGAATGACTAATGGGTGCTATGTTCTGCTAGGTATTTTTCAAGTTATTTTATTGTTTATTAAGTGAATTTATTAACTTCACTGCTTGCATTAGGTTTCCTCATTTATAAAAAAAGAACATGGCTAGATAATATCTAATATCTCTTCCAAATTATACATTTATTTTCCTGTGGACTTCCATTCTAGGACTGGAGATGTGTTCTTATGGAAAAGATTTAGACCAAGTGCATAATAAAATTTCAATTGGAACACATTGAAAAATGTTATTCACTAGGAACTGTATTCTATGTTTTTCTAGCACTTTCTCTATCGGAAAAAGCTCTCTGCTTTTCCTCATGGGTAGACTATCTTTAAAATTCTAATTAGGGTGAGCAGGACATTCTAGCAGTCTTCTCCAGGTTTCCCTGTCACCTACCATTTTTGGAGTTTTAATGCCTTGAAAGCATCAGAGCAGATCCATCCCCTCCCAATATCAATCTGTTTCTAATTGTAACAGAATTTAGGGGGAAAAAATCTGAGTTAAGCAGTAAAACAGTCTATTTCCAATTTGTCTTACTTTCATCATTCCTTTATCCTGTTTATTATACAAGCTGACTTTTATCAGAGCTTTAATATAATAGACTTTGATGTTTTTGTAGTATGGATTCACCTAGGTGCTCTAGTTGCTAATTTTCTTATCAATAATAATATAGTTGCTTCAAATAAAATTTCACAACATCATTGGATTATTTTCCTGAAGGTGCTTGTGATACCTTATACTCAGCAATTTTGAAAATTTTTGACATCTCATGAGGAACCACCTTCTTTATGCAAGGTTTTGATGGTCAATATATAAGTATTCATATCCTGAGCAGATTTTATTTCCAGCTATAAGTTCTCATTAGTTTTTTTCATATTCATAAGTACTTTAAAGCAAAACAAGAAGGTATATTTCAAGACATAATGGCATTTTTTCAAGAGTAATGGGCAAAATGAAAAGAAAGAATGTGAAAAGTACTTTATGTATAAATAACCTACTAGGGAGTTTCAAAGTAGAGACAATCACAACCTGTGGGGGGAATCATTAAACTTTCATGAAGAGTTAGCTTTAAGGTAAGGAGCCTGCATTCCTCAATACAGGTTGAATAGAATTTAATATTATAATTGGGCAGAAAGACTGAAGGAAGGCCATTCCAGGTCGAAGGAATATTATGTAAAATATAGGGAAGCTCGGAGAACAGAATGTAATATAGTAGGGTTATTCATTTCTTTCAACAAATTTTTATTGACTGTCAACTCTTTAAAAGGCACTGTATAGGTGATGGGTGAGCCAGTTGTCCCCGAGCTGCAGGAGGCTACTGAGGAGATCATACTCTCCAAACCTGAATTACAGCTGCCGACTTGACATCTTACTTTGGATGTTTCGGTTTCTACATATCCATAACTGAACACAGGCTCTTCCCCTTGTGAGCATCTTTTCTTTGGGGGGCAAGGATTGTTTCACTATTTGTGAGTTTAGAAGCCACAGAGGCCAGCTCCTCCCTTCTTTATGTCCTCTTCTAATCAAAACATGGACATATGACCTAGACTTCACCATCTGGACATTCCTGCCAGGGCTTTACATGTGGAACAAGATTTAAAGGCAAAGATGAAGGGATGGTGAGAAGTCAGTTACAGTATAGTGGCAGCGGTGATGTCCTGTGGTGACAGTAACTCACTTGCAGACTTTTTCTACCAACAGATAGTTGTAGTGCTTCTTGCTTTAAAAAAAAAATTATTTATTTATTTATTTATTTGAGAGAGACAGAGGGGCGGAGGGAGCAGCAGACTCCCTGCTGAGCAGGGAGCCTGACATGGGGCTTGATCCCAGGACCCTGAGATCATGACCTGAGCCAAAGGCAGACACTTAACCGACTGAGCCACCCAGGCGCCCCTTGCTTCCTGCTTTTTATCCTTCTGGAATGACCTTGATTTATATCTGTTTTCCAAGTCTGGTCTTAATCCTTACACCCATTCTGTAAAATCCTTCTGCTTTTACTTTGGTTGTTTTTCTTAAGCTAATGTAAATGCCACCCCAGTGCCCTATATTACATCTCCTCGACCCATTTCTGATTTCAGCTGCAGCTCACATGAACATTTCTGTGCAAGGTCATGCTCTCCTCACTCTGACAGCATCCCTTAAGCAGGAGCCACTTATCTTACACCTTCTGCCCACGGGCCTTCTCTGATGCTGCTGGAGTCCATTTACTCTGGCATAGCACAACTCAGAAGTGCACCGTTAATGCTCCTGGGGTAACCCTTAGCCAATGAGGAGAATAGCAGTTGGATAAATGCTTCTCTTTGACCTTCAGACAGATAATGTGAGGAGGTGTTCTATATACTTCTCAGGACGTCTTGTGGTAAGCATTATCCCATGGTGGAGACCTGATAACATGCCTTTAAATTGGTTTTTCACCTCTTCCATCACACTCTTCCCCCTCCGTCAATCCTGCTTTCTG
Source organism: Ursus arctos (assembly GCF_023065955.2). Taxonomy (NCBI): domain Eukaryota; kingdom Metazoa; phylum Chordata; class Mammalia; order Carnivora; family Ursidae; genus Ursus; species Ursus arctos. Next base: position 7,418,684 of record NW_026622775.1, on the reverse strand, counting down.
ATATCAACTCCCAGATAAATGACACCCAAATCAAGTCCCAAATAAATAATACCCAAGTCCTTATCTCAAGTCCTGCTTTCAGGGAAAGCCAAACCAATACACATAGCTACAACTGGTTTCAGTTGCTTATGCTGATACATATACACCATGCCTATTACTCTTCCTGTGACCCCTTTCTCAATTAATGGTTCCACTTTCAATTTAGTGCACAGATACTTAGAAGCCATTCATAAATCCTCCCTTCTCCTTCATCTCCATTTTGGTCTCATAGTTAATTACTTCACCAAATCCTATTGATTTTTTCTGTTGAATATTTCTTTTTTTTTTTTTTAAGATTTTCTTTATTTATTCGACAGAGATAGAGACAGCCAGCGAGAGAGGGAACACAAGCAGGGGGAGTGGGAGAGGAAGAAGCAGGCCCATAGTGGAAGAGCCTGATGTGGGGCTCGATCCCACAACGCCGGGATCATGCCCTGAGCCGAAGGCAGTCGCCCAACCACTGTGCCACCCAGGCACCCCTGAATATTTCTTGAATGCATCCATTTCCCCCCGTCTTCACTGCCACTACTTTAGTTCAGTTGTGAACATATCTCATGTGTACAACTGCAGTTATTCACCTCCACTCTAGCCCTCTATCCAATCTCTTTTCCATATTAAAACCAGACTACTATTTCAAAATTTCTTCAATATATGCAAAATTTCTGTTATCCCCTACTTAAAATACTTAAATGGCATTCCATCACCCTACAAATAAAGACGGCATTCTGCAATCTGGTTTAGAAGGTTCTGCGTGATGGGCCTCTACATCCTCTCCAGAGGCATCTTTATGTTTCTCTCCCCTCTCAGCCCTAACCACACTGGCCCAATCTAAGTCCCTCAACACTAGTCATGTCCACAGAATCTTTTCATGTATTGTTTCATCTGCCTGTAATTTTTCTCCTCTCTCTTCATTTACTAATTCTATAGTTAAGAGTGTGGACCCTAGAACCAGACTACTTTGTTTTATTATCTCAGTTTTACTACTAACTGCTGTGTGACCTCAGGGTAAGACACTTAACTCTTATGTGCTTTAATTTCCTCAGCTGTAAAAATTGGGGAACAAAAGAACAACCTCAAGCAATGTCGTAAGAGTTAAATGGGTTAATAACACATGTTAAACACATAAAATAATACCTGGCACCTAGCATTACCATATAAGTGTTGGCTTTTAGTTAGTTGACTTATCTCAGATTAGGCATCACTTTTTCAGTGAAGGCTTCCTTCATTTCCCAAATAAGTCAAATACCATCATTCTAGACTCCCCGTACCTTTCTTCATAGCAGCAGTCACAGTCATAGTTTTACACTTATTTATATGATTTTTAAAAAATAACTGAGATACTGGCTACACAGTTTTTTTTTATTCTTTTTTAAAAATATTTTATTTTTATGTATTTAAGAGAGAGATGGAGTGAGTGTGAGAGGAAGGGGGAGAGAGAGAGAGAGAGAGCACCAGCAGGAGGAGGAGCAGAGGGAGAAGCAGATTCGCCACCCAGAAGGCAGCCTGATGTGGGCCTCATCCCAGGACCCTGGGATCATGACCTGAGCTGAAGGCAGACACTTAAGCGACTGAGCCACCCAAGTGCCCGTTCTTTTATTCTTTTACTTTAGAGTTTATATACTCATTCTTTAAAATTTTGTTATTGAATATTTACCAGTTTATTGACATATAATTAAAATAGGATAACCTGCACATACTTAAAGTATATGATTTTGTGTAGCTTTGACATGTGTACACAGATAAAAAGTATCACCACAATAAGGCCATATCAAAGTTTTAAGTAACCTTACTCCCAATATGTGTTTCCACAGAGGGCCTTGTGAATGTTCTGTTGGCTTATCTGCTTGAATGTATCTTTATTTCAGCCACACACTTATCTGCTTGAATGTATCTTTATTTCAGCCACACACTTAGGTAAATAGTTCAGTTTTACATAAAATCCTAAATTCAAATTTCTTTACTTTCAATATTTTGAAAATATTTTTTCATGTTCTTCTTGCATGCCAGTTTTACTCTTGTGGCTTTTATGTGATTATTTGACGTATGTCTTTTTCCACAGACTGTAATCTCCATGAAGGTGGGGGTTTGTGGTTGGTTTATGCTTATCATTTTATCCCACTGTGTATCCAGCACACTGCCTTGGTACCTAAAGGTTACTCATTCATATTTGTTGAATGAATGGACAAAGGTTTAGAATGAGTCAAGTTTAGAAATATATTTGGAATAATGTTTTGAATGGCTTTGAATGCTCGTTAAAGAGTTTGTATATAATTTGGCAAGCAATAGAGTTATACAAGGTTTTAAAATATTGTAGTGTAGTGACATAATTAGAGCAGTGCTTTAGAAAGCTTATTCTGACAGCAGTATATTAGATACATTGGAGTACAGGAAACTAGAGTCATGGAAATCAATTATAGTGCCACAACCACAATGTAGACTAAGTAATGAAGCGCTGAACTCAGATGCTAGGTTTGAAAATTGCAAGTTGAAGACATATTTGAGACAGGACAGAACTCGACAAGGGTGATTTTTAAATTTCAGGTCTGGATGATTGAGATAGAGTGTTCCATGAAAAGAAGTGGGAGATTTCAGAGAAGCAGATAGTTTAGATGAGGCATATGTTATGAGTTAGGTTTTAAATGATTTTGGTTTGAGGTGCTCGTGGGATGTTTCTATCAAGATGGACAGGAAAAAGCTGAAAATAGGGCTGTGGAGCTCAGCATACACGTCAAAACTAGAGATATGGACGTAAGCAGGGCGAGCCAACTATGATCCATTGGTATCCAACCTGCTGCCTACTTTTTTATGGCCTTACATACCAATACTTTATTTTACCTTTCTAAATGCTGAAAAAAACCAAAAGGGGAATAATATTTTGTGATACGTGAAAGTTACATGAAATTCAAATTTTTGGTTTTATGGAGCAGAGCCATACTTGTTCATTTCCATAAAGTCTATGGTTGCTTTTGTGCTACAAAAGCAGAGTTAAATAGTTGTATCAGAGACTATATGGGCTGTAAAACCTAAAATATTTCCTGTCTGGCCTTTTACCAAAAAAAAAACAAAAAACAAAAAAAACCCCAAAAAAACAAAAACCGAACACTCAAAAAACCTTGCCACTGTATACATACATTGCTGAGTTGTCAACTGTTGTCACACTTCTATAAAGGAATCTGACCAGAACAAAAGACCAAAAAATGAAAATAGCCGTGTTAAAAATAATAAAATTATGGAATTTTCTCTCCTTTTGCAATTTTTCAAGTATTTAGATAAGACATTGATAATTTTTCTTAAAACAGTTTTTATAAAAATTCATTCAAGTATTTCAGGCAAAAACAAATGGATTTACTATTTGAGTGAAGAACAAATTCTAGGCCAATAATAAAAACTAGAACACTTTGTTAGATCATACCAAACAAAATTTTATACCAATGAAGCTGACTGTAAGATGTGGTAGGGGAATGAGAAACTAGATACTGCTTGTTTAGCCACAGGAAGGGGCTGTGTCATAAATGGGTCAGTCACCTCTGATTAAAGGCCCAGGTCTTAGCTTCAAGATGCTGGAATTCAAATTTTCAGTTATCTGGGAGTGGTTTTGAGTGTATTTCCTCCCAGTAAGAAAAACCACTTGGTACACTAAAAAGCAAAGTGGCTAGTGAGCCTGTGGAAAGTAGTTACAGAACTAGAATAGCTTCTTACTATAAAGACGTAGTAAGTCTGACCCAGATGCTTGAATTGATCAATCAGGATACCTTCTGCTGTGGATAAAGTGGATAAATTTTGAGAAATCATTGTTCTTTGACTCTCTTATTTTAGACTCTATAATGATCATTACCCTTCAGTTACTTAGCATTACACCATTGTAGGCAACAATAAAAAATACCCAAGGTTTATTTTTATATTTATTCTCTTTGGTAAAATTAAGGAGGATTGTAGTCTTTCTGATGGAATTTGGGGGAACATTGTAAAAGTTAACTGAGAGAATGATTTTTTAAAATCTCTTTTTCCAGGGGTGCCTGGGTGGCTCAGTCGTTAAGTGTCTGCCCTCAGCTCAGTGTGTGATCCCGGCGTTAATGGGATCGAGCCCCACATCAGGCTCCTCTGCTGGGAGCCTGCTTCTTCCTCTCCCACTCCCCCTGCTTGTGTTCCCTCTCTCGCTGGCTGTCTCTCTCTGTCAAATAAATAAATAAAATAAAATAAAATAAAATAAAATAAAATAAAATCTCTTTTTCCAAATTTTGTGGAATTCATCCTTTTCAAGAATTATATTTTCATATGCTCAAATTAAAGTGGTTACTTAATATATTTTGTGATGATTTTTCAGCTACCTTTTATTTATTTTATTTATTTTTTGTTTTATTTATTTTTTTAAAGATTTTATTTATTTATTTGACAGAGAGAGAGACAGCCAGCAGAGAGGGAACACAAGCAGGGGGAGTGGGAGAGGAAGAAGCAGGCTCCCAGCAGAGCAGGGAGCCTGATGCAGGGCTCGATCCCAGGACCCCGGGATCAGGCCCTGGGCCGAAGGCAGACGCTTAATGACTGAGCCACCCAGGCGCCCCTGAGCTACCTTTTATTTTCCTTTTAGCACGGTCAATAGCATAGGTGAGGAATATCAAATCATTAAAAAATACAATTTTATAGGGTTTGAGGTATATAGAATTATTTCAGTATTTAGAATGACTTGAAATATGCAGTAATATTTTCTGTGGTAATTTTTTAGCACATATTTTCTGGTGTGATGTAAAGTGGCAGCTGGAATGGCATAAATGTACGTAAAAAAATATAAAAGTATGCTTCCTATGTCAGATCAAGTTTGAGGGGCAAGTAAGGATGATATGAAAAAAAAAACACGACAGAAATCTGTTGGAAATATGCTGCTCACCCTGTGGACAAAGATCAGGCCTAGAGACACTAGAATTGAGAATCAGAACAGAGCAGGAGATGAGGGCAAAAAGAAATAGAAAGAGAGGCTGTGTGGTGAGAAGGTAATACATATAAAAGTTTCTACCATGGTGCCTGGCACATACTGTGCACCTTACACATGGTTAACCCTACTGAGAATGAATGGGTAATTGAGGAGCACTGAAGTTATGCAGAGAAAAAGAAGCCATCAAGAGAGGTTTTAAAAATAGGGGAATCTTTTACTAAGGACTGGAATATTTCATAAAATTTCTTCATAAATTGGAGCCTTCTGTCCAAGATTGAAATCTATACAAGTATTTGCAATAGCTAGTAAAGAGCAAGCAAGCAAGAAAACAAAACAAACACTCAAAGTTCACTTGACAAGAAAATTAACTTCTCTACATTGACTGAAGTTGACAACATCAGCAAATAAGAAGATTGCTAAATACAGAGGTCATGGAGTGGTTATATACAAACGTAATGGTAACCATATATCAAAAACCACTAATAAATATGCAAAGAATAAAGAGAAAGAAATCTGAATATATCACCAAAGAAAATCAACAAAACATGAAAGAGAGAAAGATATAAAGTATCAGAGAAAATCTTCAGAAACAATCACAGAACAAATAATAAAATGGCAACAAATACATATCTATCAATAATTACTTTGAATGTAAATGGATTCAGTATTCCAATCAAAAGACATAGGGTGGCAAAATGGATAAAAAACCAAGACCCATCTCTATGCTGACTACAAGAGACCCATTTTAGAGCTGATGACACCTGCAGATTGAAACAAAATACTAGCAAACTGAATTCAACAATACTTTAAAAAAATCATTCACCACAATCAAGTGTGATTTATTCCCAGGCTGCAAAGGTGGTTCAACATTTGCAAATCAATCAATGTGATATATCACATCAAGAAGAGAAAGGATAAAAACCATATGATCAATAGATGCAGAAAAAGCATTTGACAAGTACAACATTCATTCATGATAAAAACTCTCAACAAAATAGGATTAGAGGAACATACCTCAACATAATAAAGGCCATCTATGACCCAGTCCAAGATCTATTGCCTGTGTGTGTGTGTGTGTGTGTGTGTGTGTGTGTGTGTGTGTCAGGGTGGGGGTGGGGGGGTGGGGGGTGTTGGATCAGTTCTACTGAGGGAGGGGTAAAAGCAAAAGCCATTTGCCACAGAAATTAGAACAGGAAACCCTTCTGCTGCTACCATGAGCCTTGCATTGAGTAAATAGGAAAGAGGGTCTGGAGGAGTGGCAGAAAACTCTCTCCAGCCCGACTCCCAAGAGTTTGATTCCTGGGCAGGGGAGAGGCAGAAAAACTGAAAAAGCCCATATCCGAGGTACCCTGAACTCATGGCCTGCCTAAGGCTGAGGATGGACAGGAGAAATGAGAACCCTCTCTATCCTACTGTGAGCTGCCCATCAAGTAATAAGCAATGACAGTCTAGTGCTGGGGAAAAAGGAAACAAATAGCAAGGTGGTAGACTTAAATTCAATTGTATAAATAATTACATCAAATATAAATGCTTCAACACCCCAGGTAGATGGCTGACTTTGTTAGACTGAATATAAAAACAAGATCCAACTATATTTTACCTAAAATAAGTGTAATTTAAATTTGAAGACATAGACTAGCTAAAAGAAAAAAAGGTCTCACAAAAATAAACCTTGCATTAGCTAATTAAAAGTAAGCTTGAGTGGCTGTATTCATATCAGAGAAAGTAGATTGTAGAGCAAGAAATTTTACCCAAGATAAAGAGATATATTACACAATGATAAGGAGATCAATGTATCAAAAAATATAACAATCCTAAATATTTACACACCTAATAACACGATTTGGAAAAACTGAAACAGAAACTGATAGAACTGGAAGTAGACGAATCCACAAACATAATTGGAATTTCAGTATTCTCGTCTCAGTAATTGACAGAAAAAGTAGACCAAAAATCAGTTAAGGATCTAGAAAACCTAAGCAATCAACTTGATCTAATTGATATTTATAGAGTATTTCATTCAATAACAGCAAAATATATTCTTTTTAAGTACAGATAGAATATTCATATACAGTGGACTGTATATAGAAAGTACTGCAAATTTAAAATGATTGCAGTCATAAAAATATATTCTTCAACTACAAAAGAAGTAAACTAGGAATCAGTAGCAGAAAGGTATCTGGAAAGATCCTGCAATACTGGAAAATGAAAGAATACAATTCTAAATGGGTTCCTTGGATTAAAAGGAAATTATAAAGAAAATTAGAGAATATTTTGAGTTGAATAAAGGTGAAAGCACAACATATCAAAACTTGTGAGACATCTGAAGCAGTTAAGAGAGGAATGTATAGATTAAATGTCTATATCAAAAAGGAAGAAATTCGCAAATAATGACCTCAATTTTTACCTTAATAAACTAGAAAAGAAGAGCAAAATAAGCAAAAGGAAGGACATAATGGTAAGAACAGAAATTCGTGATAGGAAACAGAGAAATATAAAGAAAGTCCATAAAATCAAAAGCTGTTTCCTTGAAAAGATGAACAAAATTGTTAAACTACTAGCTAGACTAATAAAAAAAAAATAGAGAAGACAAGTTACAAATATTCAAAGTGAAATAAACACTATCACTACAGATCTCACAAACATTAAAAGGAAAATAAGCTAATGTGTGGACGTTATGCCAATACATTTGATAATTGCAAAAAAATGAAAAACATTCCTTGATATATGCACAATACCAAAGTTCACTCAAGAGAGATAGATCACGTAGTCCTGTATCTATTAAAGGAATTGAATTAGCAGTTTAAAACCTCTTTCCCACAAGGAAAATTCCAGGCTTAGATGGCTTCACTAGTGAATTCACCAAACATTTCAAGAAGAAATATACCAATTTTATACAAACGTTTATAAACATAGATGTAAATATCATCACCAAAATATTAGCTAATCAAATTTAGCAATATAAACAGAGGATAATACATTATAACCTAATTGGATTATCCCAGGAATATAAGCTTGTTTCAGGTTCAATAATTAATCAGAGTGACTCCCCATATCAATGACTAAAAAGAAAAATACATGGTTTTCTCACTAGACGCAGAAAAAAGTATTTAACAACATTTAACATCCATGCATGATAAAAATTTTCAGCAAACTAGGACTACAAGGGAACTTTCTCAATCTGATAAATGGAGTCTCTTAAATACCTACAACTATCATCATATTTAATGATGAAAGAGTGAATACTTTCTTGCTAAGATAAAGAACAAGGCAAGGATATCAGCTCTCACCATTTCTATTAACCTGGAAGTTCTAGACAGTGAAATAAGGTAAGAAAAAGAAATTATAGTAATGCAGATTGGCAATAGGCATTCTTTGTTTTTATTCACAAATGACATAATCATCTACATAGAAAATCCCAATGAATTTACAAAAAACATAGTAATGCCAATAAATGAATTTAGCAAGATTTCAGGATATAAGATCAATATATAAAAATGAAATATATTTCTATATATACTAAAAACAAGTGATTGGAAAAATGAAGTAAACAACATGTTATTTACCAAAGCAACAAAACCATGAACTACTTAGGGATAAATTTAAATGTACTTATTTTTTTTCCTTTCCTTTTCTTTTTTTTCTTCCTAAAGATTTTATTTATTTGAGGGAGAGAGAGAGAGAGAGAGACAGTACAAATAGTGAGGGAGCGACAGAGGGAGGGAGAAGCAGACTCCCCTTTGAGCAGGGAGCCCAAAGCAGGTTTCAATCCCAGGACCCTGAGATCATGACCCCCGGCAAAGGCAGAAACTCAGCCACCTGAGCCACCCACACGCTCCCTTTTTCCTTTTATTTTCTGTTCCCAATCCCATTCCCTTTCGTCCATAGACACTAGAATTAGTGCATGCAATATATGCTTTTCCAATACACTCTCTTCACTTATTTAGAAATGTATGTACCGTTGAAAAAATATACAGTGGTCTTTGTGTATAGTTATCATTTTTTTAATGTAATGAGTATAGTGAGTATAATGTATAGCGTTTGTCCCATCCACCCAATCCTGGCATTTCATGATCTGAGCTAGAGTACACCAGTGAGTTCTAACAATTCAAATTTACAAAAGCAACAAAACAAGACACAATTCCAAAACGCTTAAGAAATAACAGAGAATTGCTACATTGGAAGAAATGTACATATATTTGTTATTTTGTTTCTAATATACTCCAGGAAGGTATTTGTTTTATATTTTTTGAGAATTAAGGCTATTTTGAAAAACTGCTACTTGGTATTATATGAGATGTAACTGAAATACAATTTTGGCTCCCCGCACCCACTCCCACCCCACCCCTTTTTAAAGTGAGAGTGATGATAGTGTAGAAATTATTCAGAAACTTTCTTATTATATATTTAGCAGGAGCTGCCACCTGCAGGCAAAAAATAAAATAACAAATCACTGGTCCTTTTTTCTTTTTGAATGAAATTGAATTCATGATCAGTACTGGTTTTTCTTAATTTAAAATAATTTGTCTCCCTCTTTCTTCCACTGATTTATTGGTCTTCCCTGCTTTTCCTTTGTTGCTAGTTTTCTTAATTCCCAATTCTCACTTGTTCTTTTGAACATCATCATCCTCTTCACCTCCCTTAATCTATTTTCTGGTACACCAAAAGACACCTATGACAAGATTTCTAAACAATAGTGATTGGATTTAAGAATTTAATTTTAGATTATTTAGTATGTAAATAGGTCTTGTGACATATAAAACAATAATTTATCTTAGATTTTAGTCTCCAAAGATTAGGAATATGCTTGTTTAATTTTTTTTCTTTGTCCATGAATTTTTTTTAAGTCTTAGATTAAGCTTTAAGAAGTATTTGAGTGAATTCAACATAAAAGCATGAGCTTGCATCATTTCTCTTAATCCCTGTGTTTTGCTGAGATTGAATTGCCATCCTTAATTCTTCCTTAAAATTTCTTTGCTCTTGAGGCTATTTTTCTTTATGTTTACAATTAGTTCATAGTTAACTGGTATTCAGGATGAGGCTCCACTGACTGGATTTAAATATTCTGGTATCAGTTGCTTTTATTTATTCTTGAAAGGGAACATCTTCATTTTCAGTAAGGATAAAAAAATTTGTTTAGAACATAAAAGAATTGTACTTTTAGATATTTAACTAAAGTGTTAGCAGTATGAATTAGTCACTTTATGCTCTGCTATGCTGGATAAAAAATTAATCCCCACATTTTAGTGGCTTAACACAGTAAATGATTACTTTTCACTTACAATACAGTCCAATAGCAGTTGGGACATCTTCCTTCTTGTAGATCCACCAGCTGGAATGTGTGCTCTTCATGGTTGCCAACGGAGGGAAAAAGAGGGCTATAAAAAGGCAACTCAGCCTTAATTTGTATCGGCATGAATGTGACATTCATCACTTCCACTTACATTGTATTGTTCAGAACCCGTTATATGACCCCAACCAAAGTAGGGAGGGCTATGAAATTTACAGAAGCACAGGCATTTTTGACGACAATTAATAATCTCTGTCACATTGCTTTTATTGTTATTCCTTGACTTTTTCTTTCAGAAAAATAGTGATATATGAAATAGGGGGAAATTTTTCCAAACAAAAGAATTAGAGTCCTAGTGTAGAATTTCCAAAATTGGTCAAGTGAAATTTGGAGCCATATTAATGCATATACAGGGTTTATTTTCAATGAATTAATTATACTCACGCTAATTAATTGATTTTAAAAGGCTTGTGGAGATTTAAGATTATGTCCACAAATTCTTTGCCATTCCTCTCTTCTAAAGGTAGAGCCTAATTCATTTCTCTGAGTGTGGCTGGACTCACTTTACTTATTAATAGAATATGGTGGAAATGATGATATGGGATTTTCAAGACTAGATCATAAAAAGCATCATGGCTTCTTCCTTGCTCTCTCTTTTGGGTCACTGACTCTGGCAGAAGCCAGTTGATAGGTTTTTATTTTGTTTTGTTTTGTAAGATTTTATTTATTTGACAGAGAGACAGGCAGCAAGAGAGGGAACACAAGCAGGGGGAGTGGGAGAGGGAGAGGCAGGCTCCCAGTGCAGCAGGGAGCCCAATGGGGGCCCAATGGGGGCCCGATGCAGGCGTGATCCCAGGACCCTGGGATCATAAATTGAGCCCAAGGCAGACGTTTAACGACTGAGCCACCCAGGTGCCCCGACAGGTTTTGAAAATACATTAAACAGCTCTATGTACCTACAGTGAGGAATTGAGGCCTCCTGCCAAAAGCCATGTGGGTGAGCTGTTGTAGAAGTGGCTCTTCCAGTCTCAGTTAAGCGTTCGGATGAATGAAGCTCCAAAACTCTTAAGGGAGTTTCTGAAGCTAAGGCACCCAGCTAAGCTGCTATGAAATTCCAAACCAACAAAAACTGTGAGATAATATATGCTTTTGTTTCAAGTCACTATGATTTGGGGTAATCTGTTACGCAGCAGTTAACAGCTAATTCAGCATTATAAAATAAAGTCCTACTTGATTGTCTTATAAAAAATTTCTAATGAAATGCTAAATAAAAATGTTTTAATTAGCACTTTAACTCTTTTAAGTAAAACTTCAGTACTCCATGTGTATAGGGGAGGAAGAGGGAAATGAGGGGTTGAGAACTGTTATTCAGCAATTTTATTGTCCCCTTACAATGTTATATGAACAAACAACCAAATAACTCAGGAGACAAACCAAGAGAATTTAGATGTTTTCATTGAAATAGTTAAAATACATAGAAATTGAATAACTACAATATATTCTCAATATTAGAAAAGAATTCTAATTTTAAAATCAGTCATAATAATGTTTAGTTTATGTTAGTGAAAACACAGATTGCATAGTTTTCGTGTACAATATAGAAGGAAATGTAATGGTGAATATTAGAAGTCAGACTTCGGTCATATTCATATATGCTGTCAAACACTTGCTGTCAAAAGTCCAATTTGATGTTTGAGGCCATATTGTTGTCAGTTCTCACTGTGTGGTGGTTCAAGCTGGGTGATAAGAACTCTAAGAACGACCAGAACCACTATGCTGTTATAGTGAAAGTTTGTGGGGATAAAAAGCAAATTTGCTTTTATTTGTGTGTCGTATTACTTTTCTTTTAGCTGTAAGTTCCAAGGTAAACTTTAAGAATTAGTTTATCCCTGAAGAGAATTTAAATATGGTCTGTATTACATTAGTTTAAATATGCTAGTTAGTAAGTAATAATATCATCACGGTCTCCCAAAGAAATCAGCCCTCATGATTCTTATGCCATTGGATCAATAAACTTAGGTTGATACTCAGATTGATACCCTGACTTTGGGCATGCACTCATAATGAAATTTTAAAAAATTATTGAGATATAATTCACATACCATAAAACTCACTCCGTGAATGTACAATTCAGTAGTTTTTAGCACTGTCACCACTAGATTGTTCTAATTCCAGAGCATTTTCACCACCTCCAAAAGAAACTCTCTATCCATCAGTGGTCACTCCCAATTCTCTCCTCCCCTCAGCTCCTGGCAAACACTAATCTGCTTTCTATGTCTGCAGATTTCATATAAATGTTATCATGCAATAACATGTGGTCTTCTGTGTTCGGCTTCTGTCACTTAACGATAATATTTTTGAGGTTCATTCATGTTGTAGCATTTATTAGTACTTCATTCCGTTTAATGGTAAATAATATTCTATTGTATGAATATGCATTTTGTTTAGCCATTCATCAGCTGATGGATACTTGGGTTGTTCCCATTTTTTGTTTACAGTAATATTGCTGTGAACATGTATAATTTTTTTTTGTGGATATGGGTTTTCATTTCTCTTGTGTTTATATGTAGAAGTGGAACTACTGGGTCATATGGAAATTTTAAGATTTACTTTTTGAGGAACTACTAAACTCTTTTCCAAAGCAGCTGAACTATTTTACGTTCCTATCAACAGTGTATAAGGGTTCCAATTTCTCTACATCCTTGCCAACATGTGTTATTATCTGTTACTGATTATCGTCATCCTTGTGGATGAACTAGGATCTTGTGGTTTTCATTTTTATTTCCTAATGACTAATGATGTTGAGTATCATTTCAGAACTTATTGTCTGTCCCTTTGTATATTTTCTTTGGAGAAATGTCATAATGAAAAATTTTAAAACTTTCTCATGTCACCTATTACTCTAAGACATTAATAGGTACAGGTATAAAAGTTCCAAAGACATTTTATATATGAAATCTTAATTTATAAATTATTCTTTGTTAGCTGTATTTGCTTCTCTAGGACCAGTCTTGAGTAGGTAATATATAGAAATTAGCCATGTTAAAGCATGTTTGGAGTGCTGTTTATTCAATTTTGTACTTCCCAGACTCCTAAATATCCAGGAGCAGAGACCACTTAATTCAAGAATCTGTAACAATGCTTGATAGGGTCCTTAAGATTTGGAATTAATGCAGAAAACAAAAGAGGCTAGTTGAAAATGAATACTGTTTAATGAGAACTATATTTATTTTTCTATATTGTTGAGTTAAGTGAAATTATATGCAACAACTATACAGTGAGAATATTGATATTACTATTTTTATTTATTTTGATTCATTGGTTATTCACTGTTTTTCTGTTTTAAGAAAAATTTTAAAATATGTATTTTTGTGATTATAAATTAAATACATATTTATTGTAGAAAATTCAAAAACTATAAAATACAGGAGAGAAAAGAAAAACAACCGGTATTAATATATTGGTAAGAATCCTTTTAGATGTTACATGCATGCATTTAAAAATTGTTTGCTTTGTTTTTTTAAACTAGTTAATGCATACACATAGAACAAAGTACAAAGGTTCAATAGGGTGTGCAGTGAAATGTTAAGTTTCTCTTTCTTCCCCGTGTTCCAGTTTTTCTACCCAGAAGCGACCTCTATTATCAGCATCTGGTATAATCTTCCAAAGATATTACGCCTGTATACATAATACATACATACGTAAGTGTTTTAAATTCCCCTCTTTAAGGTATTGGTGAAAGTTATAAATCATGGATGGTTTAAGACAATGGTTTCTTTTCTGGTCCAATATAGTTTCTTTTACTTTTTGCTTGTTCCACTTCCATAGATCCTATTCTTTGCCTATAATTTTGCAGGATTATCACTTTGTGATAATTCACTCCAGGAATTGAATTTTTATAAATGGTATACCTAAGAAAGTTTACTTCTACAATATGCTCTGTAAAAGCACTAGGAAGTCCTCTGCCACCATTTTGCTGATGTCACTCTCCCATCTAATAGTATTCTAACTTTATCATATTCAACCACAGAATTGGATTTATAATCTATTTCTATCTCTCGCTGTTGCTATTAAAACTTTCACATTTATTTCTGATTTCTTCAGCTAGATTATAAACTCTGTAATAGTGAGTACTAGGCCTTATAGTTTGTATATCTTATAGCAGGCAATGGCTGTATTGCTTTGCAGATTGTAGGTGTTTAGCGAGTATTTGTGGATTGAGTGATTCAAAAGAAAAAGCACACCTCTAAAATCTTGGCAAAAGAACAAAACAAAATGAAACGAAAGTCTCAGTACAGAAGCAAATGCCAACTAAAGTTACAAACTGATTCCAAAAAGTTCTTTTCTTTATGCAAATGTCTCGATAACATACAGGTAAGAAATTTTCACTTTGACCATTGTTTTGAGAAAATGTTGAAGGAAGTAATAAAACCTTTTAAAAATCTCTATTTAGACTTGATTTTTACACAGTGTTTAAGTTCTATATAAGTTTACATGAAAGGAAATGAAGAAAGCAGTGGTAGGGCTTGGTGGATAGACAATTAATTGTCCATAGATAAGTAAATGACTCGTGAGCTGGACCAAATTACTTGGTTTCAGCTGCTATGCCTAACTCCCAGGCTATCCAGTGTATGGGAAAGCCAGGTTGAGCAGGTCTGCAAGGTACTTTGAGTATCACAGAAGAAAGAATTAAGATTTAAGAAATAAGAATTTCGGGCCTGCTATTATTTCATCAGTTAGATTAAAATAGGCATTATTGCTGACTTGAGGGTAAAAACAGACTGCTCCAGCAGGTGACCCAAGAGGACTTCAAAAGGAACTTCTTTCGGTCTTGGTTTGGAATTATTCCTTTCCTTCCTGGCATTCTGTTATGGTAGGAGTGAATAAGCAGCAGAAGTAAGGAACTTTATGAAACATATTTTCAGGAGTTCCAGAATTTACACTGATCCTGGGCATGCAAACAGTTGAAGAAATAACTATAAAGATTAGGTTCAAAGTAATTGGCAGTAATCGGTTCTCAGTTCAAATAGTTTTCAGTGTTACGACTGACCTTTCCATGACATTAAGTTCATTCTCTCAACGGCCAATTATGCCATCACCTTTGGGGCACTTTGGGCCCCCATAGACCAGGTGCAGTGTAAAGAAAACAGCTCAGCATCTGGCCCTTATTATCCTTTTTGTCATCCAGGCATCACCAAATGTTCCCATCTGTGTTTAGGCCTGACCACTCATGCAATTTTTATAGTAGCGAGTGAAAATAGTTTGGAAATTTCCATCTTGAAGGCCAACACCTCATGGAAAACTTTGAGAAGCATTTTATTTATTAATAGAAACTCAGTATATTAACGTTCTTAGTATGTATTTTTTGTAGCTTTTCTATTTCATTAAATAGATTATCCTTTTAAAAACTACTTTTCTGCCAGGCAGGGAACAGGTAGAAATTTAATGTACTCAATGCACAAATTAGTGTATATTAAAAACAATAACCTTTTATTATTAGTGTGCATGTAGTGTAGAAGATAAATTAAATAAAAATATTAAATAAAAACATGCCTGCCATTCAGAGATCACTACTATTAGCACTCTACTATTCTCCTGGAAAATGTTTCTAAAAGTTAAAAAATATATAATAAACATTCATAATAAATATATATATATTCGATATATAAATATAACCAAATTAATTTAAATTTAATATGTAACCCAACTCAAGATGTTTTTTAAACCTTATCTGATAATGTTTTGCCTCTTTGAGAGTTAGATCAAATTGGCACTTACAAATAGGAAAGACAAGACACAGTCTGATTCCTAGAGGGCAGGAGTTAAGAATACATAGTAAGCGCAGTTCTTTTTCTCTGTCATGTCACCTGTTCAATATACAGAGTCTTCATAATCACCACTGGATAGTTAGAGTAACTGACCTTCAAAATATAATAGAGAGTGTACTGGAGAGATTTAGGCAGAAATGTTTTCAAATTCTCATAAGCCAGAGGTCTCTTAATAAGAAAATAAGTGTTGCTGTCAGCAGCAGTTATTGAATCTGGTAAAGCCTTACACTCCAGAGAGTACCCAGTACCAGTTATTTCCTCCTGAGAGGGCCTCTCAGTGATATGTAGGTATATTGAGGATGACCCCTGGCGAGGCAGGAGTGCAAATGGGGTTGCCAGGTTGCAGGACCTCTCCCTACATGCTTCCTCTCCAGGGTCCTCCAAGGCCACAGAGCTACATTGATATCAACCCTGGGAAGCTGACCTAAAAAAGACTTTTTAAAATATTATGGGCCCTTTGAACTCTTTTGTGGGTAGACTCTCTCTGAGACTAAGGTTGTTCTTCGAGCGTTGGTGGGGCAAGGAGATGGTGTTCCAGTACAGTTGTCCAGAGCAGAGAATACTCAACAGTGGTGAGGCTCTTTAGGCCCTCTAAGCCAACAGACTCTGTCACGGCCTGCCCACTTCCAGGCTGTTCTGGAGGCACACCCCATACCTAGTAGGAACCTCTAGAAGTATGGGAGTATACGTTAAACCCAAAGACTCCCTTGGGTGTGAGCTAATTGCTTTTGTATTACAACAAGGAGATTCCTATTATTTCTTGCCCCTCAACCCTGGGAAAATTATTAAACATTGATCAGATGCTCACATGGAAAATTACAGATCCATGATTTTACAAAGGAGAGTGAGTTATTAAACATTGATCAGATACTAACATGGAAAATTACAGATCCATGATTTTACAAAGGAGAGTGAGTTAAAGTGAATCTTATATTGCTGCTATAAAATAATCTACAAAAAGGAGAGTAAAAAAAGCAGAAGTCATTAGAAACTCATGTTGTCTAATAACACAAATTATATTTATTGTAAAGGGGGTAATATGTTGTTATTGACGTGACTAGAATTCAGGTGGAATTTGTTAAATTACTTAAAAAAAATAAACTTCTAGGGGTGCCTGGGTGGCTCTGTCAGTGAAGTGTCTACCTTCGGCTCAGGTCATGATCCCGGGGTCCTGGGATCGAGCCCTGCATTGGGCTCCCTGCTCAGGCGGAAGCCTGCTTCTCCCTCCCCCACTACCTCTGCTTGTGTTCCCCCTCTTGCTGTATCTCTCTCTGTCAAATAAATAAATAAAATCTTAAAATAAATAAATAAATAAACTTCTAATTTTGTTATTATTATTTTGTTCTTGTTAAAGATTTTATTTATTTATTTGTGTGAGAGAGAGAAAGTACAGAGGGAGACTGAGAGGAAGAAGCAGACACCCCACTGAGAAAAGAGCCCAATGCAGGGCTCGATCCCAGGACCCTGAGATCATGACCTGAGCCGAAGGTAGATACTTAACTGACTGAGCCACACAAGCGCCCCTACACTTTTAATTTTAGAATAGTTTTAGATTTATGGAAAATTTGCAAAAATTATATGTAGGGATCTTGTATATCCAGCATCCAGTTTTTCCTATTCTTAACGTCTTACATTAATATTTATGCTGATAGTATATTACGTTTGGCACAACTATTGAACCAATATTGATACACTATTATTAATTAAGTCCATATTTTATTCAAAATTCCTTACTTTTCCCTAATGTCTTTTTTTCTGTTCCAGAATCCTTTCCAGGATACCAATTACATTTAATCATCATGTGTCCTTAGTCTCCACTTGCCTGGGACAGTGTTTCAGACTTTCCTTATTTTTGATGACCTTGACAGTTTTGAGGAGTACTAGTCAGGTGTTTTGTAGGATGATCCTCAATTTGGGTTTGTCAGATGTTTTTCTCACAGGCAGCCCAGAGTTACAGTTTCTTGAGAGAAAGACCACAAATGTAAAGTGACATTCTCATCATATCCTATCAAGGGCATATGCTGTCAACATGACTTAATCACTGATGGCATTAAGCTTCATGACCTGGTTGATGTAGCATTTGTCAGGCTTCTTCAATATAAAGTTACTTCCCCTACTCCCTTCCATATGTACTCTTTAGAAAGTAAAAGCTTACATTTAAGGTGTGGGGAGTTATGTTCCACTTTCTTGAAGGGGCATTATCCTCATAAATTATTTGGAATTTTTCCTCTACAGGAGATTTGTCTATTCTTTTCCATTAATTTATTGATGTAATCATTTATTTATATCAGGCTGAACTCATGGATATGTATTTTATACTTTGGGTTGTAATCTGATACTACTTTATGTATTTTCTTGCTCAAAATTTTCCAGCTTTGGTTATTGGGAACCCTTTCAATTGGCTTTTATACCGTGTGTGTGTGTGTGTGTGTGTGTGTGTGTGTGTGTGTTTGTGTGATTTTAGCACTTCCTTACTTTCTGGCACTACAGGATATCCCAAGCTCATCTTGTATATTCCCTGCCCAGCCCTAGAATTGGCCATTTTTCCAGGGACTCGGGGTTCCTTTTATCGTACAGTAGTATTAGACACAAAGGTCTGGGTGCTGGTGTGCTCGTTCCTACTGGGGTGTGTTACTCCTAAGTGATCTCAACTTGGAAATACATGATTGTATATTGTAAGGAGAAAGACTATCTACCCTCCTAGGTTTGATTATTGGGGTCTATGAAATCAACTGGCAATAGGAAGATCAACAGGAGAAAATGTATACAAATTTATTGTTATTAAATGCATAGAAGTATCACAGGAATAAAAAGTGAATACCCGTGCATATCAGTGAGATTTGAGAACTTATATACTTTCGTGATGGAGGGGAGTGGGGATGTAGGGATTTAGGAGGCAGTAACATGATCTTTAGGGGAGATGAATGGACTGTTTGAAGAATAGATAGGAGGGAGGTATGGTTTATGACAAAGTTTGTTTGGGTGTGGTGTCGACTTCTAGTCTCCTCTCTTGTGATAAGAGTTAATGTTCCCTTGGGGGTTGGTGAAACTCCCAGGCAGGTTATGACAATCAAGTTCCTTTTGGAGGATCTGTCTTTAGGCAGATAAGGGGAGCTCAGAAAAAGCCTCTCCCTTCTTTTGCTATTTGTCAAGTGACTTCAGTTCAAAATAATCAATGTACCAAAGTGGCACATTTTGGGGTGGCATCTCATGAACTCCTTCAATACATATGCCATATGTATACACACACACACATCTATACTTATTTCCATATCTTTTTAATCTGTATCTATATTAAACTGAAGATGAGTTCATACTGATGTCCCTTGTTCTGTATTTAAAGGAAAAAATTGGCAACAGATGGTGTCTCACAGCAAGTATTATTTCAGTCTTGCTCTGATTGTATGTGCCAAATCTACTAAAAAAATCGTTGTTCATTCTCTGGGCCTCCTCTGAAGATCAGATTGCAGTGAAAAGCACGTTTCTGCTGGGAAGAAAGCGCTGCATTGGACTGGAAGTGCAGTAGGCGTTAGGGGAAATAGAAGAGGCAGGCAGGTGCTGCAACAGTCTTGCTCTTTGACTAGATGCCAGCGGAGATACACAGTATCCAACATGGATATGCTTTGAGGCATCAGCGTTATTATTTCCCCTGGTATGAACATTTCTGACAGTCACTGATGAAGAGAAGCGACTCACCTGGTTGAGGTAGTTTTAGTAGCGGTTTGTCTTACTTGACTTGGCAGAGCTGAAACAGGAGCACCTAGCACTAGTAAATGTATCAGTCAGGTGCCTGTGATTTAAAACTAGTATGAAAGCTCAGGTCTTTTTGAGTCTGAATCTTTCTGCATTGCATAAATAATGTCTTCTTTGTTAGTCTGGGGCCTTTGCAAGCCAAGTTAGTGGAAAAAAGCCATGCCATCACACTTGGGTGTCAGCGATATGGGAAGGGGAGGAAAAGCACAGTATGTTTCCGTGACGGTGGGATGTGATTGTGATGATCAGGGAGCCAGGCGTGGAGCTCTCGAGAAATGTTTCTTACAACTTGAAAAAGGGAGAAATGCCTGAGGAGAACTGTATTTGGCCAACATCAGCTCTATCTGAGCATCTTATAAAAATACCTGAAAGCATAAATTGACAGTTAAGGAAAATGTGGGAGAACCAGTTTTGAAATGCACGAGGAGATGGCACGAAAGATATGCCATAGCTTATTATAAAACATTCATGTCTGTAAACATTTGATTTGAGAAACTTCCACTTTTCAGGTAGGGGGAATTGTTTGAAAGAAAAGGAAATAAGAAAGAGGAACCCAGGATGGAACAATGTAATTGAAGACTTGCTAAAATAAAGACTAGCTAAGATCATACTATGCTTTTAGCATGTTTTCATGACTAAAAAGACAAGACTTTATGAACATATTAATATTCTTGTAAGCACTACATATTAATAGTGTTTGCTGGCTTATACTATCTAGCTATACGCAGAATGCATCCATGTGTATTAGTAGGTACAGGATTTTTTATATGAGAGTATGAATATACAACTATATTTATCTTGGTGAAACATTTCTAGTGTGTATTGAAAAGTGACATAACATAACAGACCAATGGATTAGTCTGAAATTTCACTTCAAAATCAAAGTAAGATAATGCTTGTGATTCTATAAACATAGCTTAATACTCTTGGCCTAATGCAATTGGAGTAAAACAGAAAAGTATTTTTGGAATTGATTTCATTTTGTGAATTGTTCAAATCCACAGCAGAATTGTCCATGCATTGGTGAGTGTAATTGTGCACCTAAGTTTACTAAGGCAAAGGAGCAACAGAAAATGCATGGTATTGTAGTAAGTAGATGTTTAAAGTAAACATAGAATCTCATTAAAGAAGATGTTGTTGCCTAGAACACATTTATTTCATTTTTGTTTATCAACTCCTTAGGTTTTTCATTCCTTTTTTTTAATGGTCATTTTGATTCATGAAGCACTTAGTAGTTGACCCTAATAAGAGAACTCAAAAAGATTTCAATCATGAGGAATTGGGATCACAGCATAGAATTTCCTTGTATTTATCAATCTCTTGCCAACAATAAAATAGATCAGGCCTTTTATGGCTTTCAATGTATGAGCTTTCCATGGATAGTGAAGAATGTCCTCTCTGACGTATGACTGTTTATATTTAATAATAATGACCAGTATTTATTGAAAGCTTGCTATGTGTAAGGCACAACAAAGAGATATACAATAATTTACTTAATCATAACAGTTCCCCCATTTTACAGATGAGGATCTTGGAGTTTTGAAAGATGTAGGTATGACTTATACAAACTGTACAGTTAGTCAATAGCAGAACCAAGTCTTTTCTTTTTTTTTTAAGATTTTATTTACTTAACAGAGAGAGACAGCGAGAGAGGGAACACAAGCAAGAGGAATGTGAGAGGGAGAAGCAACCTTCCCGCCGAGCAGGGAGACCGATGTGTGGCTCGATCCCAGGACTCTAGGATCACAACCTGAGCCGAAGGCAGACGCTTAATGGCTGAGCCACCCAGGTGCCCCAAGAACCAAGTCTTAAATTCAGGTCTGACATAAAGAGATCTTTTTATCTGAAAGTTGGTTTGCATATTGTTCTAATATTTTCATATAACCAAAGGGGGGAATCATGCCTAAACACTGCTGTAGTTTTAATATGTAACTGGCTTACGGCTACTGTCTTGCTTGATCTTGCTACCTCCTAAGATTCCAGGGATAAAAATAGCAGCTAAAATTATACTTAGGGGCCCCCAAAATATTCTGGGCCAAGACTGGAGAAAGCCCTTTTCAAGTAACTACTCAATTACCAATTCCGACTGCTGAGAACTTTTGTGTTAAAATTAAATAGGAAAGTCATGATTAGGGCCAAATCTCCAAATCATAACTCTGTTGTAATAGTGTGTTGGGGTTGGGGAAGATACGGTCTCTTTACAAGTGAGTTCTGCTCTGCCGTTGAAAATTTTATTTTAAACATGCTCCAAAAACTTGAGAATT
Source organism: Ursus arctos (assembly GCF_023065955.2). Taxonomy (NCBI): domain Eukaryota; kingdom Metazoa; phylum Chordata; class Mammalia; order Carnivora; family Ursidae; genus Ursus; species Ursus arctos. The sequence goes on along the minus strand of NW_026622775.1, from coordinate 7,396,580 downwards.
AAAACTGCTTTGGTACTTGGGAAAGAGGCCAGAAAATACAAAACTGCCTTACCTACCTCTAGGCTTGAACATACCCCAGCTTCCAAGACACACCCTAATGACGGTTTGTCCTGATGTCTTGTGAGGCCCTATCTGAGGGATTTATTAGCTTATAGTTGATCTAAGCAGTTTACATATACAAAATCTCATGGATTTCGTACTCCTAGTTTTAAGTAATGGACTTTTCTGTCAATTATTTGTTCACTTGTCCCTAGTAGCTTCAAGCCTTTGCTGAGTCCTGGGCATAATGTTTAGTCGACTAAAACTTTATCATAACTGAAGACCTGAATCTCACAGAAGCAGGCAACACAAAAGACTAAAGGCTCTACCACTGTTTTTTTTAAAATCCATCTTGACCAATGAGTTTATGATTTAAATTAGTCATCTTCATATTGTACTCTGAAGAGTGGGGTTTTTGGAAGTGACTCAGGTAGAGTGGAGGGCAAGGTGAGAACAAAAGAGTCCACAGCGGATGCTGTGTTGGACAGCTCAGATCCTCTCTTCAGAGCCACGGGATTTACTCTGTGAACTGCTGGGAGTGGTGCCAGATGACAGGCCCCAGCTGTCAGCTCTCTCTGGGAATTGCTCTTGGCTGAACAGCTCCCCTGTCCCAACACAGGTCAATGCTTAAGGGCTGTCTCTGTTGAGGGCACCTCATAGAGTCACTGAGGCCTTGCTGTGACTGTATTGCATACCTCCCTTTGTTTAATCTTGTTTCTTTTACTTCCTTCACAGTTACTGATCCCAGAGCACTCCCTAATAAACTTCCTGCATGCTAATTTCTTCTGAGTCTGTTTCCCAGGGAACTGGACCTACAGCAAAATCAATTATAGTAGCTCTGCTTTTATCGTTTATAAATATTGGCTGTTCGTGTAAGATTTTGCTGCAAACCAAACTAAAAATCTTTGAAAGCCACTGACCTAATGTTTAAACAAGTGCTTCACCTTATATGAAAAATCATTCTTATAGTTTTGTGCAAGACCAATTTATTTATGTTAATCCTTCCAAACTAACAACTAAGCCGTGTGTTTTCCTTTTGTAGATGTTTCTTCTTAGCCTTTATTTGTATGTTGCATTTACATACATACTCATGTGCCTATTAAAGCTGAAAATACATTAAATAATGAAATCATAAATATTTTGATATTACATGTATAAAACCAAGGAACTATACAATAGAAGCAACTGTAGCAGACCAGAGAAGGGCATCCAGAAGATGACACACATATTCAAATGTTGATAGGATTTTTACATATCCCATGCCCTACCCTCAAAAAATAACTCTTAATATTTTGTCTTAAAACAGCTATGGTATAAATAAGGATATTGTATATAGAATTTTCATTCTTCTGTTAAAAAAAAACCCTCACATTAAAAAATATACCATCAACCTAGCCTCTTGTAATAACGGAGTAAACCAGTAAGAGAAAAGGACTGTGGTCTTATGATTAAATTCATTGTATTCTGTGGTGCACTGGAAAGCTATCAAGGAAATTTCCAGCTAATTAAGTTGCTGAAAGGCTAAATGATAAAACTCTTAACTGCTGAAAAGATAACTCAAATTTAATAAGCATGTGTATGATTAAGTTCTGGATTTTAGCAGGTCCCTGCAGAGCTCATTCAATAATTCTAACTTACACAACAGTCAAGGCAACAAAGGAGAAATACAGTTTGGAGGCAGAGGCTGATCCTGAGCTAGGTTTTCCTACACTGTCGCCTGGGAAGCCATACACACATCAGGCCTTAGCTTCCTGCTGCAGCATTAGGGATGATTCACTCAGGTATGTTGTTGCTTTGGCAATTTCCAAAGTTGGTGTGGCAGCAACTAACTGATACACAGAACATGATATAGAGAGTCAGAAGAGAGACTCAGGATGCAGGGTTGTGAAAGAGTATTATTTATTGGAAAAAATAACAAAGTATATATATACATGTTATTTAACATATATGATCTGGGTGACTAGAACATTCTAGTAGTGGATTTATTCTGTAGTCTGAAATACCCAAGCTTAGATACTTGAGAATTCCTGATCACAACTTTTGAGTTTTTTTAAAAAATTAAAATTTAGTAGATAAAAATCTATTGAAAAATACTGGAAAAATATGAAATTTAGGTAGCATCAATGACCACATGTATTCTAAAATATTCTTTCTGGAGAAATAGTGATTTCATTAAGTACAACACTGAAAATACATATAGTCTCCTAAAAATATGCAAGTGTATGGTAATAATACTGTATATGCAAATAATAGCAATATTCTTCCATCAAATGTGAATAAACTTTATAAATGATAACATATACATCAATTCAATTTCTTTATGCATTATAGACTAATATTTTTGGAGTGAAAGAACTCTAAAACGCAACCAATGCTAAATCTTTGTTAATGCACTATAGGGAGTACATGAATAAATGAAGTTGATTTATTAATTTACCAAATATTTTGAGCATATATTATATGCCAGGCATTGTTAGACAATGCAATTTATGAACTGCATAGACATGTTCTCTGCCTTTGTGAAGCCTATTGTCTAAAGGAGGAAGCTGACAGGGGTGCCTGTATGGCTTCGATAGGTTGGGTGGTGGACCCCTGGTTTCGGGTAGTGATCTTGGGTTGGAGGGATCGAGTCCCGCCTCAGACTTTTCTGCTCAGCATGGGCCTGCTTGGGATTCTTTCTCTCACTCTCCCTTTGCCCCTCCCCACTTGAGTGGGTGTGTGTGTGCGCGCACTCTCTCTCTCAAATAAATGAATAAATCTTAAAAAAAAAAAAAGGAAGAGACTGACAAATAAGCTATTGCAATATAGCATGACAAGTACTGATAGGGGAAGTGCAGGGTTCTCTGAAAGCACATGAAATATCAAAACTGGACTTAACAGAGAAATTTTCCTGGGGGACATTATGTCTAAGGGTCTTAAAGCTGTGGATGTGTTCGTTAGTTTGGTGGGGAGGGGCTAAAGAGAGAAGCTAAAGCATATATAGAGTTCTGGAAGTGAGTAAGCATGTCTCACAAGGAACTGAAAAAACAAATTCAGTAAAGCTGAGTGTTGGAAAGGGACAGTAGTAGTACGAAGAGATGATGTACACAAGAACCAGTTCTTGAGGGGCCTTTAAAACATACTAAGGAGTAAGCACATTATCATAATGGCAACAGGAAGCCATTGAAAAGATTTAGGCCAAGGAGATCAGAGTTATGATTTAAAAAGATTATGTTGACTGTATTGTGAAAAATGAAGGCAGGGGAGACCAATTAGGATTCTATGAAAGCAATCCAGGGAGTTGATGGTGGTATGAACTAAGTTAGTGATACTGGGAATCAAGAGAAGTGTAAAGTTTAAAGACATTTTTTAGGAAGTAAAATAGACAGGACTCGGTGACTGGTATAAGTGGGCAGTGTAGGAGACAACCGTCATTTACTGAGATTGGAAACATAGGAAGAAAAAAAAGGTTTGGGAGAAGGATGCTGAGTTCCTTTTTATTTTGGGTATACCAAACCTGAGGTACTAAGGGACAAGGAAGTACAAATGCTGGGCAAGCAATTGAACATACGGATTTTATATTCTGTATGGTGCTCTGAACTGGAGATACCAATTGCAGAGTTGTTAGTATGAAATGTAACTGAAACCATGGGAGTGGACACATTGTCCTCAGCAATGTGTAGGGTGGTGAGAGAATAGGCTGTGTTCTCCTTATATTCTCCTTGGCCAAGTCTATTACTAGAAGTATTAACAGGTATGAAAGTCTTACTGTTTTCTCTTCTTTGACCTTTTGAGGCCATGAGTTGACAATAAAAACATTTAAAATCACCTGAAATCAGTAAACATTTTTAAAATAACTGTTAAATATAATCTACAAACCACACAAACAGCCCTTAATTGCTCAAAATCTAGCTTTGACTATTTTGAGCTTTCTACTTTACAACAAATCTTCACTTATGCTGTAATTTGCCTTCCATCAGTTCTGTAACTGTTAATTCCTGATAACTGGAACAATGGATTTGCAGCTCAGTGACAGCCCAGAGAGATTTTCAAAACGTGATGACGTAGAGATGTGTTGGTCAGAAAACAACCATAATTCATAATTCCCACATGGAAAAGATCCAAATACAGTTTTGGATGGGTTGATGGGGACTTGCCTCAATATGCTTCCTTTTTGGTCTATAGAAGTCAAAATGGGCATGTGGCCTCTAGGATGGCTAATAGGTGGCGTGCTGGTATATGTTCAACAACTGGCTTGCCAGGAGAAAAGAGCCCTGATTTGTTGTTTGCCGCTTTTGATAGTGTAAATATTCCCCTCAGAGACAATTTCAGGCTACCAAATGATGCCACTGAAGGCAGACTGGGGAAAAAAGGTATATAATGTGTTTTGCAAGTCAGGGCAAGCTGGCTCCGGCACACTACTAGACCAAATATGATTTGACTGGTGGCCAGGAATAGGAAAATACCTTGCATATCACAGCTTAAGATATGAGAGGACTGAATTCCACAAAACTCTGAGTTTCTGCTTTAAGGAAAATTGACTTATTCATCTCTGGCCAGTTTACTTGTACATTTTAACCTTTTCCATTTGAATTGAGAGCTGTGGTATGAATGATGTACATACAATAATCTAATAACCTTCACAATATAACTTCTATGTCCTTATTCCTAAGGAATAACAGTTTCTAAAATTGGCTCGTATCTGAGATTGAAATGATTGAGAACCATTTTCCATTTAATTCCTTACACTGTGAACCAAAGAAATGACCAGTTTCTTTTCATTTCAGGGTACAAGTATAATCTACATTCTAATATATTTCATAAAAGAAAATATATTATTTCCATCAAATAAACAAAGTTTGTTTTTTCCCCATTGTTTCCCCTTAAGGAAGCAATTTGATAGTATAGTGCTCTAACCAATAAAAAATTCAGAAAGAATAGCAGCAAAATATCTCTTTATGTGATTTAATATATACCCTATTAACAGCAGTGTGAAGATACATAGTACTGACAGTATACTTTAAATAATTACTGTTTAAACTTACTTTAAAAATCTTTTTCAATATTAGCACTGGTGGAATTAGAGCTATTATTATGCATACTGTATCTTTTTTATATTCCAAAGGAAAATTAAAATTCTTGGTAGCATTAGAAAAGAATGCACTTCTTAATATTTGATGTAGATATACAAAATCTCATGACTTCCATTAAAAATCTCACAATTCTGTGCACAAATGAAGACATCTTTTCAAATAACTTGCCCTATGCCAAATTCATAAAGGTTTCTATAAAAATATTTCAAACCCAATAAAAACACAATGGTATACTACAAAGTCCTTTCCTTTTTGTCAAACTTTAAAAGGTCTGTATTTATACAAATCCACAGTACTTTTTAGTGCCCTCTGATTGGTATTTTTGTTCAGGATTATCTGATTTTAGAAATCTAAGTTGAACATTTTTCATCAGTTTTCTGCTTCAGCATGGAAGACACTGAGAACTTAAGAGAATAAATTTTTTAAACAGGACTGGGTACAAACTTTACAAAGCAGAATATTAAACACTTTATACACTGTAGTTACTGCCCTGCCAAAGATAAAAATACCCCATTGTCCCATTTTCCTCTTATTTAACTTCAATTTCTAGATAATTATCTTTAGTATCCCTCCTTTGTCTGTATAGAAAATCTCTGAGACGCAAGTGTACAGGTTTTAGTTTCTTTAACCAAATCCAGAATATCACTAAGCCATTTTCTATTATTAAAGTGTATTTAAAGAAATGCTTATTTCAATATAAAACCCCAAAGTGCTAAATTAAAACACATTAATAACATGACTGGCCAATTACTGACGTGGCTTTAGCCTTAGAGGAATATTATTACAATTGGCTGTTAAATTTCAAACTTAAGCATTTAGTTTTATACTGTAATACTGTACTTTCCAATACAGATGTCAAAGAAAATGAGCTGATTTTTTTTTCTTTAAAGGCATAGTAAAATATTTCAGCCATAATACAAATCAATTTTTGGGAAAAAAATCCATGCCAAGATAGGAAATAGATTTTTTTAAATCTTAGAATAATTGTTATAAAAGAACTATAAAATGTAAATTTCTGGAAAAAAATACATGGAAAATGTCTCTCTAGAAAAAAAATACACAACTTGTTAAGTACAAGAAAATACAGCATTACCATGGGGTGCAGCCAGCAATGGACGTGGCTTATGAGACTTAAAAAATTCACAAAAGGTAATTAGCACCAAAATTGTCTAAAACTTCAAATGATATACTGAAGTGATTCCAAGCCCAAATATTACATTATAAAAAAGTTACATTTAACTTTCATCAGCCATAATAAACACATCCTTTTCAATCTTTAGAAAATGTGCTAGCTTTACTGATTTTCATCACAATATTAAGGTAGTGTATAGTAATTATCATTTATATTGGTTTGGGCTGAGCAGGAACAATAGATATTCAAATTATTTCCCAAATAATAAGGGGTTATTTGGTGGGTATGGGTGGGGACAATTCTCCCATTAAAACTTTTTTTTAGGTCCTTGTTTCATCCTTTTTCTTCTAAAATGTTTTATTGGAATTCTTTACAAGATCTATATTGTCTCGTTTGAATGCCATATCCTGTTATTTTCCCTGCTCACTTTTTGGTGGTGTTAAGATTTGGCATGCGAATAGGGTGGGGTGTTTAAAAGTGGGCACAGATCACAGTAGTAAAACAAGACTTTTGAATAAGCTACAAAATGTCTATTCAACCCTGTTATAATCAAGAGTTGAGTTTAATTTTAAACAACATCCACTTATAAATTTAATTACAAAACAGCACGCAATTTGAAACAAGGCAAACTTTTCGGCTTTCATGTAGTGAAATATATAACTTCACCAATCACATGTATGGCTACCAAATGTGAAACAACAGCTTATTCAGCCATATTTTACTGCTGCACATAAATAATGACAAGGCAAAGAACAGCAACTAGTCCAAGGGCTTGTAGGCCAAGGAACCACAGCATAATCCAAAAGAAAATGACTATTACTGGTTCCACAATTCGCTCTCCAAAATACATCCTTGTGAAGCCCATCTCGATGAGGCTTTTGTTCAATTCACCAAAAAGTGTTCCCATCTTTTTGTAGTCATCTCCAACAGGCTCGCCAGTGTGGTTTTGTGACTCTTCAATATCCTTTAAAACAAAAACAAAAAAAACCAGAAAACAAAACATAAACATAAAATGAGATATAGGTGAAGGTCCCTAAGAATAACGACTATCTTATCATTCTCCCGAAATACTGGGCATAATTCTGATAATCAGTCAGTAAATATTTGGGAATGTTTCTTTTGATTAACATATAGAACAACTATGTCTGTGTCCACCTTTCAAGAATATGGAAAGCAACGGATTTATTGATTTCTGTAGAATCAACACTGGACTCTCAACTTGCAGAACACTGATTTATAAGATTAAGGAAGGAGCTGATTCATTTCCATTCATTTTCTAGTTTCCTGGGCTTATAAAAGACAGCTGCTTAAATGAGGAATCAGGTTTGTATTGCCCTTAGATAACTTCACCATGACTTCAAAATAACTTTTCTACCAACCTCCTGTTTTGAGGCAGTGACCCAGATTACTCTTTCTTGTGTAAGTAAGCTTTTTCGTCCATTCCCTTGACACTGAGACTTTAAGGAACCTAGCCTCAGCTGACTTGAGCAAGTCTTGTTGCGAGTATTGAGCATTCCTCAGCCATCACTGCTGTGATCTTTCAGGTTTAGCCCTGGCTAAGGAGACCTCAGTGTAGACCCTTGTGTAGTTTCTTGTCCAAATTCTGGAAATGTCCTAAGTGTGTCTTATTAATCTCATCAGGAGAGACAAATAGTTTTTAAATAGGAGTAATTTTGTACAGTAAGTCCAAAAGTCCACTTAGAAGTCAGCTCCTAAGAAAATGTCCATCATATACATACCAAAAAAATGTTTACTATTTCTATTACCTCTCAGTCTTATTTTAAGTAAGGCCTTCATGCCAGTTATTGTGTTACTGTCTCTTAGCTTGAAATCAGTCCTTGGAATTCTAGGAACATTTTTGGCTCCTTGCTAGTCTCTGCCAATAGAGGGACTAATGAGACACTGCACAGCTGGAGAAGGAAAGGGATTTGTTCTCGTTTGCTTCTGATGGGTTCGTTGGTACTGTCAGTTTTGCTCTAGCAACAGTTCTTTGCCCTGGTAGTAGTAATTTCTTCCCAGTAGCAGCCACTGATTTCAATTTGGGGATTTCCCAACACTTGCAGAACCAATCTCAATGTGCCTTCTTGAGACACTAGATCCAACTTGTGGGTGCCTATTCCTCAGCTATCTTGTTCTTAGTTTTATGGGATCCCCCCTCTGAGTGCAGAGACACCGGTATTGGGCGAGCAATGATGAGTTCTTGAAAGTCTGAGTTTCAGCTCCACAGGGCCTTTCCCTCATCTTCTCAGTTTTAGTAATTCCACCCCTTTTCTTTGCTGCCCCAGGCTGAGAAGTGGGGGCTGGTTCCAGTTGTTGTTACCTACATGATTTTTAAATTTTAGCGTACTTTGTGATCCCCTGGAGGGCTTGTTACAGCACAGGTAACAAGGGTTTCTGATTCACAAACTGGGGCTAGGGCTTGACGTCAGAATTTGCATTTCTAACAAGTTTCCAGTTGATGCGTATGATGCTGGTCTGGTGACCATCATTTGAAAAATGATTGCCTTAGTGTTTTCTTTCTGTCCTTTCCATTCTTCAACACCTAATGAGCAACTCTTTAAGTTAAATTATCTTTGTTGAAATCATTGATGAAATTTCTCCTCACTAGACCCTAATATAGTCACAAAAGAAAAACTATGTCATGTAGGTGACATAGTTGTCTGACCATAATTTATTAAACCTAATTGGATTTAGGAGTCATGACTGAAATCAGTAATTATTTACTGAATACCTACTAGCTCATTGTAGGTGCAAGATGGAGAATTATTCATATAATAAAATATTTTAGGTATAGGGTTTGACATAATAAAAAGTAAGTATTAAATACCATTAAGCGTGCTGTCTATACCAGAGGAAAGTAAACTTAGAAGACAAAAGTCACCTGTCAAAAAGAGTCAATGAATTTGAGCACGTTTTGAGGTACTCTTCAACTTATGAATCAAATTTAGATTCCTTTAGTAGAAACCAAAGCTTGATCATTTCAATCAATGATATATAAATAAAAATATTTTTTCATTTTAAAAATGCCTTATTATCTAGTCCATATATATACAATTTAAAGTATATATTTAAGGAAAGAGGGAGTGAAAAAAATCTAATTTTTATTTGCAATAGCGGATAAAATGATTTTCAATAGGACTTTAAGGTGATCTTTCCCCATATAACAGCAATTTATGTAGAACACAGTGTCATTGATGAAGTAGTAGAAAGGTGAAACTTATTTGGGGCATCATTGTTAAGTCTATATTTTAAGTTTAAGCCAGAATTATTTTTGAATTATATTTACATATAATTTTAAAATTAGTTTTGGATTTGCATTTCTATCAAAAAAAGTAGAAAAAACAAAATGCTGTAGAGGGAGTTGAAATCCAGGGATTTCAAATCCAGGCTCCAGCACTTAAACTGATTGACTTTGACCAAATCACTTTCATGAGCTTCAGTTTTCTAATCCATAAAATGGATTTACATGATTCCTTTTGATCCTGATAATTTTCTCTTGAATTATAATTTGTTAACCTTTCCTTATTTTTGTGTTTCATTTCTAAACTAGTTTATTCCTCACTGATGTGCTGTGTTTGGGTGAATTTTATGTTTCTCAGCTTCCCATACTTTCATGTGCTCCATGATGATATTCTACATTATAAAAGAAAAAAAAGGGGCGCCTGGGTGGCTCAGTCATTAAGCGTCTGCCTTCGGCTCAGAGTGTGATCCCAGAGTCCTGGGATAGAGCCCCACATCGGGCTCCCTGCTCCGCTGGGAGCCTGCTTTTTCCTCTCCCATTACCCCTACTTGTGTTCCCTCTCTCACTGGCTGTCTCTCTCTGTGTCAAATAAATAAATAAAATCTTAAAAAAAAAAAAAAGAAAAAAATATCTTGTTCTTGCTTGAGATCAAGCCCTTTTCCTCTTTAGGACAGAACTTGAAGACTACTTATTTAGTTTGTAATTCTTCTGGTGCCTCACTTCCCTCTACTCCTGCAGTGTCTTGTATTGTTGATAATCATTTCTGGCCTCCTTTTTTCACTTGTTATTAAAGTTTTTTGTTTTCTTTTTTCCTTTTTCCAATTTCCTTTAATCTATGCACTCATTGTACATTGGGGTTTTCTGTTGTTACTGAAGATTTTTAAGACTTTTTTTCCCAGTATTTTTGTGGTTGTAGTACAAAGAAAATACCCTAATCTGATATGGTTCCTTCTGAAGATTCGCTTTAAATTTTTCTACAGACTGCTTGTGGGTTTTTCAGGAAAGAAGTAGGTGTTACAAGACTTAAATCAAAACAAGGAGAGCTAACTCCGAGGCCAAGTGAGGAGGCAGCAACGGATCACATCATCTCAGATCCTGAAAATACCTGCTGGGATTGAGACTGGAAGTGGAGGACCCAGTAAGGACTGGTCTGGGCAAGATGTGGCTGCTATAACTTGCTTCGTTTTTTAATATGAAAAACTTCAAGCACACACAAAATTAGAGAAAAATAGTACAACGATCCTCTGTACATCTATAATCAGATTCAATAATTACTAAAATTTTGCCACTTTACTGCAGCACTTCTTAATCTGGGCAATCTTAAGGAGAGGAAAAAGTAAAAATCATTAGAAGAATGCCTAAATGTGGTGTATCTTCCCAAATGAAGTTCTGTGGAAACATCCAAAATATCCAGCAAAGAATTAGATAGGTTTCAAACAATCCTAAAGAGAAAACATTGAAAAACATGGAAAAAAAAAATAGGCAGCATTTTTAAATCAGTGAGATTACAGTCAGTCTCATTACAGTATTTTCTATATCTACCCCAAATACCATAATTCTAAAAGATACAAACATTGGTGCACTGGTACATGTTAAGCAGTAAGCTTTGTCTGGGGTGGGAGTTGGGGTCGGTGGATTGTTTGCCAGTTGCATAGTTTTTTACAGTTTCTGTAGCCCGTCCTCCTGCCGTGGTCAATTTCAAGCTACTTACAACTACCTTGCAAAGCTCCTGAAAATTTAACAGTTGGCTCTTGAGGTCTGGTAGGAACTGCCATCAGTACTCCACTGTAGGTACGGTAATTGAGATAAACACCTGCATGGTTGTAATTGATTAGTTTGATCTCTCCCTTCTATCCATCAATTAGTGCGTTTAATGTGGGTTTTTTTTTTTTAAGTTTACCAAGTTGATAGGTTGGGATAGTTAAATAGAATTACTGCGATATAATATATTGCAATTAGGAAAATTGTATTAAGAAATACATTATGATTTGAGTAGTGGATAGGATAGATAAAACGAAACACATGTAATGCTACAAAACTACCACAATTAACAGAATTTTGCTTTTTCTGGTCTCATGCAGATATCAAAAGCGCATTCGGTTCGATAATTTTTATAAATTCTTATTTACAATAAAATTTAAAAAGCCTGGATGGCTTGTGAGGAACTAGTGCTCCTTCAATGCTCTCTAGCTACATGAATGACACCACCATCCATATGCCACATCCAAAGGCCAGAAACCGGAGGCCTTCATGACTCCTCCCATTTCCCCTCCCCTTTACATTTAGCTCATCAGCATATCCTCTTTATTTTACCTTCTAAATATTTCCTTATTGTGTATATTGCTATTCCATCTGCTGCTGTTAAAATAACCTATTAACATCTCTCGCCTTGACTATTCTAGAAGTTTCCTAACTGCTCTTGCCCCATATTCCTTGGCTCCCCTATAAGCTATTTACCACACTGCAGCCAAAGTGATCCTTTTAAATGCAAATCCAATCGCTCCACCCTGCTTTTAGGATAAAGGCCAAAATTTTTAACATGATCTATGAGGGCCTGCTTCCTCTGGCTTATCTCTGGGTCTCTGGCCTCATCCTGTCATCAGCCTCCCTCTTCCCTTTTTTGTGTTTCAGCCACATTGATCTTCAACTTCTTGAACAGGCCATGCTTTTGCCTGCCACAGATTTGCACATGCTGTTTTCTCTGCCTAGCACACTCTCCTCCCTCCCTTGCTCAGTTAATGCCTGCTCCTCATGTAGTCTCAGGTTAAGCCTCAACTCAATCTCATAGCACCATGTAATGCTCTTTCAATGTATTCTAAATCAGTGTAGCTGTGTGTGTGTGATTTTTTGATGAATGTCTCTATCACTGTACATGAGGATACAGACAATATCTATTTTTGCTGACCATTTATCCTCTAGTATCAGTATATAGCAGGGGCTGTGTTGGGAGTAGCAATACAAAGAAAGAGCTCAAGAAATATTTGTTGAATAAATGGAGAAAATTTATCATGTGTCTGGCAAGCACTGGAGCAGTATCTTGATAGATTTTCTACCTTGCTCACTTCTTGCCAAACAAAAGATGATCTTTTTTTCCCCAAGTATGTTTATTATAGTAATTTCAAAGCAATGTATAGATTTTAATGAGGTTAGCAGTATTTCTGTTTGGAAAATTATTAAGCATCCATTCCCTCTTTCCTCTTTCTTATTAGAACCTATTCCAGCCCACATTCCTCAGGTGAGGCAGACCCCACCTACAGCTCCAGATATGACAAGTCTTAAGAGTAATAAACTTCTCTTTACCAGAAGCTGGCTTTGGAAAGTGCATGTGATCCACTTTGGAACAATGACTTTTGTGGGTCTTCTTGGAAAAGTCTTCCTAGCTCTTCTGACACAACTTTGGAAAGTGATCCTTATCTTCTTCTATTTCTCCACATATAATCCTTTAAGCAAAGACAATTTATTGTATTTTTACCAGTTTTCTATTCCTGCTGTAAGAAATTACTATAACTTTAGTGGCTTAAAACAACCAAAAATTACCACTTTATTGTTCTGTAGGTTAGAAGTCATGTCAGCAGGATTGCATTTCTTTCTAGAGGCTCTAGGGAGAGAATCTATTCGCCTACCTTTACTAGCTCCTAATGGCTGTCCATATTCCTTGGCTCCTGGCCCACTTCCTCCATCTTCAAAGCCAGCAATGGTGCAGCTCTCCTGACCATTCTTCTGCAGTTAACTTTTCTCTCTGACCTCAGCAGGGAAAGGTTCTCAGCTTTTAAGGACCCAAGTGATTAGCTCTAGCCTAATGGGATAATCCAGGATAATCTTCCCATCTCAAAGTCCTTAAATTTAATCCCACCTGCAAAATCTCTTTGGCCATGTAAGGTATCACATTCACAAATTCTAAGGATTAAAATATGGACATTTCTGGTGAGGCATTATTCTGCCTACCACAACATTTTATTATACAAATTATTTCTTTATATATCTATTTCCTGTCACTAGCTTTGATAGGAAGGGCAAGGCCATTAAGGGCAAGAACCATGTCTTATAAATTTTAACATTAGTACTTAGTATATTGCACTGTGCCTGGCCTATTGTAGGCTCATAATAAGTATTTGTTGAACGAACAATAGAAGTATTTTACAATAACAATATGTTAGGCAACAAAACAAAACAAAACAAAAAACCCACAAAAAATAAAAAGTTACATATAACATCAAATATTTTATTTCTCCATGAGTACAGATGTGAATTTGTTCAAATATTTATAAATAAATTCTAGACTAGATTACAAGATATGGTAGCTGCTAGCTAAAATTTACATGCTTTGGGCGCCTGGGTGGCTCAGTTGGTTAAGGACCTGACTCTTGGTTTTGGTTCAGGGCATGATCTCAGAGCTGTGAGATCAAGCCCCCCCCCCCCCCCCCATCCACGCTGGGCATGGAGCCTGCCTGGATTATCTCTTCCTCACCTTCTGCCCCTCTCCCCACCACTCACACGCATGCTTTCCCTCCAAAAAGAAAATTAAAAAAAATTCACGTGCTCAGCTCAATTTGTAAACCATTGTATTTGAGGAGTAGCGAGTAATATAAACAGAGGAGTTCTTGAGTCCTTGATTCTCTCACATGTTTGTAATTTTTAGAGTAACAGTAATAAGTGGTAGTATTATCAATGATATAGTAGAAAAGCTAACACTGAGTGTCTACTATGTGCCAGGCACTGGCTTTACAAGCTTTATTTTGTTTGATCTTTCCGCAAGCTGTGGACACATTATTATTTTCCCTCATTTGCAGAAAAGGAAACTAAATTTCACAGGTATTAAATGTCTGGCCACTAACTTAGTAAGTGAAGGAGCTCTTATTCCAGAGACCACTCCATTAACCCCTATACTATACTCTCTCCAGTTATTATTATAATATTAATAGCTAATGCTGCTTAGTTTTCAGAGTAAAATTTTACATATTTGAATTCTGGAAAAAGAAAAGCTATGTAAACATGTTTTCATTTTTCACAGAATGAATACATGTAACAAAGTGAAACAAACATCGGCATCTTTTTTTGCTTTACGTCTTTTCTCACAGTTTACAGCATATCGAAAGTGAGTTTATCAAGCAAAAAATTACTCAAATTTTTATCTTATATAAAAATGTAAACAAGGCAAAGCTATTTGCAACAGTTCAGTGGATTTTTCACAGCCCTTTCAGTACTGACTAGATTCAGATTCAAATGCAGAAAAAAAGATTCCAAACAAGAATGCAGAGATATATTTGGCAGAAATGCAATAAGGCAATAACAACAAAAACACCCCAAAAACCAACCACACAAAACACTTCATACATAAAGTGGTACACCAGTGCAGAAATTCTGATGGTGCTTTTCCCTCTGTTCTAACATTAATCACTTTGTGTATTTGCCAAATTTTATTCTTTGTATTTGAGGTCCTGATGAAAGAACATTTGTCAAAAGCGTAGTTTCTTTCAAGATCATACAATAATGCTATGACATGCACACTGAAGTGTTCTTACCAAGATAGTGATATTATTATTATTTTTTGTCCACGATTAAAGACATACATAAAAATAAAGAGGTGTTATAATTGATTCAAAACCTTCTTAAAAGATACACAAAATTAATGATGAGAAATTAAAGGTGAACCCTTACATAATCATAGGATTTTTATGAGAGAAATAGCCTTAAAGATAATTAAAACAAAATCTCCTACTTTAAGAAACAAGGAATAAAAGGTTAAGTTACTCAGCCTGTTAATGATAGCACAGGCTTTAGAAGCAATTAGGACAGATTCAAATGTTGCTCTGCACACAAGGCAAATTACTTAAACACTGACCCTCAGTTTCCCCATGTATAAAAGGAACATAATAATACCTAAACCATAGAGTTGTTATACTAAAATGAAGAAATGGATAAAAAGCTTTTAGAATACACATACTAATCATTCACTATATGGTAACTATTATTATTACTATATTTTTGGTAGATTTATATCTTGTGATTTTTATTTCTATATTATTACTGTATTTTTGGTAGATTTATATCTTGTGATTTTTACTTCTCTTTCTATTGTACCATGTTGCTTGAGATAATTAATACCTTAGTGATCATCTTTCTCATGATAATTAAATTCAATTGTATTTTTCTTCAAGTGTTATGACAATTTAATTATATAGAAGGTGAGGTGGGATGTTTTCTATGGAACACACTTACGTATGGCACAATCTGTGTACACTAGTATGGCAAGACCTCTGTTTATTCACTTTAAGAGGGTACAGGCTACATTGTATAAACAGGCTTTTGCTGAGTAGGTGACAATTTAAAATGTACTTTCAACTGTTTTCCTGTTTCCAGTATTACACTTGCATTATTGCCCCGTATTACATGTGCAGTATTGGAAATCTGTTGGTTTTGCCTCTCTGTTATTTATTCCACTTTTTCCTGCTAGCAGCACCTTGATTTAACTTTGCAGAAACCATCTCCCATCCACTCTTAGTCCCTGTGTTTTGGCTGAAGATGTTTCCGGTCCTCAGTTCGAGGCCTAGCCAATCAGAATATTCCATTTCCTTGGACATATGGTTAGTTAAACAATGAGCATGTAACCCAAGATAGGCCAATGAAACACCTCTACCTAAGACTTTTGCTGCAACTATTAAAAAAGAGACAGTTTTCTTTCACTGCTATTGGTTAGCTGGTAAGATGCGAGCATCTTATTACCATAAGGGGAAAGCTTGCTATAAATGAAGCCAATGTAAAGTAAAGCCAAGAAATGATATAGTCAATACAGTTTCAACACCTGAATCCAGCTAGTGCATCCACCTCTGGTCTTTTTAATTACATGAGCCAATAAATTCCTATTTTACAAGATCTAGGGGGAGTTGAATTTTTGTCACTTGGAACCAAGAGTTCTGACTATAGATGATGATGATGACGACGATGATGATAAAAAATAACAGGTATTAAATGAATGTGTACTATATACTAGGTACTGTGTTAAGAACTTCACATTCTTTATGGCATTTAATCTCCACTTTTTACAGTAAGTATTGTTAATTCCAAGCCTGTGTTCTTCACTATAGTGCTCAACTACTTCCTCATTTTTTTTTTAAAGATTTTTTTTATTTATTTGACAGAGATAGAGACAGCCAGCGAGAGAGGGAACACAAGCAGGGGGAGTGGGAGAGGAAGAAGCAGGCTCATAGCAGAAGAGCCTGATGTGGGGCTCGATCCCAGATCCCCGGGATCACACCCTGAGCCGAAGGCAGACGCTTAACCGCTGTGCCACCCAGGCGCCCCTTCCTCATTAATTTGGATTCATTGTTACTAGCAGTAACTAATATGACAAATGTATTCATAATATTAAAAAACAGCAATTAATGGGGGTTATCCAAATGGACATTTTTAGATATAACTTTCTAAAAGTTGTTTTAAAAAACTACATAAGAACACATGGATAAATGTTATTGTACATATTCAGACAACACAAGATAATACAGGGTAAAAACTAAAATGCTGATTTCTCCTTGCTACTTTTGGTTGGCCTTCCCTAGCTATCAAGGAGAACCAGCCACAATAAAGCGAAACAAGAAAATCATAACTGGCTAGGTAAATTTATACATCTCAAGTATACATCTCAAGATGCATATCAAGCAAGAGGAAAATAATTTTTAAATAGCACATACTAGTCTGCGAATGGAGGTTTTTATTGAATGAATGACAGAACTAATAAATGAATCTCACTGCAAACTTCTCTCCTTTTATCTTGTTTATTCGACTATTCACACTGACTTAGTCCACTGATCTCTAACTTCTCTCAATCCACTAGCCCAGTCCATTCCTTTCTTCTCTATCCTCGTTCAGCCTGGGTTCTATGGCCCAGAATTTTGATAAAGTTTTAAAGTCCATTGCCTTATTGGGCAAAACCTTAATTTTAGAGGGACTTAGCTATTTTCTCCGCCCACACCTGAGTGGTACTAGAGAAAGTCGTAACATTGGGTATTTTGGTGCCACTAGGTTTTGACCATTAACCTCCAACAGATCTTCAAATACCCTGCATTCCTATTTCATTTCTCTGCTCAGCTCATTTTTTCTGCTCTCTCCACAGGCTATTTCAAACCTCTTCTCTCTTTCAAACCTCTGCTTCTCTCTTTCTCTATCACCCTCATCCAGCAAATCACCTGAGCTTCTACTTCTCAGGGAAAAGAGAAGCAGTCAGAAAAGAGCTTCCTTAACTTTGTGATACTAATTGTAACAACTACTTCAGTTTACGTCCCTCTTAGCTGCATTCTTTTTTGTTACACAAGAAATAAGGAAGTGTTCCCCTTTGTTCCAATTCCTCTTACCTGTATGTAGGATCTCTTCCTACCTTAGATTCTCCTTCTACCATTATCCTGTGTCATGTATATTCAATCTCTCCCTCTCAACTGGCCTCTCATCAATATTTATACATGCTTAGATCTTTGTCCTTTAATACAAGACTCCCTACATGCCACATCCTCTATTAGTTCTGTCTTGTCTTTTCTTCTCTTTCATAGCCCAACTGTTTGAAACAATTCACTTGGCTTGTTTCCATTTTTCCCCCCATGGTTATCAAGAACTGTAAGAGACCGACCTTTTATCCTACCTGCAAGTTAACAAATTAGCCTATCAGAGTGTCATGGATGCTGGCAGAAGACATAAGACTTTTGGGTTGGAGGCAATCGACATTATTACTCAGGCCACATGAAGCAGCATGGTTCCCTTTCATCCTGAGTCCCACAGGGTGACACAGAGTGGCACAGGCAGGTGCTGCAGGCAGTGGATTTGTATCACAGCTGAGGAGCTCTGAACTTCAAGAACTCTAATCTTTTATTATGGGCTACAGGCAAATGTACCTGACCTTTGTCCCCGGAGGGAGACATTATTTTTATTATACTGGACAGCAAAAAAATTTGCTTTCTGTTCCAGAAGGAGACAGCGTCCCTATCTTCCAAGTCTGTTCACTTAACAACAAATACCCTTGAGAAAACAGTCCTAAACAAAAGCTCTTAGGGCAAGAGATCCATGGAGAATTACTCCATTCGTTCACATCTCATCCTACTCCAGTCTGGCTCTGTCCCCATTACACCACCAAAATAGCTCTTGAAAAGGTTGCCAATACACTGTCATATCAGTAAATTAAATAGACATTTTTCAGTTCTCATTTATTTAAGTAGCATTCATGATGATCATTTTTTCTCTTCGTTTGCATTTTATGATATCATATTCTCCTGGTTCTACTTTAATCCATCTGGCTATGCCTTCTCAGTCTCCTTTGTGGGTTCATTATCTTCAACCCAGCTATTAAATATTGGCCCTCAATCTCTGGTCCTAGGCCCTCATCTCTTTTCACTCCACATTTCCCCCCCTAAAAATTAGTTATATTTACTACCAATAAATCAATTACTTAAATATTGTGTCCAGCTCAGACCTTTCTTTTGCTTGCATGTTAGATCCATATATTCAACTGCCTTCTTGACACTTACACTTGAATATCTTGAATATACTTCAGTATTCAACACATCCAAGGCCAAACCCATGATTTCCCCTCCTCAAAACTGGCCTTCATTCAATGAACAGATTGTCAGGAATGAACTTCAACCTTAATTTCTACAAGCCTGAACCCTAGGAATGATCTGCAAAACTCTTTTCGTCATTTCCTACATCCAATATATCAGTAGGTCCTGCTGATTCTGACATCTGAATCCTAAATATCTCTCTATTCCCTAATTCTTTCTACATGATTCTACTCACTCAGCCTCATCTTATACTTGTACCCTCCTTCACTTTCTTTACTTTCCCCTCCCTGTCCTAATTTGCATCTCTCATACTCACTTGCTTTTCTTGACCCAAATCTTTTTAAAAGTTGTTTCCTCTGGGGGCGCCTGGGTGGCTCAGTCATTAAGCGGCTGCCTTCGGCTCGGGTCATGATCCCAGGGTCCTGGGATTGAGTCCAGCATCGGGCTCCCTGCTCAGCGGGAAGCCTGCTTCTCCCTCTCCCACTCCCCCTGCTTGTGTTCCCTCTCATGCTCTCTGTCAAATAAATAAATAAAATCTTAAAAAAAAAAGTTATTTCCTCTGCCTGGTATGTTCTACCTTCTTCTTTTCATCTACTAACTCCTATTCATTCTTCAGATCTCAAGAAAGTCAGTCCTGACCTCTGCTAAAAAAAAATCTCCTTACTAAATGCTTTTATCATACCACATAGCTATCCTTACATCAGATGAACTTTGTGTTTTGTTCGTGTGATTATCTAATTTATGTTTATCTTTCTCCATGGACTGTAAGTAGCAAATCAGCAAAAATAATGTTTTCCCCCTTTTTTATTCTTAGTGTCTACCATATTTTAGGCACTTCCATCTTGATTATAAGTATTCTATGTAACCATTCTACTAATTCAGCCTACTTTCTAACTGTCCCCCAAAATAAATTCTATTCTGGTCACATTCCTCTGTTCTCTGAATCTTCCCCACTCACATTTATGGCTTAAGGTAACAAACATTGTATTAAACATCTGCTATGACTGTTTCCTATGTTATTCTATTCAAAATCCAAAATAACTTTACAAGGTAGGTGTATTATGTGTTTGAGACTACTCACTCAAATAGAGATAAATATATAGATGGTATATGGAAGAACCAAGATTGAATTTTGGGCTGATTCCAGAACTATGGCACTCTACCAGTTAGGTAATAGTATTCCCATTTTAAAACTCAGTATGTAAAAGTATAGCTTGGCCATAAAATATGTGTTGAGCATTTATAAAGCCAAAACCTAAATTTTTAGATAAGACAGAAAATTTGGGGACTTGGGCAAGGATAGCCTCTTAACTGGAGGAGACTTTCTCTCCATGAGGATTAATGCATGAATATTGAAAATAGGCAAGATGTAACCGAATAAATAATAGTGAAGATCCCAATTACTGCATGCCAGGAAAATCAATATGTGAGGAACACTAATAAATAGTACTTTATCAGTTAATTAAAAGATTAAATCCCAGAATGTTTTTCCTTACTGCATTAACCATAGAACCTGGCAAGATTATGTACTCTAATGGTTCAAGAGGCTTATTTTAGCTTGTATGTACCCTCCCCACAACACACAAACAAAACACACACACAAAACACACACACACACACACACACAGACAAATGTGCACACGCACACCCCTTGTCTTTCATTCTAAATCCTGCCTTTCGTCTTTGTAAGTGAACTTTTATAAGTAGGGAAAAGGTACAGTTCCTAGTCGTAAGCAATTGAGAGGAAGTGTCTCAAAAGAAGATAAAAGAATAAGCATTTATATATTTTTAAATATCTTTTGTTCTTTGGCTGGCATGAAATCTGTCTTCTCAACATTTCTCCCTTTCTGGTTCTTTCCATTTCTTCCTGTGGATCTGAGTTACTATTTGGTGTCATTGCCTCACTCCAATACAAGCTCTCACAACAATACCACTACGTTTCTTGTGCTGATGTTATCAAGTGTACTACATTTCAGTATGTTTTACACTCAACAATACAATTATATATATTGTTTTATGCAATTGCTTTTTAAATCAGTTGAGAAGATATATGTAATTATACTCTTTAGGAATTATCTATATATATAATTACCTTTACAAGTGCTCTTTGTTTTTGTGTGTGTGGATTCCAAGTACTCTCTGGTGTTACATGCTTTCATTCTCCTAACTTTCTTTGATAGTTCTTGTAGGACAGATCTGCTGCAAAAAATTCTTTGCTTTTGTTTATCTGGGAATGGGTTTCACCTTCATTTATGAAACATAATTTTGCTGGATATAAGATTGTTCATTGATAGGCTTTTACTTTCAGCATTTTGAATGTGTTGCCCTATTGCCTTCTGTTCTCCAATATTTCTGATAGAAGTCAACTATTAATCTTACTGGGGTTCCCTTGTATGTGATGAATTGTTTTCCTGTATTGCTTTCAAGATTTTCTTTTTTTTCTCTTTCAACATTTTGACTATGATGAGTCTGGAAGAGGACTGCTTTGTGTTTATTCTATTTGGACTTCATTGAATTTCTTGGATGCGTAACTTAATGCTTTTCATTAAATTTGAAAAAAAATTCAGCCATTAGATCTTAGAATACTTTTTCTCTCTCCTTTTCTCTCCTCTCTTTGTTATTCCCATTATTTGTACATTGGTGTGCTTAATCATGTCCCACAGTTCTCTGAAGCTTTACTCATTTTTTTCCATTGTTTTTCTCTCTGTTCTTCAGATTGTATAATCTCCATCAATCTATCTTCAAATGCACTGATTTTTATCTTTTGCCAGCTCAAATAATTACTTGGTTTATTATATTTTTCAATTCCACAATTTCCATTTAATTAAAAAAATTTCTCTTAATATTCTTTATTTGATGAGACACTGTCATTATACTTTCATTCTTTAAGCTTGGTTTCCTTTAAGTTCTTTGAATGTATTGCTATTACTGTTTCAAAATCTTTGCTCAGTACATCATCTGGGACCCATCAAAGGAATTTTCTATTTCCTTTCTCCCCTGTTTATGGGTCAGGTCATACTTCCCTATTTCTTTCCATGTGTCATAATTCTGTGTTGATAATTGGGCACTGTAGATAATACATTTTAGCCACATTAGATATCCAACCCCTACCCCACCCTGGAGGTGGTTGCTGTTGTTTGCTTGATTATTTGCTTAGTGACTTCCCTGAAACAATTCTGTAAACTCTTTGTTTCCCTGCAGTGTACAGCCTCTGATGTTCCTACTCATTTTTCCCCACTATTTTTATCTTTTAGGCTCATTATTTAGGGGTTGCTCCTGAGTTAGGACAAGCCATTGGTTAAAGGTTGTGCTTAAGCCTCCTTTGCCAGGCAATTTTTCTCTCTACTACTGGCTGTATCTGTAGGTTAGATATTGCTATTCTAGTTCAGGGATTTTACTTGTTTGCCCCACATTCAGCATGGGACTAGTAGCTTGGAGGTTCCTGCTCTGATTGCTCCTGAGAGGGCACAGCCTTGGGCATGTGCACAGTTTTTCAGACTGCCAGGAGTGATCGTGATATTATTTGTGGGCCTTGCTTCCTAGGAGTTACCCCTGGGTCAGAGTAACTTACTATTGCTCAGTAAGTGTTTGATTACAGGTTGTGTTGAAGCCCCTTGTTCCTGTGAGCCTTCTACCCTGTGTTGATGGGTCTGTGTGCAGCTTGGGGAATGCTTTCAAGTCTGCCCCACATCCTGCTCTGATTGCTCCTGAGTGGGTGCAGCCCTGCACATGCATATTACCTTCCTGATCATCACAGCTGATTATGATGCCAGGAGGGCTATTCTGGGCTGACTCTTTCTCTGGTTCTTTCTTTAAAACTTCTGGCTGCTCTGCTGGTTTGATGCATTATGGAGCTACCAGCCTGCTCTCAATGGCTCTTCATCAAGATCTGTTTTGTACATCCTTAGGCATGGAATTCTACACTCCTTATTACAAATAAAGTCAGTCCTCTCAGTCAGATCTGTAGAGCTCTTTACCTGTATGATCTGCCTTTACCCCTGGGCAGAACATCTGCACCAGTGCACTGAAGCTGGTGACAGAGACCCTCTTTTTCCAATGACAACTCTGCTCTATAAGTATACACTGAAAGTGGGGAAACAGCTCTGGTCTTGGCTTGCCTCACTTCATGTGGAACCTCTACCCTGTGGTGAGTTAGGGCAGGGTAATTGGGCCGCAGTGTTCTCAGCTTGCTCTTCTGAGAGTAGGGGCTACTTGAAGAGAGAGTTGGTCCTCTCAGTCATGACTATGTGGAATAGAATTCCTGTAACTTGGAGGTTGCAGGGGGTTGGGGAGGTGGGTGAGAAACACCAGAAGCCTACTCCTCTATGGTCAAACTGTAGCTCTAGAGGGCTGGGGTTAAGGAGAGAGGAAACCCCATCTTCTTGGCTTCTTGGCTAATATGCTGGGGTTGAAGCACTGTGAGGGGGACATGATGAGGGAGAAGTAATGGGTTGTGGCTCAAATGGCATAAAAACTCACTGTTCTGATATATAGTAGTTTTTCTTTAATGAATGTTTCTTGATTTTCTGTATGCCCTTAGAATAATTCCCAAAGACTGAATAATTGTTGTTTTTAAATAATTTTCACCTGTTAAATGGATGAATTGAGGTACAATTTCTGTAAGAGTGAATTGGATGATCCTGGAGAGTGGATGGCTAGTTGTTCTTTTCTTTGTTTGTTTTATTTTGTTTAAAGAGAGATCGAGAGAGCTGTGGGGGAGGTGAAGGAGGGGGGGAGAGAGAGAATCATAAGCAGGCTCCACGCCCAACATAAAGCCTGATGCAGGGCTTGATCTCATAACCCTGAAATCAGGACCTGATGGCTAGTTTTTTGGATTCAGTCCTGGGTCTTAAGCCTTTGAACAGTGTTTATTATTTTTCATATGTCCTGTAATGGTCAAATTCTGAGTATAAAAGCTCAACTTTTGAGGATCCATTTAATCAAATGGTTCTTCTACTAACACTTAAAACAAGTCTTTATTTACTTATATTTAAAGTTTAAACAAAGAAAAATCAATGGGTTTCTTTTCTTCCTTTCTCAGCTCCTCTCACACCCAACATTAAAGAGGCAATTTTGCTTCTTTGGTCAGCAGAGTCTAGCAGGTACTTTAGCTGATTTAACTCATTTTTAAAGTAAGCCTAAGGTAAATTAACTAGAAATTAAAATCTCAGAATAGTCTTGTTTTTCCCTTATTTGCTACCAATACATTAAATGTCACACCCAAATCTGTTTTTTAAAATAATTTTTAGCAAAATTAAAATACTTTTTTATTAGTATTTATAACACCCCGGAAAAGTTTTAATTTAAAAGATGCAGAAATGTCAGGAGTAAATCAAGAATTCTCTGAGCACTGGGGTGCCTGGGTGGCTCAGTCAGTTAAGTGTCTGACCTAATTTTGTCTAAGGTTATGATCTCAGCGTTGTGAGATCAGGCCCATGTCCTCCCGTCAGGCTCCCTGCTGAGCATGGAGCCTCCTTAAGATTCTCTCCTTCTGCCTCTCTCACCCCCTCTCCCCCTAAGGAAAAAAAAAATGCTCTGAGCATTAAAATCACCACCTTCTTCCTACTCCCCACATTATATTCCTGGCAGCCCAGAAAGAAAATAATAAGCAAAGAAGGAAATATCCCCAATACATATAAGAATAAAACTACCTTATCATGCATTTCAATATAACATTTATAATTATTTTGCTGTAAACACACTTTTATTTATAGAAACAATTCAATTCAACAAACATTTTTCTGGGGGCGCCTGGGTAGCTCAGTTGGTTGAGCATCTGACTCAGTTTGGGCTCAAGGTCATGGGATGGAGTTCTGAATCGGATTCTGCACTCAGCATGGAGTCTGCTTGAGATTCTCTCCCTCCCTCCCTTCCACTTGCATGCACATGCTCTCTCTTTCAAATAAATAAATAAATAAATAAATAAATAAATAAATAAATAAATCTTTTTTAAAAAGCCCAAAAAACAAACAAACAAAAAAAAACAAACACTTTTCTGGTACCTGTAATATGTGAGATAAATAAGACTATATCCTTAACTTTAAGAAGCTAAAAAATTTAGTAAGGAGGTTAACATTTATGTAAAAATAAGAATATTTTAAGGCTAAATATGTATTTAGGAGTTGCAAAGTGCTTGGCCTTTAGTTCAAAAATGGTCAATTTGGTCAAAAAATTAAATCAGGAGAGTTGGCAAAAAACCACCACCACCACGACCACCAAAAACAATCATTAACATAATGCTTTCAAATATTTAATTAAATGATGTTTTTTAAAAAAGTGATATGGTGTGCTTAACTGCTTTTGTCTTGTTATGTAACAGAACAGTTGTTATAGCTGATGTACTATAAACTGATTCTGTGGTTATCAAAAATATCTTTACTTCAGCATTTAATCACCTGCAAAGACTCATTTTTGCTTTTTATTCCTCTTTTTCTTTTTTTAAAGATTTTTTTTTTATTTATTGGGGGGGGGGGTGGCAGAGGGAGAAGCAGGCTCCCTGATGAGTAGGGAGTCCAACATGGGGCTCGATTCCAGGACCCCGAGATCATGACCTGAGCCGAAGTCAAACACTTAACCGATTTGAGCCACCCAGGTGCCCCTATTCCTCTTCATCTTAAAGGCTAACCCTAAATAGAGATGCCTTATATAGAGATAGATAAGCCTTATAAACAACAACTAAATAATGTTTAAGTGATGTTTTTAATGAATTTCCCAACATATTTATTAATTTAAAAAATCTTAACATTTACTGAATATTATGTGCTAGGCAGTGTTTTAAGTACTTTGATCTTCAAAACATAAAGGAAAATGAGGAAGAGAAATGCTGTAATTTTGTCAAGATCTCCTAGTAACTGGTGGAGTGAAGACATACATTCAGGCATTCTGCTCTAAAGTCCATGTTCTAAAGCCCTACACTATATGCTTTCTTATAAATAAAAAATCAATCTTGTAATTATTCACCTTCTATTTATTTTAATATATCAGTTTTTAACAGCAGTTCAAACAGTTACACTTGTCTGGATTCATTTATATTAAAAAAATGTTAAATATTTAAAAATGGTTTTGTGGTGTTTACCTTTGGTTCACTCTACAGTATAACTTCTGGTCTCAAGTGTGATACTTACTATTCGACCAGGATTTAAAATTTGTCTTTTTTAAAAAAATAAATGCCAAACTAAGCTCTAATTCTTAATCCCACCCCTGCCCCCTCCCCCCCCAAAAAGAAAAGCAGCATAAATTGGCATAAAGACTAAGCACATAGCATACTTCAGAGGCAGATGTTTTGGGTTTCATTTTTCTAACTATATTCAGTTAAAAAAGAAAAATTTATCTTATTTGGACAGAAAATAACCACCTTTTATTCTCCCTTGCAATTATTCTCCCTTGCCTTAGTAGTATGAACAATAGTACTAACATAGGAGAATGTGCTCCAATTATCATAGGAAGGCTGCCTTTATAAATAACATAATTTTTGAACGAATATAATTACGGAGAGACAAAAATGAAGGAAGAACAACGAGAGAAAAAAGTTGGGAGTCAGTTTCAGAGGCATTTTGGACTGAAAAGTCTCCCCTTACTTCCAAACACTGGAATTCTTTTTCACTCAATCCACTCCACTGACCCACTCAGCCTCTCAAAAGAAAGACTTTTTTTTGAAAAAGATCTTGTTACTTTCTTTCAAAAGGGCAGGAGTGTCACATTCCTAAAACACCAACAAGACACAGTATCGTATGGTGATAAACAAATACATGAAAACAGATATTAAGAAAGTAGTAATTATAAATAGTAAAAAAACAAACTTCTGGGTTAGTTACAGATTTAGCCCATTTGGCTTTTATTTTCTCCTTGCAGTTTAGAACCCACTGCCTACCATTTCAACTATGAATTCATAGTCCCATGTTCTCTCCCACTCCCTGACTTTCAGTAGCCTCCAATTTCCTTGCTCCTTTTTCTAGGCTGCTAAGCGTTAAAGTAAAAATTGTGCTCAGATGCCTCGTTATAAAACCATGTTGGTTCAGTGCTCCTGGTACTCCTTCTATACTCTCAAGTCCTTTCAGCTACTTCTTGTTTACTGTTAATCCAATTCTTCATATTTATTATTCCAAATCTTTCCCACTCTTCTATCTTTTCCTTCCACAGAGGTATTGCTATTTCTTTTTAAGGTTAACCTATATTCATAATTCCAAATGCTCTCATCCATACATCTAAGTACAAAAATGGATTTTATACTGTAACACATATTTTTACTCCTAAAACAAAAGAGACAAAATAGAGATCCTGATTGAAATTGTAACACTTATGTATTAGGCAAGTCACACTTCCTTTAAAAACAAAACCAAGAAAGGCAGAGATATTCCAAAATTAGAGGCACTGGTCAGAATATACAGCACCAACGAGATGAAGATGGAGTCTTAAAGTACCAGGTCTATCACTGAAGGCCACTGTTCTGCGTGTTTGATTCTATTGAAAGAATCATCAACATTTATGACTTCGTGAATACCTCTTTTAAATTAGATTTTAAAAGACTGAAATCTTGCCATTTGCAACAATGTGGATGGAGCTAGAGGGTATTATGCTAAACGAAATAAATCAGTCAAGGAAGGACAAATACCATATGATTTCACTCATATGTGGAATTTATGGAAGAAAATAGATGAACACAGAGGAAAGAAAAAAAAGGGAGAGGGAGGTAAACCATAAGAGATTTTTTTTTTTAAAGATTTACTTATTTGAGAGAGAGAGAGAGCGAGCACGCATGCATGGGGTGGGGAGGGGCACAGGGAGAGAGAAAACCTCAAGCCAACTCTGTGCTGAGTGCTGAGCACGGAGCCCGACAATGGGCAATCCCAAAACCTTGAGATCATGACCGAGCCGACATCAATTATGGAGGGTACTTGTGATGAGCACTAGGTGTTACATGTAACTGATGAATCACTAGTACTATTCCTGAAAGTAATATTACCCTATATTTAACTAACTAGAATTTAAATAACTTGAAACATTAAGAAAAAAAATCAGATTTTAGACAGGAGTTTAAAGTTTGTATCTAGGCTACAAACATATAGCTTTATGAAAATCTGAAATTCTACTTGCTTATGCTATTATATATTTTCTCCGTATTATATTTGAAGAGTTAAAGGCAAGCATGACTGTTATGTCTAACAGAACTATGCAAATATATGAACCATCCTTGTTGGAATTAAGGTGCCTTTAAAGTTAACTCTTTGTCATTAATTTCTTACTAAGGTCTATAATGAGATTTTGTCTCATAGCAAAGTTATCAGTACTTACAAATATGACAATTTTCCAAAAGCTATGAAAATGCCACTCATATAACAATGCTTGGGAGTTGTTCATTGTGTTTTGAACAATAACAGCTTCTTGTTTTATACACTGCACTTTTTGTCAAATCCAGTGACTTGGATGATATTTTTCTTTGCAGTTCTGATTTAACCATCATGGTGGAATTCTTTTGAAATGAAATGCCTGCTAAATTATTAATCAATTATTTAGATGAAGTGGGGGAAAAGTTTGCTCTTTATTATTTATGGCACTAAAGAATGTAGGAAACTGGTGTTATAAATAAGGAAAAGTATATGGGCTTATTACATTTCTTCTGGAAGAAATACTTTGAAAACAATATATCTACATAAAGCCATCTTATTTTATTTTATAGTTTTTTAATGTTAGGTAAATGGTGATAGAGTGAAAATGACTACAAGTTTTCTGCCCACTGTAATAAAGTCTGTAGTTACATTCTAAAGTTATGATCCTCTCCTCTCAGCATGTTTTGCACCTGCATTTTATGCAAGATGTGTTGTGCCCTACTTGTGGCAAATCTGCACAGACCTGACTGATTTGCCAGACCGACAGCTGCTTACTTTCAGGAAACCACACTCTGGTTCTTGGTGTGTGTCACGTCCTCCCTGAGTACCACTAAACTTTGATTACCTAACTCCAACTCCAATAATTCACAATCCTTGACTCACAGAACAGCCTGGCTTGCAAAATAATCCCGTTAGTCAA
This sequence comes from Ursus arctos, assembly GCF_023065955.2. Classification (NCBI taxonomy): domain Eukaryota; kingdom Metazoa; phylum Chordata; class Mammalia; order Carnivora; family Ursidae; genus Ursus; species Ursus arctos. The sequence continues at coordinate 7,367,528 of NW_026622775.1, read as the reverse complement.
TTCAGTTCAATTCAGTAAATAATCATTGAATGCCTACCATGAGCAAGGTAAGTGCTATGGGGTACACAAAAGAAATTATCCGTATTCTGTCCCATTAAGCTGTTCAATATACAAGGAAGGATGCATACTCAAATCACCATATTAAAAACACTGCTGCACTCTCCCTCACTAGTTAAAATGACCTGCACTTTTATAATAGGCTCATAGTTTCTTTTTATTTTTTGAGCATTACTTCTCAGCTCAGGCAACTCTTCAGATTTCTAGGCTTGTATGCTCAACTCCATATTCAACATTTCCATGTAGATGTCTTATAGGAACCTCAAACTCAACGTGCTCTGTACCAAATTCATAATCATCTGCCCTAAAATTGGTCTTCCTCCAGGGTCTCCTACCTCAGAGAATGGCATAACCCAGAGTGCAAGCAGGACCTGTTAGTCATTCTAGATGTCTTCACCTCCTTTGTCCTTTTTGGTCTACTTTTGCTGGCTCATTTCCCTCTGAATTTATGTTAGAACTCCTCAGGGACTTATCTGTAGGCCATCTTCTCTTCTTACTCTATAGTCTTTCCTGTTGAAGATTTCATGTACGCTAATGATTTTATTACTACTTCTATGGCTTGTATGCTAAAGACTTTCACTTTTTAAAATCACATCCTGGCCAAGAGAAAACTATTAGCAAAATATTTTTAATTTTTTCAGGAAAAAAAATACCTGTAGTTTTAATTTTATTTTCCCCCCAATTTTATTTTTTTATTTTTATTTTTTTTTTTAAAGATTTTATTTATTTATTCGACAGAGAGAGAGACACAGCCAGCGAGAGAGGGAACACAAGCAGGGGGAGTGGGAGAGGAAGAAGCAGGCTCATAGCGGAGGAGCCTGATGTGGGGCTCGATCCCATAAGGCCGGGATCACGCCCTGAGCCGAAGGCAGACGCCCAACCACTGTGCCACCCAGGCGCCCCTTCCCCCCAATTTTAAATGGAATCCCCTCCATTTTTATTTGCTTATTAGCCATTTGTTCAAAAAAACTTATTAAACACACACATTACAAGCCGTTGGTCCTCCAAAAACGTCATTAGGTGGGTGTTGTTAGACTTTGGGGTTAAGTGACATCCTCAGATCAAACCACCAGCCAGGATTTGGAGGCAGGAGACTTCTGCCTATAACTCTGAGCTCTTTCTAATAAACTATGATGTAAACCTTTGTGCAAAAGAACTGAACTAGGCATTAAAAAGAAAGCAAATATTTAAACAAATTCATTATAAGGTGTGATTATATGATACTCCTTCAGAAATGTATTTTTTAAGAAAGGATTTGAATTTACTTATAGTAGGAACAAATGAAATAGTAATAAAAAAACAGAGAACTGGAAGGTGGGATGGGTGGGAAAGAATTGAGAATTTAGATTGAGGATAGATAAGTTACTACAATCACCAAAACCAAACCTCAAATTTGGTTCTACCCTCCTAGGAAGTCAAAGCAAAAGAAGGGGCACAGCCAAGTAATTCTCACTTCCTTTAGTTCTCTGCTCAAATATCACCTCAGTGAGGCCTTCCATGATCACCTTATTTAAAACAGCAACCCCACCCCATGCCCACACTCCCTACCACCTTCTCTCCTTTTATTTTTTTCCATAGCACTTTTAACCCAGTTACTTGTTCATTTATTCATTGTCTCTCCCCCTACTACAATGGAAGTTTAATTAGGAAAGCAGTTTGGGCCTGTTTCTGTTTGTTTCTTTGTATCCTGGGTACCTAGAATAGTGCCTGGAAAATAGGAGGAGCTCAATAAATTTTTTGAATGAATGAATGAATAAAAAGCTATCGAGAAAGTATATGCTAAACAGAAAAATAACGAACAAATAATATAGAAAACTGTTTATAAAACAGTAACTATAATCAGTTGTTAAAGCAATTGATGTTTAGTAGGAAACAAATGGAAAAAGAAAATATCTTCAGTATATGGCCAGATTGTTAAAGCAACTGAAATCTTTTTTTTAAAGATTTTATTTATTTATTTGACACACAGAGACAGCCAGAGAGAGAGAGGGAACACAAGCCTGGGGAGTGGGAGAGAAAGAAGCAGGCTCCCAGCGGAGGAGCCTGGTGTGGGGCTCAGTCCCAGGACTCTGGGATCATGCCCTGAGCCGAAGGCAGACGCTTAACAACTGAGCCACCCAGGCGCCCCAAAGCAACTGAAATCTTAAAACAGTAGCTAAGTATAAAGTGTCCAAAGACAGATTTCCAAATAGTTAATCATTTAAACTCCAAAGGGAAAATACTATTATCCAGAAATGGCAGAATCATTATATCCTTTAGTTATATTACTGTTAAATAGACTATGCATACATATTGAATAATGAAGAAGTTTGGTATTTAATTTTTTCTTCATATATTTATTCTTCAGTGTTTTACACTGGGTAATTTTATTGATACCATGGATAGTCACAATAAGTGGTTAACTCTCTATGAAGAAATCACTTTGTTCTTACCCTTCTTTAAATTTAAAAACTTAAACCAACATACTATTATACTCCTGTGAAACTCTTGAGTTGACAAAATTGTCTTTGAAACCAATAACCATTCAATACATGCTAGGATGATATGAACACACAGTTGGACTTTGTGTGCTAAATAAAAACAACATAGATATGAAAGCAGCAATCTTGTTCTCATCAAAAATTTTCAGTAGTTATCTTAGTATCAGGTGAAGTCTAGCTATATAACTCAACAGAAAGAACTTCAAATATAAATCAATCCTTGCTTTCCACATACATATAAATCGTGTATTTTCATATGCACATTGAATGTATGTATATACATATATATGTATATACATACATATATAATATTGCCATGGGAAAAGATTAGAATAGAATTAATATTTCCTAGCAGCATGAGACATTGTAAGAGGAGAGATCAAGTACCCTCACTATCCAAAAATTAATCTATCCATGGAGCAAATTTTAGAAATTACTTTGTTTCTTTATTACTATAAGGAAATTAAGTAAAAAAATTATGGACACTGCATTGTTTAGAATATTGGTTAGCCTTCATAGCTTTTGAGGTATTTTACATCTCTCATTACAGATAACCAACAGCAATGAAAAATAATTCTTATCTATAGACACACAAATAAATTCTGTTCCAGCGGAGTTCAATTGTCTTCCTTCCCCTGCCTATGGGAAAAAAACCAGTTTCGAGTCCATTTGTAAGTCTTTCTTTCTTTCTTTCTTTCTTTCTTTCTTTTTTTCTTTCTTTCTTTTTCTTTCTTTCTTTCTTTCTTTCTTTCTTTCTTTCTTTCTTTCTTTCTTTCTTTCTTTCTTTTAAAGATTTATTTATTTATTTGACAGAGAGAGAGACACAGCAAGAGAGGGAACACAAGCAGGGGGAGTGGGAGAGGGAGAAGCAAGCTTCCTGCTGAGCAGGGAGCCCCATGTGGGGCTCAATCCCAGGACCCTGGGATCATGACCTGAGCAGAAAGGCAGATGCCTAAAGACTGAGCCACCCAGGTACCCCTGTAAGTTTATTTCAACATATCTTTTCCCCATATATATTTTTGATTTTTTGATTTCACCTGTGAATCAGTTGTAACATTTGCTTGGTTCCCTCATTAATGATGAGTTAAGTAAAATGCTTAACATGTGATCAGTTTATATTTTCTCCTTGAAAATTATCCTTTTATTAAATTGACTGATCTGAATTTTAATTTATGTTAGCTCTGGGTTTTATCTACTATCTTTTCTATGTCGAGCTCAAGAAAAAGTAAAATAAATTTGCAAATTTAGACCAATTACGTAAGTTAATACCGGTTAGTAATTCAAAATCCTATGTTCATTAGCCTTTCACCCTCTCGATAATGTGGTGGTTTTAAAATACAGCATATCAAGGAACACAATCCTTGGCTAATTCTCACAAGTATCTTACCAGGATCCTTAGCTCAATTCACAACTAATGCTACTAGTTTCTTTTCTGTTGATTCTGACAATAGAAAATGTTCCTGTTATATACAAAGTCCTCTCTCTTTCAAAACTAATTTTTGTCATAATTACCCCTGGGAAGCCACTTCAGCCAAAAAACCAACTGAGTTTTTACCAGCAATGTTGTTTTGGATAGGCGTTTTTACAGACTCTACACTTCACCTCAGAGATATCAAAATAATTGAAGCATTTGCCACAAAATGTGATCTGCTCTCATATTTTTCTGTGAGCCTGTGAGGAGGGAGTGGAGAGTGGCAGAGAAAAAAATACTTTAACAAACAAATTATTAAGATAATTTCAAATAGTGAGAAGAGCTATGAGGAAAATAGTGGAAAAGAAATTGGGGTGGGTTGGAGGTTCTTTCTACGGGGTAAGCAGAGCTGTGATCTCAGAGAGGTAACAATAGGTTGATGATATAAGATCTGTCAAGGGCATATCTGGAGAAAAGAGTCCAGGCAAAAACCCTGAGACAGAATGGAGCTGGCAATGATCTTGATCTTGACTTGGGATCTTGACTATGATCTGTATTAGAAATATATTTTATACCTTGACCCAGTACATATAAACTAAAGTTCTACAAAATGACACTCATAGCATGTGTGATAGATTCTAACACTTTTTATCTATCCTATCCTGTTCACAATCCACTAAATTGGTTTCAGGGCCCAACACCAGCTTGGTGGTTAAAAACTTTAAGCATGGGTTTGAATCTCAACGCCACAACTTACTAGCTATGATACTTTCAATAAATTACTTAACTTTCTCCCTGTGCTACATTTTTTACATCTTTAAAGTGGGGGCAATAATAGTATGTACTCATGAGGTCTGATACCAGATTTCCCTCCAGAAACACTGAACCAGTTTATACTTTTAACTGTAGTGTATTCTTACGTCATATATTTTCTCTAAACCCACACCACTTATCTTTTTAATCTTTAACAACTGGATGGGTAAAAAATAATTCCGAATACTATTAATTTGCATTTCTTTTATTTCTAGTGAGGCTGGACATTTTTCCTGCTTATTGGATATTAAATATAATTGCAATTTTCATTTCCTACAAAATGTACAAAAATAATATATTAAACATAAAAATTAACTAACCATATAAATCTTTACCTAACTGCAGCATTATATATTATAATTTATAACATGTTTATTATTAGATTTATACTTGTTTGCCATTTCTTTTGAAAAAGATTTATTTATTTTAGAGGCAAAGGAGTGGCAGAGGAAGAGGGAGAGAGAGACAGGTAGAGAAGCAGACTCTCCACTGACTGCGGATCCCAATGTGGGGCTCAATCTCATGACCCTGAGATTGTGACCTTAGCTGAAATCAATAGTAGAAATTAAGAGCCACTCAGGTGCTCCTTGTTTGCCATTTCTAACTAAATGCAAAGTTATAGCATTTATTATTTATTTACACTTATCTCCTAAAATAACACAGAACCAGTAAAGGAAAAAAAAACTTTTTGAGGAGAATATCAATGAGAATATCAGCTAGTTCTTTTTTGTTTGTTTTATTTTAAGTTGGTTTGGTTTATTAAGGTATAATTTAAATACAGTTCAAGTAACCCTTTTTAATATACAGTACTGTAAGTTGTTTTAAAAAAATATTGAACTATAATTGACACACACATTAGTTTCAGGTGTACTACTGGCTAGTTCTTGAATTGGTCTGTCAAATTATTATAAACTGAAAAATACTAAAATTTGTATTCATTTCCATTTCAACCAAGAGGAGCCAATATTTTATTTTATTTATTTAATTAAATTTTAAAACTTTAATTCCAGTATAGTTAACATACAGTGTTATATTAGTTGTAGGTGTACAATATAGTGATCTAACATTTCTATACATTACTCACTGCTCATCATGATAAGTGTACTCTTTAATCCCCATCACCTATCTAACCCACCTCCCCTCTGGTAACCATCAGTTTTTTCTCTATAGCTAGAGTTAGGATCCAATGTGTTAAATCACATTTGCAAACATACATAAATGAAATCATCAAGTATTCAAAAAGATAACACACAAATTCAGACAAAGCTATTAAACATATTTTAAAAAAATTGTCTATGGGATGCCTGGCTGGCTCAGTCAGTAGAGCATGCGATTCTTGATCTCAGGATCATGAGTTAAAGCCCCTTCTTGAGGGTAGAGATTACTTTAAAAAGTTGCCTATTGTAGAGGAAGAGAATTGTTACATAATGAAAAAATAGTTAAATAAGGGAAAAAAGGGGTATGCATGAAATAATGAGAGATACTATTAGGCTATGAAGTGAAGAATATGATTAATTCAAGCTGTAGGTTAAAAATTTCTACATTTTGTACTTTTCCTAGAATCTACATATTTTTTAAGACATGAAGTATCTGGTGACATTGAATATCTTATATGCGCAGGGTGGTACACTAGATGTTACCACAAGATGGAATAGCTTGTCTATTGAACGTAGTCAAAATCAAATATGTTTCCTTAAAAATGACTTTCCTTTTTTTTTTTTTTAAAGATTTATTTATTTATTTGAGAGAGAGAGCATGCACACATGAGCCATGGGGTGGGGCAGAGGGAGAGAATCCCAAAGCAGACTCCCTGCTGAGCACTGAGCCTGATGAGGGGCTTGATGCCACAACCCATGAGATCATGACCTGAACCAAAACCAAGAGTTGGATGCTTAATGGACTGAGCCACCCAGGCACCCTGATTTTCCTTTTTAACTCTCAACTTGAGGAAGTGACAATAGCTACCGTTATATGTTATTACTTCTGAGCACCATAAATAAGGAATTCTGAATTCAATCAGACTGACGAAATTTGCCAGTCATGGGAAATCAAATGTAAGTTCTCTGCCTCTGTAGATGGTCTGCATATGTTCAAGTAAAATGCTGATCAGGAAGATAAAAAAATCAATTTTTTCAGATTAATTGAAAAAGAATTAAGAAAGCTCAGAAATGTTAGAAAATATATCAAAGAGAATACAGTAAAACCCATAAATAGAAATTTAATTTTCTTAACACTGTGTTTAGATACTGTTATTAATAATTTTATCCTATATTTTCCATAAAGTTCAAAACATTTGCACTCTGCTTTCTCTTTGATCAGAACACCGATAAGCTACAGTTGATGCTGTAAGAAAACAGCAACAAATAAAGCCAATCATTTCCTCTTTCTTTGCCAAGATAAGGTGTAGCTGCCAATGAGGTTAAATGGAAAAAAAAAAAAAACCCAAAAACAACACCCACTGGATATGGGGGAAAAATAGATCAGAAGACAGAAAGTATCTTTTGCATCAAATTAACTAGAAATTTAGTTTCTCTGCCGAAATGAAACTACTCTTTGCTTGTCTTATCATTTCCCTTAAATATACACACACAGACACACCTCACACAAACACACAACACACTGAATGAACCAAAACATGACTAGTAGGGACTTCTAATGTTTTTGAAGGCTGCTACAACAAGATAAAATTGCAACTCCAGAGAAGAAGGCAGAAAATGAAGATAGTATCCTAAGGCTTAGGGAAGGTGGGAATAAAGATAAAGAATTTCTACTCAGGCCTCTCAGGACAAGCTAATGTCGTGGTACTTTTATTTTTTTCCCTTTAACTTTGCTTTACCACTTCGGTGGAATAGGAAATTGAGAATAACTTGTACAGAGGAAGGTGGATATTCTTTTTCCTAGGAAGGATCAGTGACTCACAAATGAAAAAAAAATCAACGGAAGATCCCCACAAAATGCAACATAATTTAGGTTGGTGAGTTAATTTTTTTAGAGAAATACTAAACAGTTAATTTTTAGATTAGTACATCTTAATACTTTATTCAATATATAAGTAATATTTATTCTATAAACCTAAATATTACAAATGCTAAAAATACAGTTTTATGAGGTGGTTAGTTGAGAGGAATAAAAATAAGGGAACCAGAGGAAAAAATGAGAGGAAAGGTGAGGATAAAATAAGAGCTAATATTCATCGAAGGTCTACCACATGCTAGGTAGTCTGTATACAAAATGTCACTGAATCCTCATACGAACATTAAGAAGTGGGTAGCAAAATACCTGTTACAATGAGGAAATTGAGTCTCTGAGGGATTAAGTGATTAGAATGACACAGCTAGTAAAATAGTAAAGCCAGAATTCAAACTTGGAACTGTTATACTCCAAAACTCTTTTCATCGTTCCATAATTCTTAGCTTCTACAGAGGAGAGGAGGTATTAGAAAGAAGATACATGGAGAAAAAGAGAAAGTAGCTGAGATGGTTACGGAAGAATAAAAGACAATGGGAGAATGAGACACTCAATAGGAAGAGAGAGGAAGGAGATGGGTAGTAGGAAAGAGAGGAGGACAAAGGATATGAGAGAGAGAGCAAAAAAGAGAAGGTTGTTTAAGAGAAGTTGTTGGAAGAAGAGATAAGAGAAATGATCAGTTGAGGGACGACCTGTTTGGCACATAGGCTTCAGAAAATAAACAATTTTTACTATCCATTTAAATATCTATTAGCAGAGTAATTATTCTTGACAACTCAAACTGCTGTAACCCTAATATTTTGAGATGGGTTTCTCAACTTTGGCACTATTGACATTTGGGCCAAATAATGCTTTGTTCTAAGGGACTGTTCTGTGCATTAGAGGATGTTTAGCAGTATCCCTGGGCTCTTTCTATTAGATTCCAGTGGTATCCCCCTAGTCTTCACAATGAAAAATGTCTCTAGACATTGCCAATGTCTCCTGTGAGCAAAACTGCCCCAGTAAAGAACAACTGATTTTGAGGTTCCACTCTGAATAATGATAAAAACAAACAAAAGATGCCTACCATATGCAAAATTATTCCGAGTTACTCTAAAGACTGGACGCCCTTGGGAACAAGATGAGGTTAAGTTTAGGACTGAATTCACTAAGCTCATAACACTTGTTACAGTTACTGCTTGAGAACTGCTTTTAAAAGTATGAAAGGGAGCAGATCTTGCTACTCAAAGTGCAGTCCCTTCACCAGTCGTGTCAGCATCATCTGCAGGCTTGTGAGGAATGAAGCACCTCAGGACTCACCCCAGATCTACTGAATCAGAACCTGCATTTTAACAAGAGGCACAGTTATGCCCTTGGCTTTTTTTTTTTTTTTTTTTTATGACTATTCCTGACTCATGGCCCTGGAAAGCTTGGGAAAACATCATCCAGTTTCTTCAATCCAGACCTTGGGGCTTCCTTTTCCCCAGCATCCCCCCACCCAGTTGACTGAACCACTTTCTAGAAAACACCATTCAGCAAGACATAGTGGTGAACCCTGGCTTTAAATCTTCATGATTGAGGGATGCTTGCACAACACAAAGTTAGATGGTCCATGGGATTCTTGGAAGATAGGAGGATGGAAAGGAAGCAGCAGGCACTCTGCAGCTCATGTGTTGTTGCTGACCTGCGGCTTCACCTGGTCAGCACAAAGCAGCATCTGGGTCTGCAATTGCTTTCCCTTTCCCTGGATCCTCCTCCAGCTCCTCCAACTCCTCATTCAGATGTATGTGTTTAGCTACTTGAGAAAAGGCCCTGGCTCCCGCAGGTCTTCCACACTAGAAAGCTGGGAAGCAGTGGAAGTCAAGGTTCCAGTTAGTTTTCTTGGAGTTTCAGCACATGCTTATGGGTTCCAGGCTGCGCCTGATTCTCCCCATTATTTATATCCATCTTTCCTTCCTAACTGCCTGCCCAGTGGACCTCAAGCTCCAGCATCAGACGTGATTCAACAGATTTACAGACTGCTTAACCAGTTCCCACAACTGCTTAAGACCGAATTCTTCTATTAAATAAATAATACACACATAAAAAAATAAAGTGTGAAAAGAAGAAGATATAAACAGATAACTAGTTTTGAGCTACACAGTCTAAGGGAGAGCAGCAGCTTTGTCAGGACTGTTCTCCGATTACGTGGGAGGCCTCTTTGCGTATATGAAAAAACATTGGCTTGAGAATTTGGAGACCTGAGTTCTGGTCTTCTCCAGAACTAGTTAGTTGTAGGACCTAGAACAAATCACTGGCTTGAGGAATGACTGTTGGCTTCTTGTACCTCACCAAGAGTTCAAATATATCCTTCTAGGGGATAGTTAAATGACTTCCTTACATATAACTAGTATGTTGAAAGGCAAATACAGTGAATACTATGGGATTGACTTGCTTATCCTATATCCTTACCACTCAAAGTGTGGTACATAGATATAGCATTGGCATCACTTAGGTGCTTATTAGAGATGCAAAGTCTGAGGCCTCACCCCGGACCAAGGATATCATAACCTGCACTTAAAGAGAGATGATTTGTATGCACGTGAAAACTGAGGAGCACCTTCCTCCTATGGCGACTTTCAAAATGCAGAGCCTAGAAAACCTGAAAACTATGGTTCTTAGATTTCTTTTCAGTGTGGGTTCTGTTTGAAAATTAGGCCCAAAAGCTAACATTTATATGATTATTATGTGCTAGGGATTGCTGTAAGCACTTCACACACATTAACTCATGTAATCCTCCAACAATCCTGTAAGGGTGATACAATTATTATTCCCTTTTTATAGATGAAGAAACTGAAGTCTGGAGAGGTTAATTAACTTGCCCAAAGTTAGAGTTAGGAAGTGACAGAGTTAGGACTCAAACCCAGGTATTCTGGATCTAGAATCTATACTGTTGATCATATTTTTAATAGATCAAAGAGGAAGCTTAAGGCTTCCTTCTGCTGCAGTTTTTTTTTTTAACAGATAATCCTATGGAACATACTTTGGCAAGTGCTTTTATTTTATTTATTTATTTTTAATTACTTTATTTTAAAGAGAGAGAGAGGGTGTATGCATACGCATGAGCAGGAGGAGCAGAGGGAGAGAAAGAAAGAATTTCTCCAGCTGACTCCCTGCTGAGTCCAGAGCCAGGGGGAATTCCATCTCAGGACCCTGAGATCAAGATCTGAGCTGAAACCAAGAGTCAGATGATCGACCAGCTGAGCCACCCAAGCACCCCTGGCACACGCTTTTATAAAGCTTTCTTCATTTATTCACCTACGTATCTATGAACCAGCATTGATCCAAAAGTTCTAGGTATCACAAAGGCAAGAAATAGAAATGAAATATTACCATTTGAAAGGAAGCAGAATCAACCTTATCTGTAGACTGGATGATTATATATCTAGAAGATGCAAAAGAATCAAGTCTAAGAGGTACTGGTATTTATTAGCATTAGAATTAATAAAAGAATTCAGAAAGGTAACTAGTTAAGAACTAAATATACAAGAGCCAGTAGCTAGAAACCAGCAGCAAAAGGATAATTTGTGGGTGAGAATATCCCTTTCACAATACCAACAAAAAATATAAAAGCTTAATATAGATTTTACTATTTATAACTACTATAAAGGATTGTAAAGCCAGGGAGAAAGTGGATTATTCAATCACTGGGGGGAATAAAACAGATTAGCTCCATACCTCACACGATACATGAAGTTATTCTAAAGAGACTAAACATACAGAATTTTAAAAATAACAATAAAACCATAAATACACATACACACAAGAAAACACTGGATATTTAACTGTAGGATTAGAAAGAATGTTCTAAACAGATATAGATATGTATATATATTATGCGTGTGTGTATGTGTGATATGTGCAAATGAAATTACCAAAATAAATTCCTTTAACTAATAAAAATTTAAAGCATTTCTAAATCAAAAACATCATTAACAAAATTATAAAGTCAGTAGCAACCAGAGAAAATATTTATAATCAATGCGAAGTAAGAGATTAACATCTGAGTGTCAAAAAGGTCAAAGAACATGATTAAAACGAAATGCAAATGCTCAATAAATACATGAAAGGGTTAGTAAACCTCTCCAGCGCTATCTTATAACATAATTTTGACCCACTGAATTGGCAGAGATTAATCTATAAATTATACCGTTTGTTACAGGCCTAGATGGTTTCCAATCAGCACTCTCACACACCAATGCTGGAAGTATACATTGGTGTGATCTTTCTTAAATGCAATCCTTTAGAATGTTCCGAGAGGCTTCAATGAGTTTGACTCATTGACCTAGTTCTTTCATTTCTAGGAATCTATTGCAAGGTAGAACTGTGAAGATTTATAAGCAAGATTTTCCTTACAGCATTATTTAAAAAGAAAGTTTGAAGCACCTTAAATGTACAGTAGTGGGAAAGGACTATTAGGTGGCCCTAAAAATAATTTTTACAAATAATTTTTCATAACATGGGAAAATGACATAACATGCTAAGTAGTTAAAACAAGAAAACAAATTTAATATTACACTAAAACATGTTAAAAATGTATGTGTGTATATATACAAGTATAGTAACATATGAGAGAGATGAATGTGGTAATACCAAATGTATGAGATATATTTTTTTAAATATTTGGTATTTTTTAACAAAATGTTACTTGAAGTGGGATTTCAAATGCTTTTGTTTTCTTCTTAGAGTTTTCTTTATTCTTACATTTTCCAAAGTACATTACTTCAATAATCATAAAGAAAAGACCTTAAGAGATAAAGATAACGATTCTAAAGTCAGTCTGAGGATAATGGGACCTATGCTCTAGGAGGTAAAGGGCCATCTTAGGTTATTCAGGTTGTGAACTGCCACATCTAAGCAGATGCTATTCACATTGTAGGTATATAATAAAAGGACTAGAGATGTTTAGCCTTTCAGTTATGCAGTAGATCAGAGACTCTTTTATATAAAGCCCCCTGACGTTCACAGTCATGAACATAATTGAATCATCTCTCATATACACAATGAACAACACACATGTGGGATAGTTATGCCCCTCTCCCTTCAATTCCTTGGGCATTTTGCTCTTTCCCTTGCTTATCTCTCTTAGATACCTGACACCTACTTCAAACTTGACACAGTTCCTTCATCTAAAGTAACTGTTTCATTCTTTCAAGTCCTCCTTTCTTAGAATACCTGATTTTAACCAGGCCTCCTTTGTCAATCATCCTACCCGGAGACACAAAGGAACCTTAGTTTTCTCTCAGATGGAGTGGCATTTAAGAACAAATAGTAAGAAAAAAAATGATGCTGACAATATTAGTTATTGAGAAATATTTCAGTATTATGTGAAATAAATGCCAAGCTATAAATACATTCTGAGCTGGTACCGTATCAATGAGCTAAAGGTAGGTTTTGTACAGTCAAGGCCGATACAAGAGACTTTCAGACTGAGGGAAGGGCATGAGCCTTTCAGATAGGAATGGAAAGAAAAATCAGTGAAGGAAAGGATGCATGTGGAGGAACCTTTAGCCTTGGGAATAGCTAACTGGAGAAACCTGCTTCATCAAATTATCAGGTAAGGGCAAAACTCAGTGAAGGAAATAGAAACAGAAAGAAATTTAATACAAAAAATTAGGGGCTGAAAAAAATCAGTGAAAGCTGGAGGAGCAAAAGTCAGGTGTCTTCTGGAGCTACTGTGTTCAACAACACCACCATAGCCTTGATCCAGATATAAAGGAGCCTCCATGGAGGCTGCTGCCGCTGCCCCCACGGATGCCGCCAGTTCTCTCTCAACATCCTTAAGGCTAAGACTGTGGAACACCAAGTGAGTATGCTAAGCAGAAAGGACACCAGGACGATGGCCTCTGCCTCATTTCCAGCTGATCAGTGTTGGTTCTGTTTCTATCATTATTTCTGTGGAAAAAATCACTTTAAATTCTAAATAAAGAGTCTGCAAACCAAGTTTTCAAAAATATTCTATTTGTAATTTGGAGTCTGTGTGCTCTTAAAATAACAAGCACATACCATCCCCTAAAGAAAAACTAAATGAAACAACTCCTTAGGTTATATTTTATAGTCACTGAATTCACTTACTTCTTCCTCAAGCATTTTTATATCTGTAGTTACCATCATTGCAAGGGAGTGCATACAAATTTTAAATTTCATTTGCAGGACTTGGAAAAAAAAGAAAACAAGTCTTAGTGATAATATTATCAATAAATGATTTATCACAAAAGCTTGCTTCTTACACCAAAGGGTTGCATTGCCTCAATTTTCTGTTCATTTATGGTTTCTTGATAAGAAGTTCTTCTTTGGTGCTGATTTGGGGTAAGTGCATATTTCAGGTGTAATTTTCAATTATTGTGTATGTAGGCTTACACTACATAAATACATCATCTGATAAAAAAAAATAACATTTTCAAACATTTCAAAGGAGTAGAAGAAAATAAATTTCCATGCCAGGCGATGAAAGACGCAGGTATGCAAAGTGATAGGATATATGTTTTCTAGGATATATGTTTCAATCTTTTTGTTTGTTTCATCCCTTTTCTTTGTACCATAAGCAATTTTGGTAAGACCAGAGATACTGATGATGTGAAATTCACAGAAGTGTAAATGAAGTAATATTTTACACTCTCCCTTACAAACATTTGAAAATTTACTTTGACAACCGCAGTTCATATGTACCCCCTTCACCACCACCGCCACCACCCAGGGAGTTCCTGTTGCTGTTTTCTTCACTTTTCCAGTTGAACAACTAAAGCAAGAGGAAACTAAGTCCTTTAGCTACTGAGTCAGGGTATAGTTGGGCGGGGGGGCACTAGGAAGGGAATCAGGAGGATCTCCTAGAGACCAATTATTTGCTTCAGTCACCATGCCGTCTTTTATATTGTCATAAGGATGAAAAACTACACTTCCACATGGTGAGCGAGCCTAATGCCAAGGGATATTTTGTGTGTGCCACACAATGGTATTTCTGTTTTCTAAATAAAATGTTGAAATACTAGAAGTTATACTTTATCTATTAATGCAGTTAGTGATGATACCGGAGTTTGTGAAATGTGACAAAAAGGACAGACAGAGAATAATGAAAGGAGACAGGTACCAATTGATTGTCCCAACAGTATAGGCTGCAGCAAAGGCAAATAAACATTTGAATTCCTGCTCCTTAATGTGATTCTGAATGTTGGCTGATGTCAGGTATTTTCGAGAGTCTAATTACTGTTTTTGGTGAAAATCCATCCTACATATAATTCAATTTCTTTTATTAAATTTCTTGCCTGATCTTGAAGACATCTGATATGTTGTAATGCCTATTATCGTACTTCATGTAGTGAGAACAAATTCAGAGTTTCAAAAATTACCCAACTTCTCCTTTCCCTTACTGCCACTGGCCTCTTCATACTTCTTTCCCTGTGGTACTAACTGAAAGCAATTTTCTTGCTTTTTCACTTTTAAAATGAAGTTTAGATCTCATTTGTGTTCATGTGAAGAACCTACTCTTGGAGAGTCCCTTTCAAGAGATCTATTGTAATAGTCGCTCCTACACATGCCTTCAGACATTGATTACATATCTAGAGAAATACACCCACACCTTTTCAGAGGCGCTAGGTGTGTGTTCAGAAATGCCAAGATGGAGGGCAGGAAGGGAGCAGCTATCCCCTAAAACACAGCACCGGGGTATGGACTTGAAGTTGAAAAAAAAGTGTTTACATGTGAGGCTTTTAGATAAGTGACCGTTATGGAGGGTACTTCCCACAGAGCCCTGGGTGCCGGCCTGAGCCTCTTCTGCCCAACAGCAGGGGAAGGGCCGTGCTGACCCCGCTAGGCACGGGATCCTGGGGCACTCGCCACCGCGCACGCACGACCCCGCAGCCCGGCCCAGCGCGCGCCGTCTAACCGCTCCTCGGGGCAGCTTCCCCGAACGCCGCAGCGACCAGCGCCCCACGCGGAGCAGAGCACAGGCGCCGCCCGCCCGCCTACTTCCCTCCGTCGCCGGGTGGGGCTCGGGAAACCGGCCGGGCCGCGCCGCCCCTCCCCGCTCACCTGCTCGCGCTCCTCCAGCGGCCGCTGCCGGCGTCGCCTCGGGCTCGCCCCGGGCTCCGGCTCTGTCCCCGCCACCGGCCGCTCCGCCAACGCGTCCCCGTCCTCGTCGCGCTCCCCGCCGCTGCTGCCGCCGCTGCTGCCGCCAAGCAGCTCCCCGGCCGAGCACATCCCGTCGCCAACTCCCGCTGCCCGGACGGTCGCCGGAGGAGGCAAGCGAGAAACGGAAGGCAGGGGCCGCCACCCGTGGGCCGCCCGGAGATCGGCCGCGCTGCCACAGACAGGAGCCTCAGGAGCTCGCCCGGCTGGCCAGGGTGCCAGAAGTACCACCCCGGCCCGGCCTCTCCTGTCACTGGCTCGCCCCGCCCCGGCACCCGGGGCGGAGCCCACCCGGGGGAGGGGCTACGGCGGGGGCGGAGCCAACGGGGGCGTGTGTGAGAGACCTAAGAGCGAATGTGTGTTCGCGCGCGTTTGTGAGACTGTGTGTGTGAGACAATGTACATGAAGAGACTGTATGTATGTGTGTATGTGTGTGAGAGAGACTGTGTGTGAAGAGTCTCTGTGTGTATGAGATTGTGTGTGAGACTGTTGGAGTGTGTGAGAGTGATTATGTACACAATACACTGAGAGGTTTTTAAGAGATTGTGTGTGAGTGTGTGTGTGAAAGTGTTAGTAAAGGAGTGTGTGAGAGAGACAGTGTGTGTAAGAGAGTGTGTTTGTGAGGGAGAGAGGAGAGCATGTGTGTTGGGGTGTGTGTGTAATACAGAGTTACACCCCAGCGGGATGCCTCCGTTCTTCCCTGGAGCGGGAGCTGTTCCTGGGTGTGCTGTGGATGCCTGTCCTGAAGAGCCGTCCATCCTTTGCAAGTAATACACCTCTCTGTTTCTTTTGTTCCTTTTGATTTCTGTCTAGTATCTCTCTGAAGGTCTGTGTCCTTGTCTCTGTTAAGTGTTTCTTCGGTGTGTGTTGTTTGTTGGAGCCTTGGGAGCATTTGGTAGTGTATCTGCCTTTGTGTATATTTCTATAAATGGGCAGACATATGTGTCTCTCAGTGGATGGTAAGGGGGATACAACTAATTCATAAATCTTTTCCTTTCTACCTACTGACATTGTGATTCATAAGAAATACACCTTTGACCCTTGAAGGATGCAG
The DNA here is from genome assembly GCF_023065955.2 of Ursus arctos. Lineage (NCBI taxonomy): Eukaryota > Metazoa > Chordata > Mammalia > Carnivora > Ursidae > Ursus > Ursus arctos. The sequence goes on along the minus strand of NW_026622775.1, from coordinate 7,350,604 downwards.
GGGTAAGGGACACCGACCTGCACAATCAAAAATCCATGTATAACTTTTGATTCCTCCAAAACTTAATTACTAATAGCCTAGTGTTGACTGGCAGCCTTACCCATAACATATGTAGTTGATTAGCATATTTGGTATGTTATACGTTTTATATACTGTATTCTCACAAAGTACACTAGAGAAAAGAATATGCTACTAAGAAAATCATAGGGAAGAGAAAATACTTAATAGTACTGTAAAAAATCCAAGTATGAGTGGACCTGCACAATTCAAACCTGTGTTGTTCAAGGGTCAACCATATATTTCGTCTTCATCCCATTCTGGGAACAGAGCTCCTAGAACCTGGGAATTTCCTGGTGGAGGAGAGCTATAAACGTCTTTTGTTATGCTAATGAGGACACTTTTGGAAAGCCCCTCCTTGACTAAGGAGGGGGGCTAGTTGCCTGGAGAATAAGCCTGGTGATTAGAGGGTTAGAACTTCTAGTCCCACCCTCTGAACTCCAGGAGGGTAGAGAGGTGTTGGAAGTTGAATCAATCAACAATGGTCAATGATTTAATCAATTACGTCTATGTAATGAAGCCCCCAAGGAAGCCCAAAAGGACAGAGGTTCCTAGAGCTTCTGGGCTAGTGAACACGTGAACAAGTAAGCAGAGTGGTTCACACAGAGAACATGGAAGCCTCTTCCAACACATCTTATCCCATGTACCTCTACATCTGGCTGTTCATCTGTATCCTTTATATTATCTTTATAATATATAAAGTAGTAAATGTTTCTCTGAGGTCTGTGAGCTATTCCAGCAAATTCACTGAACCGAGGATGGGGTCATGGAAACCTCCAATTTAGAGCCAGTTGGTCAGAAGCACAGGTGATAACCTGGACTTGGAATTGGCATCAAAAGGAGGGCAGTCTGTGGCACTGAGCTCTTAAGGTGTGAGATCTGTGATATTATCTCCAGGTAGATAGTGTCAGAACTGAGTTAACTGCTTGATGGTGTTAGAAAACACACATCAAACTACCCAGCCCATTTTGTTGAAGGGAAGTTGGAGGGTGTTTAAAAAAAAAAAACTTTTTATATCTTTTATCTGTTCTTTGAGGGAAGTTATAGACTGTTGTATAGATAAAATATCAGGCTATTTGTCAATGGAAAATTGATATGCCTATATATGAAGAAGAATGAGTTATTTGGGATCTTCTGTTAAAGTGTCTTCAGGCCCAGAGAGGGAATTAAAATAGAAACGTAAAGACTTACTTATTTATTTTCTTAGAGATTTTTATTTATTTATTTGACAGAGAAAGAGAGAGCATGCAAGCAAGGGGAACGGCAGGCAGAGGGAGAGGGAGAAGCAGGCTCCTTGCTCTGGTGAGCCAAAGGCAGATGCTTAACTGACTGAGCCACCCAGGCACCCCTTAAAGTCTTATTTTAAAGACCTATTTCCTGTTTTTGGTAATCATGACTATAGAAACTAGAAAATATGCCTTTGGATATCACAAATTAGAAAAAATTAATCTGGTTTATTTCCTTTCTTAAAAGTCTTTTAAAACCCAGAGGAAAGTTTTAATACATATATAATCAGAAACAAATGTCACCATTGGAAGCCAAAAACATTCCCTGATGGGCCTCTTTGGTTTGCTCTAATGACAACATTTTCATTCTTGAAATTTTGCTTTGGCTCTCAGGAGTGTTTCTTATAAAAGTGGCCTTATAAATTTTTTTACAAAAAGCTTTATGATTATATATAGTGGCACAGAGAACATCAGCCTTTTCCTGCCAACTCTGTGGAGTGCAAGGCACATTTTGAAGTTCCCCCTCTTTCGGCTTATGTCTGACAGCTTGATAAGTCAAGCAGCTATGCGCTCTTTAGTTAGGCTACAGAGTGAACAGAAATTCCTTATGTATATGAGAACTCAGAAGGCACAGAATATATATATAGCAAGGCAGGTAAAAAGTGATATAGAGCTTAGTTTTTGTTCAACCTGGGGGTCAAGTCTTACAGAAGTCCTTAAGTGTAGAATATACTCTCTGGCCTTTCAGAGATTCAGACTTCTTCTTCAAGAATTGTATTCAGTCATTTAACAGGTATTTATTGAACACCACTAGGCATTAGGCCCAGGTCTAGGTCCCTACTCTTAAGAAGCTTCCATTTTATTCTCTTCTAAATTCTAGTCTGCTTATCTGGCAAAATCCAAGAATTTCCACCAAAGAGTGTCCAGAATCCTCTGATCCTCATCCAGGACTGATGTCACAACTTCTTCCTTTTCATAGTGTTGTCTACCTTTCATTTAGTGAATGAGTTTCTCTTTGAACTGTGTTTCTTTTGTTCATAAAGACTTTCCTGGAGATTTAGGGAATCCCTTTTAAAGAAAAATCTAATAGTAGCTTTTTGTGAAAAACATTATTCAGGTAACATCCCAGATAGCACACTGGCAACCACATCTTATGGGAGGGGAAGGCTGTTTTCACTGGGCTGCGCAATATGAATGTTATACATAAAGAGCTGTTACTGTCAGTTTCCTGTGGCTGATATATTTGCTATTACCTAGGCAACTATGACATGTTGGTCTCAAATTCTGTGTAGTTTAGTTGTGATTTTATTAGTGTATTTACCTTGTGTTTTCACAGGAATTAGTAGGTGGCAAGAAACAGGTGCCTGTCTAAATGATGAGGGAACAGAAGGCAATTTGAGGGCAAAGCAGAAACTGACACCATGCAACCCCTCCCCCACTATGGGGTGTATGTGACATTCCTCAGGCACTCCTGGCTGCCCTAAAGGAAAAAGAAATAGTTAACCTATAGAGATCACAATCCTGCAAGACTTAGTCTCCTTCAGTTTACAAATGTCTTAGCAGTCTACAAGAACAAAGCATTTCTATCAATAACCTAGCTTCCAGAAGGGATGTAAATACAATTGAATGTCTTTGTAACCTGCAGCCCGTGGATAGATAATTGAAGCATGCAGAGTGTAATGTTCCTCCGGGAAGTTCCCAACTATCTTCATATTAATGCCTTACTAGATTGGGAAACAACCTTAACTTGACAATAGCAAGGCCTTGGGTATCCTGTAAGTCTTCTTTAACATATGAGAGTACTTTTTCAACCTCCCTTTTTCCTTATCTCCCCCAACCCGGTAGTATATAATCAGCCACCCCTCACAACCCGGGGCAGCAGCTCTTTCTGCCCACAGTTCCTGTCCCCATGCTTTAAAAAACCACCATTTTGCACCAAAGACGTCTCAAGAATTCTTTCTTGGTCTTCGGCTCTGGACTCCACCCCACTGAACCTCACCTATATTCCGAAACCTCATCATAAGGAGTGGCCTATGTAGTGCAAATGTGTCTTGTGTAGTTGCTGTGGCAACAAGAACTTTTAATCTCCCACTTTCACATCTTTAATATCTTACTTTTAATGTTCTCCCACTCTTATTTGGACGTCTTTCTAGAGGAAAATGAACAAATCAGAGTGATCTGTACTCATTTAGCAATATAATCTTAGAAAAACAAGTGCAGTTATTTGTGAAAACTTCATTTTCAATTTGATTTTTTTCATATTACTATGATGTTAATTTATTATGTTTCCTGTGCTTTAGTTTTTGCTTTGTATATGATTTTTTACCCGCTTCTTTTCTGTTTAGCAGAGCTTTTTGTATGGGGAATTATTTTTGAGATGTTTGGAATCTGAACCAAAATCTCAGGAGAAAGTATGGTTTCTTGATCGATAAATGTGAATTTAAAGGAAAAGGAACTTATTGGAGAACCCGCACTTTCTTTAGCATTCCATCAGTTTCAGGTAGCTGTATCAGAGAGATGTGGAACCAATGCTTGCTCAATGTTCTCTAGCCTTCCTGGAGAGACCACTCTGATTCAGAGGAGGAGAAATTTGCCCTTCTTCTTGGAATTAATTTTTATACTTGCTGTTGTTAAAAAACTACATTGGCTTTATTCAGTGATTCATGAATTAAGCAACATCCAGTATAGCAGATAGAAAGGAGCTCCAAAGAAGTGTTCAATTCAAGAGGGTTTTATAGACCAAAGTGAGGAGGAATGGGGACGTTATACTGGGCATTTGCTGATTGGAGCAAAGGGAAGTTTGGAAATGGGTTAGGTAACTTGTGTTGTGCAGGCAAGTGCTGACTGGTTGAGTCAGCTAGGCCTTCATTTCCTGGGAGAGCCTAGCATTGAAACTTAATTAAGTTTTGATTTGTTAACATGGGGCTTAGCATGAGTGGACTCCAACTAGGGCCTAATTTGCTTACTTTAACACTGTTTTGTTCTCTTCCTTTGGTGTGACTTTATATCTACATGTGCTGCTGAGTTTTCTCCCTACAGTAGGAATGAGATTGAGGTGTGTTTTGCTTAAAAAAAAAAAAAAAAAAAAAGTTGAGAATGCTATTCCAACTCACTAGTGGAGGAAAAAAAAAAAAAAGAAAAGTAAATAATTATACAGTACCACTTAATATATGTTAGCAATTTTTAAAGTGGTGAATTGAACCTAATATGGATAATGCCCCGAGGAAATGTTAAACTCAGTTATTGCTAGTAGCACTGAAAACTGCTAACATTCTTTTGGTAGTACATATTCAGAACCATAAAAATATCCATACCCTTTGGCCCAGTAACCCCAGACCTGGGAAATAATTCAAGAGAGGAAAAGGCTGTTTGTATAAAAATGTTCGTGGTAGAACTATAGTGAAGAGTTCAAAGAAGCCTAAATGCCAACAGGGAAATGGTGGAGTAAATACGATACACCAACACAACTGAATGTATAAGATGTTAAAATGTTAATGATGAAGATTTTGTATCAGTGTAATAAACATATTTAATATAATGCTAAGTGAAAAAGTGCAGCTTGGCAGTAGCAGAGCTACCTAGCTATTCTATATCCCAGGAGGTGGGAAGATAAAAAGAGTAATAGAAGTTAGCTATGTTCAATTAGGGAATAAGTCTGATAGAAGTGAAACTATGTAAACATATTGATCAAATTTGAAAGAGAAAATTTTTAAATTTTGCGGGGAGGGTGGTGTGCTCCCTTGTAAAATTAACTTTAATGTAATTTAAAAATAATAATTTTTAAAGATTTGTATCTGTTTTCCTTATTAAATGGCATAGCTGGCACCCAAAGTCTGGCTGATTCAACTTCATAGCTGAAAGTTCTATTACCTTTTGTTAAATAATTTAGTTCTTGAATGGGTTTGGATCTTTTATTCATGCTGTTCTCAATAATTTAGAATCTTAGAGTTGGAAGGAATCTAACAGGCAGTTTAGAGCAAACTCCCACCCAGTACAGGGATCCCTTCTATAACATTCCTCACAGATGGTCACCTCCTTCTGGTTGAAGGCTTCCCAACTATGGGAAACTCATTACTTCATGATGCCACCTGTTCAGTTACTGGATATCTTTAATTGTTAGAAAGTTCTTCATGTCTGCTGAATTGAATTTTTATCCTTTTCTCGTCTGCCTGTTGGTCCTTATTCTTTCCTGAAGTATAAGAAAGCAGATTAGTCTTTCTTTTCCCCTTAAGATAGTTTTTGGGGTGTTTTTTAAAAAGGAATTTTTGTCTTCTCTTAGCCTTTATTTTTTCAACTTTTATTTATGGATAGATGTAGAATTTTTGGATTTTGCCATTTGTTATCTGTACCTACTTCTTGTGTTAACAGTAGCCCAGCTTTTTTTTTTTTTTTATTGATCCAACTCTCTCCCACTCTCAGTCTGTGATTTCAGTGAATATGACTTTTTTCCTGAGTACAGGACAGGGGAATATGACCTTTACTAAGTAAATCAAATGCATTGACCTTTTCCTCCCATGGCCACAGCGATTGGTTAAGGGATGGACACATGACCCAAGTCAGGTTGATCAGGGTCAATAAAATTTAATTCTGGGACTTTTGTTTGTATTATAAGAAAAGCAAAATCTTGCCTACAGGATTGGTGTCTGATGATATGAACTTGGGACTACAGGAGAACCACCTTGTAGCCTAGTAATGAAGTTGACCTAGTGGAATACATGACTGAGAGATGAACATTTTTAGCCAGTTCCTCTGAAAGTTAAGTTACCCCTATATGCCTTTTTCAGTCATGTTGGCCAATGACTCTATCACCATAATGTTCACTGCAGCCCCCTACCCCTTTTCTCATAAGCCATCTTGGGATGGCTTTATCACTTAATAAAGGAATTAGAGTGATACAGACTGTAACTGAGATACAGAAGAAATGAGTAGTTTTGCTGCTATCAGACTGCAGAAATTTGGACAGTTCATTTAAAGTCTGGTATTGAATTCCATCATCAGTAAAATGAGCAGATTGAAGTAGACAATTTTAAAAACCTTTTCCTGCTTTAAAATTCTATGATTTCCATATCACTTTGCCTTCAGATCTAGCCTGTGTGTCTTGGCTGCTGTCCTTGCATTTATTCCAGTTGGTTAAGCTGTTCTTATTAGTTAAATTTTCAAAAGCAAAAGGATAGAAACAATTTTCCTGTGCTGTATATTCCTTTATAACTCATATTTACATTACCTAAGGTTATTTTCTGCACCCTCCTCAAATTTTTAAAAATGTTTTAATGAACATATAAATTGTCCTATTAATACTCTAAGGCATCTATAATTTTAAGGCCCTTTACTCAGTGAAGATTAGGTCTATACCCTTTTGTCTCCAACTCGTTATTTTAAAAGATTTCAAACCTTCAGAAAAGTTGCAGGAATAGTACAATGAATACCAAGAGAGCTTTCTTCTAGACTGGCCAGATGTTAATGTTTTGTCCTATTTGCTTTCTTGTGTGTGTTTTCCTGAGGAAGTCTATTACTCTCAATATATGCTTAAAATAGTGTATAAAGAAAACTAAGGACTTTTTAAAAAAACTAAGGATGGGGCACCTGGGTGGCTCAGTTGGTTAAGTGACTGCCTTCAGCTCAGATCATGATCCTGGTGACCCTGGAGTGCCAGGATTGAGTCTTACATCAGGCTCCCTGCTCAGCGGGGAGTCTGCTTCTCCCTCTTACCCTCCCCCTGCTCATGTTCTGTCTCTCACACACATTCTCTCTCTCAAATAAATAAATAAAATCTTTAAAAAAATTTAAAAAAATATAAGGACTTCTCAGAGGAGTGCTACCCTTGTCTGGGAACATTTAGAAGATCTGGAGAAGTAAGGAGTGGAGGTGGTGGAGGGAACAAGTTAGCAATTCAAGAGTCTTGCTAATCCTGACTCTCTCTAATTACCAGTTTTCATATTTGCAATATACAGGTATTATTGGCACTCAAGTTCATACTCAAATCATATTAATTAGTATTAATATTATGTGAGTAGAACTAATAACATGAGGTGTGTGTGATTTTTCATTGCATATGGAAAAATCTATCTATAGTTATCTCTGCTCTACAGATGAGCTTGGACCTTGAGTTTCCTCACATAGGAAATAAATTAGTGGTTGCCCCAAAAGGGGATACAAAAAGCTTTAACAGAAATTAAAGAATATGTGTTTCTGGCTGGGCAAGAAATCAGACCCCATGCTGAAAGTTTCAAATAGCATCTGCCAATATGGTACTAGTGGAAGTAAATCCAGATAAAGGAAGAAGATGGGTTTCATCTCATGTGCCAGTTACTCTTAATGACCGCCTGGTACACTGTATAAGATGTCTTGTGAGAACTTTTTTGGAAAGAATGACTGCCATGGCAAGGGAAATACAAGCGATGGCACAAGTGCCCTCTGTTTGCCATCTTTGATTTAGGTATGAAAGACAAAGAAGGTAAGTTTCAGGAATAAGGAGAGACTTTGACAACTGGCTAATAAATACTGTTAAGACTGAGGGGAGAGTAAAAATTAGTAGATTTAAATGAAATACTCCATCAAGCCTGTTAGTAAACCAATAATACATATATATGTCTATTCTAGCATTTGCCACATTATAGTAATGTGGTACATAATCAGTGTTTGAGCTGATTCAGCCATATCTAAATTTTGATTAGGTTTGGGTTAAAAGGCTTACTCTGTAAAACTCATCCCATATCTCAGCTCATTTTGAGGCCTCCTGCTCTACTTTGTTTTCTATTAAAAATATCTTTGGAAAATTCCCATCTTGCATCAAGTAAGGTAAGACCAAAAAAGATGTTTGCCAAACTTTAATCATTATAGGGAGGAAACAATAAGCCCCTGATAGCTAAACTCTTTTTTGGAGTTCATGTAGGACAGAATTTAAGTAGGGAGTAGACCTGGGAGACACTAGACAAGCAAATTTTAGGCTTTCTGTGAATACTAACTAATACTTTCTGCTTCTGTAGCGCATTAGACATAGTATCTATTAAAAACTAAAAAAACAAAATTCTGTGATTCCTCGCCTTCTTAAATATTCAAATTATAGGCAGTCTTTAACTCACAGTTTCTGAGACTTTTTCCAACTTGGACTTTCCGCATCATTAAATGACACTTTTAAATAAAATGTGTACTGTTGTGTTCAGCAGTTGGAGAATGATTCTTTTGAGCCATTAGAGGAAGAGGGCCAATAGATCCGTTTGGCCCCATTGTGGTGTTTTTTGGAACAAGTGACAATTTAGCTATTCAGTTGAATTTTGACATAACATTTTTATAGATAAAAGTGGCAGTGTGCTAGATAAATGAAAGTTCTGTTGAGACCTGTATAAGAGTATGTATAAGCCTCATAAAGTTAATTGTAGTTGAACAAAGGTAAAAATCATCAGGCATGTCCCTAATGGCACAGTTTTGGCATCAAAAATACACTATTTAGCTTTAATTTGTTCAGTTCATCTGTGAGGTTCAATTATCAGGGAAGATAAGAGTAAAGAGTTGATACAAATTGCTAGACATATACTTTCAAATTGCACCAATGAAATGTGTGGACCTAACGGATTTTTAACTAAAATGTACACATTTAACCCTCACATAGATTCATAGCAATTCATTATCTGCAAAACCAGGAGCTCCCTCTATTTATTTATTTATTTTTGATAGTTGCTTCTTTTCTCAAACTGTACTTGAGTCTCTTCAGTTTTTTCTGTGCTAATGATGTTTTGCTGTTTTTGTATCTCTGACTCTTAATAATGTTATCTGTCTAGAACACTGGAATAAGGAACTAAGCGAAAGGCCTTCTGGAAAACTATTAAATCTTTTGAACATTATAGTACCTCTACTCAGGAAAAAAAAAGATGCTGCTTGGGTCCTCAGTCTATTTATTCATAATCTATTCAGAATTTTAACAATTTTTGTGCAAAAAGATACCTGTGTATTATTTAAGTTCTGTATGCAGTGTGATTGTGCAAAGGGTCACTTATGGGAAAAGGGCACAAAGAATATTGAGACTTTTTAAATTCTCAGTTGCTTAAACCTTAACAAGGCATATAAAGCACTTATACAACTAAGAGCAAAACAGTGTAGAATGAAGAAATGTCATAGGGAATTACAAACGAAGTGCTATGTAGTTCAGAAGAGAGGGAGATTACTTAGTTATCTAACTTCCATACCTACAGTATACATATGAAATAGAAAACTTAGAAGAGAGAGGAACTGTTGTAGGCAGGCATGTTGTCAGCAGCTACTATTATAGCCGATAAATTAACACCAAGAGAGAACTGAGCAATATTCTAGAAAACAGGTATGTGAACTTAAAATGCCTGGGAGTCACTTAGTATAAGGTCAAATTTAAGAGGCTTTGAGGACATTGAATAATACAATAACCTGTATTATAATGATACATAGACTTTTAGAATAGAAGTTCTCTTAAAGGCCATCTAGACCTCATATTTTTGTTTTTTTTTTATTTTTTAAAGATTTTTTTATTTGAGAGAGCATGTGCAAGCAAGCAGGGGGAGGGGCAGAGGGAGAAGATAAGAGTCTCAAGTAGACTCCCCACTCAGAAGGGAGCCCAACGTAGGGCTTGATCCCTGGACCCGGAGATCATGACCTGAGCGGAAATCAAGAGCCGACTGCCTAACCAACCAAGCCACCCAGGTGACCCTAGGCTCCACATTTTATTAATGACATTTAGAAAGGATTAGTTACTTGCCTTATAGTCTTGCTGGTGGGTGGAGTCATCCTCGACTCCGTTTTTCTCTTTCCCAGTCCTTTTCCACCCTCCCCACCTGCCATCCCCATCTAATCAATCACCTTGTCTTTTTGCCTCCATTTTCCTGAAATTTGTATTCCCATTTCCATATCAGTTTTCACTGCCTTACATCAGATCTTCAGTATCTGGTGCCTGGAATTCTTCTACCGATTACCTAAATCCTCTTTCTCCTTCCATTTCTTATCCTTCTTAAATTTATATACCGCTTATCCAGCCAGAGACATCTGACCAAAATGCAGGTGTGATGGTGACACTCTTGACTTTATGCTGCAACAGCTTTCCACTGACTGCAAGATGAACTTCGGACTCCTATCCACTCCTTGCCTGCTTTCTACCATCAATTCCTGATACTATATATATAATTAGGGGGAGACTTGGCACATTGCCCCCTTCTCCCTTCTCATTCTCACTCCAAATTCACTTGGCTAATATCTCAACCTTTAGGATTCACCTCAGATGCCATCTCCTCCAGGAAGCCCTGGGTAAGCTAAGAGGCCTTTCATTGTCCAGTGATTGATTTTCATGGCATCCTGTTATTGGTTTGATTCATTGTATCATAATTATGTATTTGGCTCCCCTATTTGAATATGAACTCTTTGGCAGACCATGTTTTATTCATCTTAATGTACCAAAGTCCATTTTAGGTGCTCAATATTAGGACATATTAGACCCAATCAATGTGTATTGAGTACATGAACAGCTATTAGAAATGAACCTACCTGAATACTAATAGGTAAGTGTTCTTCCTCTTATACTACGTTCATGAAACTGGCTGTGAATTAGAATTACCTGAGAAAGTTTTTAAAAAGCACAGATTTCTGAGCTTTACTCCTGCCCTAGAAAATCAGAATCTTTTCTCTATATTTTTATGAGGTGGCCCAAATGATTCTTATGAGTCAATGTACCACCTGATCTCAGATTGGAGTTTGTAAATCATTGCACAATGTTTTTTTTATCATAAACCTTAAAGAATAAGCCCTTAAGAAGTCAAAGTGATGTACAATAAATTTTAGAAATATTTGCGTTCAAGATGGTTAATTTTTTTGAGAGAGAGAAAGTGCCCCCATGGGGTAGGGGGTGGCTGGGTACGGGTAGGGGCATGGGGAGAGAGAATCTTAAGCAGGCTCCATGCTGGACCCCAACACAGAACTCAATCTCATGACCCTGAGATCATGACCTGAGTGGAAATGAAGAGTCGAGCTCTCAATTGACTGAGCCACCCAGGCACCCCTAGATGATTAAATTTATTTCAAGTGTATTTAAAGGATATACTTCTCCGAAAACTCTGCATACCTTAGTTCATTCACTAATGATTCTGGAGAGACATGTTTTAATTTTTGTTTACATCATTCAGTTTATTTTCTTACTGTCTTAATGCCTTTTTTTTTTTTTATAAAGGCAGCCAACTTCTTTTTTTTATTAAATTTTTTTTTTTTAAGATTTTATTTATTTATTCGACAGAGATAGAGACAGCCAGCGAGAGAGGGAACACAAGCAGGGGGAGTGGGAGAGGAAGAAGCAGGCTCATAGCGGAGGAGCCTGATGTGGGGCTCGATCCCATAATGCCGGATCACGCCCTGAGCCGAAGGCAGACGCTTAACCACTGTGCCACCCAGGCGCCCCTGTCTTAATGCCTTTGAAAGGGATTTCATTTCTCTTTATGTGACTACAGTTGACCTTTGAACAATGCAGGGATTATGGGTGACTACCCCTTGTGGAGTCAAAAATCTGCATATAACTTTTGACTCCCCCAAAACTTTTCTATAGCCTGTTGACTAGAGGCCTTACTGATAAGAGAGTCAATTAACACACATTTTGTATATGTATTATATGCTGTCTTCTTACAATAAAGTAACCTAGAGAAAAGAAAATGTTGTTAAGAAAATTATAAGAGAAAATACGTTTATCATACTATACTGTAAAAAATCTGAGTATAAGTAGGCCTGTGCAGTTAAACCCATGTTGTTCAAAGATCAAGTGTACTTCTTAATATCTTTTTCTCCTTACTCCATTTATAATTAGGAAAACTCCATTCCTTCATGCCTCAAATCTCCTTTTCTAATAAAATGTACCTTTTCAACTTTTGCTTTTTAAAACTCTTGATGCTTCATTCATCTGCTCTGGGGGTTGGTTGAATCTTTGCAATGTACCTAAGGATTTCCATTTACAGGAGAAGTGGGTCCTGGTTTTCATCTTGCCATCACATTGAACTGATTGGTTTCTGTGGGTTGTCAGGGAGCTGCTGAGGATAGGAACTGAGGTGGGTGGGAATTTGGCTGACTCCACAGTTTTCCATATGCACTGTGTGCTCCTCATGCTTGAGCAGGAAGCTGGTCTCCATGGACAGACCTGGGAGGAGGAAGACAGCCACTGTGTGGGTGGTTTTGAAGAAACCTCCCTCTATTTTTCCTGTACCCAGATGGTTTTAAGTTTCTGGATAGTAGTGCTATAACAACCTTCAAGTTTTGCCTTTGATTTAATAGGACTTCTGGCTTGTGTTTAAAGATGCCTTTGATTTGGGATCTATTTTTTGATACAATTTATAAGTCAGTTTATCTCCAGCTTTGGATTTCTATTAGATACATTTTAGACAAATGTTTACTATTTTTAGCTTTAATTATGTAATTTGGTATACTACTCACAAGGAAGTAGTTTATACTATTCTCCCAAGGGAAGTTTATACTACTCTCAGCATAATTGTAGGAGGAAAATAAATTGGTTATAATTTATGTTAGTATTAAGATTTATGTGACCTTTAATTATATGCTAAATGAAAGGCACCAAACACTTAAGTCTTTTCTAAGATATTTCCTAAAAGGTCACTAAGACTATAGACTAATTTAATATTTACATCTTCTGATATTATTGTTACTTTTGTTATTTTGCTAGCATCACACATTTGCTTAAGAGATCTTCCATGTTGTTGAGTACTTAAAATCTCATAGGGAACACAGAGCATTTATACAACTAAGAATAAATGTTTTGGAGCTGAGAAAATGTCAGAAGTGAGTTAGAGGGACATCCCCAGGGTCTTTAAAGATTTCTATTCTGAAAAAAAAAAAAATCTTTGTTCTGCTTTGTCCCAGATCTGAATTGGCTGATTCATGTAAGTACAGGAGGGCAATTACAGGGATACCCTATGGTTGTTCACATTTATTAACTGTATAGTTACTGTATATACCTGAGCATATAAAATGGCATAGTCCTCAGCAGTTTTATTTAAGTGTTGGTGAAGTGATTTGCTTTCATTATTTAATGAAATGTCCTTCGCATAATTTTGCTTGTTGTTTCCATATATCTCCAGGAAAATCTGCATTATAATCTTGCATGTTAACTTACAATATTAAGTTTCATGTTAAGACATTTAAACCTGTCATTAGGCTTAAAAATCCACTAAGGCCTATGACTGTCTCTCAGGTACTATTTAGGTAATATAAGGTGGGGTCTTTAAAATGGCATTAATGGGAACCATATGTTGTGCTAATGTAGCTTCTCAATACTGAAAGCAATTGACAATTTCACATTTAAATTATATTTTAAGATTTTTTAAAAACTTTGATAGGACTTGGTTTTAAGTGCCACATGTAAGAATATAGAATGTAATTTCTAGATTGTCATTTTAAAAATCCTTCCAGACGGAGTCATATCTCTCATAATTGCAGCTATGTCATATTCAATAATGTAGTCCATTATGAATTATTCCTTAGATAATTGGTCTCAATAGACTTGATATTTTTAATATGTGCTAGCAGTAATTGAATATACTGTATTCTTCCCATCTCCCCAAAAATACATTTCTGATGGGAGAGACATAATTTTAAGTAATTATAATGCATAGCAGTATAAAATAAGCATTAAAAAGAGTCTCAACATGCTGTGGGTGTGCAGAGGAAAGGTAGGGTTAATTTTGGCTTTTATGATTTACTGTGATAATAAGCAATTAAGCGATTGTGAAAGAGGTATCTTTCATGACACCTTGGAAATGTCATTTTTTTATGTCAGGGCTACTGATAGAATGACAGCTAAGTTCAAAGCAGGGACGTTGCTTGGTAAATTCATTAGCTTAAATTAGCAGGGAAGTGCCCAGGTTGTGCAGTCAGACTGGGTTTTGACCTTAATTCTGTTGTTCACTAGCAGTGTAACTTCAGTCAAGTGTCCTAAGTTCTGTTTTCCTTGTCTGTGGAGTGGGACTAAGACACGTACTTCTTTTTTTTTTTTTTTTTTTTCACTTTGCTGTAACAACACATTTATCTCCAGATCCTTAGATATGCAGAGCAGATCCTATGGCCAGTATTAACTAATAAAGTCTCAAGTCCCTGCCACCAACAGGCAGGTGTTGGCTAGCCTCTTGAGTGCCACAATTTGTAAATTGCCCCATTTAGGGGTGGTCTTTTTTTTTTTTTTAACTCCAGCTATTGAGATATAATTGAGATATAACATTATATAAATTTAAGATGTGCAGTGTGTTGAGTGGATACACTTACATATTGCAGCATTATTACATATAACCTTAGCCAGCACCTCCATCCCATCACATAATTACATTTTATCTTGTGGTGAAAACATTTAAGATCTGTTCTCTTAGTAGCTTCTAAGTATGTAATACAGAATTATTAGCTATAATCACCATGTTATGCCTTAGATCCCCAGAATTTATTAATCTCACAACTGGAAATTTGTCCCCTCTGACCAACATCTCCCCATTTCTCCCACCCCCTAGCCCCTGGCAGCCACTGCTGGACTCTGTTTCTGAGCTCAGCTTTTTTAGATTCCACATATGAGTGAGATCATACAATACTTGGCTTTCTCTGATTTATTTCATTTAGCATAATATGGGGCTGGTCTTTACAATTTATTCTGGAAAGCTATTTTTTTGTGAAGACACGTACTTCTTCATGATAATTACATGAGAAAATACATGATGTGCTTAGCATAGTGCTTGGCATATAGTAAATATGCATATTAGTTATATGATTATTGATAATAATACATTTTAACAATTTATGCTTCAAAATTAGATTTTAGTAGATTGTAAGCTATTTTTGACTTTTAATCAATTAAAGACCTTAAGAGAGCATCTATTCCGCCTATGGATTTACTGGTGAGGAGACTGAGTCCTATAGATTTAACTTACTCCGATTGAAATATAAAAGGAAGAAAAATCCATAAATTTGGTCATTTTTGATGGTAGTAGACTTTAGTTCTTTGTGGAAAATGGAAAAAATGAGATGGTCATATGGACAATAGAAGTCTGATAATATTTAATGATATTTTTTTTAATAGATCATGGTTCTGTTGTCTTAGTGTAATTATTAATGCTCCTTTTTCACCCTCAAAAGTGTCCCAGTTTGTACATTACAGGATCTTCCACTTTAATTGTATTTATACAGGCTAAGAGTAGCAATCATATGGTAATTTGTGGACTGAGTAGATCCCAAAACAGATGACTTTTTTCCTCTGGTTCTAAATTTGGGAGATGACTGGAATTCCTGGACAATTACCCAACACTTTCTTAATCTTCTGAGAGCAGTTCTCTAGAAGAGGAGTTATTAACTGATGGCTTTGTGGGGATGAAAAGATCTATTAACCTGCTGAAACTATATGCAAAGTGGTGTGTGCTTGTGTATTTTTCTGAGAAGTATGTCCATCTTTTCAGAGTTAAGAACCATCGACTAAGAACCATTGCTTCACCTTTTACTCCATTCACAAGTAACTGGCCCTGTTGCCCTGTTACACTTCTTTTTTTTTTTTAAAGATTTGTTCATTTATTTGAGAGAGAGAGAATGAGCAGGAGGGGCTAGGGATAGGGAGAGAGAACCCCAAGCGGACTCCATGTGAGCGCCACCCAGGCGCCCTGCCCTATTACACTTTTTAAATAGAAAATCTGTAAGAGACAGGAGGAAATTAATTTCAAATAGTGCTTTTATAATCAATATACTTCTATAAATTTATAACTCTTTGGTGAAAATTATTACATTGACCCACAAGAAATGTTGACAAAATCACTTGAATGTGAAATGACTGATAGGCGAGCCCATCTACAGGAAGAGAAAAAGCTAACACTGAACAGTAGGTTTCTGAAATGCATTTGGGTCAAGGTAATAGAATTCTTACTAAATTTTGACCTGAGGAAATGGAGTTTTCATTTGGTTTAACTGATGATCTCACAGGTGAATTTAATTCAACTACCTGTATTGAGAACCGCCTTCATGAAGTCATTGTACAAGGAGCTATTCAAGGAATATAAATATAGAGTAGATATCCTTCCCCATTTTAGGAAAATTTGGAGAGATTTAAGTTGGGAAATGAGTAGGTTTCTATTTGATGTGACTTACTGGTATTCTGACACATTATTCAAGAAAATACAATTCTGATGGGAGAGACAGACGTTTAAGTAATATAATGCATAGCAGTATAAAATAAGCATTAAAAAGAGTCTCAGGTAACATGCTGTGGGTATGCAGAGGAAAGGCAGGGTTAATTTTGACACAGCGATCAAGGATGGCTTTGTGAGTAGGCAGTAATCTTTTGTGGAGACCAGACGGACAGAAGAACTCAAGAAACTTGATTTGCCATGATTTTTTCTTTCTGGTTATACTTCCTTTCTGTTCTTGATCAAATTATTTTTTCTTAGCCTTTATACTTTTTTTTCTGAAGTGGGAAGGGAAAAAATGGTTTCTAATATGACTAATAGAGGAGCACGTGCTTTTAGAGTGCAAAGCACTCAGCTCCCTAGGATAAAGAGTCTAAATATATACTTAAATCCAAATATAGATAGGAGAGTATCTGCTATGTTTCAAGGGAGTACACTGACCAGTTGGAGGAGGTTTGCTCTATTTTCTGTTGTTGTTGTTGTTTTTCTTTAAAGTGCCATGAGTTTTTGAAATGATAACCATTAGAAAAAAAAGACAGTACAATTGCTCAGTTTTAAATAACTGCCTAACTTGGGAACAAAGTCCCAGGAGAGGGCTGGCGGAAATAGCTCATGCTTTTTTTAGCTGCCTGTATTTTAACTTTACACAGAGAAAAATGAAATCTATGTAATCAAAGTATGCATAAGTATATATAGAAATCAGAAGGCCCAAGTTGTCAAGTGGATAAAGATTCCTTCAAAGAATACATAAAAATTCAAATATAATAATATGATCACATGCACACAGGGTTGGAATTATATATTATAGCCTAGTGATAAAGAGGCACAGGCTTCATCAGGCAAAAAAGAAAAGCATAGGGACACCTGGGTGGCTCAGTTGGTTAAGTGACTTGCCTTCGGCTCAGGTCATGATCCTGGAGTCCTAGGATCAAGTCCCGCATGGGGCTCCCAGCTTAGCGGGGAGTCTGCTTCTCCCTCTGACCCTCTCCCCTCTCATGCTCTCTCTCACCCTCTCTCAAATAAATAAATAAATAAATAAATAAATAAATAAGTAAATAAATAAATAAAAGAAAAGCATAATATATAATTCTACCTACATTTAAGTTTTTTTGGTTAGAAAATAATCCTTATTACTATTTATTTAATTTATAAACATTAAAGGTCTTTGAAAATTTGATTCTGAAGTTAATTTTCTAAGGAGACATGTAGATGCTGGAGGTCATCTATCCCAACTTCCGTATTTCACAGGTGAGCAATCGGAAACTCTGAGAGAGACTAGGTGGCTTGCCCAAGTCTTCTCTTCCATTGGTTATTTAGCACCACAGTCTCTCCACTGTCTCAGTGGTTTTCATGAGTTTTCAAAATTCATGACAACGAGTAACTGTAATTAGATACCTTAAGAATGTCTGAAACTTGAAGTGACTGATTGTTACATTCCAATTTTCTATATATCCTCCTTGTTCCAAGAAAAGAAAGATAAATTTTAGGTTTTCAATACAGGTTCTTTGACTGTAACTGTACTTGGAAAGAAAGAAGAAAATGGAAGTAAATATTGAAATCTTAGCTCTCAAATAAATAATAGCTTTATTGAGCTATAATTCACATATCCAAGTTCACTCTAAAGTGTGTGATCCAATGGTTTTTAGCATGTGCACTATGTTGTGAATATATTACTACTACTTAATTCTAGAATATTTTGTGTTTCTCCACCATATCTATTATCATCCCCCAATTTCCTTTCCCCTCCAGCCCGACAATGACTGATCTACTCTCTTTCTCTATGTATTTTTTTATTCTGAACATTTAATATAGATAGAATCATATATAGCCTTTTGTGTGTGACTTATTTCACTTAGAATAATGTATTTAAGGTTCATGTTTACCATGCACCAATTCTTCATTCCTTTTAATTACAGCATAAGTGTTCCATTGTATGGATATAGCATATTTTGTTGTCATTCATCAGTTAATGGACTTTTGAGTTGTTTTTACTTTTTGGCTATTGTAAATGTGCTGCCATAAACACTCATGTACAAGTTTTTGTGTGGATATATGTTTTCATTTTTCTTGTATATGCCTGGGAATGGAATTCTGTTTAACCTTTGAGAAACTATGAGACTATTTTTCAAAGTGACTGCACCATTTTATAACCCCAACAACACATGAGAGTTTCAATTTCTCCACATTTCCCCAGTACTTATTAGTGTCTTTTTGATTATTGCCATCCTAGTAGGTATGAGGTAGATCATTGTGGTTTTGATGTGCATTTCCTTAATGAGTATGAATTGAGCCTCTTTTCATGTTTACTGGCCATTTGTGTATCTTCTTTGGAGAAATGTTTACTCAAGTCCATGCCTAGTTTTAATATTAGATTATTTGTTTTATTTGTTGATTTGTAAAAGTTCTTCATATATTCTGGGTACAAGTCCCTTACCAGATACATGATTTGCAAATACTTTTTCCCATTTGGTAAGCTGTCTTTTACTTTCTTGATGATGTCCTTGAAACACATAGGTTTTGAATTTTGATGAAATCCAATTTATCTATTTTTTATTTTGTCACTTGTGCTTTTGTTGTCATAGCTAAGAAACCATTGCTTAATCCAAGGTCATGAAGATTTACTCCTGTCTTTTCTTCTAAGAGTTTTATAGTTTTGATCTAACATTTAGATCTATGACCAATTTAAAGTGAATTTTTGTATATGATGTGAGGTAGGAACCCAAATTCATTCTTTTGCATGTGGATATTCAGTTGTTGCAGTAACATGTATTGAAAAGATATTCTTGGGACTCCTGGGTGGCTCAGTGGTTAAGCATCTGCCGTCAGCTCACCTCATGATCCCAGGGTCTTGGGATTGAGTCTCATGTTGGGGCTCCTTGTTCAGTGGGGAACCTGCTTCTCCCTCTGTCTGCTGTTCCCCCTGCTGTGCTCTCTCTCTCTCTGACAAATAAATAAAATCTTAAAACAAAAACAAAAATGAAAAGATATTCTTTACCTATAGAATGGTTTTGGTACCTATGTCAAAAATCAAGTGATCACAAATTTCATGGTGTATTTCTGGGATCTCAATTCATTTCCATTGGTCTACATTTCTGTTGTTATGCTAATAATATCACATTGTCTTGATTACTGTAGCTTTGTGATAAGTTGTGAAATCAGGAAATAGGAGTCCTTCAACACCCCCCCCCCTGCCAAGAGTGTTTTGGCTATTCTGGGTCCCTCACATTTCCATATGAATTTTAGGATCACCTTGTCAACTTCTGCAGAAAAAGAAAAAAGGCAGCTGGAAATTCTCAGTATTTATTAAGGCATAGTTTATTGTAAAAGATAGGCACACAGAGACTACTAAAATGAAACACATTCTTAATCTTGAGAGAACCAACAATCTAGGAATTACACAAATGTATCAATTGTCAACATATTGCTTCTTAGCTCCAAATTTGTTCTTCAGTATATGCTCTTTGAAATGGACAGAATTTTTTTAAGTATCCCTTTTTATAGTAAGCATGATGCCAAGCTTTCTCTGTAGAGGCTGTTTGAAGGGTGTCTCCTGCTGTTTCCAGCTGATGGAGTGTGTGAGGACATCTGGTGGAGCTCTGCTTTAGCCACATGCCTGGAATGTGTGATCAGTAGGTGATCTTGCAGTTTCAGCCTAGCCTGGCAATAAGATTCCCATAGCAGCCCCGTCCTTGACATAGAGACTGGTGTCCTGAAGGCTTCTTGCCCATATCAGTGCTCTAATTCCCTGTGCAGGCCTGTGTGTGGATTGCCAGGAGTTTGGAGGATTTTCACTCTGGGAGCCATCAATCCTTCTTCCAGCCCCTATGGGCTGCCTGCTCCCAGAGCCCCCATCCCTTATACACACCCACACCTCTGGCCACTGATCAGCTATCCCCAGCCCATACTCTAAAGGAATGCCTCCTGCTCTCCATGACCCCAGTTAGTTCCAGCTAGAGCAAACCAGTGAACTCCTTTTTTTTTTTTTAAAGATTTTATTTATTTATTTGACAGAGAGAGAGACAGGCAGTGAGAGAGGGAACATAAGCAGGGGGAATGGGAGAGGAAGAAGCAGGCTCCCAGCAGAGGAGCCTGATGCCGGCCTTGATCCCACAACGCCGGGATCACGCCCTGAGCCGAAAACAGATGCTTAACGACTGAGCCACCCAGGCGCCCCAGGGAACTCCTTTTTTACCCAGTGGGCTAAACCATGTCTTCTCCAATGAGGTCTGAACCCCAGCCTTGGGGAGGGGAGTCCTTTTCAACTTTGTTCTTCCTTGGCTACTCTCCCTCAGCCCTAAGCTACCATGTAGTTTCTGTATATTTATTCCTATATAGTTGAGTATCAGAATTTAATAATTATTTATATTACACATTCTCCGTTTAACTCGCCGTGTTATTGGGCCTACAGTAATGTGCAATTCAGAATGTAGAAATAGTGTTTTAAGAGATCTGAACATGAGATAAGGACTTAAAGCACACAGCCTGTTGATAGAATCAGTAAAGAATTAATGAGGGAATGCAATTTGAGATGAACTTTGAAGGATGGATAGGATTTCCTTTTGCCATTGGGGAGCTTACATTTTTAAAATGATTATTTCAGGTTTCCATTTCAAAGGTAAAGATATTAATAATTGAATTATACTGTTTGTCCCAAGCAGCTTTTCCTTACTCCTGACAAGTTCACCCTCAGTTTTTTTACTGGTCCAGGTGGAGTTGCTAAAGAAGGTGTTAGAGATAGGGAGAAGAGATCCCTGGGTCTGAGTAAATAGATATCTGACTCCAAATTGGAAGTTTTTACGTGACATCATCCCATTGGAATTACTTAACCAAATGAGTAAAAGAAAGGCTTTGATGGAATGTTTAGTATGGTTAGAAACGAACACCCACAACCATACGTACCAATTAATTTCCTCTCCAAATGTTTTTATATGGTCGGGTAGATGTGGCCTATGTTTTGGAAGGATTCTTTCCTTTGAAGTAGTCATTATACTGTTTTATTTCCTATATGAATGCCAAGTACACATTACTTTTTATTTCCCTTTTTGCTTGCCAAAGCCTCTTACTTTTCTTTCATCTCTTCACAAATATCTAATAAATAATTATGATTTGTAGAGCTATTCAAAGCATGGTCCCTGGACCAGCAGAATTAGCATCATTTGGGAGTTTATTAGAAAATCGGATTCTTGGGCCCCATCTCCGACTGGCTGAATCTGAATCTCTGAGGGGTGGGGCCCTGAGTATGTGGTTTAACTAGCTCTCCAGGTGATTGTTATGCACACTGAAGTTTGAGGAACATCAATTAAAATTTTAGTGATTGCATTTCACTTGAGACACATTCTAGAATTTAAAAAGGATCTGGAATCTTAAAAGCCATCTGATCAATTCAAATCAAGAGTTTGTGTGTCTCCTATACCCCTAACTTCTTGGCATCTAACTTCTGTTTGAAATCTTTTATGATGGGAGCTCACCACCTCACAAGGTAACATTTGGGAACAATTCTAATTATTGGAAATTTCTCTTATTATGTATTTCACCCAGATTGACTTAATTGTGCCTTTTGTTCATTGCTCCTGATCTTCCTCTTGAGAAGTATGAAATAAATCTGGTTTTCTTTACATAGCCCAGATGTTTAGATATTTGAGACGGCTGTCTGCTCCCTCCTCTGAATTTTCTTCCCAAGAGACACATTCTTAGTCCCTTTAATTTCGTCACCTGAAGATGGCTTTTGGATCCTTCCTTCTTAGAATGACTTATAATATCAACATTCTGCTTAAAATTTCACCCCCAGGATCAAATATGAAGTGCTCCATGGAGTTTTCCACCTGCTGTAGAATAAAACACTTCCCTGGAAAGTGTTTAGAAAGTTGAATTCCAAGCCTGATTTTGTCACTGTGGACTCAGACCACTCAATTTCTGTGGATTTAGTTTTATTTGACTATAAAAATTGGGATTACTATGTGGCACTGGGACCTGGGGAAATGCTAATGTTTAGGAAGTAGGCATTGCAGGTAGAGCTATTGAAAAGAACTGAAATAGAGTTGTTGAAAAGGTAGGAAGGGAACTGGTAGGAAGTGCTGACACAGATGTGTGAGTTCCTCTCTTGACAAGGGTGTCCTGAGGGCTCAAGTCTCAGGAGCCCAAGCGTGGCTCCAAGGCAGGATGTTTCTTACCTGAGGGACCAGAGTTCTCCATAGGGAGCCAGTGGGTAATTAGGAGATGCCTGTTCTGATGGTGTGCAAGGTCGGAGTGAGCATACAGTCCAAAATTGGGTCACATAAGCCTGTGTGAAAAGAGGTTGCTGGTGAAAAAGGAGAAATGATCCTAGATCAACAGCAGTGTGCTGTGCTGTTTATGTCTTTCCATGCTTGTTTCCCTGGATATGCTGTAGACCTTTAAAGAGCAGAAGAGGAGTCAAGGGTTGAAGCCCGGGAAGACAAAAGTCCAAAAAGGTATTAGCAGTGGTATCATTAGCAATGATACTAAAAAGTTGAAAAAAAAAAAAAAAACAACTCAGAGCAGAAAGATGTTGAACCAGATAGGAAGCTTTTGTTGTAAGTAAAAATAACATTGATTTTAAACTGATTAAAAAAAAAAAAGAAAAGAAAAGACTTACACACCATCTTCTAGAATAGCTTCATCAGGACTTTGGATCTTTCTCTGAGACTCTCTAGGCTTCGCCATCCTCCTTGTGTTAGGTTTCTCCTCAGGCTGACTTTTCTCAGACTGCTAGAGGCCACCAGGTCATTTCCTGGGAAAGAGAGCATTTAACTTCCTTATCTCTGATTGAAAGTCCTGACCTTGGCTCTAATTGGATTACTTCTAGACCAGTACTGTAGCCAGGGGGAATGCTTTGCACTACAGTGAGATGGGACAGTTGATGTTTTTTAATCCCTCCCAAATCCCATGACTAAGTAGTGGGAGAAGAGTGGTCCACTATTGGAGAAACACAACTCCAGGCTTCTCTTGTCCTCATGTCCTGTGACCGCAGCAAAAAGAGTAGACCTCTTTCTTGCTCCTTCCTGCAAAAGTTCAAGGGAGGGCTCTGGATTTGGTTCATCTGCTTTTCCTGAACCAATCTCAAGAGGATAAGGGAGTGAAGTACTCTGTATGACCAGAGTGGTGTGTTTACAGCTGTAGGGAGATGGGAAGGGTCAGCACCACTCAAATCACGTGAAATGAGTTCCATACAGCTCTCATAGTTCACTCCTTTTGGTTTGCCTGATTAACAGTAGCGATACCACTGTTATGAAATATTCTCCACTTTTTGCTTCAGAGAATACTTCTATTTTCATTTTCATCCTTTGTAGAATTTACTTATAAATTTTTATAATCTGTCGACTTGGATTCTTAAAAACTCATCTTTCATTCTTATGTGAAGTATCGTGACTTCTTTCTTGGTAATCTGCAAATTCCTCCTTTAAAGCAGTTGCTTTTTTCCTTTTTTTTAAAAAAGGAATTTCTCTTTAAGACGTCTTATTACCAGTCAAATCATAGATTTTCAGTAGTGTGCTAGAGCTAGTTTCTTCTGGGTCTCTAGAGACAATAGCTAAATATTCAGGTATTTTGTGAGCTGGTTGTTAAACCATTAGTACCTTGAAATAATCCGGGGGAAATATTTACACCATGGAAAGTGGAAATGCTTACAAATCAGGATCTCCACACACACCACCCATCACCCCCATCCCCTGCAAGCCAGTTAGCTATAAACTACTAGTCTTATGTCAAAACATATTATTTTAAAGGAGTTTCTTGTATTATAGTTATTCCTTTAGGAGGTAGACTTTAATTCCAGTTAAATTCATTCTGCATTATTACCCAGAAGCACTAATGTTTGGGTTTGAGGATTTAAAAAAAATAAAATTAGTAGGAGATTAAGTATTTTTCTTACATAATATTGACTTTAATTATATATTTTTTCCGTTTCAAAACCTGAAAGTCTTAAGAAAATTAAAAGACAAGCCAGAGATTGGAAGAACATATTTGCAAATAATATATCTGGTAAAGTATTTGTGTCCAGACTGTATAAAGAACACTTATAATGCACTAATTATAAGACAAACTACTCAATTAAAAATGGGCAAAAGATATGAATAAACATTTCACAAAGAAGATATAGAAATGGCTAATAAGCTCATGAAGAGATGCTCATCATTAGGAAAGTGCAGCATAAAACCATAATGAGATACTATTACATGCCCACTAAAATAGCTATAATAAAAAAAAGACTAACAATGTCAAGTTTTGTCAGAATGTGTAGAAATTGGAACTCTTATGCATTGCTGGTGTGAATACAAAGATGGTGCAGCTGCTTTGGAAATAATCAAAAAGTTAAACATAGAATTGCCATATGACCCAGTAATTGGAGAATTGGAAACCTGTATCCATACAAAAATTTGCACATGAATGTTTATAGCAGCATGATTTAGAATAACCAAAAAAGTGGAAACAACCCAGAAGACCATAAACTGCAGAATGGGTAAATAAAATATGGAATATCCATCCACACAGTGGGATATTATTTAATAATAAAAAGGAACAGATCTTGATACATACTACAATATAGATGAGCCTTAAAATATTATGTTAAATGAAAGAAGCCAAAAGCAGAAGACTACATATTGTATCGTTTTATTTATAAGAAATGTTAAGAAAAGATAAATCTCTAGAGACAAAAAATAAATTAGGTGTTGCCTGGGGCTGAAAGTAGGAATGGGAATGGCTGAAAATGGGTATCAGGAAGCTTTTTGGGGTGATGGAAAAGTTTAAAAAATTGGATCGTGGTGGTGGTTGCACAGCTCTATAAATTTGCTAAAAATAATTGTATATTTACAACAGGCAAATTCTGTGTTGTGTAAATTAAAACAAGTTGATTTTAAAAGCCTGTAAAAACACAAATTCATATATATATTTCCTACCAATAATTGGAGGTAATAAATACATATTGAGGGGATTTGACTTTTCAAGTTTCAGCTTTTTTCATCTGCTGGCTTCAATCTTTAATGAGGAATGTGGGTCCACAAACATTGAATAAGTGTAGTTTTGTAAAGAAAAAAAACTCACCCCTCTGCAGTTTTAGAAACTAGTTCACTGAATGAAAATGTTTTTTAGATACGCTATAATCGAGTGACTGCTTATATGAACATCAAAATATCACAAAGAAGATTGAGAGATATTACCAATGACATGTTTGCCAAAGCAGATAAATTTTTAATGATATAAAGACATGATTAAATAAAAACACATATCACACACACACACACACACACACACACAGAGTAAGGAATTTATTTTCAAGGATAACTTTGGGTTTCTCTACCTAATCTTATTCTGTGTATTCCTAAGGAAGGCAGTGAATAAAGATTTATCACACAGTGGCAAAAAGGTAATCAAAACCTTCAATAAACCATTCAGGAGAGGTTAGTATTTATCTTTTCATAGTATTTTCAAATATGACACATTATCATTTCCTTTTGGCATTCCTTTCACTATTTCATTTTTCTGATAATCAGAAAGTCTTTCTTTATGCAATATGAATTAAAATGTCCCTTCCTAGAAATCTACCTTGGGGAAACTTGACTCTCTTCTGAAAATGTGCTGTGGCTGACCTGACAGCTGTAATTTTAAAGTTTCTGCTGACTCCTACACTGTGTAATGGGAAGCTCCGAGAGGAGTTTGAAGGAGAAAGTTGGTTTCGACTTTAGTTTTTCCACATAAGAAAATACAACTTTTTTCTTCCTGTGAAGGGTGGAGCCCAGGAGAGAAGACCTAGAAGCCTGAACAGCATGGCAGGAGGCAAGTGTAGAAAAGATCACAGGGCTTTTAGGAACAAGAATGTAAAACTTTATTTTTTTATTTAAAGATTTTTTTAAAAATTTATTTATTTATTTGACAGAGATAGAGACAGCCAGCGAGAGAGGGAACACAAGCAGGGGAAGTGGGAGAGGAAGAAGCAGGCTCCTACTGGAGGAGCCTGATGTGGGGCTCGATCCCATAGCGCCGGGATCACGTCCTGAGCCGAAGGCAGACGCTTAACCGCTGTGCCACCCAGGCACCCCTTTATTTAAAGATTTTATCTATTTATTTGACAGAGTTAGAGACAGCCAGGGAGAGAGGGAACACAAGCAGGGGGAGTGGGAGAGGAAGAAGCAGGCTCATAGCAGAGGAGCCTGATGTGGGGCTCGATCCCATAACGCCAGGATCACGCCCTGAGCCGAAGGCAGACGCTTAACTGCTGTGCCACCCAGGCGCCCCTAAAACTTTATTTTTTAGATGCTTATATTTCTCCAAAGTAAATTTCTTCTATTTTCCCCAAACTTTCAGTCAGCTCCTCTCAAAAGCATGTGTGAAAGTATGCGAATGAGTCGTTTTGTGTGTGTGTGTGTGTGTGTGTGTGTGTGTGTGTCTGTGGTTGAAGGGATGGATGGGATGAAGAAAACCAAGAAAAGGAGCTAAGCTCCTTATGTGAACCCATCCAGGCTGCAAGAATTAGCAAATGCAAAATGGTAATTCAGTTAGAAACAGAACCAAAAATGATCATGGAAACATAAGCTTCCTGAAAGTTCTTAGAGATCTGGCGGAGGCGAGGTGTAAGACTCCTTGTGTATGGGTTAAAAAGAATGCATCAAAACACTGTTTGTATTAACACATAGTGATTCTTCTGTTTTCAGAGGTCAATGAAGGGATGTATGGTGAGACATACTGTGAAATACTTGAATGTATTTCTTCCCTTGGCTATATGAATATTATAAACTTAATATGGGAAAACTTTTATTAGAGAAGAGAATTGGCATATGTGTATATTTAAAACTGTTTAAAACTGCCCTACAGTAGTAGTTGTATCTTTAATTTTACAACAATAATGTTAGATGAATGAGGCCAATCCCAGTTTATGCTTTTAGGATACCTGCAGTATAATTTATAAATTATATTTACTTCTTTGTATCTCCAAGGCTACTCAGTCCCATGCTGTTAGCTGATTTCCCTGGCAAGAAATTCTAGATTTTTAAATAATGTGCTCATACTGCTATTTCTCAATTTGTCATTTGGGATTTAGTTTTCTCCCAGTACCAGTGTTCAGTTCTGGAAACTGCAACTGTTCTAGGCATTCAGAGCAGGGAGCTAGGTGATTACTAAATTATTGGGGGCTGGGGCAGGCAACAGTTGAGTGGGAGACAAAAGCCACCACAGTACTATTGGATTCAGTGGCATACCAGGTAGAGTGCATGGCACACCCTTAAAGTCCTAAATAGACATTGGAACATGAAGTCTGTCCCCTGCAAAACTCTTATCTGTTCAAACTTGTTTACTAGTAGTCACAGCCACAACACAGGTCAATGCTTAAGGGCTGTCATAAGATGCGCTTGCTGAGATTTGGAAGGCCACAGTGTGGCAAAGGCCATTTCCTTGTGGCTGTGACTACAAAAAACAAATGTGAAGCATTATGCAAAAAGACTTAAGAAAAAGTACTGTGCCTATTTTTGTATAATATTTTAATTTTAAACTGTTTTAATTTTAAAAATATAAATTACTCAATTCTGCCACCTTTTTGACTACATAAATAAATTTTTATAACATAAAGTCACTGACAATGTCCCAACTAGGCTGCAAACATTAGCTTACAACTGATAGCCACATTATTGTTTAAATGTTTTATGGATGTATGATAAGCGTACAGAAAAGTGATCATATTATAAATGGTAAGACTCAATGAATTCTTACAAACTGAACACTGCTGTGTCATGAAGCCCAGATCAAGATGCAGAACATTACTGGCACTGCAGAAGCTCTTCTTGTGCTCTAAA
This sequence comes from Ursus arctos, assembly GCF_023065955.2. NCBI lineage: Eukaryota > Metazoa > Chordata > Mammalia > Carnivora > Ursidae > Ursus > Ursus arctos. Next base: position 7,322,362 of record NW_026622775.1, on the reverse strand, counting down.
GCTACCAACCAGGGGTGCCTGGGTGGCTCAGTCAGTTAAGCATCTTCCTTCGGCTCAGGTCATGATCCCAGGGTCCTGGGGTCAAGTCCCATGTTCAGCTCCCAGGGAGCCTGCTTCTCCCTCTCCCTCTGCTGCTCCCCCTACTTGTGCTCTCTCTTTCTCTCTGTCAAATAAATAAATAAAAATCTTTAAAAAAATAAAAAATTAAAGCCACCAACCAATACCCCTACCATCTTCCCAAAGGTAAGTACCATCCTGACTTCTAGACACTGTACATTGTTTTTATATTTTATATTAGTAGAATCATTATACACAGTTTTTGTGTTTGGCTTCTTTCACTTACCCTTGTTAATGAGATTCATCTGCATCATTAAGTGTAGTGGTAGATCATTCATTCTCACTTTTTTTTTTTTAAGATTTTATTTATTTATTTGACAGAGATAGAGACAGCCAGCGAGAGAGGGAACACAAGCAGGAGGAGTGGGAGAGGAAGAAGCAGGCTCATAGCAGAGGAGCCTGATGTGGGGCTCGATCCCATAACACGGGGATCACGCCCTGAGCTGAAGGCAGACGCTTAACCGCTGTGCCACCCAGGCGCCCCAAAGATTTTATTTATTTATTCGACAGAGATAGAGACAGCCAGGGAGAGAGGGAACACAAGCAGGGGGAGTGGGAGAGGAAGAAGCAGCCTCATAGCGGAGGAGCCTGATATGGGGCTCGATCCCATAACGCCGGGATCACGTCCTGAGCCGAAGGCAGACGCTTAACCTCTGTGCCACGCAGGCACCCCTCATTCTCACTTTTGTGTAGAATTCCATTTTGAGAACATATTACACTTTATCCATTCTACTTTTGATGGACTATCAACATATCAGTTATTTCAAATGAGATAATTTAAAGAATTAGTTAAGTAGGTATTGGAGGACTGAAAAGTCAAAGGGAACATTAAGGTAATGCAAAGATAATAACTGAAGGAAGCATCTGTAAGGGTCTTGGGTAAAAGAGAGAGGTTAAGATTATTAGAACTTAGAAGTTTGAAGGAGTAGTTCTGCAGAGCTGGCATCAAAACATCCAAAGAGGTAACTATAAAGAACAATCTGATGGTTATTAGAGGGGAAGGGATGGGGTGATGGGTTAAATAGGTGATGGGGATTAAGGAGTGCACTTGTTGTAATGAGCACTGCGTGTTGTATGGAAGTGTTGAACCACTATACTGTACACCTGAAACTAATATTACACTGTATGTTTTCTAACTGGAGTTTAAATAAAAACTTAAAAAAAAAAAGACATCTGAAGAGGCATTGCTGGTCCACTGGTGCTGGTGCATCAGGATGTTGGAGGAGGGGGTCCCTTGAGGGGCCTGGATGGTGCTGATGTCTCTGAGGGGAATGGGGAGACTGGTTCTAGGAGAGTGGAAAAAACTGAAAACTGCAAAAATTGTTAATTCCAGAATGAAGGATCATTATTGGGATGATGCTGACAGAAACAGGAAGCAAAACAGGAAGGAATCCAGTTCTCCCTCTTCCAGCCCTCTCGTCTCTCTTTAGCACCTCCATTGGCAGAACTTACGACTTATATAGATTTATCTGACAAAGTAGAAATGTGGTTTGCAGAATTCTAGTTTCATCATTACAAAGCAGTATACAGAAATGGTGGTTTTGGAGCTGATAAACAGTAGCTGGAAACCAGCAAATGTAATTTCCAGGTTTTGGAAATTGGCTTTATTACCAGTCATGCTGCTGTGAACATTCTAGTGCCTTCGTTTTGGTAAACATATGTTTGTACTTCTATCGGGTTTATACCTAGCAGTGTAACTGCTGGGTCACAGACTAAGCCTGTGTTCAGTTTTAGTAAATATTGCTAAACGGTGTCCAAAGTTAGACCAGTTTATTCTCTCACCAGCAATATATAAAAGTTCCAGCTGCTCCACATCTATGCTCTCATTTTAGCCATTCATTTTATTCATTCTGGTGGGTGTGCAGTAGCATCATAGTGGTTTTATTTGCATTTCCCAGACAACTAATGAAGTTTAGCACATTTTAATAAATTTATTGGCCATTTTGATATTCTCTTTTGTGAAATATTTCCTTGGGTCTTTTGTTTATTTTTTCCATTGGGTTGTCTGACTTTTTCCTTGTTGATTTAAAGAAGTTTAAAAAAATATATTTGGGATACTAGCCCTTTGTCAGATATATGCATTATTAATATCTTTTCCCACTCCATGGATTGTCTTTTTACTTTTTTTTACTAATATCTTTTGATGGAGAAAAGTCATTAATTTTATGATAGTCCCATTTTTTCAAAAATTTCCTTTATAGTTTATACTTTTTGAAACCTGTTTTAGGAATCTTTTGCTATCTCAAGATTACAAAGATCAAAAACCCAAATAACCTGATTAAAAAATGGGCCAAGAACCAAATAGACATTTTTCTAAAGAAGACACACGAATGGCCAGCAGGTACATGAAAAGATGATCAATATCACTAATCATCAAGAAAATGAAAATCAAAACCACAATGAGCTATGACCTCATCCTGTTAGGATGATTATTATGAGAAAGATAGGAGATCAGTGTTAGCAAGGGTGTGGAGAAAAGGGAACACTTGTATACTGTTGGTGGGGATGTAAATTGGCACAGTCATTATGGAAAACAGTATGGAGGTTCTTAAAAAATCAAAAATAGGGACACCTTGGTGGCTCAGTTGGTTAAGCGGTGGCCTTTGGCTCGGGTCATGATCCCAGAGTCCTGGGATTGAGCCCCATGTCAGGCTCTGCTCAGTGGAGCCTGCTTGTCTCTCTCCCTCTGCCTGCTGCTCACCCTGCTTGTGTGCGTTTGCTCTCTTGCTCTCTGTCAAGTAAATAAATAAAATCTTTTAAAAAAATTAAAAATAGAACTTCCATATGATTCATATACCACTTCTGGGTATATACCTGAAGGAATCAAAATAAGTATCTTGAAGAGATATTTGCACTCTCATGTTCACTGCAACATTATTCATTATGTCAAGATCTGGAAACAAAAATGTCCATCTACAAATGAATGGATAAAGAATGCGTGGGGTATATATATACAATGGAATATTATTCAGCCATAAAGGAAGGAAATCCTGCCATTTGCAACAACATAGATGAGCCTAGAGGACATTGTGCTGAGTGAAATAAGTCAGAGAAAGACAAATACTGTACGATTGCACTTACATGTAGAATCTAAAAAAGTTGAATTCATAGGATGGTGGTTGCCAGAAGCTGGTGGGGTGGGGAAATGAGGAGATCTTGGTCAAATTTTCAATTACAAGATCAGTAGATTCTGGCGATCAGATGTACAGTGTTTTGACTACGCTTAATAATATTGTATTGTATACTTGAATATTGCTGAGAGTAGATCTTACATGTCTCACCACATGTGCACACAAATGGTAACTATGTGAGGTGATGGATGTGTTAACCTGATTATGTTAGTTCACAATGTATATGGATATTAAATTATCACATTGTACACCTTTAAAAAACCACATTATGCAACCAAAACATATACAAGTTTTATTTGTCACTCATACCTCTGTAAAGCTGGGGGAAAAAGCTTACAAAGGTATTCTCCCATGTTTTTCTCTAAAAACTTACCATCACCCTCCCCACTTTCAATCTGCAATCCATCTGGGATTCATTTTGTTTATGGTGTGAAATAGTGGTCTAGACACATTTTTTCAAAAATGGACCCTGCACAGTTTGTTTAAAAGGACATCCTTCAGCACTTCAGGATTACTTTTGCAATATGTATAGGTCTATTTAGGGACTTTTGATACTTGGTAGGTATATTAGTTTTCTATTGCTGCCATTGAAAGTCACCACGAATTTAGTGGCTTAAAACAACACCCATTTTTTAATCTTACAGCTTTGTGAGTCAGAAGTCTGAGAACAGTGCGGCTCTACTGGGTCCTCTGCTAAGAATCTAACAAGGTGTTGGCAGGGCTGGGATCTTATCTGGGAGCTCTTTTTCCCTCCACTTATGACAACACTGGGTTTTATTTTAAAAAGCAACGCTAGGGGCATCTGGGTGACACAGTTGATTGAGCATCCCACTCTTGATTTCAGCTCAGGTTGTGATCTCTGGGTCCTGAGATCAAGCCCCACCTCAGGCTCTGCTCAGTGTGGAGTCTGCTTGAGATTCTCTCTCTTTCTTCCTCTGCACCTCCCATTGATGCTTGCTTTCTCTCTCTAGAATAAATAAGTCTTTAAAAAAAATTAAAAAAGAATGCTAATATGATAGGCAGAATGTATAATTTCCTCACTTTCATTTCCATTTTAAAAAAAGATTTATTTTAGAGAGAGAGTGAGAGCGTGTGCATGTGTGCAAGCAGGGGGAGGGGCAGAAGGAGAAGGAGAAAGAATCCTCGAGCACAGAGCTCGAGGGGGGCTTGATCCCAGGACCCCGAGATCATGGCCTGAGCCAAAATCAAGATTTGGGTGCTCACCTGACTGAGCCACCCAGGCGCCTCTCATTTCCATTTTAAAAATTATGAATGAAATTAAGCATTTTTCATGTTTGTTGTTTATATTCATTTTTGTAAATTCTGTAAAAAATCATTTTCTGTTGCCAGTGGTTTTGTTTTTTTACTGCTGTTCAGGGTTTTAAAATTTTATGGAGTTAAACTTATCAGTTTTCTTTTATGGTTTTGCTATTTGGGGCCATGCTTATAAAGGCCATTCCCCTTTCAAGATTAGAAAATAATTCCTCGTTTTTTTTCTGGATATTTTATAGTTTATGAGGGAATAGAACAGAATCTTAGGTGTCTAATATGTTATAAAAACCTAAAATTGAAAAATATAATTGAAGACAGCCAGTCTACTATCTTCTCTGATTTAATTATCTCTCTATAATATCTCTAAGTGAATCTTCAAAGCTCTTCTTTCAGTGATAGTAAACTTATTGCCATTTAAGGTAGTCTGTGGTAGTACCAGATGGTTTTTATTATAAAAAATTTCTTTCTTGTTTTGACATAAATGAACTTAAATTCAGAGGAGAATAATCATGGTGGTGAAGAGACATGGGATCATATCACATAAGGAATGTCTGTAAGAGACTGGGGATGTGTTTTTTGTTGAAGAATATACTCAGGTGAGATAGGCAGCTGTCTGAGAATATGTAAAGGAGTATTCTATAAGTATTATTCTGTTCTGTAAAGTGGATTAAACTCAATCTGCCTGATCCCCAGATGATTTTGGCTTCCCAAATAAATTGTTAACAGAGTTGGTTAAGGATAGAATGGCTGCTTTGGGGGCATAGTAATATCCTTACCACTACAGAGAGGATTGCCCTGAGGTCACCATACTTTGAGGAAGCCCAGGCAATAAGGAGAGGCCTCGTGAAAGTGTTCCAATTGATACTCCTGTTGATGTCACAACTGACAAATAGCATCAACCAGCAGACCACATGATGGGACTAATGATGATACTCCTATATCAGGACAGTTCCAGCAATAGATTATGGGACTCCTATGAAGTCTTGCATCTATCCTGGACCGAGGGAGTTCTCCCTGACTACCGACTCTTGGACGCTGTTTTGTTTTCTAGGGATGCCCATGACAAAGCACCACAGAATGGTGGCTTAGGCAACAGAAATCTATTGTTTTGCTGTTCTGGAAGCTAGAAGTCAGAAATCAAGTCATTAACAGAGTTGTTGCTTTTGAGGGCTATGAGGGAAGGATCTGTTCTAGGATTCCCTCCTTGGTTGATAGATGGCCATCTTTAGGATCACATGTCTTTCTCCTTGTATGCATGCTTGTCTCCAAATTCCCCCCCTTTTATAAGAATACCAGTCATACTGGATTAGGGCCCGTTCTAATAACCTTATTTTAGCTTGATTATCTCTATATAAACTTTATCTCCAAATAAGATACTGAGGTACTCTTCTGAGGTACTGGAGCTAGGACTTCATGTAAAGTTTCGGGGGACACAGCTCAACACATAACAGATGTGTAAGGAAAAATTGGGCTGATAGGCTAAAGAGACTGGTGGAGTTTGTAAATTCTAGATCTTAGCTAGATAAGTCAATATTTTGCAAAAAATCTGTTATTGTACCTACTGTTGTCATGTAACAAATTCCAAATTAGTAGCTTAAGATAAACATTTTATTATGATCATAGATTCTGTGGATCAGGAATTTGGACAAGGCATAATTCAAATAGCTTGTTTCTGCTCATAGTCTGGGGCTTCAGTTGGGAAGCCATAATGGCTAGGGGTGACCCAAGGGCTGGGGGCTGGAATTATTTGGAGATGTCTTCTCTCATTTGTCTGATGGTTGATGCTCTTTGTCAGTTGTGACGTCAACATGACTATCAATTTGAATACTTTAACGAGGACTGTCCTTCTTGCCTGAGCTTCCTCAAAGTATGGTGACCTCAGGGCAGTCCTCTGTGTGGCAGTCAGGAGTCCCAAAGTTAGTGTCTTAGCAAACAAAGTGGGAGCTGTAATGCCTCTTCTGACCTAGCTTTGGAAATCATGTAGTGTCACTTCCACTTCACTGATTGAAGGAAACCTGCTAGACCTACCAAGCATTTGAAAGAAAAGAATAGAAAATAATTCACACAATACAGAGTCTAATTTGTTTGATAAAATGGCTACACAATTTATAATGTTTTTTGAGGCAGATCTAAAACAAGAGATATGGAGTCAACAGAAAGCAGGAATTACATAGAAAGCAAAAGCCACCTGATGACTATATTAAGGCAAGCTAAAATCCCTGGCCTGCTCAAGGTTAGGACTTTATATGAAATAAATAAATGAGGTAGTATAATCATTAGGACAAGTCACAAAAAACAAGAAAGAAAAAACTGGGTTATACTTGCTCCTTTTTATTTTATACTTTTGTATTAAAAACATACTGGAATTTTTTTTTTTTTGGTAATTCCTGGAAGCCCAGGGAATATTAAGCAATATGGGATTAATTTAAAAAGCATAAATTATTCTGTGCTGAGACATACATGACCAGTAGATGAAGTGGCACTAGTGAGCCAGAGTAAGCCCTACATGAAGCTCTCTTTTCTGCATGCAGTCTGGTTTCTATTTCTTCCCAAAAGCAAGACAAGAAGCTTGTTTTTCTCTCAGGCAGTCTCTTACAAGATGTCCTATAATGTAAATTTCCTTAAAATAGATAGGTGTTTTGTTTTTAATGATCAGAAATCCTCCTGTCAATAGATATTTCAGGCCTATAACTCTTCCTCAAAACTCTGGATAGGCATGTGACCCACTTTTAACCAATACAGTGAAGTGGGAGTGACACTGCATGACTTCTAAGGCTAGGTCAGAAGAGGTGCTATAGTTCCCATTTTGTTTGCTTAGGTACTAACTTTGGGACCCCTGACTGCCACTCAGAGAGGATTGCCCTGAGGTCGCCATACTTTGAGGAAGCCCAAAGGATCAAGCAGAAATGTCACTTCTTCCAAACTGGTATTTAATAAATCTTAAAAATGATTGATCAGACTTGCCCAAGTTTAGAGAAAAAAATTTTGAGGATAATTCAAAGCCAACAGAGGTTGCTTGGCATTTTGAGAGAAGTTTGTATAAGGAGAAAGGAACCCAGGAGTGGGACAGGAGGAGGGGGTGAGCAGAACTTGCCTTTCTCCTTCCGAATTCACTCAGGCCAAATATGGCAGGTGCCAGGAGGGGAAAAAAACCAACACAGAACTGGACTGAAATTGAAGTTTTAAAGTTTGGATTAGACTAGGTTAGACATTAAAATCAGATGTGACTAGAATTGCTTTAAGATGTTAAAATAGATAAGAGATTTTATAGAGCATAGTTAAAAAGAGAAAAACAAAAATCATTTCATGTTTGTACTGCACTAATTTTAGACCATTTGATAAATAACTTAAAAGCTGTAGGCATCGTGTAGCAGAGGCAGGACTTACAGGAGTGATGTATGGGAGAGTGTGGAATTTGACAGGCTGGAATACAGGCTTATTTACATAATTTTGCTGGGAACTTGAAATTTAAATTCACACTGTAAATTATCTAGCAATATGTCTTTTTGAATTGGCTTTCTGGATTAAAAAATTGAATTCAAAGAAGTTATATGAGGTTAAGTCTTTATGATAGGATTCTCCCCATTGTTCACTAAGTTCCACCATATTGGACTTTTTCTGTTTCTTAATGTGGCAAGTTCTTTGTTGTCCTAGAGACTTTGCATGTGCTCTGCTTAGAAAAAAATCACTGCCCACATCTTCACCTAACTAACCCCTGTGGAATGCCATAGGTCTGAAATTACATATTCTAGTTTAGAGAGGTCTTCTCTGATCCCTCAGCATCAGTTGGATGCCTCCTTGTTGTAATGACATACGCTTTTCTTTCTTTCTTTCTTTCTTTCTTTCTTTCTTTCTTTCTTTCTTTCTTTCTTTCTTTCTTCTTTTTTTTGCTCATTATAATTGGTAATTATATATTTATTTTTTTTGTTTATTTGTCTCATATATGATTCCTTCAGTTAATGGTAAGCCTTACGAGAGTGAGGCGGTAGAATAACCCTACATAGTTATATAAGGTTGCAGGGAGGAAGATTTCTTTCTTTCTACCCACAAGTTGAGCCAATTCCCAGATGACAAATCTCTTGCCAGATTCCAGAGGAAACGGCTGCTGACCTTTATTTCTTGTTCACTGCTGTTGAACCTCTGCAATTCAAAAACAAAAGTCTAACTTTCAAGTTGTTTTTGGCTGAGGCACTAGGGGACACTTCTCTGTCCCAGCTCTTTCTCTGTGATATACGGGGCCTCAGCCATCTTTAACAGCCATGTCCTGAAGTGTCGTTTCCCAGAATAACAAAAAATATGGCTAATACCTAACTTTGAACTCTTATTCTGTGCCAGGTGCTATGAGCTAAGAGCTTTTATATGAATGATCTCATTGAATCCTTATTAGATATTTCTGATGTACATATTATTATCATCATCTCCATTTGATGGACAATAAACAACTAATAAGTAGCAGAGACCAGATCTGAACCCAGGAAATTTGATTCTAAACCCTATTTTGCTTCTCTTAATGGCTGGTTATCAGGGAATTTGCTCTCCACGATGGATGTAGTGCAAGCTTAATGGACAGAATGGAAGATGAGTGCCGAATGCTGTGTGACCTGCATTAGATTGACGCAAGTGAGAGTGGAGCTGCCACAGGTCAGGATTGTTTGGAGATGCGTAAACAATCCACATTGTTTCTTCTCTGTGTGTACGGTACTTACTAGGAATCCTACATCCACCCAGTTTCCCCATATCTCACGATCAGATTTGTGGGTTGGAACTGGAGGGCTGCCTCTAAAGTCATGTTGTGGCATTGTTCCCCTGGCCTCTGAAAGAGCAGGGGCTGGTGGACAGACTATTATTCCCTCCTTCTCTACCTCTCATGGGGTAATGTGGCAAGAAGAGCGGGTAACACGCTGAGAAAAATAGTGGGTACTCTGGGCTACTGTTTCACCACCATCTCTCTGGGACCTTGTACTGGACTCAAATCCCCCGAGAATCACTGCTCAATAAAAAGCAATACTCGACTTCAAGATTTTTTCTCTGAATCATGTATGCAGCGGGTTCTGGGAAGTCCTCACCTACACAGGTACTTCTGTGCCAAAAGTTTTTAAGTTGAATATAAATAATTATTTGTTTTGGAATTTGAATAAATTCCAATTTGATGTTAGCTTGTTATTATTAAAGCAGGAAATCCAGAAATCCACTATTTCCTCTTTTAAGATTTTTCTCTTTTTGGTAGCTCTAACTTTTTGAAAAAGGTTATGGGGAGAATTAGTTGTATAGGTGAATACTTTTTTCCCCATTATCTTTATGAAGTGTGAACATTAAACAAAAATCAGAGTTAAAAAAAAAGGCGAATCATGTCATTCCAGCTTGAATAAAGATTTTTTTGTTTGCCAATATAGATAGTTTTTGATGAGCTATTTAAATATGTAAAATATTAAGGACAAATTAAAAACTAAAACATTCTCCATCAAATAGTTGTACTTTAAGTCTAGCAAAAAATCAGGGGAGATTGGCTCAATTAAAGCAAATTCCACAGCAAGGATGGTGGTGAAAGCCATCCATCGAGTAGGAGAGTGGCCCTGTACTCCTGACCGTGATCCCTGGTCCCAGACACCCCGCACTGCTTCACCTGCTGTGTTGTCTCTCAGAATGTCTTATAATGGCTCTCCTTGTTTCCCCAGGAATGCAGTTGCCAGGCCCCTCTCTCCAGGTCTCTACCTCTTAAGATTCTGAATTCTGTTTAAAGTTGCTACTATTGTACAATGTAGACTCTCAAATTTTGCAGTCATAAACTTCCTTTTTCAGAATTAGATCCTGAGAAAAAGAACATTGGCTCTCTTCTGCTTTTCCATCTTTCCCTTCTTGACAAAATAGAAACCTAGATTCTTTCTCATAAGTTGGTTCTACTTCCTGTTGCAGTTACACTCGATCCATGTCTTGTGCACACTGAATTGTGTTTCCCTCAGCAATGAATTCCTGAGAGTTTGAGATTCACTGCGATTGAACCTTATGCATTGACTAATGAATCATTAAGAAATTTTGTTTTCCTTATTTTTTCCCTGATGGGAAGTAATTTAAAACATTTCTTGAAATATTTGAATATAATTTTAAGATACCTCATGAAGCTTTAAAGGAATTTTACTTCTGTGGTGGTCAGCATGGGCTACTTTCTTTCTCACCTTCGTTCTCTCTCCCTTGTTTTACTCTCTAAGTTTCGTTTCATGGGATAACTTAAAGTAGACAGGGTGGACTTATCCATTAGGCATAATAGACACAGTGTACAGGACCCCTGACACTTTTAGTGGTCTACAAAAATGTTTTAAATTTGGAGGAAAATGTGAATATAATGATAATATTTAATAATTAATCCAGTTTGGGGGTGCCTGGCTGGCTCAGTTGGTGGAGCATGCTACTCTTGATTGCAGGGTCGTGAGTTCAAGCCCCATGTTGGGCGTGGAGCCTACTTGAAAAAAAATAATTAATCCAGTTTGGAATATATTTGTCTTTATTTTCTATATAATATAAATGTAATGGAGGAAGGGGCCCGTGAAAGTAAAAGTGCCTAAAGGCCGCAAATCATGACACACACTGAAAGTAGCTAGCTGCTTTATGGCAAATATGCATTTCTTACGTGACAACCATTTTCAACATTCTTCAGAGTTTTTATGTTTGTGGCTTTCATAATCTGTTTCATTTCTGGCCAGGTTATGCAATTTATTGGTCGCAAGTTAAAACTAGAGTAAAATGAAAAAAATCGGAGTAATATAAGTCTCGGACAAGAAAGAAGCATTCAGATATTGATTTAGTTTCCTGATTTGGTTTTTGTCTTTCTTTAACACAAGTTTTTCTTTTTTTAAAACAAGGTATTGAATTTACAGTCATTGGTGGTACCCTTATTCTTTACCTAAACCCTGGCACCATCTACTGGCAGTTTTAAGAACAGTTTAACGTGTTTCGCTGAAGGACAACAGAGTGGAATTCTAAGCCTTCATAATTTACAAAACTAAGAGGACAGCACACACTACCTTTTTTCCTTTGATGATTCAGTGCCTCTTTTCTCTATTCTGTTGATTAAAAGTCAGGTTTCTATTGAATCATAATCTCCAAACCGCAATCCAGATTTTTTCCCCTTAGGTTTGTCTTTTCAACTCCTGATTGAACTGTGTATCTTTTCATCATCAGCTTGATTAAGGATGCTGTTAGACCATCTCTGCGGACAGTACCTTGTACAGTTCAGGAGGTCTGCCTCTGCTTCATCTCTCATAGGACACTTCTCTGTCTCACATTGTCTTTATTCTAGAAACTGCCTTCTGTGTCCACATCTTCTGCTTTTTTTAGTCCACTCATTTATCTCTCATCTTTATAATATATCCTTTACTCTATGGAAATTTTCTGACTGCCTTATTTCTGGCTTTGGAACTCCTTCTTGACTATATTTTGCTTTGCTGGCTGGGTGTTTCCTGACATTAGTTGTCAAATGCTGTATTCTCTTAAGGACCTAGAATCTCAGTTTGGACAAGCCCTTGCATTACCAGTAGTTCCCATACTGGCTGCTAATCAGAGTGCCTGGAGGTCCTTCTAAGTCCAGATATCGAGATTTCTCCTCAAGGGATTTGATTCAGTGGGTCTGCTGAAGCCCTGGGAATCTACATTTTGATAAAAACATTAGGAGATTCCTGGTGCAGCTGTTGTATTTCGGAACCACAAACCCGCAGGGTAAACTGCTCCTCTGAGGACACAGGCTCTGTATAAGGAAGCCCAAGATACACCTGTAGTCTTATATTTTGCCATATCTACCGTCCTCCTTTTGCATACATTTTCCTTCTTCATCATTGTTTCTCTTCTTGTTCCTTTCCAGCTGTAAAATTTCTTCTCATCTTTTAAATCTCTAATCAAATATCCCTACTTTTTGGGAGTATTTCTCTTACCCTCTTCCTGCCTTCCCTTTTCATTGAGCAAATTAGTCCGTCCCTCATCTGTGCCACTGTATTTTAATGGAAGCCCATACTACATGGTCAGATTCATACCCCAATCCAGATATTCATGACATAGGAAACCTAGATAGTATATGATTTTCAAAACACGGTCCATGGAGCTCTTGCCTCGGAGTCATCAAGGGTGTGTGATCACTGAAAGATTCCCACACTAAGGCTGTTGAATCAGAATCTCTGGGAGTACAATCTGCAACCAGAAAACAAATACTGTAGATAAGTCCCTTCTGTCCTTTAAAATTTGAGAACCATTGCTTTATCAGTTACAGAAATTCAAGACATTACCTGAAATGGCAATTTCTCCATGAACTATGTTAATCAACAAGACATTTGCCAGAAGGCAATAGCACTCATAGCTTTATTGGCAGCAAGGCCAAGGTCTTGGCTTCAGTTATCGGTGTTGTAGTTAGTGGTAGTGGTACCAGAGCTTACTTTTATTATATCTTTTAAAAGATTTATTTATTTATTTATTTATTTATTTGAGAGAGAAAGAGGGGGGAGGGGCAGAGGGGGAGAGAATCCTTAAGCAGATTCCACGATGAGTGGGGAGGGCTCAATCCCACGACCCTGAGATCATGGGATCATGACCTGAACTGAAATCAAGAGTCAGACGCTTAACTGACTGAGCCACCCAGGTGCCCCCAAAGCTTACTTTTTTTTTTTTTTAAAGATTTTATTTATTTATTTGACAGAGAGAGAGACAGCCAGAGAGGGAATACAAGCAGGGGGAGTGGGAGAGGAGGAAGCAGGCTCCCAGCAAAGGAGCCTGATGCGGGGCTCGATCCCAGGACCCTTGGGATCACGCCCTGAGCCTAAGGCAGACGCTTAACGACTGAGCCATCCAGGTGCCCCCAAAGCTTACTTTTTTAAAAATTGATTTTCTTTTAATCAGGCTTCCCAATTAAAAAAAAAAATAGCTAGGTAGAAGAGAATTATCTTGAGAGCAGCAACTTATTTATTTATTAAACTCTAGGTCTCTTACAAAAAACAAAACTCCCTGGGTTAATGGTGTGTCTGAATCCTAAGTTTAAGAAAATGATCTATGTAACAGTTATTGTTGTCTTTATTTTCCCCTGTGCTTTTTTTGAGAACAGGGACTGCTTCTTATTCCACCTCAGTCTTTTTAATGTAAAGTTTCCATATATCTTGTAAAAGAACATTCTTGTTTTTTTATCTTGGGGAACTTTAGTAGGTAAATAGGATTAAATACCTTCTTATGGTTCTTTTGTAAACAATACTGGGATCATTGTATATTCTCTCTCCTGGACCAGTGCCCTACTGAACTTATTTTCCTATTTACTTTCACAACAGTGCAAACAATATAACCTTGTCAATTACACATAGACACATATTTGAAGAAGATAAAAAATAATAAAACCAGCAAAACCGGATTTGACAATTCAATTAAAGCCTATAATATTTTAAAAATACCTACTGTGTGCCAAGAGAATCACAAAGAACCAGCCATAGTCCCTGCCTTCGAGATTTTGCAAACTATATGGTGAAAAACATATTCACATATGACTATCATACAAGTGGAGGTGAAAATTTTCTTGATGATACCTACTTTTAAGCCAATTATTGTAGGATTGGAGTAAATACTGGGACTTAGCTTTACTTCTTTCATCAATTCCCATTTTATTTCTATACCATAGTTCAGGTCCTCACCTCCTCTCAGTTGGATCAATATAATAGTCTCCTAACTGGTATTTTGGCATCCAGTCTGTGCTGTAGTTTGTTGCCAGATTATTATTTTTTTAAACATCGTTTTATCATCTAATTCTCTGTTAAAAGCTGTGCTTCAGTTTTATATCATCACTTATTGTAAGGGCTAAGTTTCATTGCCCCAATTGGCATTTTGGGTCCTCTAAAGTCTGTTGACAGTCTATTTTTCTGACATGACTCCAATTCTTCATCTGTGTGAATCATATGCTCCAGATACGTGATCACGTTTTCATCTTTCGCCTCATTCTTTATGGTCTAACAAGCCTAGGTCAGTACCCCTCCCTCCCCCAACATCCTATTATTTGATACTTCTCTGCTTGAGCAACTTCGTTTCCCTTTGTCTGGAAAACCCTATGCTGCCATCTTCTCACAGCCACCTCCTATTCCTATTCCTTCCAGGAAGCAGTTCAGGTGTCAGCCTCTGACAATCTCCATCCCAGTCCCCGTGGATGGAGGCTCTCTCCTGGGCCTTCATAGCTCCTGTGAGAATGGCTCTGCCGTTGAACCTGCCAGCGCATATGGAGATAACCTTTTAGTGTCTACCTTCCCCCAGTAAATTAGAGTAAATAACTTGAACGTAGAGACTTTGGTTTATCCAACATTGTGTTTAGCATATAATGGTGATCATTCATTGACTGTGTCTTTAACTGATCCATACTAAGAGTGTCTCTAGGAAGTTCATCCCCGCCTGAACTTCCATCTCCAACTCCACAATCAGTTATCTTGTGTCTTCTTTTTTTTTTTTTTTTTTTTAAGATTTTATTTATTTATTTGACAGAGATAGAGACAGCCAGCGAGAGAGGGAACATAAGCAGGGGGAATGGGAGAGGAAGAAGCAGGCTCATAGCGGAGGAGCCTGATGTGGGGCTCGATCCCATCATGCCGGGATCACGCCCTGAGCCGAAGGCAGACGCTTAACCGCTGTGCCACCCAGGCGCCCCTATCTTGTGTCTTCTTAATATCCTTTGCTAATTTGTGTGTATGGACTTTTTCTGTTGGAAGTGATTCAAAATCCAACTCAGTTTAAGCAATAAAGGAAATGTGTTGGATTATTAATCTAGAAGTCTAAATTGTAGAGTGGTCTTCAGGAGTAACTGGTTTTAGGAACTTACCTGATGTTAGCAGAACCTGGCTTCTATCCTTGATTCGGGCTGTCTTCCTCTTACAGACATACAGGCTCACATCCTCCCCCATTCAAGTCCAGGGGGAAAGAGCAGCCTTGCTTCTCTCCTCCCCATTACCCTTCTCAAAGCTTGGGGATTAGCTCTGATTGGGCCATGTACCTGTTTGGCCTAATAAGGCAGAGAATTAAAACATTACCCTTATTAGCCGGAAAAGATAGTTTAGAGGATTATTTTAGTAGGAGGGCAAAATGGGTTTGATAACCGAACCTGAGAGATTAGCTAGGAGGTCATGGCAGTGGTAGAGTGGCCCAGGTCTTCCCTGCAGCTGTTTTTTTCTACTGTGAGGGCTCACTCAACCTGTCCCTGTGGGAGCAAAGCAGACCCTATGTTCTCACAGAACTAGCTCTTCAGAGAATATCTGAAGCTGTTCAGGTGAATATGCCCTGTGTTCTTTTCTCAAGTATAACAATCAGATAAATCTCTCCACCTTTCTTTAGGTCTCAGAGTGAGGGAAGGGGGAAACAAGGGCTGGTTACAATATTTGAATGTCCTCAAAACATAAGGGAAAGATCAAGAGTGAGTAAGAAGTTATTCCTTTCTATTAGTGTCCATCCCTGAAGCATTCTCTGTGATTGGAAGATAGCAGAATGGCCCATGTTGAGTCACACAGACACCCCCAAAAGTAATGTGGAGTCCATATTACCTTCATTCCATGGATTAACAAGAAAAACTTGCCACAAAACAAAATCCAGATGCAAATATCACTAGTGGGGGGGACATTGAGCCTGAGGGCAGAAACAACAAACTTCTATTGCACAATTTATATTGGTTATTTTTAAAAGTTTAGTTTTCTCATTTGTGAAATGGGCAGAATAATAATATCTACTCCAATGTTATTATGAGTATTCAGTGACACAATGTGTGTACAAGTGCTGTAATGGTTCCATGGGGGCTAGGTGGAGGTGAGTCCTTTGAGCCTAGTCCACATAAAATTACAATGTAGTGAGAAAAATGAAAATAACACATTCTCCAAAAAAAAAAAAAAAAAAAAAAAAAAAAAACCAACCAAAACAAAAAACAAATCAGGAGATGTTGGGCTGGGTACACTCGATGAGCATTGCTTCCCAGTTCCCTATGGGCAAGTGTGTGAGGTTTTGGCCGTGTGCATCCAGGAGGTGGTCTGGCCAGGTTAGGGGAAATGACAGTGGGAGTCTACTGAGTCTCTTATATTCTGAATACAATCTTCTCAAACCCTGGCATAATTGTTTTGGATGATTGTAACCATTGCTTTTAGAAAGCCATTCCACCTGAATTTGACATTGTATATTCTAATAACATTTCTTTTTTTTCTAATAAAATTTCTTTTAAGCCCTTAGTGCTTAGTCTAGAAGTAATAAATAATAATAAATAGCATTATTTATTATTATACTTACAAAAATAAGTAATAAATAAATAATAAAAAATAATAAAAATAAGCAGATGCCTATATGCTTTTAGGAAGTTATGTGATCTGGATTTATCATCAGATATCCTGGTAAAATTTGTACTAAAATACTAATGCTTAGTCCATAGATTCTATGTAATAATAACTAGACATCCTACAGTATATGTTTTTGCCAACACCATGAAGCAGTTAACTCAATTTTGATACTATTTACCTGGAGATAGTATCAGATCCCTTGGGTTAAGGGTTCAATCCCAAAGACTCCCTCCTCTCCCCTGCCCTTTTAGATGCCAGTCGCAAGTCCAGGTTGTCACCTATGCTTCTGACTCATGAGCCATAGATCAGAGGTTCCCATGACACTTTCCTTGGGTTCAATTAATTTGATAGGCTATAGAACTAAAAGAAATATTTTGCTTACTACAATCAGTTTGTTATAATATGATATAACTCAGGAATGACTGGATAGAAGAGATGCAGGGGGGCAAGGTATGTGAAAAGGGGTATGAAGATTCCATACTCTCTGGGTGTGCAGCTCTGTCAGAATCTCCACCTGTTCACCAACCCAGAAGCTCTCTGAACCCAATTCTTTTGGGTTTTTATGGAAGCTTTATTACCCAGGCATGATTGATTAAATCATTAGCCATTGGCAAGTGATTCAACTTCTGGCCTTCTCCTCACTCCCCAGAGATCTAGAGGTAGGACTAAAAAAAGTTCCAACCCTCTAATCACATGATTGGTTCCCCTGGCAACCAGCTCTCATCCTGATGTGCCTTCCAAAAATCACCTCAGGTGACTTAATATAAATTCAGGTGTGGTTAAAAGGGGTTTGTTATGAATATCAACACACCTGTATGGCTCTTATCATTCAGGAAATTTCAAAGGTTTTAAAAAGAGCTCTGTGCCAGAAACAGGGATGAAGATCAAATATATATTTATTATAAATCACAATATTACACATCCCATATGCTCGGTTACATTCATGAAGGAATGTGAAGGTAGTCCAAAAATGCAGACTGACTGGAACGGAACTCTGAGATTGGCATCCGGGAAGTGCCATGTTATTATCTCAACATTGCTTTCCCTGAAGTATGACTGTGATGAAAGGGGAAGGTAATGCAGGACTTTGACCTCGCCAGAGGTAATGTTGAATAAATGCCAATTATTAATCACAGCTCCTGAGAATGCATAGTGTTGGCTACTCTCTCATATTGCTAGTAGAAGCATAACTTGATTTAAGTATTCTGGAAGACAGTTTTGCAATATATATCAAAATCTGTTACTATCATACCTTTGAGACAGAAATTCCACTTCAGGGAATTTATTCTAAGGATGTGTAGACACATATTTTGTGGTACTGCCCAGCCCGTGCCCTCTTCTCTAGACCCTGGAGGAAGACACCCATGAATGTTTGAGGTGGAGAGAAAGTCAATAGATACAAGGAAGAAAAGAGCTAAGTAGAGAGGACTTCCAGGCTATGATACATCTCTGTGTCAAAGAACAATGATAGATAATTTTTATAAGGAGATATCTGAAAGAACATGACCAACTCAAAAACAAGACAAACACCTCTATGGACCACAAAAAGAATAGAAAAACCAAAGTACTGAACAAGGATGAAGTCAAATGTTTGCCAGATGTGAGATCCCAATATGGGTATAAGGGCAGGAGAAGGTGAGGGATTATGGAGAAGAACAGATCCCTATCACTTCCCTACCCCTTATTCAGAAGAAGCCTCCTTTTGCAGACAGAATGTAGTAAGCATTCTCTAAGGACAGAGCACTCAAGTGAGAGAGATGGAGTGGAAGTATTAAATAGCCATTTTTGGAGTTGGTAAGCAGTGAATGAGTGAGATTGAGTGTGGCCCTGAAGTGAGTTTCCCATTGCAAACACACGGAATAAGAACATATGTGAGAAAAAGAGACCTAAAAAGTGTAGGACATAGGACCTGTAAGGAAAGTAGCGTAGTCATTAGTTGTAAGACATCTCGCCGTTTCTCAAAACGAATGGAGTAGAATCTACTGTGTATCTTTCATAGTTTACATAATATGAATATTAATAGTAAATTCTCTCTCTCATATAAACATACAGAGACAGAGATAAGTGAAAATAGGTGTACTTTGAAAGGAGCAACTGAGATGCAATTGCTGGTGATTTTACAGCTTCCCTGTTTCTCATGAGGCTGATTACACGAGGTTGTGGGTTTTGTGCAGTAATCCTGGATCCTTATGTTAAGTTGCTCTTCTCTACCTAAGCAGATTTGAGTGGATTTTTGTTCATTACAACAAAAGGAGCCCTGACTAAATCAGAAAACAATGGTTTGGAACCCACATTTTATGTAAGAGGATGTTTGCTGAGGAACTATGTGTAACAGTGGAGAACTGGAAACGATCTAAGTACACCAAACAGGGCAAAGTTAGGTAAATGGTGCGGTCATACACTGGCATGGCATTCAGCCATTACAGAGCATATTTTCAGAGACATTAAAGATTGGGCAAATGTACACGACATTTAGGAGGGAAGCGACCTATGTTATTGCTAGTTCTCTCTTCCTCTGATGTCCTGCTTTCTCTGAGATTGTAATTTCTATTATGTCTCACTTCTTGCCATTTCCCTTAATTTTCTTAAAATACAACTCGTACATGCACTCATGTAGGTGAGACTTTATTAAACTTTCAGGGGTCTAATGGGGTTATATTCAGCGGTAGAAAGGGGTTTGCATTCTAGGCTAGCAGGACACAACATGGCAACAATGTAAGAGTGGACATTAGACTTTCTTGTTCTTCAATGTGTCTCAGGAATTCCCAATGCTGGGAACTTCTCAGGGGCATTGCCATTCCAGGTCCTGGCATTCTCCTATTTTGATGGAAACTTTCTCTTTCTCACCAGCCTCCTTTTTTTTCCCTCTCTTGCTCCTGGCTCCTTCACTCCTCTCTTAGGCTGTTACACTGCCCAGGGAATCTCAAAATTCTTTTACTTATTATGCAAAGCAATAGAATTTTTCATTTTTCTGCTTTCCATACTATGAACTGGGGCTCATCACTTCAAAATGAAATAATCCATTAAGGAGCAAAAATGGTTCTCTTTTCTAAGAAAACCTCTACTTCCATCTTCCAAGTAATATCTCTTTGTTCTCTTTATCTATACTTCCTCTCACACCCTAGACCCCTCAGAAAGAAGACTGTGAAGACGTAAACAAAAATGAAATAGTGTTTATCTTTGAATGGTGAGGATTATTTCTCTTTTTTATTCTTTTTCTGTCTCTGAATTTCTGCAGTGTATATATAGCTTTTAAAAATCAGGAAAAAAGGTATGAAAATTATAATTCTAGAAGTGTATTAATTGAGTAGGAAAGCTGCTGAATAAAAGCTTCAAATATTTTAGGAGCTTAAAGCCATATAAAAGCATTTATTTCTTTTTTTTTAAGATTTTATTTATTTATTTGACAGAAAGAGAGCACAAGCAGGGGAAGTGGCAGGCAGAGGGAGAAGCAGGGACCCCACTGAGCAGGGAACCTGATGCAAGACTTGATCCCAGGATCCCGGGATCATGACCTGAGCTGAAGGCAGACGCTTAACCAACTGAGCTACTCAGGTGCCCCCATATAAAAGTATTTGTTGCTCTCACAGTATTTCTACTTGGGTATGTCTGGTCTCCCCCACATGGTGACTTAGGGACCTATCTGGTGGCTCTGCCATTTTCTAGGGTCTTGGGTTCCTCTACTGAATCTAGCCAGCAGACAGGAGAAGAAATAAGTGGTAGAAAGTTGGCAGGAAGTTATTTTAAGGGATCAGGCCCTAAAGTGACATATTTCACTTCTACTTACATATTGTTGGGAAATGAAGTCTAGCTGTATGGTCAGGAAGCAGGAAAAAAATGAGGTTTAGTGAACAGATAAATGGATAGCATGTTGAAGGGGAAATATCTTGGGCTTTAGACACTGACCTAGGTTTGAGTCTCAGCTCCTCTAGTAAGATAATAGACTACATTTTAGAATTTAGAATTAAATAATCAACACTGAAGAAAAACTAACTGGGGAACTGTTAGTACTTGACACTCACTATTTTAGGTGCAGTTAATACAGAGATGAAAAAAGTTTTCTCCCTGAAAAGAGGGCAATAGTGTATAAGTAGGGGAGCACACACATTTCTCTCCTCTGTGAATGTGAGAACGTTGCAATATAGTGGAGTAAGTGGACAACAGATGTCTGTGTCAAGACACCCTGATAGCACAGGGGTGTATGTGTGATCGGTCCAATGAGATGGGAATGAGGAGCCTGAAAAGCTTCTCAGAGGAGGTTTCTTACTAACTTGGACTTCAAGGACAGATGGGTGCTCATTAGGAAAGTAGTGTTTGAGGAAAAGCATTTCTTCCTAAGGAAAAGCATGTACAAGTCATGGGAGGTAAAAAAGATCATGATCAGGAACCTCTGAATAAAACAAATCAAAGGAAGAACAATAAAAAATTCCAGAGTATGTGTGAGTCAGCCAAATCTGAAATAATAAATACCCTGAAAAGTTCATCTTTGAGGAGATGAATCATTTCTCCTTTGGGGGGAAGGGGATAATAAGCATTCAGGGAAGGAAGAAACACAGTCACAAATGAGGTCAAGGATCACTGAAAAGAGCGCACGTTCACTTTCTGGATAAGTTATTATGGTGTTCTCTTATACCTTAGGAATGTTGGGGCCTTACCAAGAAATGTCACCATGATTTTTTTGTTTTTTTGAGAGGGGTGGGGTTTTTAAAGTAACAAATTACTTAGCCTTTCTCTGGGTTATGAAATGTGAAAGGGGGTGCCTGGGTGGCTCAGTTGGTTAAGCGTCTGCTTTCTGCTCAGGTCATAATCCCAGGGTCCTGGGATCAAGCCCTGAATTGGGCTTCCTGCTCAGCAGGAAGTCTGCCTCTCCCTCTTCCTCTGCACTGCCCCCCCCCCCCCCCCCGCAAATAAATAAATAAATAAATAAATAAATAAATAAATAAATAAATAAAATCTTTAAAAAAAATGTGAATGGGACTATCCGCACAATAAGAAACAGGTTGGGTGAGTTTGTGAGGTAAGTTAATACAGGTGTGTATACTTAGAAAACCCACAAACTCTTCTTTTGAGCATGTGGGTAATAGAAACATGCTCTTAATAAACCTCAACTTTGAATGATGCATTCATGGAGTGTATATATATTTATTTAAAATTCAAGCGATGTTGAATTTCCAGGGCTATGTTCTAGATCAAGTGGATTTTTCCTCTTATTGCAGTGAGTCCACATGAAGTATTGAGTCAGAGCCACGGTTCATGCTCAGTGTGTTAATCAGTTTCCCTTTTCACACCAAAGATTAACTTTTAGGCTTTTGAGAAACCGTCTGATAATGAGTAATCAATATGTACCGGGAAGAAAGAGATGAAAACACAAAGCAGTAACAATTATGTTGGACTCAAATGTACATCATTTCTGGTACTCATATACCTAAGTGTCATCCTAATTATCCTCTCTACAGCCTTTCTATCTGCTAATTATTCAAGTGCTTTAGCCTTGTGCAATGTATATCTATTCAGCAAGATTTTAAATGTGAAACACATTGATTACCATGGATATGCATAGATTTAATTTGTTTAGGACTCACTTAGCTTTTTTTTTTTTTTTTTAAGATTGATTGATTTATTTGAGAGAGAGGGGCTTGCGAGTGGGGGAGGGGCAGAGGAAGAGACTCTTAAGCGGACTCATGCTGAGTATGGAGCCTGGGTGGGGCTTGATCTCAGGACCCTGAGATAATGACCTGAGCCGAAGTCAAGAGTCTGATGATTAACTGACTGAGCTACCCAGGTGCTCTCCGATTAGCTTTTTTGCAAGTGGGATAAAATATTTATGCAATAGATATTTTGTGTTAATGAACACTAGCTAAGAGTCAAGTTGTATTTTGAATTCTGTGAAGTTGGAGGATGTTCTTTAAATGTTCTGGGACTCTCTGTTTTTCATATGTAAAAGATGAATTTTAAGATCCCTTTCAACTTGGTTTTGCTTCAAGTGTTCTACTTTTTCCTTAAGGGGTGTGAATAGTCATGTCACATTCAGCATAATCATTGGTATTAGGGTTCCCCCCCATAATGTTAACAGTAGTTATATGAAATTTGTAAAATTATAAGAACTTATTGCTTATCTGAATTTTCTAAATTGTATATGGCTAACATCTATTTATTTTATAAGATTTTAAAAAATGGCAAAATATACATAACAATATACCATTTAATCATTTTTAAGTGTACTATTCGTGACATTAAGTACACTCATATTGTTGTGCAGTCATCACCACCATCCATCTTCAGAACCTTCTTGTCTTCCAAATTGAAACTTCGTATCCATTAAATAACCTGTTCCCAGTTTCCTCTCCCAATCCCTGGCATCTGCCATTCTGTTCTCTGTTTCTATGAATTTGCCTACTCTAGGTACCTCATATAAATGGAATCATGTAATCTTTGTCCTTTTGCAACCAGCTTATTTCACTTAGCACTTCTTTAAAGTTCTGCATGTTGTAGCATGTGTCATAATTTCATTTCTTTTTAAGGCTGAATAATATTCCATTGAATGAATGTACCCCATTTTTGTTTATTCATTTGTTGATGGATATTTGGGTTCTTTATATCTTTTAGCTGTTGTGAATAATGTTGTCATTTGAGTAATGCTGTACGTTGGTGTATAAATATCTCTTTGAGTTTTTGTTTTCAGTTCTTTTCTATATACCCAATTTTAGAAGTAGAATTCCTGAACTGTATGGTAATTTTATGTTTAACTTTTTTGAGGAATCACCATACAATATTAGTTTTGAGCATCAGCATAAGCTGCCTGGTTTTAGTCTTCAAAGAAGACTCCTGTTCAGGCATAGGCTAGGAGTTTCAAGTCAAGTTGAGGTGGTACCTTTGTTAGTAAGTTAGTGGTGTATAACTATCACTAGAAAGGGTCTACTCCATTGCCCTGAGCTTATTTTGATGTTGGTTTCACCGCAATGTGTCTTTAAAGAGACGTCTATGCATACACCATAATTACAATCCACATTTTTTGCTGACTATGAGAAACATTAACAGTTCTTACTTCATTTTCCTTTCCTTAGCTATGCATCTCTTTGTGTTAATAGCCACCTACAAACTCTTTAATTCCCTAAATGTTTATAGCCTAAATATTTTGCTGAGGTCTGTCTCTTTTCTTACAGTTAGCATTGTTGCTAAATGTCATTGGGAAGCCTTAGTAAATATCAGTCCTCTGGACACAAGACTTAACACAATGAGAACTTAGCACAATGAGGACTGACTGACGAGGACTTAAAAAGAGGGCCCCTTTTTTTTTGCTTAGTAGCGTTACTTCCAATACAATAACACATAATTGAATACTTTGCCTAAAGTCTGGCTACATATGTTTAGCTAAATATTTTTTTAAGGTTTACATTATTAATTAGTTTAGAGCATCTTTCTATGTGATAATGTCTGTAGAAATAGAAATACCAGCTAAAACTTATCTCAGGAATTTAACTTAAATTTATTCTATGATAGAAGTATTGGAGGACAAGCCAAGCCTACTACTTAGTATTCATGAAAGTAAAAAATAAATAAATAAAGAGAGCAAGAGGGATACATTTTCTTTGATGGCAGTTTCATTTTGGTAAATTCATAATACAATATTTTTTTAAAAGATTTTATTTATTTACTTGACAGAGAGGGAGACAGCCAGTGAGAGAGGGAACACAAGCAGGGGGAGTGGGAGAGGAAGAAACAGGCTCTCAGCGGAGGAGCCTGATGTGGGGCTCAATCCCAGGACTCTGGGATCACGCCCTGAGCCAAAGGCAGACGCTTAACAACTGAGCCACGCAGGCGCCCCCATAATACAATATTTTTAAAGGGTTATTTTTTTACCCTCTATTTTAGACAAATCCAAGGCAGACACTTTGATGGACAATGCATTATAGGAATAGAAGAGTATTGAAAAAGACAAACTTTCATTTTAATTTTTAATTTTTATTGTTTTTGAAGATTTTATTTATTCATTTGAGAGAGAAAGAGAGAGACAGAGACAGAGAGAGTACAAGCAGGGGAGAGGCAAAGGGAGAGGAAGAAGCAGACTCCCTCCTGAGCTGGGAGCCTGACATGGGGCTTGATCCCAGAACCTGGAGATCATGACCCAAGCTGAAGGCAGACACCCAACCATCTGAGCCACACAGGTGCCCCAAAAAAGACAAACTTTTAAACATCTTTGGGAAAGAACCAAAATCATAGCTTCTGGAGAAAAGGCACATGTAAAATCAATGAAAAATTAATTATTAATAAATTATTAAAAATTTTATTAAAAATAGACACTATTATCATATTTTTACACCACATTCATCATCTTTTCATCAGAGAATTTAAATGGTATCAAAGTCCTAGTTTCAATGTGAAATTGAAGTTGGGCTGGCTAAGCTTCCTTCTGGCAAAGAAAACTTGTTTGTTTGTTTTTTTAAAGATTTTATTTATTTATTTGAGAGGGAGAGAGTATGGATGGGGGCAGAGGGAGAAGCAGACTCCCCAGTGAGCAGGTAGCCCAACCTGGGTTTCTATCCCAGGACCCTGGGATTATGACCCTAGCTGACGGCAGACATTTAACTGACTGAGCCACCCAGGTGCCCTGAGAAAACCTTTTCTGTGGCATATTAAAGTAGTTATATTCAGGAATGAAGATCACTGTGGATGTATGATCTATTACATAGTATATTGCCTTGAAACAAGTTGATAGGCCAAATTAACATTCGTCACATAAGTATTCAATAAATGGTAATATATTGGAGGGACAATGTTTATCAAAACAGACATGTGCCTCTTCTCCCAAAGTTTCAGAATGGTGAGGAGGAAAAAATGTTAATGAGTCATGCTAAATTATATATAATTACAAATTGGGATAATTCTCTGAAGGAAGGGAATACAGTTTATTGAAAATGTTTGACAAAGGAAGTGATCAGGCTTGGGCAGCAAGAATGATTTCTCCTAAGAAAATTATACATGCACTATAATTTAAAGATGAGTGGATTTAATGAGGTGAAGATAAATAGGATGCATTAGGCACAAAAACCCATGCATGATGTAGGAAAAAGGGTCAGTTACTATGGGATCAGGAGAGGATTTTTTTTGTTGTGTTATTTTAAAAAATGAATGAAAGTTGGGCATACTATAATCTGAAAAGAAAGACCTAGTAGAGATAGAGAGCTTGAACATACAGGAGAGATAGGTAGAAATAGTTGGCGCAAGGTCTACAAGGAAGTGGAAAGTTGGGGAGGCATGGGGTGATGATAAAGGTAAAGAATTAACCGTGAAGGAATACAGGCATACCTCTTTATCTGAGCATGAAGAAAAGGAGGAAGATAATGGAGACTTAGCTTATGCAGTGGCATTTAAGGCAAGACCATCTGCTGAGAATGAGGAGGTTAGAGTGAGATTGGGAGCTCAGGTGAATGCTAAGTACATACATGAAGGAGAAAACAAAAGACCAATAAAAAATTGATAAATTGTGTTGAAGTTCGTATGAAATTGGACACAAAATCTAGGGAGTTAAACTTGTTGGAGAGAATGGTCATCAAGAGGTAATCCATAGTGTTCCATTTAGATAGGGAAGGATGTGAGGCCAGCAGGGTTAATGGACAAGTCAGGGGCATATAGTCTAAGTCTAAAAGTGGGGTAGCAATGAGAGAGTTGGCATGATAGAAACCTGTAGTCAGAGGTATTTTGGGGTTAAGCATTAGGGTTGATTGAGGACAAATTTCAAAGTGGGGCGGTGGGAGAGATTTACTCAAGTGTGAGGAAGCCACTGGAATTGAGGAAGGAGGTCAGAGTTACTGAAGTATACTGAAGCCCTGGAATTGAAGACTTATCAAAGCTCTTTGCAGTTAGGATTTTAAAAGGAATTTTTTCCCCCAAAGATAACAAAGAAACATAGAGGCAGAGAATCACATAATCATGTACTAATTAGATTTAGCATACTGATAGGGTAATCCTCCAAAGTAGTAGATAGCAAAATTTTCCCTTTTATGTTCATTTATTTTCAGTTTTCTTATTATTGAAACAGTCATAAAACCATTTGTGTATTGTACGCACTCATATATTAAAACGATTGACATTATGGAAGGGAATTTTGAAATAATAAACAGACCATGAAATAAAATTGAATATTTTCACAATGATTTGTCCCTACAAAACTAATATGCTTTTTTTTGTTTGTTTGTTTCTCCACTATCCTTATTGCTAGAGCCTGAGCCAGTGACCAACACATGCTATAGCATGATATATATGTAAATGAAACCATAATAACCTCAATGTTGACATTACAACATTAACAGAGCATTAAATTCAAATAATATAGTTATGAATCAAGGTCATAGTGAGATATGCTTCTTATCAAACATGCTAAAATAATGTTGTAGAAATGGGATTCCTGGGTGGCTCAGTTGGTTAAGCATCTGCCTTGCCTTCTGCTCCGGGATCTATCCTGCATCCTGCTTCCTGCTCAGCAGGGAGCCTTCTTCTCCCTCTGCCTGCCACTCCCCCTGCTTCTGCTCTCTTTCTTCCTCTCTCTCTCTGACAAATAAATAAATAAACAAACTCTTTCCTGTTGTAGAAAAAAGGGAAAAGGTGATGAAGTTCAGAGATATTCAAAATGTAATGTATGTAGATGAAAAGGGGCGGGGGCGAAGAAAGAAAATGAATTCTCTCTGCTCCTTACCAGCCCTTGTTTAATTAAGAAGTAAAGCTGAGCCTCCTCACTAAGCTGTAGCCTGTTTGTTTTAATATTTGTTTCTTGGTAATCTTCAGAAAACTTTGGCCAATGTGATTTGATAACTTCTCATAATAAAACATACCATGTAATGATTCTGGTCACCAATTATAGTGTGTGATGGTAGGGTGGGTGTGGGAGTTCCCATACCACCAGCAGCAGGATGTCTGACAATTGAGCTCAGTTCTGACACCGTCTATCCAGAGATTTCACTGGATCCCACAGATTAGTGGCTCAGTTCCACAAGATTGCCCTCCACTTCGGATGCCAGTTGAAAGCCCAGGTTGTTACCTGTGCTTCTGACCTGCTAGCTATAATCAGGGATTCCCATGACCCTCTCCTGGGGTTTCATTATCTTGTTAGAGCGGCTCACAGAACTCAGGAAACCAGTTTACTTGCTAGATTACCGGTTTATTACATAGGGTATCAAAGGATAAGAATTAATAGCCAGGTAAAGAGATAAATAGGGTGAAGTCCTGAACAAAGGAGCTTCTGTCCTCATAGCGTTTGGTGCCCAGCAAGGTGGCATGTGGAAGCGTCTGGTTCATTAACCTGGAAGCTATTTGAACCTTGTCCTTTTGGGTTTTTATGGAGGCTTCATTACATAGGCACAATTGATTAAGCCACTGGCCTTTGGTATTGAACTCAATCTCCAGCTTCTCTTCCCTTCCCAGGTTTCTGGGGATAGGACTGAAAGTTTCAAACCTCTAATCACATGGTTGGTTCTCCTTGAGATCAGCCCCTATCCTTAGGTGCTTACCAAATGTCACTTCATTAACATATACTAAGGTGTGGTTGAAAGGGGTTTGTTATGAATATCGAGACAACTTTATCATTCTTATCATTTAGGATATTCCAAAGATTTAAGGTGCTCCCTGTGGGAATATGGATGAAGATCCATGTTTACATTTTTCTCTTCAGACACTTGAAAAAATATGCATTTGTATTAGTTCTCTTTTCTACCATATTCAGTTAAAAGTGAAGAGTGGTAATCACATGTGAATGAACACAAATGTGCTTGTGAAATCCTTTCATTGAGATGGCATTGATGTGGAAGTTGTCTATGTGCTTATCATTATTGTTGTTATTTTATTCTACTAATGATTTAATTGCTTTCCTCAAAAAGTTTCAATTTCTTAGAGCATATGCTTTTCCTAACTATAGTGCTTGGTGATACAGAATTTATTATTATTATTATCACTATTATGCTTTTGGTAAGAAAGCTGCCAGCTACCTCTATGCCTAGGTGGATAGAGGAAATCACCTTCCTTGAAACAGGCTTTCCTTGAGACATGAGTCACTTGGGTACATTACTAGGTTATGAAACATAAAGAGTAGGCACCCATGGCCCTAGAGGAAAAGTATAACAAACTTTTTGTGGCTTGACAAAGATACTTCTCTTCAGATTCCATGGTCTGCCATCAGGACTGGTTTCACAGTTGTGGGACCAGTGCAATCACACATCTCCTGCTCAGAAGTGCCCCACATTTGCGGCTTGATGCTCTGTAGCTATTAGGAAATTCTTAATAATTTTGTCTTAGATTTTGTATTTTGTAAGTGAAGTATGATGGCACAGAGGAGTATGTGTCGGGGGACTGGAGCCTCAGCTCACTCCTGGTCCCTCCTATCACTTTCCTAGCCTGGGTTCTTGACTGTGTGCTCCCCAGTCCCTCACACCCTGGCCATGCTCAGCCCCCCCCCCCCCCCCCCCGCACCCTGTCTGCATTTTCTGACTGCTATAGCCCTCTGCTTGAGGCGGCAACCAGCTTGGGTTGGCAAGGAGGAGATTGGGGGTGTTGTGGGTAGCATTCTACCATCACTCTTTGGCCCAAGTAGTGGCATGTGAGCAAACATGGGAGGTTCATGGTTAGCTTGTGCCTCATAGCATCTGGGAGCAGGGCAAAGTGGTAGGCAGACTTTCCTTGGGCTGGCAACTCCATGGTATATTTGGTAGGTGAACTGATGGGGGAGAGTCTTTTGCCCACCTCCCATCCAGGTACCAAAGGCATCCTGGTATGGATGTTATGGTCCCTTGGTAGTTGCCCATCCACCATGGATTGGGGCAGTGGGGCCATGGGAAGGGGAGATGACTTCCATGCCCCTGGCTGTGGCCGGCACCTGGCAGCTATAGGGAGACAAATCCTGCTGTTGGTGGGCCATATGCACAGAATTGCAGGTGGGGTTCTTGGGCACCTGTGAAGGTCTGCACTTGTCCTGTAAGTATTCCCATGTCTGAGGGAACATGCCGTTAAATAGCAAATAAAAACCACCACGACACTGTGAGAGGACAGTAGAAGAAAGGAAAATGTTTTATAGTATAGTATTTTTATTGCCACCTTTTCCCCTGCCTTTTGAACAAGAGGCCCTACACTTTCCTTTTACACTGGGCTTTACAAATTATGTAGCTGGCCTTGTCTTCAGAGCTTGTTGCTGGATGTTCCGGGTGGGGGGGTGGTGGTCAACGAGTCTTGTGGGAGGAAAGGCCTCAGAGACCTCTCTGATGGACAAAAGTGGCACTGACTGGTATCTGATGGTGGGTAAGGACCTACAGCTTCACATAGGGAAACTTGTGAGAGAAGAGGGTAATTGGATTGTTGACTTTGGATTAACCATCAGGGCCTAGAACAGGCATCATAAATTCCATGGCAGGTAACAGCCAATATGAAAGAATGAATGTGGAGTGGATAAGACTGTAGTGATTGCTTGTCTTGTATAATCTGGCATGTAGAAGTCGGAAGGAGGTACCTGCAACCCATCTCTAGAAGATTGCCCCCGTGTCAGGTGAGAGCTCAGTATTGCAATATTATTCAAGAGATACTGGAAATTCTGCTCTTCTGTGTGAAAAACTTTCTGTGAATTTTCAAAGAATATGGAGTAACAAAACATATCAAGGAGACTCTGTATTTGAACTGGAGGCCCCTGATTTGCAGGTCACAAGCATGCAGGTCACAAGCAGGCTGGTTGTGACATCGTATGTAGCTGAGGCTTTAAATCCCTCTTAGACTCAGCCACTCTGGCTTCATTGTAATACCTTGGGGAAAAAAAAATCGAGCATCTGAGTAAGATATTAAAGAGCTGTGAATTTACACTCAAGTGTGGAGTTATGCAAAGAGTAGGATTGTAAATGGTTTTGCTGCGGGTTAGAGAAGACAGGTAGCCCTCGGGTTGTGGACACCTAGTTTTCAGCAGTGACATCTTGTGGCAGTGACAGAAACAACAGCTGTGTTGGGTTAAGGGGGCTTTCTTGTTTTCTCCAGGCATTTAGAATGAGTAAGCCTCTGGGCTTAAAGTGGGAAAGGTAGGTCTCAAGAGAGAAATAATGGACCTTCAGTTAATGAAGGCAGGTGGGGGAGAGAGCTATTCAGTTGAAAATACAATATGTGACCAAACATAACATTCCAAGCCAGTGATATGGGCCATACTGGTTTCATTGCTATAGAATTTTTATCATTTCCCATACATATTAAAACAGAGAACTTACATTTAAATTTTCTTCTTATTTATGGAAATTCAATATTTCAGGAGAGATTAAGAATAGTCTCAATTTACAGTAAATGTTTTATGACTTTATGGCCAGGTATTGACTCATAATAATATTGTTCAATATTTATTAAGCAATAAATATTTATGGAGCCTGACACTGTCCTAGGCTAAGTATGTATGTCAGCTGTCTTATTTGGCATCTACATTCATCATAAAATTTCTTAGGTTTTACCTTAAGGGAATGCAAGGGAATAAATCTATAAAATTCCACTCATTCCTTCCTTCATTTATTATGTACCATGTACCAGGCTAGATGCTGGGATACAGTAGCAACTCAGACATCTATGCTCGTTGATTTCATGGTGCTTACAGTCTAGTAGATGCAAGAAGTATTAGATAAAGACTTGCACAAATAGTCAACTTCAATTTTGCTAAGTGCTATGAAGGAAGAGCGTAGTGTGCTGTGGGACAATAATGTGAGGATATAACTTGGTTCCTGAGGAAGAGACTCTTCCACTGAGACTTGAAGGAGGAGTAAAAGGCATGCAAGAAAGAATGGGCGATAGAAAGGGGGAGGGTGAAAAATACTTCAGACAGGGGAAACAGGCTATTGATGGTTGAATACAAAGAGCCGGAAGCAGGTTTTGGAGCCAAGGCTCTGTGATCAAAGGGCACAGAGTGGTCAGCATTGAGGCCAGAAAGGAGGTTCCTTAACAATGCACATCTTCTAAGAGACCTATTTGAAATATATGAATATATATATAGATACATATAGTATGTGTAAAAATTCACTGTTTTAAATATATATTCATTTATCTAACTTCCAAAGAAATAAAATTCCATGTTAATTTTGTTACTTTAATTTCTTTTTGGAAATAAAACCATATAGATATTAGTTTACTATCTCCTACTTTCTTTCTCTTAAAAAATTCTATTGTGAAATATAGCATACATTCAGAATTATGCGTAAAACAAATGCATGGCTTAAGAAAATATTTTAAGGCAAATATCTGTGTAACTACCACCCAAATCAAGAAAGAAAATGCAGCCAGCTCCCTCAAGCCCCCTGTGTGCCCCTTTTCAATTACTGTCCTCACCAAAGATGCTTACTGGTGTGGCTTTTTTTAAATAGCATTTTAAAAATTGAGATATGGGGCGCCTGGGTGGCACAGCAGTTAAGCGTCTGCCTTCGGCTCAGGGCGTGATCCCGGCATTATGGGATCGAGCCCCACATCAGGCTCCTCTGCTATGAGCCTGCTTCTTCCTCTCCCACTCCCCCTGCTTGTGTTCCCTCTCTCGCTGGCTGTCTCTATCTCTGTCGAATAAATAAATAAAATCTTTAAAAAAATAAAAAAAAATAAAAAAAAATAAAAATTGAGATATATTTCACACAGCATGGAATTCATCACTTCAGAGTGTACACTTCAGTTGTTTTTATGCTTTGCAGCGATCCCCATGATCTAATTCCAGAACCTCTCCATCCCCCTCCCCGAAATCCTGTGCTTCTTAGCAGTTAGTTCCAATTTCTTCTTTTTAACTTTTTCTGGCAACTGCTAATCTCCTATCTGTCTCTATGGATTTGCCTATTCTGTACATTTCATACCAATGTTATCAAACAATATTTGATCTTCTATGTTTGGCTTCTTTCACCTAGCATAATGTTTTCAAGATTCATCCATGTTGTAGCATATGTCAACACTTTATTCCTTTTTATGGCTAAATAAGTATTTCATTGTATGAAATACAATTTGTTAAGCCATTCATCACATTTTGTTTGGCCATTCATGAGTTGATGGACATTTGGTTTATTTCCACTTTTTGGCTGTTATGAACAATAACGTTATGAACAAATTTTTACGTAAGCATGTGTTTTTAATTCTCTCAGGCACCTTCATAGGAGTGGAATTGCTGGGCTTTTTTTTTTTTTTTTTTTCCATCTTCACTATGTTTAGTAGAGTCTGGGACATAGGAGGTATCAATAAATAATGGTTCAACTGAATTAAAGTAGATGCTGTCATGAGCTAGGCTAGGTGTTGGAGGAGGTCATCAAGAGGCTGTGACCACTAGTTGACCCACAACTGGACCCAGGCAATCAGAGACTCCTTATTCCTTCCCTTGTCCTTGGAATGTGTGTTCCATCTACTATTCCCATACTAGCTCAAAGGATGTGTCCTTGAGAGAGTAATGTACTGTTGAAACCATCTGGACTCTATTTGTGACTGAATAGAGTTAAGTCTTCTAATATAAACTTTTAAGATTCTAGCACACTGGTGCGGGGGGGGGGGGGCTGTCTTATGGCCACCCAAAACAAACCCTGTATATAAGTTCCCTTGCTGCAACTTCTCCCCCACCAATCTGAACTTCCAAGGTTGAGAACCAATACCAGCTCTGCTCATAGAAACACTCTAGGAGAGAATAATTGGAAAATTCTTATGTTCTACAACAAAGGTGCAGGTATGGAGGGGTTGCAAAGCCTAGGGCACGGGAAGCGGAAGCTGTACAACTGCTGGTGCAGTAAAGATTTCAGGGCCCGGAGCTTGGATACTCTCTTAGTGTCAAGGCATTTTGAGCAGCAGAATTATTGCCTTATGGGGAAGGATCTGAGCACTGACTTGGCCCTTCTGGCAAGATGGGGTTAAAATCCCAGGCATGACTTCTTTAGGGTCCTTGGACTTGGTGAATCTCATTCTTCTCAGGTTGTAGATTATTCAGATTACTTTGGACAAATCCCAGTGAAGAACAGGTGTGTGTGTGTGTGTGTGGGACAACCATAGAATGAATGTTCTATTATTCTATCAATTTAATCTTTTTTTCTGTTTTCTCCTTTATTTTTTGATGTTCTGTATGACTTTCAAATAGAACTAAATTTTCCCCATTAATGTTTTTTAAAGATTTATTTATTTATTTGAGAGAGAAGGAGAGAGAGAGAGAGAAACAAGGAGGGGCAAAGGGAGAGGGAGAGAAAAACTTTAGCAGATTCTGTGTCCCATCCGGACACTGGGCTCCATCTCATGACCCTGAGATCACGACCTGAGCTGAAACCAAGGGTCGGTTGCTTAACCGACTGTGCCACCCAGGCATCCCAATTTCCCCATTAATTTTAATTTTATCATCGATAAGTCCAGCTCTTCTCAGACCAGGCTCTGAGACGATTAATGGTTGAAGCAATGCAGGCAAAAATAATGCATTCGATAGATCATCTCAGTTCCCAAATTATGAAGTTGATCTTAATGTTCTTTTTAGAGCAGAACTTCTTAAACTGTGGCCCGTAAACATGAGTGACAGAGTCCAGTAAACTCTTGAAACTGTATGCATAATTATATGTGCATATTTTGAGGACGAAGAGTTTATTGCTTTTATCAGACTTTCAAAGGTTTTTGAGAACATAAAGAGTAAATGACCACATCTCTAAAGTATCTTTAGAAGAATCACATTTCTTCATTAATTCAATAAATATGTATTGAAAATATAATGAGAGACAGGCACTGTTTTGAGGCTGAGACACAGCTGTGACCAGACAGATAGATTCTTTTTCATTGAACTTACATACCAAAGAGAGAAACATTTCATAAGAAATGTCATGGAAATCAGTTAGAGAAAACAATGAAGGAAAAATGTTTAGATTCTAATCTCAGAAATACATGTGTTACTCAGGAATATATAGTGGAAAAATCAGTCCCAGGGTTCTTGTGCAGTCAAATATTTGGACAGTTAACCTGATTTTTCACTTTCCACTGGATTCTTTACACATTGTAGACATAACTGTGGTGTCCTGAAAGACTTAGTTTCCTCATTCTAAGTGGTCTTGCAGCTTTGACACTCTTCAAATACTCTGAAATAATGCATGTTGGTACAAGGCAGTCCTGGTGTGATTGGGACCTGATCATTTGCAGAAGCCTCATTTCCACTGTGAACATCTTCCCTTGCTCTCGTATTTGGCTGTAGTCCTCATGGTCCCGGTTAGCTTTAACTACCACTGGATGGAGCTACAGCATCAGGCAAATGCTCTCTCCGTAGATTTTTGGAGTAATTCCCCTGACTTTTAGCCATCAATTTGTTCAGCTATAATAGGCAAAGATTGTTGAATTCCTGCAATTTTGGAGCGATAATATCTCATTGTTTACTTTGTTATATTCCTTGCATTCTTTTGTAGAGTCTTAAGACATATTTTTAAAAACCAAGGATGATAATTTTGTTTTGATAATTTTATGACACTCTTCAAGACAAGTAGAGAAACCCTGAAGTGTCGCAAACCAAGACCAGTAATTACTTTTGTAGGTGTATTATATGCTGCTGCTCTGTGCTTTATATAGCCTTAATAAGTAAGACATGACTTTAACTCTCTTTACACTGGAGACCATTCAGTGGTTTCCTGTTGCCTTGAGATAAATTGCAGAAATTGTATATTGAAGTATTTCTCAACTTTCACCATACTGGAAATTATGTCCAGGAAAATTAATGTTATTTTCTGTACCATATCATAAAGCTTTCAATTTATCTGAATATCTATCTATCATCATCATCTGTCTCTTTCTATCTATAATTTATATTTATCTAACTTTAGTACTCTGTAATAACTCTCTACCAATGGAAGAATTTTTTCATGAAAAATATTATCCCTAAAATCACCTTAATTATTAATTCATTAATAATTCATTGTTACTAATGTTGGTCTTAGAATCACACTCTTAATCAAAGACTAATATAAGATTAACAGGACCTATAAATGATGTTATAATATTACTTTATTTATATCTTTATCAATATAAAATATGACCCTATATATAACCTAAATATAACTCTTCTCTTCCCTGAATTCTTCTGTAGCTTCATTGTGCTATAATTGTAAGAATGGGAGACACCTGGATGGCTCAATCGGTTAAGCATCTGCTTTCGGCTCAGGTCATGATCCCAGGATCTTGGAATCAAGTCCCACATTCGGCTCCTCGTTTGGTAGGGAGCCTACTTTTCCCTCTGCCTGCTTGTGCATGCTCTCCCTCTCACTCTGCTTGTGCATGCTCTCTCTCTGATAAATAAATAAATAAAATCTTTTAAAAAAATTGTAAGAATGGTGTCTCAGATCAGATGTACACTTAAGGGTTGACCAGCCAGGGGCCCCTGGGTAGCGCAGTCGTTAAGGCATCTGCCTTCGGCTCAGGGCGTGATCCCGGCGTTCTGGGATCGAGTCCCACATCGGACTCCTCTGCTGGGAGCCTGCTTCTTCCTCTCCCACTCCCCCTGCTTGTGTTCCTTCTCTCGCTGGCTGTCTCTGTCAAATAAATAAATAAAATCTTAAAAAAAAAAAAAAAGGGTTGACCAGCCAATTGTAATGCATTTTTTTATATTCACCTAATTGAATTGAACTGGAAATTCTGTGGTTTTAGATTAGAAATGATTGGTCTCTAAAGACCCTTTTAAAATGTTGTTTTTAGGCTTTTCCCCCTTCTCCTTTAATGAATTAGTGGTGAATTTTCAATAAAACAGTTAAATTAAAACACTCGAACATTTATGTATCCTGCTTATCTCTTCAAAACTCAAAGACTTTCATAAAATACCAAAATCAATCTCCTGAAACAGATTAGAGAAGTACACTACTTTGCTGCTATTGATTTTTTTAGTAATTTGCTGGATTTATAGATAAAAAAATGACTTCTTAATGTTAAAAGTTGCCATGACACCTTCACAATAAATAAGAGTAAATTCTCATTTGAAAAGCATGTTCAGAAATTTTTTTTTGCATGTTTAGAAAATTTTAAAGATACATCTTGAGATTATAATATCAGTTCCCTGGATTGTAGAGTAAAAGAAAGACATATTTGCCCAACTCACTGATTCTTTTTTGACTGATTCACTCATTAGATGTCACAAGTAATATTTGTCAAAAAGACAGGGAAATATGGGCAGAACACATTTTTTTTTTCTTTGCTGTTGTTGGACAGACCTGACATTGAACTCTAATTTCAGCTCTTACTTAATTAGCCTAATGATAGACAAGAAGGATCTGGAAAATCTGGATTATCACTCCAAGAATTTTATACTTAACAGAAATTTATACTTAACAGAAAATACCTTAATTGGCATCATTGACGAATCCTTGAGAGATGAAGTTCTGTGATTTGAAATACATTTCTGTTTCTCACTCTTCCAAGGTTCAAAGTGGAAGCATTTGGTTGGCTGGGCATAAGTTATGTGCCCACGTCTCGGCTGCCACTGGGCAGAGAAACAGGTAATTCTCCCCTTTGGTCTTGTAATAAAAGGTGAGAACTCTGCATCCTGCCAATAATACATATCTTGGGAACTCCCCCCAAAGATGAAGGCAGTTTGGATGCTGGGCACTAAAATGGTGAATTAGTTTCTACATCCTTGGGTTCAGTTTCTATGGCTGATTCATTTTGTATCCGCCACTTTTTTTCAGCATACAGTGATCATTCATGTGCATTTATTCATTCATTAATAATGGAGTGCCCACTCTGCACGGGGCTAGGCCAGTGCTCTTAGGGAACTTAATTCCATTTGAAGGAAATCGATGATAAGCAGATAAACATAAAAAGTAAATATAATAATTTTAGAGAGAAAGAAGCTCTAAGAGAACAATAGAAGAGGTAGAGACAGAGAGAGATTGGGAGGAAGTCAAAGAATACCTTTCTGCTGTGTGACTTCAACTGAAAAAACAGTACGTGGGCTGGAGCATTACTGTAGAGGATAGTCAGGGAATTGCAATAATCTAGGTGAGGCATTCTGGGGCTTTGAGCTTTCTGACTATGGTGTGCTGTTGTTTCTCTGTTTGCCCCTGGAAGTGTATTCTCTGCGCTTCTGAGTCCAGTGGACTACATCACTCACTTTGGCTCCTTAGCCTCTGGCTTCCAGTTGAGTGTAGTCACCTGGAGATGAGAGCAGGAGACTGAAAAGTGAAAAGAGAAAAAAGCCTGAGTATTTATTCTTTACTGCATATCTATACCTCTGGGCTATGGTGTTGGCAACTGCTGCCTTCCTTCCCCTTGCAACCACATTTCTTGTCAGGTGGCCCCTCTCTCAGAAGTGCTCCTCTTGCTTCTTCAGGGCTTGAGATGATAATGGCTTCCAGCTACTCTAAGTCCGTGACGCTTCACCATCCCTTAGGTCTCTGTAAATAGTTCCTTCCTTCAACTCTCTTTTGTTAATCCTTTAGGTGTGTGGGGGTGATTTTGGGGGAAACTGACTGATACAGATAGTGTGAATGGAAAAGAAGGGATGGATGTGAGAGACACTGTGGAAGTAGCTCCAGGGTTTGGCATCTGCCCGGGTGTGGTGAGGGAGGTGGAGAAAGAATAACATAACGAGAGGTAAAGCATGCTGTCCCTCCAGAAAACTGTTGACCTTGAAAAGTGTAGCTTCAATGGGGTAGAGAGGATAGAAGCTAAATGGCCTCTCTTTTAATCGTTCCTCTACTACTGCTGCTTAAACAGGTTCTCACTTTTTGAGCATCTGTTATTTAGAGTCAGCGTTAGGTTAACACTCACTGTTCTCTTTTTGTTTGTGTGTGTGTGATTATGAAGAAAAAAGCTAGGGGTTTTAGCTTTTTAAAAAAAAATCTTGTAAATTAAGCTTTTTTAAATCTTTAAGATTTAAAGATCTTAATCTTCAGTACTGTATATTGGGCAAAGAAATAAAGATGGAGAGGCTACAGTGCAATTATTTCCTCTTCCATTTGGCTCTAAATGTGATTATATTTTATTGTCTATTAGCTCTTACAGGGTTGGGATACTGATAATGAAATACACAGAGATTTTATAGTTGCTGGAGTATAGTCAATCTCAGTTGGATTGACATCTTTGCTGGTACTCTGTCCAATGTTCTTTGTATATTAGTTTTCTTGTGTAAGCTAGAAAGATAGCATATTGAATACAAGGGCATTGTAAAGACCTCCTGCTTCTTTTGCGTTACCTGTTGTATTTAAATAAGTTCGGCAAATACTTCTAAACAGTTCTGGTTTGAGTGTAGTAGACGTGCAGTTAGGGTCTTACATCCACTACATCTCAGACCTACTTGTGGGGTGATGAGCTGTACAATTATATTGGCCCTTGTAATTATTTGTGTAAGTGTCTATTTCCCAACTAACTTATGAAGTCTTTGAGGACATGGATGGTGTCTTATTCATCTTGAAATACAGTGCCTCAGATTCCCAGTATCTGTCATATTTAACTGCATTTGAGTGTGCTTGTCTATCTCATGCTCTACCTTCCTGAGCCAATCTCCTGGCAGGGTTCTTTAGCCTTAGATGTTAGGGCAATGGATCTGGGCTCCTGTCTCCTGTCTGAGTTTATTTGTGCCCGACATATGCTAGGGATTCAGTACTGTTTATTGGGCAAAGAAATAAGGGTGGAGAGGCTGCCATGCAATTATTTCCTCTTCCATTGGGCTATAAATATTATTGAACAGCCATCAAGCTGAAGATGAACCCAGAGAGGGATATGTTTTTCTGTCCATTGACTATTAATTTGGTAATTAAGGGGTGAATTCTGAAAATTTTGCTCAGTAATGTATAATTACAGTATGGGAGTGCATAATTGATTCTATACTTTCATCTGGAAGAGGCCATTTAGGAGTTAGGTGTGTATTGCTTTCCATTTAAGGATGCTCCTCCATAAAGATTCAAAGTATTAAGATTTAAAGATTTATTTATTTATTTATTTATTTATTTATTTTTATTTATTCGACAGAGATAGAGACAGCCAGCGAGAGAAGGAACACAAGCAGGGGGAGTGGGAGAGGAAGAAGCAGGCTCATAGCGGAGGAGCCTGATGTGGGGCTCGATCCCATAACGCCGGGATCATGCCCTGAGCCGAAGGCAGACGCTTAGCCACTGTGCCACCCAGGCGCCCCAAGATTTAAAGATTTAAAACCCCTAGCTAAGTTACACATGACTCATACTCTGAAATGTTCCCCATTAGGGAAAAATTGATCTTATATGACTTGAACTTCTCTTCTAGGTTGCTTTTTATGCTTTCAAAACCGTTAGGACTTTATTTTATTTTTTCATGTGTAACTTTGTGCTAGTGAACTTAAAAATGTATCCACGCTATTATAAATGGCTAATATTCACTGAAGTGACACTTTCAAACAAAGAAAAATGAGAAATAATTGCTTCTCGGTTCTTGCTGATCCCAAATAGTAAAAAAAGGATTAGGTATGAGTCTGGGAAAGGTTTAAGCCGAAAAATATGGCCTTAACAAAATCAGAAGATGCAGAAAAAAGAAAAGTTGATATCTTCATTTAGAAGGAACTGCAGTCCTGTACCTCCACTGCTCTCCAATGCCATCAGCCAGGTAGAAGCTGTCCTGTACCAGGGCTTGGGAAAAATGCAGTGGAATTAGACTGACTATGTTAATGCCTGCGGGCACCAAGCTTTGTGACTTAGTTTTAAAAAGGTGGAAATTGACTAATCAATTGATGCGGTAATTAGGTTTAACTCCGTTGTTCTAAATGAGTCTATTTTTAGCTGAATGTTTGTTGTCCCAGTCTACAAAACCCAAGAAGGTATAAGTGGAGTTCTTAAATATGTGAAAATTGTATTTTCTCCCTCTGTTTCTTAAAATTAACTCTCATGGAGATTTATATAATTTTTTTTTCATATAATTTTGCATTAGGGAAAGCTTTGCTGCTTTTTAGAAATGGGTTTCCCCTCCAATGTTTCTATATTTAATCCCTTCATAGCATGCAGTTTATCTTTAACTTTGCTTGTAAGAAGTCACTTATATTTTTCTTAAGATACTGAGACTTACCAGATCATAAAGATTCATAGAAAGCTGTTTGTCAGCTTTTAAAGTCCTGGCTTTGATTTTGGGAACTCTGTTTTTTTTCTCTTTCTCATTAACAGACTGATAAGGCAGATATCTTGTGATAACTGTGGTGGGAAATTTTCTTTTCTTCTTCCTTTTTTTTTTTTTTTTTAGTTATTTGAAATTGCACCAATAATCTTGTAAAAATTTTAATTACCTTAGCGCCATCTTGTGGACTAATTATCTATCTGTAGGGATCAAACCTATTAAATGTGATAAATGATACGTTTTTCTGTCTTTTTGTTATGATAAAGACCCTAAAGTTCTTTCAATAAAATGGTAAATTTTATTCTCATTGTCTACTGTATTACTCAAAAATTCTAAATATTCCATAGTTATTTTTAAGAGGCAATCCAAAGGTTAACCTGATAAATCTGAGATTATTGTAATAAATAATTCAAACCAAGACCAGCCAGTAGAAACAGATGGTGCTTCTGGAAGAACTTGAAAATTTTCCACTCTTAAATGAACATAAACCTTCTGCCTGGAGCTGTGCAACTACATGGACTTACGGGCATGCCTGTAAATCTATGTGGTTACTTTTTTTTTTTTTTTCTTTGTGGTCTCCAGTCACATTCTTTTAATTTGATGCTTCTCAAGGTATGGAAAGCAGAGACTAACTCAAAACACAAGAGAACAAGTTCTGGTTATTCTCAGTTTGTAGTGCTATCTTTCCTCTTCCTGTGATTGCTTCCTGCTTCTCTGTTTTGCATGTGAGACTGTGTATTCCAGTAAAAGGACAAAAGGCATTTTAGCAAGCTTTTATTATATCTAAGCCTGGGTTTAACTCCTTAAATAACTGAATAGGCATATAATCCCATGGATTTCTTAAGGTAGTGAGTTGAGTCTAGATGGATTATATAACTTTTTTTTCCTGCATCTTTTCAAATGATTAGCAGCACTTCTGTGGACAATTGTATTTGAGAGGTAACAACTGGCTGAGATGAATAATCTGAAGGGAAAATAAAGATCTCCTCCAAGAAAAGAAACAAAGA
The DNA here is from genome assembly GCF_023065955.2 of Ursus arctos. Classification (NCBI taxonomy): domain Eukaryota; kingdom Metazoa; phylum Chordata; class Mammalia; order Carnivora; family Ursidae; genus Ursus; species Ursus arctos. The sequence goes on along the minus strand of NW_026622775.1, from coordinate 7,280,488 downwards.
AAAAGTGAATGCATATGATAATATTCTGTTTTTAGCCATCTATTCAGGCTGATAGGTTGATTTCTTTTGACTGGATTTTGGCATCTATCTATCTATCTATCTATCTATCTATCGATATGGCTACATATGTATATGGATTTTGTGTATATATATACACAAACTGTGAACTTAAAATGTGGTTTGGTGGAGATGGTGAAGTCCGAATAATTTTTTTACAGGGGATAAATCATTTACTCATAAAAATTATATTACAGAAGCATGTGAAGTAATACGGGACATGTAGTTGTCACCTAATTTATTGGTTTCAATTTTATTCTTAATTTTTTGTAACTGGCCATCTTTTATTTATTTATATTTGACAGATCATTTTATAAGGAAATGGAATTATTTACACAGAGGCATTGTGTGACTATTTGTGTCTTGGCAATATGCTGATATTAAAAAATATAGTGGGAATAAAAAAATTCTGGCCAAGATGTGCAGAAACTGGATCACTCATACATGGCAGGTGGAAATGTAAAATGATACAGCCATTTTGGAAAAGAGTTTGGCAGTTTCCAAAAAAACTAAACATCCAACTATAATACAACTTAGCGATTATATACCTCGGCATTTATCCCAGAGAAATAAAAACTTTTGTTCACACAAATAACTGTATATGAATGTCTATAGCAGCTTTATGTGTAATAGCCAAAAACTAGCAAAAAACCCAGATGTCCTTCAACAGGTGAATGGTTAAACAAACTGTGGTATATCCATACTGTGGAATATTACTTAATAATAAAAAGAACAAAATACATGCAACAGCTAGCTGAGTCTCTAGAGAATTATGCTGAGGAAAAGAAACCAGTTCCCAAAGATATATATACAGTATGATTCCATTTATATGCATTATTTAAATGAAAAAATTATAGAAATAAACAGATTAGTAGTTGCTAGGGATTTAGCATGAGGGAAGGACAGAGAAGTGGGTGTGGTTATAAAAAAGCAATATGAGGAATCCTTGTTTTAATAGAAATGGCCTGTATTTTGACTGTATTAATGTGACTATCCTGGTTGTGATATTGTACTATAGTTTTGCATAAAGTTACCAGTGGGGCACAGGATGTAAGCAGTATATGAGACCTCTCTATATTATTTCTTACACCTGCATGTGATCTAGAATTATCTCAAAATAATAGTTTAATTGAAAACATGTAATAGGGTTTATAGAAGATAACTCAGAGCTGAATTGATGAACGTACAAAGGATTGTATCTTAAACTTTCCTATTTAAATTAAGTCTGTTAACTTATTAAAATTTGCATCATGCTATATAGCATCCTGGTTGTGAAAGAGATACAATTAAAAAAAGAGAGAGAGATACAATTTAGTAACTTCTTAGCATTAGTTTTTTTATTATATCATTGTAATATTTCTATTGTGAAAATAGCTATATTACTATTCGTAAGGAGAAAAAAAGAAATTAGTTTTCCTTAATGTAAATAACTTTATTCACTAAGAAAATAGATACTGGTAAAATAATTTTATTTTGTGTGTGTTTTCAACACCATAGTTTAATAATATTATTTTGAACTTTTCAATAAATCCAGATGCAACAGAACTGTTCTCTAATGAACTTTTAGTCAGAGTTAGCAGAACAACTTTTTTATATATTGATTGTATCTATTATCATGCCTTTTCAACTGATGTTACTATGCAGAAGGCCCACACTGATTTTTTTTTTTGATCAGAGTTATAGGAAGAACAGTTTTCTACATCTGCAGTTATTTTATATATTGAGAGAGCCAAGGAGTTCAAACAAGCAGTGTGTTTATACCAAACACACACGTAGAATTGAAAAGTGAAATATTCAACCAATTTTGAGTGAGTTGATCATGCCATTCTGTGTGTCTAAGGAAACTGATTTTACCGAATAGTAGACTGGATATTAAAGTTGTCACACATGAAAACACAATTCTCAGTGAGCTTTCAATCTCAAAATTTTAAATATCTTCCTAGCAACTCAAAGACTCTGCAGTGTTTACGTATTAAATGGTGCCATGCTTGGTGGAATGCATCGTTTCAACCATGAGGAACTGATGGCTATTTCTTATTATGACCTTACAATGTCAGTATAATTTCATTTGGGAATTAGCTGATTTAAGAAAACATTATTTCAACATTATATTGGGATCTTAAAAATAAAAAAAGAAGTACATACTATATGCAAATATTGAGGTAGAGTCTAAAGCAAGAGATGTCAAAAAATGGGTGGATTAATTAGATAATCTGGATTAAAAAATATTTTGCTAAATTCACTCATTTATTTACAGCGTTTCCCAACTGGCTCCACCCTTAGCTGATGGACCCATTTGATCTCTTTAAAATCTAATCTCTTCTTGATTTATTGGCACCAACTCCCTGACAAATGTTTTTGTTTGTTTGTTGTGACCTGTGACTTTCAGAAGGGTGCACCCCTGGAAGGAAGGGTAGCTATTATATCCTAAGCTGTTTTTCTTGTGCCATGTATTTCTTCACAAGTAATATCCCTATGATTCAAATGAGAAGAGAGGATATACATTCAGGTATTTCTGTTCTATGTTTTATAGGATTTGTAAGATTAAATTAGTTCATGTACATGAAGTGCTTGGGATTTTAGTGCCTAGCACGGAGTAAGTGCTGTATGTCTTAGCCATTATTAATATTATATTGTTATTGTCACTATTATTTGCTGGTTTAATTATTGGTGAATATTCCCTGCAGTGTCCATATTTTTACTCGTTTTCAAGCACATCATTGCAGTTTCAAAAACTATCAAAATAATATTTTGAATTTTAATTTTAGTCTTAATGCAGAAGATAATTTTTAAGAATACTTTAAATTAGTAACACATGTACAGAATAGTGCACAAAATAAAAATATAGCTTACCGATTTATTGCAAAGTGAACACCCATGTAATCCATTCAGGTCAAGAAATAGTATGTTGTCACCTCCACAGAAACCCCCTACTACATCCCCTCCCCTTTCAATCTCTATCCTTCCTGAAATTAATATCTTGACTAATATTATAATCATTTGCTTTTCTTTATAGATGAACTCAATTACATGTCCATAGTCCTCATAGTTTTGTCTATTTGAAAAACTTTATGTAAATTAAGTAGACATAAATTCTTTTGTTTCTGATTTCATCTTGATTTGTTTGTAAGAATTACTCGTATTATTGTCTGAGTGTAGTTTATTTTCATTGTTGCATAGAATTTCACTGTATGATATACTATAATTTGTCATTTCCAATTGTTTGGCATTTGTGCTATTTCCAGTTTTTTGATATGATTAACAGTGTTGCCACAAACATTCTTGAACATATCTCTTGAAGCCCGTGTGCACATATTATTGTTGGCTGTATATATAGGAGTAGAAATGGTGGGTCCCAGGATCTACATATCTTCAGATTTAGAAGGTAGTTCTAAATTGTCTTCCATGTTACTTCTAATATTACTACTGCCATCAGTGTTAAAATTCCCACTGTTCTACATACTTTCAGATACTGATATTATTGGACATTTTCATTCTGGTTGGGTCATGTGGTATCCCATGGTGGCTTTAATTTCCATTCCTCTCATTACTTATGAAGTTGAACACCTTTCATATTCATGGGCTATTTATAGATATCTTCTTCCGTGAAGCACTTGTTTAAGTCTCCTGCCCATCTTACTGTTGTGTTGACTGTTTTTCATTGATCTGCGGTGGATCTGCATCAGCTGGTTACGTGTATTGTAGCTATCTTCCCCAGTTCGTGCCTTGCCTTTTCACTCTCTTCATGGTGTCTTTTGAAAACCAGAAGTTTTGAACTTCAATGCAGTCCAATTTATGAACCCTTTCTTTCATAATCTTTTATGATTAGACTAGATTTAATATAGTCTAATTTATTAACTTTTTTCATGACTTTTCTATTCCATCTTAGAAGTATTTCCTTACCCCAAGGTCATAAATATATTCTCTAATATTATCTTCCCAAAGTTAGTAAAATTTGCCTTTCATATTTTTGTATATGTTATGAGGTCAAGGTCAATTTTTATTTTTTTTCTCCATATAAGCATCCAATTGTCTCAGCACAAACTGTTGAAAAGATCATCCTTTCCTTGTTGCTTTGCACTGCCATCTTTGTTATAAACCAAATGTACATAAATCAGAGGGTGTTTCTTGGCTCTCTGCTCTGGTTCATGGGTCTTTTTATCTATCCTTGTGCCAATACCACTTTGTTTGAATTAGTGTAGTTCTATACAAATCTTGATATCAGGATAATTTTTGCCTTCATTATTTTTATAAACCTTTAGAATCAGCTTGTCAAATGCTACAAAACCAAATAAAACCAAATAAAGCAAAAGCTTGCTAAGATTTTTATCGGGGTTGCAGTGAACCTATAAACAGTTAGAGTGTACTGATTAATGTTCAACATAGGGAGTTTTTCTAAAAATTTTTAAAATGTATTTTACCTTGATTAGTCAGAAACCACACTGTAGATTTCAGCCCATTAAAATTTATTGAAATTTGCTTTATGGCTCAGAAGAGGGTCAATTTTTATAAATGAATTATATGTGCTTAGGAAGGATGCCTACTTTGTACTAAGAAGTTCAGTGTTCCATTTCTGTTAATGAGGTCAAGCTTATTAATTATATTGCCCAAATTTTCTAAGTTCTCACTGATATTTTGTCTGTTTATTCTAATATTTACTAAGAGATATATTAGAATCTTCATTTATGATTGTACATTTGTCTCGTTCTCCTTGTAGTTCTGTCAATTTTGATTTTGTATATCACGAGGCTATGCTGTAATGTGTATACAAATTTAGAATTATTTTATTTTCCTAGTGTTGGAAGGAACATTCCAACTTTTGGAAGACACCAGTTGAACATAGGTTTCATAATTTATCATTATAAAGTATGCTGCTTTATCTCTAGTAATGCTTTTTATCTTCAAATCTATGGTGCTTTGTATTAATACGGTTATACTGTGTTTATTGGTTAGAGTTGCATGCACATTATTCTTTTACTCTCAACTTTCTGTATCTTCTTGCTTTAGGTGTGTCTGTTGTAGCACATAATTAAAAAAATTCAATCTGACAAACTTTTTCTCTCAATTGGAATTTTCTTTTTTTTTAATTTAAGATTTTATTTATTTGAGAGTGAGAGACAGGGAAAGAGAGAGAGCACAAACAGGGGGAGCGGCAGGCAGAGAGAGAAGCAGACTCTCGCTCTGCTCCTCCCCCCTGCTCATGCCCGCTGAGCAGGGAGCCCAGTGTGGGGCTCCATCCCAAGACCCTGAGCTCATGACCTGAGCCGAAGGCAGATATTTACCTGACTGAGCCACCCAGGTGCCCAAGTTTATTTTTCATTTAATGTAAATACTAATCTATTTGAGTTTAAATACAGGTATGCCATGCAGGAATTAACCCAAAGAAAGCTTAGCACCCTTGGACTCTAGCCCCTTTCCTTCTAGCTCTACAAAACTGTTAGAAGCACTGTTCAGCTTCTTAGCCACTGAATTGCCCCTTCTGAATTTGTCAAATTCCCCCAGAGAGTAGTTTCAAATGCCAGGCTCATCTCCTTGGTCCTCAATCCTCCCTAGATCCTGGCCTGGTGATTCTTCACTGTCTTTTGGTCTTCTGATGCCTTGGAAATATTTTGTTCAGGTTTTCTAGCTAAGTGCTTGTCTAAATTACCTACTTTGTCATTCCTGGGTTGCTACAACCATGTTTTTAAAAGTCTTATATAGAACATATTTAATTTAGTCATTAGAAACTATCTGAATATCAGAGGAAAAATGATATAAAATTGAAATTGTTTTTTAGGGTTTCAGTAATAATAAATTGCAATATTTTTATCATGATTCTTTTACAATTTTAGTGCTATAGTAGCCCTACTCAAAGATCTGAGATAGTCTATACTGGGTCAGCAATATATTTTAAGGTTACAGTCTAATGACAGATACAGAAATCAATGTCATAATGTAATCTCAGGAGCCTAGTGAAAATCCAAAGTGCATTGTATTTATTCTCAGGATATAACCAACTAATCTCTTATAAATAAAATGTACACTGAGATGTCACATGTTTCACTGTGTGAATTATCACAAGTGGATCTTTTGTGAGGAGTTCTTTAATTTGAAGCCCATCTACCTCTCTTGATTATTGCTTTGAAATTTACAGTATGAAATTTCCCCGAGCATTTAATTTGTATACGTTTAATATTATTTGACTAAAAGACCAATAAACATTTTGAATTGGATTTACCAGTTGTGTTTTTCCCCCTGTGTTTAGCAAAATTTAAGTAGATGTTTTTTGGGGCACCTGGCTGGCTCAGTTGGTACACCGTGTGACTCTTGATCTTGGGGTTTTGAGTTCAAGCCCCACATTGGGTGTGGAGATAACTTCAAGAGAAGTAAAAAAAAGAAAATAGATGTGTTTCCCCCCCCCCCCCCACTAGGACACATCTTTTTAAATATATAGCTTTAAATGAAATATTAATGTATCTTATTTGAAAAACGACGCTCAACTTATGTTTGGGTGCTTCCGGAATAAAAGAATTGTTCAAAATATTTAGAGTAACAAAAATGTAGGCTGAGTGTATATATTCTATATTTTCTTAAAATACCCAATAGTAACTGTTAGAGTCCTGATACTATTACAGATGCATTTATCAAAACCCTTCAGAATGAAAACAGTTTTGCGGTAATCCTGCTTTACCCCTGACAGGTGCTTGTGCCATCAGCGTTAATCTTATGGGCTCTCGTGAAGTTAACTCTTCCATTGGTGGAATACATCAAAGTTCTCTTTTTAGCATGGATGTTGGAGTTAGACCAATCTAGGTTTCAATCCAGACTGCCATTTGCCAGCTTGATTCTGAGTTCCTTAGCAAAGTTTGTTTCCTTATTTGTTAAAATGGAAAAATCTTTGTGCGGCAGGTCCGGAAAAAGAAAACATCGAGTCAGAACAACTTTCACAAATTCCAGACTATCAGTTGGAGACAACCTGAGGTTTATGTGCTCTCTCTGTTATAAGGGTTGAAATATAGATATGTGTAAAAAGGCTTTGGGTTTACCCTGCATTTTACTTGGATTAAAGGATTAAAGGTTTACACATGTTACTCTCTATACAGTATACAGTATATAAAATAGTGTATATGTATATACACACATATATATGTATATATATGTCTCAAAGAAATACTTTTTTTCAGAGTTTTCTCACTAACTTAATTTTAAATGGGGCAATACAGTAGGGGGTTTAATCAGAAAATCTCAAGTAGCTACTAGTTTAGGGCAGAGGTCAGCAGATTGTGTCTCATAGGCCAGATTTGGCCCTCAGACTGTATTTGCAGTAAAGGTTTATTGAAACCAACCACTCCCACTTGTTTAGTATTATCTAGGGCTGCTTTGTGCTACCGTGGCAGAGGTGAGTAGTTATGACAGAGACTATATGGCCTGCAGAGCTTAAAATATTTACCATCTGACCCTTTACAGGAAAAGTTTGTAAAGCCTGGTTTAGAGGATGAGAATTGAAGAAAATAGAGCTAGTGCTGGTTCTGTACTCATTTAGTCGATGCCCTAATTCATTCCTTTTAGTGTCTGCCCTTTCTTTTTCCTCTCTCAAGCACAAGTATTAAACAAGAATGAACTCTTCTGCCCTGTCCTCCTCCATTTTCCTAGAAAAAGTCTGATCAGTCACTAATATCTTACTATGAATTACTTTATGTGTGATTAACTACTCCTAGGAGCAATTTTGTTTTAAAAAAAGCAAATTGAGGGAAATTTATTCAATAAGATGAGTCTTCCAGTAGTAGAACGTTGGAATTCTTGGCATCTGGGCAGGAGCAATTTTTAAGACCTCAAGAGCTTCTTGGTACACTCAGGTAGGCAAACATTCATTTCACTTTAGTGGTCAGATGTGTTTCAGATCATTGCCATATTTGTGTGTGTGTGTGTGTGTGTGTGTGTGTGTGCACCTAATGGGTATACATCTCTGTCTCTGAGAGTATATAGTCCCTATCTATCTATCTATCTATCTATCTATCTATCTCTTTATTTCAATTCATAGGCTTACTTATGCATTCCTCAATACTTATTTCCCTGTGTCTGAAAACTGGTCTGTGTTTTTGGTTATAGAGATTTAGCTTATAACCAAAGACTATACAGTATAGAGGTCAATAATGTATTAATTTGGGTTTGATAACTTTGCATTATGTTTACATGTTTACACAGTGTTTATTCAGATCCCAAATAAGCAGCAATTTGTACATTGTTTTAAGCAATATACTGTAGTTAACATGTTTGGTACTTACTATGTGCCAATACTTGCTGTTTCAGGTACTTTATATATATTCATTTTAACTCTCCCGGTAACCCTTGAGGTGAATACTGCTTTTATCACCCTGTTATTTTACATATGAGGAAATTGAGATACAGAGAAGTTAAGTAATTTGCTCTAGACCAAATGACTAAGTGGAGGAGTCGAAATTAAATCTTAGGAAGTCTGGCTCTGAAGTCCCTGCTGTTAGGCATTGTGCTATATTGCCTACAGATAGGTATGTTCAAGATTAATATTTGCTAAAACATTACATCAAAGTATTCCTTTGAGTATTCCTTTGGTTCATGCAAAAAATTAAAATAAAATTTAATTTATATAAATTACAGAAAATGTGTCAGAAATAATTTGTTTTATAAAGAATACTGTATTTATGAAATAAATAGTTGTTTCCCCATCCAGTTTTTTTTAAACCAATTTTCATTCTTCTTCTGTGTGTGTGTGTGTGTGTGTGTTTTGATTTATACATGCACCATCTTTTAATGAAATCCAGAAAAAGGAGACTAACCCAAAAGTCAGCACACCTTTGCTAGGGTTAAGATGAATGGCTTTGGGGTGTTTTCTGTTGAACGATGCTTAAGGATTTACTGCTGCTCTCCTGGCTGTTTCTTTATCTCTCAATGGATGTCTTAAGTTGGAAATGCACACAGGTACTCCAGAATCATCTGTTGAGTCATATGCTGAGCTTTCTTAGTATTGTCCTTCAGCTAAAAAGGATATTGAGTGTTATGTAAGGATGCAACATAGTGTAGTAGAAAGCACATTGGATTTGACATCCCAAAACCTGGGTTCAAAATCGGATTCCATTAATTACTGGCTTTATAACTTTGAGAAAATTACTCAACATTTAAGTTTCAGTCAACATACCGGAAAATGGGGATAATAATAATAATAATAATATCTATATCATGTGATTATTTCTGAGGAATAAGTGAGATGGCAAGTCAAAGTGTGTCCTAGATATTAATTAAACTTTAAATTGTATTTTATTCTGCTTTTAAGATGTTGATGAGGAGAGCACATACATATCAAATGGATTTGTGTTTGTAAATTACAAACTACATAACTCCTCATTTTTCTTGCATTACTTTATTTAAATATATATTTTACTTGGCAGTATCATGCCACACCTGTCAAAAAATGATAGCAATGAGAAAAACCTAACCACTTCCAAGACCAGTTTTGTTCAGAGTAGTACTTAGACCTCAGGTTCTATAATATCCAGATGCAAGCCTGTTACACACAGTTTTTCTTTTACTTCTCATTGACAATGAAGAAACCAGTCACTGCCTCAAGACAGTCATGTGTAATGTTGTCTTTATCTCCTATGAAACTTGTGTGATATTTTAGATACATCATATGTTGGGTACTTTTTGTATTCAGAGAGATAAGGATTCTTTACAGACTTATAAGTGCTTAATTTTAATCAGAAAATATAATATTCTTTGTTGCAATTAAATTAATAAGTGAAAGTGGCAAATCTATAAGAAAGCATTCTAGATGACTATACTACTTGCTCTCTCTGTTGTGCACGTTCATGGGTATTTGGCTTAGTGAGTAGCAGGAGGTTAGGAATGATTTCATTTTGAACTGTGGTTGTAAAAATAGTGGAAAGAAAATCAGTGTGTAATGACCACAGATTTATGGGCTAAAGACTTGACATAAAATATTCTGAAGTGATATTCTCGTAACTGCTAATTCTGACATGCACTAATGAAGTGAAGTCATGGAGATCTCTCTCTCTCTCGTTTTTCCATATAATAACCAGAGAGTAAATAGAGGTTATAGCTACTCATTCGGGAAGGAGCCCTTCTAGAATCTGCCATTTAGTCCCCTTGGAACTCTGACACTTTGCAGAGCTCCTGCTGTTGTTAATTCATGAGGTTGCCATGAGAAAAAATGATGTCTGGTTGTTGATGCAACAATGTAACTTTACTTCAGGGAATCTTTGTTGTTTGACAGAAACAGGGCATTTGTCACTAATAATTTTTGTAATGGCTTAACATGCCAGTTGCAAGGTGTTACAAAGCTAAACGGGCCATAGATAGTTCTCTTGCAGGAGGGCTATGATTGTGTCTACAGCGAAAATCTCTGCAAGAAACAGGTATATCCCGGAGAGGCTAAAACATTTACCTTATCATCTTTTGCTGGCAACTATGGTAATTTGTAAAATTATCTTTTTCAGAAATTTGTTTGCATCCAGAAATGGGGAAAGGGCTATGTGCTGTTGAACACCAATCAGTCATTAAATTCCTTGTAATCAGGAGATGAAGAAGTCTGAAATGCCTTCTCTTAGAATTAGCCAAAATAATGAAAGTCTAATAGATAAAGTTCAGTACTGTAATCTTTGCCTTAAGGATGGCTCTACATAAAATGAGATCATCTTGGCTCATGTTAGACAGTAATTCAATTTCCAGCCTTGAATATTTTAGATATTCTGTGTGTATTCTTTATTTTTATAGTATAAAAGTTTCCATTTCTTTCTTCCTTCCTTCCTTCCTTCCTTCCTTCCTTCCTTCCTTCCTTCCTTTCTTTCTTTCTTTCTTTCTTTCTTTCTTTCTTTCTTTCTTTCTTTCAATGATGTATATTGCTTTTGCAGGTTTTCCAGCCAGGCAATTCTTTGGCTTTCCATAAATTTAAAGGGACCATATAACAGCTTAACACATTTAATAAACAGACTTTATATGGAAATAATTTTATGATTTGCAGCAACTTCAAGTTTATCTTAAAAAGTTCTGTTTTAGGTTTGCAAAGCAAACGAATCATTAGATGATTTAAGACCCCATGGTAATGATGATTTAAATAAAAACTTTAATGTAAACCTTCTGCTCCAATATTCATTCACTTTTACTTCAAGCTAAGAGGGAAATATGGACTATGTACTGGGGACAGTGTTTAATAAGACAAAATATCTCTTTATAAAATTATTTTGCTTACATTTGTGAAAGTGACAACTTAAGAGGATAGTCCTTTAACTGACAAAGGAATAGAGGAAAAGCAGCTAGTTAAGCAGGTTTTAATGGGCTGTGCCATCTTGAGTTTGCATTTGTATTTTACACGTTCACATTTGTTTGGGTCCAGGTTTTTGTATAACTGCTTCTTAAGTTTATTTATATAATTTGTTCCTCCCGGTGCCCTGGGTCATTTATTACACCTATTAACTTCTCTCTCTCTGCAGAGATTCTGCCAGGATTCCTTAACAACTGTCCTCCAGTCTGTTTCTTCTCTCTTTAAATTTAAGATCAAGGAGTTGCTGGCACAGTGTGCTTGAGCCTGCTTTGCTTCTGGCCTGATTCTTTTTCCGTGCAAAAATAGAGGTACATGTAATTCACCAAACTGGTCCGTTTTTGTTTTTTTATTTTTTATTTTTTGTTTTTTTGTTGGAGCACCTTTCAGAAATATAAAACTCTCAAAAACAAAATTTTTAAACCTTACATTCAATGCTGGTTGGAACAGACAAATTCAGATATTTCATTGATTTCTAAGGATAGCCTTCCATTTTGTATACTTTATATTTTGCTCATGGGTTGAAACGAACATTCTTGTACTGTCATACTTTTGTTTTTCTTGAGAAAGCATAGACTGGGAAATCTTCACTCTAACCCATCTTTGGCAGTAAGGACATGCAGCTTAATTATTAGAATCTCTGTTTGTTCAAATCTCTTTTATTCCTAATACGATCTCAAAATTATTTAATCACATTCAGTAGGATAATTTCATTAAAATGTAATTTAAAACGCAATAGGACTGTACAGTAGACTCTTAAATGTTGGAGGCAATTTTAAAATTGCATCTCTGTGACACCAAATTAACTTGTTGAAAAAGGAATCTTTTTAATGTTAAGCAACAATTTAAAATTATTTCACTAAATTTAATTAATGCTGTTTTAAGAAAGTTATGTCAAGGCATTTAAAATGGTCAAGCCAATATGAATTTTTATAGACCCAGCCACATTTTGAAACTTTTAAGTATTAAAATTCCAATTTGTTGGCCTTTAACACAGTACCCTGAAAGGATGCTCTTTAGAAGGGCTATACATACTTTGTTTTTGTCTCGAGGATAGTCTGTGCACATAATTTATTTGAGGGAATTTAATAAAAATCAACACTCCAATGGTTGAACTTAGTAAAGCAGCTATATGCTAGATATAACTGGAACTTTTTCAGCTGGGTATTTTGTGTAATTGGGGATTGTTTGTGTTGGATCTCCTTTTTCACAGAAGAAGTGTTCGGTTATCAGTGTAATCTGTTCTTTTAATCATGTTTCCCACAAATTTTCATTTATGTGTACAAGCTAATGACCAAAGATGAGAAGCTTATGAAGGTGCACTGCAGCAATGTACTTTATGTGCAAGTTTAGAGGCTCCTTATGTGTGGGGTTCTTCTTGATGTCCTGGCATTGGTTCACATATCTCACCCAAGGAATATATTATGGGTTTCTTCTAACTTAGAATTTCAGGAATACAACAAAGCAATTTATTGAGGAAAAACTGAACTTGTACCGTGGATTATATACTACATACATAAAGACTGTAGGAATCATGTACATATATTAAATGTACTCTTTTCCAAACTTCTAGTTTTCTTGGGGGGGGGGGCTACAATGATGGACATCTGAATTAAAATGTAAAACTGAAAATAAAAGACAACTAGTTGATAGAGACCATTGATTGTCCACCAAAATTTGTTCTCTCCTTCTCTAATAATGGGATTGCAGTCACAGTAAACTGAGGATTACACCACACTAGCTTTTTTCTTAGAGCTGGACACGTCCATGTGTTTAAATTCTTATTGCATGTATAGGAGAGGTTAGGTGTGACACTTCTGGGCTTTGGTCTTACAGTATTTCTAATGAGCTGAAAAACAGATGTGTCTGTGGCCCAACTTCATCCAGGCAAAAGGGGAAAATGCTCTAGGGTATCATGGGGTAACAAGGTGGGAGAAACATGGTTCATAGACCATGTGAATTAGAGACATGTGTCAACCTGACATACTATAATTATAGACCTAGTTATTACATTAGCATAAGCTTCACTCTGACCTTTGGCTCTGAGTACCAGCAGCGTAATTATTAGAATCCCTATTCAAGTCTTTCTCTTTCCTCAGCAGATCTTGGGATGGCGCACAAACTCTTCTCAGTAGCTGTTGTAATTGTTCCTCTACAGCTTTTTAAGCCAATCTTTTTGCTCTGGCAAGTTCTGATGTCCTGCCATGTCTCCCATTTATAGGAACTTAATATAGCTTTGAAGCCTGTGAATATTGCAATGATATCTCTCCTGCAAGCCAGAGTAGTCCTTTCTTTTCCAAGCATGATTATTTTCTGTGTTTGCTAAGTAAGCTCCTTTCCCAGCGTGGTTCCAATGATTTTAATAGACATCCCCACACTCATCTATCCCTCAAAGGGCAGACTTGTTAGAAATCTTGTATTTGACTCTCACATTCTATTTTATAGTTAAATTGGGACCTGTTGCCTGGGGAAAACTGATGGTCCCATGTCCCTCTTCATTGTCAGCTAATGCCCCAATGTGAAGCTTCAGCAGAGTAGCTTCTCTACTATCCTCAGGATTTATGTAGATGAATAAACCCATAGTGGTAGGTTTTGTTTTGTTTTTACTATTTTAGTAATTAAACTCACTCAAAGGCATCAACAACTTTCTATGTAATGAATAATATTCCTAACCTACTAATTTTATTTTTCTCTTGAAGAAATTATATGATGTGTTCTTATATATTTTAAAATTAAATAAATGACTCTTTCTCAGCCACGCTGAATGATAAGCTTCTTTTTGTAGTGTCTCGGAGCAATCCTGATGCAGCAAAAAAGAAAATCAGACTTCAAAGTCAAGATGTAGGCACTAGTTCCAGTCCTTCCATTTACTTACTGTTTGACTTTAAGCAAGTCAATTAATATTTATTAGTCTCAGTTTCTTCACCTCTAAAATTGCTATTAGTAATACGTGTTACCCAGAATAGGTATATATCATGAAATCACAACCTAAACTCTGACCTGGATTTAGAATTTGATCTTTTCAGCCACACATCTTTCTTTCTCTTTTTCTTTCTCTTTCTCTTTTTCTTTCTTTCTTTCTTTCTTTCTTTCTTTCTTTCTTTCTTTCTTTCTTCTTTCTTTCTTTCTTTCTTTCTTTCTTTCTTTCTTTCTTTCTTTCAAATTTAATTTTTTTAAAGTAATCTCTACACCCAGCATGGGGCTCAAACCCACAACCCCAAGACCAAGAGTTGCACACTTCACTCACTGAGCCAGCCAGGTGCCCCCACACATCTGTTTCTAGATCATTTGCTTTAAAGACTAAGTACTTTTTTTACATGTAGAATAAAATTATGTTTAGTAAATAGCTATTGTATTGCAATTGAATTTTTGTCTAAATGAGGGTCATTACTAAATGACTTACTAAACCCTGTTGAATTACGCATAACTTCCTAAAAAGGAGATTGTTCTTAATTTTAGGAATGTTTTACTTCCACATTTATTTGCCATTTTAAATTTTTAAAATTTTATTTATTTATTTGTATTTATTTATTTATTTATTTATTTATTTATTTATTTTTGAGAGAGAAAGAGAGCTAGCCCATGGCAGGGAGGGGCAGGCTCCATGCCTAAGCAGGCTTCACACTGGTGTGGAGCATGATGGGGGCTCTGTCTCACAACCCTGAGACCATGACCTAAGCTGAAATGAAGAGTTCCAAGCTTAATCGACTGAGCCACCTAGGCACCCCTTGCCATTTTAATTTCTCTCTGTCTCTCCCCCTATCCCATCCCTCTCTGTGTGTGTATGTATATGTGTGTGTGTAATGCATATTTCCACAGAAAAAAATTGTTGACTTTTGAGAACATTCTGCTCTGGATTTTCATTGGGTTTATTGTAGCATGTTTTTATGTAGCTCTGTTTTCATATGGTACGTGATTTCTGATTCCTAATCCTACATCAAGAGCTTTACAGGTTCTATTACGTTCATTAGAAATTGGGGGGGGGGAATGGTTCAAGGTACAGGATTTCCCATTTTGCAACATAGAATTTTTTTTTTTTTCAGAAGCCATGTAGCTGAGCTACTGACCAAGATGAGTTGATTTAACTTTCTTAACTTGAATCTACTCTGCTGTTCTCTTGGGAGGATATGTCCTAAGAACTTATTATACTAAGAGGTTTAGCAGGGAGGGAGCTGGCATTAAACACTTTTGTGAAGATCACGTTGGAATCAATGATCTAATCTTGGTAGAAGTGAGTTATTGACTTCTTAATGTGTAAGGGAGGCCTTGGTTCCTGAAGTTTGGTGCACTCTGCTTTTCCTCCAGGGAGCAAGGATCTGCTAAAGCCGTAAGGAATGTAAGGAGTTACCTCTTGTGGGAGGAGGAAGTTGGCTCTTTGAAAGTCACAAAGCAGGTCAACATTTCTTTCTTCTGTGTTTTCAGTATTCAACCTTAATATTTATGGTGTCATTGATAACGGAAGCATTCATTTTACATACATATTGGCCCTTATCTGAAGGCCCACAAGTAACCCAGCAGATAAAAGAAGAGAAATCTGGTCATAAGGTGTCTATAAACTTCGATGACCTGTGGGGAAACAAAGATTGTTTTCCTCAGCTTAACAATAACATATCAAAACCATTAATTCTTTTTCCAGGTGAAAATGACTTTATTTTCGGATTTGATAGAGAATATTCAATTACATAGAAAATTCAAACAACCCATTCAGATTAATTTTTGGCAAACATGCACATACAGAGTGACATGATTGTATGTATAAATAAATATATTATGTGTATGCTCATACACATCTCATCATGCTCATCACATGCTCATCAATGGCTCATAACTGAGAACTGAGATGAGAAGACTATGCTCCTCTTATCTGACCAATTGAGAATTGTTGACTCAGTGAGCCACTTCTAATTGTGGATTGTGTAAAATCTCTCATGATATAAGACAGCAAAATACTGAAAAGCATTGTCTATATCCTGCTTTTTTTTTTTTTTTTAAAGATTTTATTTATTTATTCGACAAAGATAGAGACAGCCAGCGAGAGAGGGAACACAAGCAGGGGGAGTTGGAGAGGATGAAGCAGGCTCACAGTGGAGGAGCCTGATGTGGGGCTCGATCCCATAACGCCGGGATCACGCCCTGAGCCACAGGCAGACGCTCAACAGCTGTGCCACCCAGGCGCCCCTATATCCTGCTTTGTTATTAGAATTTCTACTCAGTGTTCTTCAGAACTCTCCATGTCAGCAAATAGATCACCCTTTTAAGGCTGTGTATTTGTTCATTGTATGGCTATCCTTTAATTTATTTAACTACTATTCCACTGATGAACATTGTAGTTGTTTCCATTTCCTTCTTCCTCCTATTATAAATAACGCTTTGAAGAACATTTTTGTTTATACATCTGTTTGATTCTTTATTTTCTTGGGATATACTATTAGAGGAAGGGTGTCAGGGACACAGATGACGTTTTACATTGATGTATATTGCTAGAGTGTCTTTCAGAAAGATTGTATTAATTGACACTCTTATCCCAATTTATGAGTGTCCAGAGGGCTGAAAATCTTTAAGATCATTATCAGTTGACTAGGTGGAAAGTAGTAAATCATTGTTTGCTTTTGCATTTTGGATTAAGAATGAAGGTGTACAGTTGGTTAGGATCCCAGGATCTGGAGTCTGACTATGTGAGTTCAGATCCTAGCTTTGTAACTTAACCGCTTTTTGACCTTGTGCCAATTATTTAATCTTCAATGTCTTGGTTGACTCATCTGCAAAATGGTGATAATAATAATACTAACCTTGTAGGATTGTTTTGAGGATTAAGTGAATTAATGCATCTAAAGTTCTTACAACATTTCTTGGTAAACTTACTCTCAATAAATGTTAGTTATTGGTATATTTTCACGTTACCTAATATTTTACTTTTCCATTCTTTAATTGTATATTCAGGTTATTTGGTATACTCTGTTATGATGTTCGTCTTTTTTTTATTGATTTGCTAGAGATCTTTTAATATTTCAGATGGTAACTACTTGTCTGTCATAAATGCTACAAGGATTTTGTTTTTTGTTTGGCATTTCTTTGTACTGTATAAGGCCTTACCATTGAAGTAAGAAGATTTACTCATCTTTTAAGATTTCTGGCTAAAAAAGCCTTCCTCATCTTAAAGACTATTAAAAAAAAATCACCTATGTTGTCTTCAAGGAATTTAATGATTTTATTTATTTTTACATTTAAGTCTCTGACTTAGCTTGAATGCAATTTGATAGCTGTAATGAAGAAAAGTATCCAACAAAAGCTTAATTTTTTGAGGATGATAAAGTGGTCAGTTTAAGCACTACTAGGGCACACAAAATACCAGTCTTCCTTTGGCAAGCAAAATCCAAATTTATCTTTTGGGAAATCTTTTTCATTATTTGAAGGAGAATTTTAATTTTCTTCTATTCTCACTCTCATTTTATGTTTCTCTTCTTTCTGGAAAACATCTGCTCTCGGGACATCCATGAAAGGTTAGCAGAGTTTTTCCCTGGGAGTCAGTTATTCCCACCATATCAGGAATTCACATTGAGAAAATTGATTAAATGTAGGCTTTTTATAAGATTAAAATATTTTCATGTAACAATTCCTACTATGAATATTATTTCGACTGACACTGCTAAAATAATTGCCAGTGAAGACGAATGGATTTTACTGCTAATTCAAGATCTCTTTATGATTTGACTCCTGCTGTGCCTTGGCCAGAGTGATGATTACATCAATTAATCAACATATTTAATAATGTCCATAAATTATAAAAGAATCCCTATCAATGAATCTGAATAACCTATTTATTATGAACACAGCACAGATATTATATATATAATATATATAATCTTATATATAATATATATAATCACATATATGTGTATATATGTGTATATATGTGTGTATATATATATATATATATATATATATATATATATATATAAATGCATTGGGCATCCCTTGTGTGCCACTCTGGGTCCACTTAGCCTCATCTTTCATTCCAGTCATGGTTGCAGGGAACAGTTCTACATAGGCTTTACCCTGCTTTGTGTATTTGTAGCCAGTAGTGCCTTGCCTCAACCCATATGAACCTTCTTTAATGCCTATATCCTAGGATGCTTGAAACACATGAGCAACCTGAAAGTGTGGGAGTTTGTGACTTAATGGGGCAAATCTTGACCAATGTGGGATGTGTATTGACAGAAAAATGCTTTACTCTTTCATCCTTCCAGCAGATGCTTTGGAGATACAGTACATTACATAAGTCTTTTCAGAAGGTTCCAGAGATCTAGCACCTCGTTGTACCCAGTAGTGTTTGACTCCATGTTGCAACTCTGTATTGACTATCCCTAATTTCTATGCACTTTGTCCCTTCTTGCCTTCTTGTCCCTCACTTCTGCTCCTGGGATTGTAATCTTTAGTAAACCTTTCATGCATCAGACTTCTCTCAGACTCTGCTTTCTGCGTTTTTTAGGTTGAGAAATTACATTAGAAAGAATATTTAAAAAATTATTTCTGATCATTTGCATGTGGTGGTTTCCATGAATTACTTTATTTTAGCTTAAAATACAGAAAACTTAATTACTAGAGGATATGACTTTGAAATGTAAAATGGCCACAGGCTGTTCATTTTTAGTTGTTTTCTTTTAAAAACAATATCTGGTCTTCTATTTCTTCCTATAGTGGCATTAAATATATTTTAATTTGACAAAAATCACCCTTCAATTAACTCAGCAAAAGACATAGAGACTTGACTTGTGTGCTAATCATTTAATTTACTTGAGATAATACAAACGCATTACTTGTTTCTTAGACTCTCATTTAAAATTTTAGTTTGATTTAACCATTGATATTTAATTTAAAGAAATTATTGCTCTTGTGGAAGTGAAAACACAAAGAATCAAATCCTATGATTCATTCCTGCACTCAGAGTAAACCATGGCTTTAGCATAATAATAATTATAAATATTAAAAAAAATTAAATATAGGAAAGACATTGCATTCAAGTCCACAAACCAGTAATTGATACAGCAGTGAACTGAAAATTGTGAAGCACTGTATTAATTTAAAATTTTACTAGGAATATAATATTGTAAATGTGTTTCTAAATTGGAACTCCTACATGCTTTATGGATTAAGAATAGCTCCCCTAATCTCTGGCCACTAGATGTCATGGCAGCTCCATATAAGAAGCCAAGGTGGGGGAGGGGTTGATGACTGACTTACCCCTTTTAAGACCAGGGTCTCTGTTGCTCTGTTGTCATTCTGCATCTTATGAAAACAGTATTTTACAAAATGCAGGATCATCTTCAGCTAATATAAAAATCCAGCTAGTTTTGGATCTTTTTGTGTGCATGTTGATAAAGAAAATGATCGAAATTCAACCATTTAAAACATATTCTGCTTTTGGATAATGTTGTCATTATTCTGTACTTAGTCTAACTCCACTAAAAAAGAAGCAAAACAGCACTTGAACATTGAAAATGGAAAGCAAAAAAGAAGTTTCTAAAAACCAACCTGTTACAGCAAGACATGCTGGCTATGACATGGGGGAAAAACTGGGCGTAGCTCTTGGGCAAAACATGTATGATTGCAAAAGCAAATAACAGCAAGAGATGTTAGTTAAAAACGTGGGTTTTGGAGTTCCCAAAGTCTGGGTTTTGTAATGGATCTTCCCTTTAATATGTGTGATGTTTTTATCTCCTCATCTACAAAAGAAGTGTTGATAATAGTTCCCTCAAAAGGTTGTTTTAAGTTTCAAATGGAATTGCGACTATAAAGTTCTTAGCAGTGTCCTACACATTGTAAACATTCAATAAATGGCTCCTCTCATTATGAAGATGGAATTTCATACCTAATATTTTAAAATGAAAAGCCCAGTACTTCAAATGCAAAGAGGATAAGCTTCAGTCAGTTTTCTAGGCAAGGGATAGCTCTTAAATGGAGTATAATGTAAACAACTCCTCCTAAAGGAAAGCTATCATGGATGTGAAATAGAATCCACTTGTGGCTGTGGCCATGGAAAGGAGTTTCTTCCTGGAGGGATCCTCACTAATATCTGCAGTGGCAAGTGTGTGTGTTCCCCACCCCCCCCCCCCCGCCCCGCCTTTTTAAATGATGTTTTCTTATAGCGATGACAAAGGCTCTTGCTTTTGCATCTCCTTAACATTCCACCTGGGGGTTGGCATTCCGAGTCAGATGCTCTTCTTTGTGCTGGTTCCACCTGTTTCCACTCATCCTGACAGTGGAGCATTTAATGTGGAAAGGGCAGCAGGGCATAATCCCAGGACAAGCCTTACATTCCAGAGGATCTGAACCAGAGATGATCCCATGACACCTTTTTAATATGCATGGACTAATGTGTTATTGTGGGTGCCTGGGCAACAGACATCTGTCTTTAAATGGGGCTTCTCCAAAATGCTGATGAATATAATACCCAGAAAATAACACATTTATTTGTGCATATTTGGATAATGACCAGAAATAAAGACTTCAATATTTTCAAAGTGTTTCAGCACATACTATTAACATAGTAGTATTTTAGAGGGATGAAAGGGGAAAATAAGAGGACTGGTATGGTATGACTCTGGTAGGAAAGGCAAGATCATGAAAAAGTGGTGGAGAGAGATGATTCACCATCCATTTCTATGGCTTTGCTGGCTTCAGTAGGATTTAATGGTTTGTTCTTCTGCTTGCTACAGCTTTCAGCAAACTTTGGTGTAAAATCTGAACAAAGAGACTGAAGATGAGATTAAAAAAAAAAAAAGGAAAGTCTAGTGAATAAAAGGATTTACTTCAATAACTCTCCAAGTCCTACCACGAGTGAAATGATCATTTCAAATACTGTAAGGCAGAAAATGAATCAGCCATAGTACTAACGATTACGGTATGAGACAATGATTCATATGAAAGGCAGCATAATTACTGTGACTATCAGATTGGATTTCAAAATGAGGAAAGAAGATTTTAGTACTTTCTTGGCTAAGGATAAACATAATTGATTTATGAATAATATGAAGGTCCAGCTTATCTGGCAAATATATTGTATTTCATGTAGATATGAGCTTAAAGGCATTTTTTGCATTTCTGTGTGAAACCCAATATTCACATGCCAAAGAAGTGAGGAGGAATGGGGCAGGAGCCCCTGATAGATGAAAGAGCGGCATCAGGCTTGCCAGAGCGCAGCCTGTCTGCTGCATGGCGGTGGCAAGATTGATGGTGCACCCCAGCTTGAAGCAATGATAGGCAATGGTTTATTTATTCATTTATGTAGTTATTTAAAATAAAAATTTTACATATTAGAAAGAATGAGCACCTAACCTCTGCAGGCTATTCTGAGAAAATCTCTTCAGGGGAATTGCTTCACAGGGAAACAGTGCATCCTGTCTAGTTCAGAGCATGCTGCAGGCACCCTTCTAAAATCTCTGTTGCACTAAGAGCTTCCTACCAATAATGAGTATAAAGGGTTGGAAGAAATTACATTTAGAAACATTTTATAGGGGCGCCTGGGTGGCTCAGTCAGTTAAGTGGCTGCCTTTGGCTTAGGTTATGATCCCAGGGTCCTGAGGATCAGAGTCCTGGGGATCAAGCCCCACTTCAGATTCTGCTCAGTGGGGAGTCTGCTTCTCCCTCTTCCTCTGTGCTCTCTCTCTCTCTCAAATAGATACATAAAATCTTTTACAAAACAAAGAAACATTTTATAAATAAAATGGACAGGTCCTGGTTAGATTCTTTGAGTAGTTTGCACATGAACTATAGTCAATTGCTTAAGTAGAACTTATTTACTGCTCTGTTTATTTGAAGCAGGGTGGGATAGTGTTCAGATCAGAGACCTAATCAGACTTCCTGGGTTTGAATCCAGTTTCTGACAAATATAAGCTGTGTGACTTTGGGCAAATTATTTAACCTCTCTATACCTCCGTGTTCTTATCTGTAAAATGGGTAAGCACCTAACTAATAGGTTTGTTATGTTGATTAAATTAATATTTGCAAACTGCCTGGCAGAGTGCTATGTATTTGCTAAATGATTATATGTTTGATTTTTTCAATAACCCTGTGATGAAAGCAAAACATACAAGATAAGAGATGTTTTTGCAGTTGAAAAGGATCTTAGAGATATTTTCAAGTCCCTTTTTTTAAAGTTTTTTTAAAAAAGTGCCTAAGTTTTATGACTTAATAAAGTAATATAATTAGTATCTAAATATAGGATTCTTAATTTTCTGGCTGATTTTTTCCCACTTCATCACTTTGATCTCTCCTGCAAAGAAATGTAAGGAAGATAATGTTTTAGTTTAAGAAAATACTTACTGTGATAAATGCGGTAGTAATATTAGGAATTGGAGTTGTATAAATTATACAAAGGTATATTGATTTTTTAAAGTATCTGCTACAATGAGGTCTAACTGCATATGACAGCAAACCCCAAATTTCTTAAATAGGATAGGGGCGCCTGGGTGGCACAGCGGTTAAGCGTCTGCCTTCGGCTCAGGGCATGGTCCCGGCGTTACCGGATCGAGCCCCACATCAGGCTCCTCCGCTATGAGCCTGCTTCTTCCTCTCCCACTCCCCCTGCTTGTGTTCCCTCTCTCGCTGGCTGTCTCTATCTCTGTCAAATAAATAAATAAAATCTTTTAAAAAAAAATTTCTTAAATAGGATAGAAGTTTATTTGTTCTCCATATAAAAATAAAACAGAAAAGAGCGCAGGGCTTTTATGGTGGCTCAATGGTCATTAGAGACCTGGGCTCTGCCATCCTATTCCACCGTCCTGTGGATGGCTTTTGTTCTCAAGGTCATCTCCTGGTCCAAGATGGCTGCTGGAACTCCTGCCCTCATGGCAGGTGCCCAGAATGCAGGAAGGAGGAAGGGAAAAAGGTCAAGGGGGTATTTTCTAAATGAGTTAGTCTTCTTTCTGCAGTCTCTAGGAAGTTCCACATCATCTTCCACTTATATCTCATTGTCCAGAACTTTGTCACATGTCATGCCTGACTACAAGGGAGACTGCAAAAGTGCTTTCAACCAATTATCAATTCAAATGTGTGTTTCTTACTGAGGGAAGTAATACATATGGGGTGATAACTAACCATCTTTATTACAACCATCTTGCTACAGTTAGGGTTAGTTTTTCCTACCCATTTTCCTCTTCACATTTCCTTTTCCCCTGCCTTGAATCCAAAAGGATAGCCTTGGACTAAGACCAGCCACATATCCATGTAGGAGAAAATAAAATTTCTCTCTCTGAAAAGTTATTGTACCTGTGTATTAGGTTCTTCTTGTTGCAAGGAGCAAATCATTTTACTCTGGACTAAGAGGAAAAGGGAAATCTATTAGAAATTACAATGGTGTTTCATGGAACTCAAAGGTAAGAATGAAAGAATTCTGAAAAAATCCAGTAACTGAGAACATGTTGGAAATACAGTGTTTCCTTTCAACTTCCTGTCATTGTTTCTTTCTGCACATGATTCTTCCTTCTCTATGAATATCTGTTTTCTCTGTGCCCATGGTCAGTCTGCCAGTAAGGAACCTGGGATTTGCATCCAGATCTGACTCACACTTTATTTTAACAATTGGTTTAAAGTTCTCTTTCTCCTCTAACATAACACAACACAACAGAATCTGTTCTTCTTACTGATTCACTGTCAGCTCCTAATTATGCTGACTTTTAATATATTTGAATATAAAGCTACCTGTGTGGACCAGAACCTAGAAATCTGACTTCCAGAAATGCTTTACGGTATGTCTAATACTACGTGGCACTGCATACTAAGCAACCTTCCGCTCTCAGATATCTTCTCTTCTCAAGTTATGTATTTTCATTGATTGATAGCAAGTGTTTCAAGTACCATATCACCCTGATGACTCCCAAATATACATTTTCAGTTCAGACCTCCTCTTTGAGCTCCAAATCCTTATTTTTTAAAATGAGTATTTGTCACTTTAACTTGAATCTGTAGTACCTTCAAACTCAAGATATCAGCATCTCGTTTTGAATTCTTTATCTTAAGCTGCATCTACCCAGGCTTCCAGTAATCTTCCTTCCTCTTCACTTCCACTGCCAGTTAATTGCCACGTTGTACAGAATCCATCACTTAGGGGCGCCTGGGTGGCACAGTCATTAAGCGTCTGCCTTTGGCTCAGGGCGTGATCCTGGAGTTCTGGGATCAAGCCCCACATCAGGCTCCTCCGCTGGGAGCCTGCTTCTTCCTCTCCCACTCCCCCTGCTTGTGTTCCCTCTCTCGCTGGCTATCTCTCTCTGTCAAATAAATAAATAAAATCTTTAAAAAAAAAAAGAATCCATCACTTAAAGCTCATTTCTTATGGGTATTGCCATAAGATATACCCTTGTAATCTTGTTTTTGTACAATTGGCGGCTGTCTCCTAAATCTTATTCCCATTATTTAGGCTTATTTATTCTCTGCATTGTTTCAAGAACAATCTTTTAAACATATAAATATGATTATGTCACTTCCTTACTTAAAATTCATCAGCATTTCCCTTTTACCTGCGGAACAATGGCCAAAATCCTTCTCGGCCATAGAAAACTGTTTATTATTTGATTTCTTTATATCTAGCCAATCTTACCTCCATGGATTTAACCTTATGTTTTATCCTTATGTTTTAACCTCATATAATTTTTTGCAATTCCCTAAATGTAACTGCAAAGTTCCTACTTCTATGATGTTGCATATATTCTTATTTTCTTTCACTCTAAATGCCTTTATTCTGCTCAGTCCTCTTAGTGAACTTCTACTCACCTTATGAGACTCAGTTCAAGCATCAGTTCTTTTCCAAAGGCCTCCCTGTTAGGCATGCTGTTCCCTCCCTCTGTACTTTCTCTATTTCATTTGAGAAGTTAGTGTCTTTCCTTGTTGGATCACGTTTCAGGCATATTTGAGAAGTCAGAGAGGCAGACTAAAGTAAATGCTACAATTGTCTCCTGATGTCTGGTCTGTCCACATGTAGTACAAAGATTAATTAGATATATGGCTGCCCATGAGAACATTTTCTAGCTTTTCTTTCAGTATGTGTGGCCATGTGACTGAGCTCTTTGCCAGTGCTTTGTGCATAGAATGGCATGGGTAACTTCTGAGACATGGGTAACTCTTTAAAGACTCTTCCCTTACCCCTTTTTTCTTCCTGACTTACTGGAATCTGGGTATGGTCAGTCACTTTTGACTGTGCAGATATGGGCAACACTCCAGGTTGGTGGAGCAACAAGGCAGAAGAGACCTATGTCCTTGATACTGTGGAGCTACCATATCTAGTCTGAACTGCTTATAGTTAGACCATGGTGTGATCAAGATAAACTTCTTTATTGCTTAAGCCCCTGTTTAAGGATATTTGTATTCTCATACAAATATTCAGATACAACAGGTCCTGTAGTCTAGCTAACATACTCACTCCACTGTAGGACTATAAAAGGAGTTAAGGAACTTAGATTTATTAATCTTTGTATTCTAGCACCTGGCATAGGGCCTAAAACATAATATACCATCAAAAAGAAAAGGTTGTTTAAAGAAAAGATAAAGTTGTAAATGGTTACAACTGACAAGTGTGCAAAAAAAAAAAAGCAATATTCTTTGTTTTCCTATAATTAACATAAATTGACTCAAGTCCCCATTTTTTGATAATGAAGGACAACTCATGGTTGCCAATTTAAGGTAATTAGCACTTCCAGTTAATAAAAGTCTCTTTTGGGCAACAACTTAGTTAATTACAATTCTGTAATTCTGGCCCTCTTGGGAGGTGGTGGTGGTGGTTATCTTGTGTTTCCTTCTGGCATTAGGAGCTGGCCAGCTGGCCTGCTGGACCTTCTATATTTTGGCTTCCATGGAGGTGTCACTCATTTCTCCTGGTCTTGGATGTTGGCTTCTGTCCCTGATACTAAATTCACACCTCATCATGGTCTCCAGTTCTTATTCCCACTGCAAGACCTTTTCTGGTCTTTCGACTCTCAATCTTGTCTGCAGCTAAGGTTGCTAGGGAACTCTTGGCTGCTGCATCCACACCTTTCTAGAGTGCTTAAAATCTTAGGAGGAAGCTTGCAAGCCTATCCATCTAGGCACCCCCTTCAGCCACTACTATTTCAAGTGCAGTGTTGGATGGGGGACTTCTTTACCCAGCTCCTGGATTACACTCTTGATACCCAGGCAATGATCCTTCTGTTCTGGGATCCCTTCACACTTATCTCAGATTTCTGTCAGTATATCCAGAGATGCCTCCTTCACTTCTATCATTCTTCCCACTGTTATTTACCTAAGGAGATGGAGCCTAGATCTTTTCTCAAGTAGCCACCAATATTTAGACTCTAGTAAGTCACCTTCATATCCTCCTTTCCTATTCAGTGGATGATGTGACCTCCTTTTGAGTTGACGTAACTTCTCTTTCTTCATGATAAAATTTCCTATACTTTAAGGCTGTGGCACAAACTCCATATTAGTCCTCCAGGCTGTGACTCTTTGTTTGCAAAACCAAGATTTTGTAATTCAAGATACCTTTTTCACTCTTAAAGTCCTCTCTTGGTTTTTGAGGCAACTGAATCTGAAACAAATTGAAAAAATAAATGGGGTCAGAACCTCAGCTGACTTCTCATTCTGATCTCTTTTCCTATGATAAGGAATGTCAGTGCCAAAACAAGTGTTGCTAAGGAAAACTTCTGTTATTATCTCAGAATGCTCCCTATCCTCATAATATGGTTGTGGCAGATTCACTCATATGAAGAGTTCTGTTTTGTATAGAAAATAGCCCGATATTCTACTTGTATATGAAATATCCATCTGTCTGTCTATCTATCTGTCTATCTTTTTTTTTTTTTTTTAAATGAAGTATGAGAGACTATGGACTCTGAGAAACAAACTGAGGGCTTCAGAGGGGAGGGAGGTGGGGGAATGGGAGAGACTGGTGATGATAGATAGACTATCATCTATCTATCTATCTATCTATCTATCTATCTATCTATCCTTCCTACCTTCTGTCTCCCAGTCTCCCACAGTATTTTGAGCAGGGTGGAGAAGCAAAAGACCAGAGACCATACAACGATCTTACCAAACTGTTTAATTTTTCTCCTGGACACACAATAAAACATACATTTCCCAGCTGTCCTTGAAGTCTGGGTGGACTGTGTCACTGAACTCTTTGAATGGACAGTGAGTGGAAGTGATGCATGCCACTTCCAAGCCTGACCATAAAAAGTCACTGTACAATCTTTTTTGCTCTTTCCCCCAATCACATAGCAGGAAGGGAAAGAATTTGATGTGGTGGAACACACAATGGAAAGAGCCTGAAACCTGAAACCTGACTACTTGGAAGAGCTGCCCAGGAGATCTCCTGGCCAGGAACTTCAGCTCTGGATTTTATATGAACAAGAGTTTTGAATTAAACCTCTGTGATTTTGGGATTTGGATTTGTTTATTACAGGTTAATATTAAATAATACATTTAGAAGAATTAGTAACAGGAACCCAAAGATTAAGAGCTGCAATTAGAGGAAAGCAATTGAGAAGAGGAAGGAAAGGAGATTGGAGCCAAGTAACCTAGTCTTCTACTGAACCCCGTGGAACAGATGAAGTTGGATGGAGGATGGAGAAGTTCCTGGAGGTGTTAACAGTTGTTGGAATTTTAAGAACCAAGGTGGCCAACATTTAGTTAAAATGTTTTTAAGATGCAATATTTGATACATATGAAATAATCTATAATGATATTTAATTTTTGAACATAATAATAAAACAAACAGTTGTGAACTCACCACCCAGCCTAAGAATGAGAACATTATCATTACTGTTGAAGCAGCAACTATATGGATAAATTTTAGAAACATGATGAGAGCAAGTCTCAGAAGATGATGTACTAAATGATAACATTTTTAAATAAAGCTCAAAAAGAACCCTCCCAAATAATATTTAGGGATGCATCCATGTTAAGTTTTTAAGTTCCTATGTAGTGCTTTTTGCCCTGAACCTTTAATAAACTTTGACTTCTGTTGGCACCCTATGATTAGTACTGGGGTAGTCTCAAAAGAGCAACAGAATAGGGAAAAGTTACAACATGCATTAAAGTTAGGGAATTATGACAGAGCAGTAACCGGGAACCAGAGGTGTTTAGAATCTACTTTATCTACCCCCTTAGCCTGAATTTCTGAAGAAACAGAGGGCTGAACTCTGGATGTCCTACTATAAATGGAAAAAAGATTCAAACAAAGGGCAGGCTGACCCACAAAGACTTGTGGACATCCTGGGAGCTGGCATCTGGATTACATTTGAATGAAATTTAGTTCGTTTTAGTTTCATGTTGCCACAATTAAAACACAGGTTTGGTTTTGTTTTGTCTTTTGTTTTTGATCTGTAGTCCCAAGAACCCCACCTAGCTTTCTAGGGGTGAAAGAAGAATAGTGTTAGTAAAAGCAGCTTTCAAAAAACCCATATTTGACAAAGTTGATAATTATTTAACTTATTAGCATAATATTCATTGAGTGTCTACTAGATTTCAGTGATTGTGAAAATATTTTAGCTCTTCTCTTCATTCTTGCTTTAGATTTAAGGTCTTAACAAACAACCATAGTCTTTCATTTTTATTTACTTTTATTTATTTTTAACTTTTTATAAGACTTTATTTATTTTTTTGAGAGAGAGAGTGAGAGAGAGATATCCCGAGCAGAGGGGAGGTGCAGAGGGAGAAGCAAACTCCCCACAGAGCAGGGAGCCTGACGTGGGACTCGATCTCAGGTCCGTGGGATCATGACCTGAGCTGAAGGCAGACGCTTAACCGATTAAACCACCCAGGCACCCAGTCTTTCTTTTTTAGATTGACAGTGTGTTGAGGTGCTAGGGTAATGTGAACTACCATACTGAGGTCTTTGTCAGAATCTTTAGAACAGAGGGCAGGCATTCTTCCGAACACAGAGTGGGTTGGCACAGAGCAGCCAGGATGCGATAGCCTTTCCAGAAAATCAGTGGCCTTCCTGTTGCTCAAGGTTGCTTGGCTCATCCTGCCCTTACCTGCAAATGGATGATTTCATAATCCAAGAGAAGAAGGTTCAGGCTGGCATGAAGTAGTGTAGGTGGTTTTTATCAAATGGGTACCTAAAGTGA
This sequence comes from Ursus arctos, assembly GCF_023065955.2. Lineage (NCBI taxonomy): Eukaryota > Metazoa > Chordata > Mammalia > Carnivora > Ursidae > Ursus > Ursus arctos. Next base: position 7,251,040 of record NW_026622775.1, on the reverse strand, counting down.
TGCCAAGTACATGAAATTGAATTAATGGAACAAAATAGTTGGTGACTCCACTTCTGTCTGTGTTATCTTGGGCACGTCATTTCACTTTTGGAATCTGTTTTTCCTTCTGTTAAGTTAAAGGTACTAATACTGATCATGGAGCATTTTGTCAAGAATGAAACAAAATATAGCTATATAATAATAAAATTTGTCAACTCTAAAATGCTCTACAAGATTAGGAAACTGTGGGAGCATTAAACTGAGTGAAACATGAACTGGATTACATGAACTTTGAAATTACTCCAAGTTCTATTTTTTTTGTTCATTCACTAAACTAATATTTGTTGAGCATCTACTATTCCAAGTATTGCCTTAGGCTCTTGAGATAAATTTGTAAAAACAAAAAACAGCCACAGATAAATTTTTTTTTCTTTTAAGATTTTATTTATTTATTTGAGAGACAGAGAGAGAGAGCGAGATGGAGCACAAGAAGAGGGAGCTGCAGGCGGAGGGAGAAGCAGGTTCCCCGCTGAACAAGGAGCCTGGCGCAGCATTTGATCCCAGGACCCTGGGATCATGACCCAAGCTGAAGACAGATGCTTAACCAACTGAGCCACCCAGGCGTTCCCATTGATCAACTTCTATGAGTCTTTTCCATATAACCTTTGCATAGATTTAATTCTGGAAAATGGTTATGGAGTTCTAAAACTTTTACATAAACCTATTCCTACAAGGAATCTGTAGAGAGAAACTGTATGAAATATTTAAGCCAAGAGAATTCATTTTTAGAAAAATATTTGCCTAAATTTGTTGACCTCACATTAATGTAGCCTTTCCAATGTGTTCTACTGTAAAAATTTCCAAATCTCTTATCAGGGAAGTTAAAGAAAAGCTGACTAGGTTCAGGTGCCCCACTGAGATATATATTTAGTGTATGCCTTCCTAAGGATGGATGAATAGATGACTCTCATGCACAAGCTTGAGACATGCCAAAGAAAACAAATATTGGCACTTGACTTTATACCTAGTTCCACTTTTGGATAATATTTTAGCCAAAACAATCTCTTTGTCTTCCTGCTTAATTTACTTGACTGGAGGAGATTACTTAACAGATTTCTTGATTGAGAATTTTGAATTATATGTGGAGTGTGACTTGATGACACTTTAGGGGCAATTTCTCCACTTTGTTTTTTCCTCTGAATTCCCCTCACATCTTCTCTCATCAGATGTTTTAACCTTTGAGTTTGACCCAGACTTTCAATGAACCCTGTTCTCTACAGTTATGGAGAATCATGATCCTCTGCTTTTGGCCAATTTTTTTGGATATCTAGAGTTATGTCTCTGTGAGGCACTGATGGTGATATGCTACACTCTGTCCTAAATCAATTAGTCTTTTCTAAACCCAGTTGTATTGGTAAATAGCATTCATGGAATTCGCCATTTCCAAGGCTTTAGGTCCTTTCCTTAACCAGTCTCCTGGAAGAGCAAAGTCAGGTTAGTCTTCCTAATTTTGGCTAGATACTTGGTATATGTGCTAAAAAAAAAAACAAAAACAAAAAACAAAAACTCCTTCCATGTCCTGACAGTACTTACTGATAAAGCTGCTTAACTATATTGCAATATGTGTGCACCTTTTACTAATGTGTGTGCAGATTTTTCAGATGTCTGGAACCAACTTGAAAGACTTCTTGACTTAATATAATGTAAGCATCCTTTCACTCATGCAGTAATTTTAGCAGATTGGCAGACAGACTCATGGCTCCCATGACCCCTGTTTCCTGGTAGTCATGCCTTTGTATAATCCTCTCCCCTTGATTGTGGGTAGGACCCTAACTTGCTTCTAGATATGTAGACTATGGCAAAAGTGATGGTCTGTACATGATTTGTGTGTATGTGATAATGATACATAAGATTATAATGTCTGTCTCGCAAGGAGACACTCTCCTATGTTGGCTTTGATGAAGCAAGCTGCAATGTTGTTAGCTGCCTATGTAGGAAGGTCATACAGCAGGAAACAGGGTGCCTTTTGGCTGAAAGCCGGCAGGAAATAGGGGTTCTTGGTCCAACAACCTGCAAGGAACTGAAAACTGACAACAGCCATGTGAGCTTAGAAACAGATTCTATTAGAATGTTTGCCTAGAAGTGATTTAACCAGGAGGATATTTATAAATCAATGTAGATAGAAATCTTAGTAAAACTATCTTAAACTATATAAAAGTTTCCTTAATGTAATTGCCTCATAATGCTGAATGGCAGCCCATGTAATAAGCATAGGAGAGAATTTTCTTTATTTCTTGTGGCATAGGACAGGTGTAGAAGCAGACAGAATTTTACCAGGCCTCAAATGATGGTTGGAAATTACGGAAATGTTCAATGGTGGGAGGAAAGTTATTTCAGGTAGGATAAATAGCATAAACAAAGGTGACAGAGATAGCATCGTTTAGAGTTTATTTGAGAGAAAATGACTATGTCTGGATGATCCAGAAGTTTCAGGAATGGAGACAGTGTGAGGAAGATAGTGGCTGAAGAATACAGAGGTTATTTTGTGGAACACCTTCAATGCAAGGCAAGAAGTCTAAACATTATCTTTGGAACCCATGAATCCTTTGCTCTTCCTTCCCTACCTTAACCCAAATAACTTTGCCTTCGTCTGTTTTGTGTATTGGGCTTTTCCAAATATTTTCTTTAAATGAAGGGCTCCATAGCTAAAAACAATATATGAACTTTCTTTAGGAAAGTGAAGCTTTGTGCTTTTTTTTTTTTAACAATAAAGTTATTAAATTTCTATTCTATAATTCATCTGGCTCTAGTTTTCAGGTAGAGTTAGGAATAATTTGAAGTCATAGGGACCAGTTAAAAGGTTATTTTAGTTAATTGCCCTGTGAAATGGTTTCATTGATGTAGGTAAAACAAGATTTTGCAATAGGATTCAGGGATTTAATAGTGCTTAACCCAAAGCTTTGCATATTTGAGAATCTCAGTAAATATATCTTGAATTGTGGGGATTTAACAATAAGACTCAGACTCAGATCCAGACAAAGCAAAAATTTGTTAGAGAAAAATTTGTGGATTAACCACGTTAAAAAATACTTACGGGGGGAGAGTTGGATGGAGGTATTTTATAAAGATAATAAGAGATAGTTCTTGGTCATTATGTTGAAAAAGGTCATTAGAAGTTTGACATTATAGCACCAACTTTTGAGAAGGAAGAAACTATTTTGTTACATACATTTTCTAAACAGGATTTTTACAATGCACCATAAACTCTTTGATTTGCTTGACTAAGTAATATCTGCAAAGCTCCATAGGATGTATTGTTATTTTGAAAGTTAAAGGGAACTGAATTATGTTTATCTGAGAATTTTCTCCATATGTGATACTTGTCTCAAAAACCAAGGTTAGAAAGATTTATTTTTTCTTGAAACACAAAAATTGCAGAATCAGTAATTTTCACTCAGTGATATCCATTAATTCTTTCTCTCTTTTTTTTTTTTTAAAAGGGAATGGATTTTCTTTTAAAAGGTAGTCCCTTAATAATAAAAGCATATTTTTGGGAATTTTTAATATGAATAATGAATATTTAAAATCAGAATCACCTTAATCTTATTATCCTAATTTTTTTCAAAGGAATTTAGAATACATAGAATTTTAATTTCTTATTTTTCTTGGTTTCTAACTAACAACATTAACTTTATAAGGTAAATATATAAATATCAGCTTCTTGAAAACTATTTTTCATGAAGCTTGGAGTAGTGGGCAGATCATAATGAGAGTTCAATGCATTTGACTGACTGATGTTGGAAAGCAGAAATAGATGTGACTTATAGTTGGAGTAATTTCTCTTGATTGAGAACATCAACACCTAATACAATGCTTCATTGTAATCTCTCCTTTCTAATTCTGTTTATTTCTTGAATAAGCATTTTATAAAATGCATTTTAGAAATAATCAGAGGAATATTGTTATACTTGCATTTAATTTTCTCTTGTATTATTTTCTTTTATGGTGTCATCAGAAAATGTCTATAAATTTTTTCAATTAATTATGCAGTTATTTTTGAATTTGGGTGACCCCTGGCTTATTTCTCCTTAATAGTGCTTCTCCAAAGAGGCTGAAAATTTTATGTATTTATTTTTTAACTTATTTTACTTAAATTCAATTAGATAACATGTAGTGTATCTTTAGTTTCAGATGTAGAGTTAAGTTATTCATCCGTTGCATATAACACCCAGTGCTCATTACATAATGTGCCCTCCTTAATGCCCATCACCCAGTTACCCCATCCCCCCACCCACCTCTCCTCCAGCAATTCTCAGTTTGTTTCCTGTAGTTAAGAGTCTCTTATGGTTTGTCTCCCTCTCTGATTTCATCTTATTTTATTTTTCCCTCCCTTCCCTTATGATTTTCACGTGAGCGAAATCATATAATTGTCTTTCTCTGATTGGCTTATTTCACTTAGCATAATACCCTCCAGTTCTATCCATGTTGTTGTAAATGGTAAGGTTGCATCCTTTTTGATGCCTGAGTAATATTCCATTATATATACATATTTATACATACACACATACATATATATACACACATATACATATATATGTACACAGATATATACATATATATGCACATATACATATATAAACATACATATATAAAAATACACACATACATATACACACACACATATCTATCTATATCTATCTATCTATCTATCTATCTATATCTGTCTTCTTTATTCATCTTCTTTATCCATTCATCTTCTTTATCCATTCATCTGTTGATGGACATCTGGGCTCTTTCCATAGTTTGGCTCTTGTGGACATTGCTGCTATAAGCATTGGGGTGCAGGTGTCCCTTTGGATCACAACATATGTATCCTTTGGGTAAATACCTAGTAGTGCAATTGCTGGGTCACAGGGTAGCTCTATTTTTAACTTCTTGAGGAACCTCCACACTGTTTTCTAGAGTGGCTGTACCTGCTTGCATTCTCACTAACAGTATAAGAGGGTTCCCCTTTCTCCACATCCTCGCCGGCATTTGCTGTTTCCTGACTTGTTAATTTTAGCCATTCTGACTGTGTGAGGTGATACCTCATTGTGGTTTTGATTTGTATTTCCCTGATGAGACTGAAAATTTTAAAATTTCACTGACTGATTAGATGGAAAAGTGCTAAATATATGAAGAGACATTCTGATTCCTAGTATGTGAAAGAAAAAATACACATGAAATATGACTTTTTCTTTTAAAAGAATAATTTCTAAAATATGCCTATCCCCCTCTTTCCTAAAAAAGCTAGCAATAAATAAAAAAGGAAAATAATAAAATGCTGGAAAGACTGGTGTATCCTGAAGATAAGGAAGATCAAATATTTGAATCAAATTATATGTTATTTTTGATGGTTAAATTTATACAACTAAAATATCTTTTCATAACTCTTAAACATGTGTGCAGAAATACATATACAATTATTGCAATTGAGTGTTATTCTTGTTCTTACTAAACTCTTTTTCCTCACGGCCTATTTTAGTCTTATAGTACTGAGGATGCCTTTACAGGTACATTGCTTGAAATGTGGAAAATTGATCTGTAATTTAGGAAGTCAGTAAAAAAGAGCAATCTGGAAGCCAGTGAATACTATAGAAATTGCAAGGTGATAAAAAAATTAGATAAGGTCTGGTGGTGATGACTGAGAATCCAGAACTATTTTGGGCTTTGTATCAGGAGAGCGGGAAATAGATCACTTCCATCCATAGGGTGGTGGAGAGATGATACCTGGAATTCAATTTACTGTTTTGTGAACTCTTAGAAAAGAAACAGACTCTGAACTATAGAAAACAAACTGATGGTTACCAGAGGGGAGGTGGGCAGGGGCATGGGTGAAGTAGGGGATGAGGATTAAGGAATGTGCTTGTCATGATGAGCACCAGGTGATGTATGGAATTGTTGAATCACTATATTGTACACCTGAAACTAATATGACATTGCATATTAACCAACTGGAATTAAAATAAAAACTAAAAAAGAAAAGAAACATTAGAGGAGATCCAGAAGTGAGAAATAATAATGATAAAGAGAACTGAAGATATAATTTGTGAGGAGAGATTAAGGCAGATAAATGTGTTCAGTTAAGTGAAGATTAAGTGGGCTCTGATAATATGCTACTCATGCTTCTGAGGTCTAAATGGAGAGAGGACATATTTAGCATAATATGCTCGTACATAAGAAGGAGATGGCTTTCAAGGAAATAAATTCTAAGGAACTTATTAAAAAATGCCTCAATTTTTTCCCATGTTAGCTTGACAAAGCAGTAACTATAAAAATGTTTAAAATGAATATGAGATTGTAAACTTCTGGAAGTTATGATTCAGTTCCTATATGAATTTATAGCTATCTTATAAACCCTTATTCGTGTCAGCTAGAAACTGATAGAAATTATCAGACAGCATGTAATTATAGCTTAAGAAACCGAAGAGAAGAATTTCTAAAACAGCAGTTCTCAAACTTTAGGTCTCAGGACCTCTTTATACTTTTAAAAGTTTGAAGTTCCCAAAGAGCATTTGTTTACATGGGTTATAGTGACTGATATTTACCACATAAGAAATTATATTGAAAATAATTTTGACATATTTATCACTTCTTTAAAAATAATGATAATAAGCTCATTACATGTTAACATACAGAACATTTTTAATGAAAAATAATGGTAGAGGAGAAAAGTGGCATTGTTTTACATTTTTGAAGCCTCTTTCATGTCTGCCTTAATGGAAGACAGCTGGATTTCTATATTTAATATTGCATGCATTGTTTTAGTTGAAGTATACATAAAAAGCCTACCCTCACACAGATATGTAGTTGGGAAAAAGAGAGTATTTCAATAGTCTTTTCATATAATTGTGAATATCCTTTTTGATACCCACTAAAACTTGGCAAATTGTAGTTTTTTTGCAGGTTAGTTGCAATGTGGAAGCTGATACTTTTAACAGTAAACTTCTAATACTCTCTTACTTTAAAATCCATTTGTCTGCCATCAACAAAACAAAAAGGCAACCTACTGAATGGGAGAAGATATTTACAAATCATGAATCCAATAAGGAATTAATATTCAAAAACCATAAAGAACTTATACAACTTAATATAAAAAATCCAATTAAAAAATGGGCAGAGGACTTGAATAGACATTTTCCAGAGAAGATATACGTATGGCCAACAAGCACATGAAAAGATGCTCAACATCGCTAATCATCAGTGAAATGCAAATTAAAACCACAATGAGGGGCGCCTGGGTGGCACAGCAGTTAAGCGTCTGCCTTCGGCTCAGGGCGTGATCCCGGCGTTGTGGGATCGAGCCCCACATCAGGCTCCTCCGCTATGAGCCTGCTTCTTCCTCTCCCACTCCCCCTGCTTGTGTTCCTTCTCTCGCTGGCTGTCTCTATCTCTGTCGAATAAATAAATAAAATCTTAAAAAAAAAATAAAACCACAATGAGATATCATCTCACACCTATCAAATTGGTTATTATCAAAAAACAAAAAATAGTGTTGGCGAGAATGTGGAGAAAAGGAAACTCTCATGTACTGTTGGATGAGAATGTAAATGGGTGCAGCCATTATGGAAAACAGTATGAAAGTTCCTCAAAAATTAAGAATAGAAATGCTATATGATCAAGTAGTTCCATTCTGGGTATTTATCTGTAGAAAACAAAATGCCAATTTGAAGAGATGTATGCATCCCTGTGTTCATTGCAGCATTATTTACAATAGCCAAGATATGGACGCAACTTCAGTATCCATCTATAGGTGGAAGGATAAAGAAGATGGAAGATGTGGAATATCAATCAATCTATCTATCTATCATCTATCTATCATCTATAATATTGTGGAATATGTGGAGTATATATATATATATATATACACACACATACATATATACATATATATATATAGTGAGTGCAAGGATATGAAAAATACAATGGCTACTAGTATAGTTTGGTGCTATGGCTCTACCATCAGTGCAAATATTAACACAGTGAAAAAGTCAAATAGTATCTTAGCATAATTATGAAAATAATTTGACCTCATGCACCTGTTGAACATGTCTCAGGGACCTCTAGTACTGAGAGGCAAAAAATTTGATAATGAATCATTGGTATTTAGAGTGAAGGCTGCCATTTCTTTTTATCTTTTGGTCCCTGAACCCATGTATTATTTCTGTGTGAAAAATAGTATCGTATATTGGGTGCTGCTTCAGAATGCACACCTATCATACACATCTCTTTCATTCAAGAGACCATGGGTTTGGAAACTGAATTAGAGCTGATAATTGGGTGAAGAGCCAAGATTTTCCAGTGTGGTCATATAAGTCAATTGTCTGTCAGAGTTAGAGATTTTTTTTTCTCCCTAATTTTACAGAAGTTATTGGGTTGCTCATCTATTTCAGTCCTGGGATTCAAGAAGTTTTAGAGTTTACTCTTCACCCCCAAATTGAGAAATGCATTGCTAAAGGGTACACCAGCATCCTGAAGTACTGTAGTAGTTGTAGTAGTTCTCTATCTAGGCTGGAGATGACAATGGGCTTCCTGAATTCAATGAGGACCACAGGATCTGGGTGTGGCAAGGCCCGGTTTCACCACTTAGTGAACAGAAGCAAGTATTGTGGTTGTCATAATTAGCTGCTAATTAGATGGTTACCAGATTTTTAAACATTTTTAAATTTAATTTATTTAAACTAAAAAACAAAAACAGAAACAGTAGCTCCATTTCTTCCACACCCCCACCCACCCCAATCCCTGCCTCTTTGCCTCTTGGCAACCACCAATCTATTCTCTCTGTGAGCTTGTTGTTGTTGTTTTTTTAATATTCCACATATAAAAAAGATCATACAGGATTTGTCTTTCTCTGTCTGACTTATTTTACTTAGCATAATGCCCTCAAGTTCTATCCATATTTTCACAAATAGCGAGATTTTGTTCTTCTTTATGGCTGAATAATATTCCATTGTATATATATACACCACAATTTCTTTACTCATTCATCCATTGATGGACACTTAGGTTGTTTCCATATGGTGGCTGTTGTAAATAATGTTGCAATGAACATGGAGTTACTAGAAATTTTTTATTATAAAGATCTTTGACAATACCCATTCATTCTCTAGTTTCCTTCCGAATGTTTCCCTTATCTAAAACATCACTAAAGGCCTCTTCTTTTTCTTCATCCTTCTCAAATTCTTTTACAGTACTCCAGTTTTTGTTTGAAAAGTGTTATAATTCAAATGTGCAAAGAAATATTGCTCTTCAATAATTTGTAAGAGTAAACAAGGATATACTTTATTTAAGTAGCTTTATTTATGCAAAATTATGTAAATAATCTAGAAAATATTTACCTAAATTTATCACTTCAACCAAATGGTGAAATTAAGATCACTCAAATAGCCTAAAGTGTGAAATAATTTGAGGTGTGAATGTACAGTATGAACTGAATCAGAGTCTTTTGGCTCACAACGTAGTCGTTAGATTTTTAAAGTTTAAAATAGAGTTTATTGAACTTTTTTTTAAATAAAGGGACAGATAATAAATATTTTAAGCTTTGTATGCTATATGGTTTCTATTGTGAGTACTCAACTTATGCTTAGAATACAAAAACTGCCATAGATAATATGCACATGAACTGACGTGGAAGTATTTTAATGAAAGTTTATTTACAAAAGCAGGCAGTGGGCCATAGTTTGCTGATCTAAGCTCACACATTATTTTGTGTCATCTAGCAACTTTTATTCCATGTCTTTCCACAAATTTGTTTGAATAATGCACCTGCATTCTCTAGTTTTTCACTGTCTGGTCTCTTAAATGTTTAAACTTTGACTCCTAATATCCCACCACTGAAACTTTTCTTAATGGCATTATTAATTATTTCTTATATTATTATTATTTACTGGGCAAATTCAGTAACCTCTTTTGGGTTTGGAATCCTAGCTTGCCTTGATATATCTTAGCTATTTTAGCAGGAAATATTTTAGAATCAAAGTCAAGACTTGGATAGGCCACTTAAAAGCACATGCTGGCTAATCCAAAAGAGAATATTAGATAAGTTAATAGATGTATTCAATACTGCAAGCAGCTACTCTGATTATTATGCGACTCACTGGTCTGTATCATCCTAGGGTCAACTAGCGAGAAATCAGTATTACCCAGGACCTATAACTGATGGTGCCCAGGAGATATTCAAGTTACAAGTTACTCTGAGAGTATCCCTGGAGATTTCCAGGGATGGAGATCTCCAGGGATACAAGCAGGGGCATTAGACTTGCAAGATGGAACTCTCCTTAGAGGGTAGGAAAGAAGATGAAGTTGAGGGGTGCCTGGGTGGCTCAGTCGTTAAGCGTCTGCCTTCGGCTCAGGGCGTGATCCCGGCGTTCTGGGATCGAGCCCCACATCAGGCTCCTCCGCTGGGAGCCTGCTTCTTCCTTTCCCACTCCTCCTGCTGGTGTTCTCTCTCTCGCTGGCTGTCTCTCTCTGTCAAATAAATAAATAAAATCTTAAAAAAAAAAAAAGAAGAAGAAGAAGAAGAAGTTGGGTGACCAAGCCAGTGCTTTGTTAGAGGTGTTGAGCAAGGAGGTGAGAAAGGTGACAAAGTCTAGGAGTATAAACATGTTAATAAGTTTCATTCCAATCCCACAATTAAATGGAGCTTACTTAAATGAAGGCTTCAATAAAGCACTACCTTAATTTCTAAGTAAAATTTGACTACTGATTTAACATAATTTAAAAGATAAAATTCACTGTAGGTGTGATAATCTATTGAATTATTCAAAAGGTAATTAAGCTAACACTCTCAACACTGAATCTAATGTGATTTTTACCAACTTCATTTCCTTTTTTTTTTTTTTTTTTGCATGTAAAATCATAGAGTTTAGCATGATCTGGATAGCTTATTTAAATTTTAAAGGAAAATAATATGTATTTTTTTGTTTCCCTTTCCCACTTGAATAGTTTTCCCTACACACTGTTCATCTTTAATGTGCATAATGCATGATGTGGTAAAAGGAACTGTCGAGAACAATTTGATCAAATTAAAAATATCCAGCAGAAAGTGTCCATCACATGGTTTACAAAGTTTGTGGCTTCATCCGAAGTAAGTGTAAAACTAAAACAGAAGTCCTTGGTCTTTTACTATTAAGTCCCTACCACATGGCTATATAGATTTCTGAAGCTGGTTGCTTGGTGTTCTATCTTCCATGCATATTGAATTAATTTTCTTGGCATTTTGCTGATTGTTCCACTGCCATTTCATTTGAAATAGAAACTCAGAAAATGTCATTTACTTCCCTTTTTAGAAAATGTTAGCATTTCTTCCATTTTGTGATCAATCACCATCGCCGCTATTTTCCATGGAGTCCTCTGTTCTTATGAGATTATGGAGATGTTTCCAGAGACAAATCATGGTTGTTGTGTATTCATGCATTGGAGTCAAAGTATATAAGAAGAGCACAGTCCTAGATAATTCTTTGGCTATTAGACTATGGTATTTAGATGTAAAACAAACTTTATGTGTTCATTTGTTTGTTTCTTCATTGACAAATATTATTAAATATTTACTATAGGGAAAGTATTATATTGAGATGGGGTGGGGAAGAGATAAAAAGATACATGTGATACTATCCTTGTCTTGTGAGAAACATAAACTTTTAGAACTTGAATGCATGACCTGGATAACATATTTCAATTTTGCAGGACAATAACTTACTAGTTTTTATCTGTTTCCCTCTCCCACTACAATAGTATTCCTCACCCACTGCCCATCTTTAATGCAAAAAATGCATGATGTGGTAACAGGGAACACTTCAAATAGAAGCCTACTTCAACCCTTTCATTGGGCATGTGAGAAATCATAGCTAAAAGGTTTTAAATGATATGCTTAACATCATGCAACTGACTGAGTCTAGGAACTCACATTCTAATAGAGGAATTTTTAATTTCTTTTTTTTTTAAGATTTTATTTATTTATTTGACAGAGAGAGAGACAGCCAGTGAGAGAGGGAACACAAGCAGGGGGAGTGGGAGAGGAAGAAGCAGGCTCACAGCGGAGGAGCCTGACGTGGGGCTCGATCCCGGAACGCCGGGATCACGCCCTGAGCCGAAGGCAAACGATTAACGACTGTGCCACCCAGGCGCCCCAGGAATTTTTAATTTCTTAAAAAAAATTTACAGTAACTGGAATTTAAGATTGAGTATTACGTTAAATCATTTAATAGGCTCAGAGAATTAGATTAAGGAATTTTGAACAACTTCTTTCTTTCCAAAGGCATTGATGACATGCATTGTTTTTTCGCACAGAGAGGTGTTAGCATTGTATTTGATCTATTTGTAGTCCCTTCATGTCCATTGAATCTTGAAAATCATAAATGGGCACCTGCAAACTATTTCCAAAATGCCTAGATAAAATGCTTTATTTGCATGTGATAAAGGTGGACAATCTAATTCAAATAACACCTCTCTCTCTTTAACTGCAGCTACATTGATACAGAATGCTCTTACAGGTAATTCAGACTGATTAGAAGCTTAAAATTAATAACTACCAATTACTGAATGTCTGCTATGTGCCAAGTGCCTTATGTACATTCATTTTCAACCATAAGAGAAAGCATTATTATCCATTTTTTTCAACAGATGAGAACATTGGGGTTCAGAGAGGTTAGGTGGCTCAGAGAGGCTCAGCAAATTGCTCAGTGTCACCTATTGTCAGTGCAGAATGTGGTATTCAGTGCCAAGTTCTATCTAATTATAAAGCCTGCACATATTCTACTATTCATTCAACCATTAATTCATTTTTTATTCTTTTTCAGAAAGAATTCAAGGCCCTTTGATAAGGAGAATCTCACAAAACATGGTGTTAGTGGGGGGGAAGAATGATAAATGATAAAAAGGTCCTTGAAAACCTCGGTACTAGTAGCTCCAGAATATTTTAGGCAAACTTTTAACAGAGCTTGCCAACAAGTTCAGTTTGATCTCAGTTCTTGCCAGGTGGATAGGAAAGAATGTTAATTTCCCTTGTTCCTTGTGGCAGCTTCTTTTGTCTCCTAGTGGCATTCAGGCTGATAATCTTTATGGACTGATTTATTTTTGTGTTCTTTACAATCTTGCTCTTGAGTATACTCAAAACATGGACATATGCAGACAGCTGATCTGAAATAGGAAGGACCAAGATAAAGGGGTCAAAAGATAACACTCCTTTAAAGTTGGTGACATTATAAAATGTTTACCGACCTCCATGATTATGTGGGAATGACAAGGTGGTTCCTTGATCAAGCATAAACCTAGGAAACCTTGAAGGTTTAATCCAGCTCAGTATTTGACTTGCTCTGTTGTCTCTCTTAATACTGTCAGCAGTAGCCTCCTAACTGTGCTAACTGTGAAGAACAATGATAGATCTAACATCTGTTTTGGTGCCTCAGTTTCCTTATCTGGAAACTAGAAATCATATTAGGAGTAGCACAGCCGAAAAGAATGTATGTGATGCCCAGAAATATAAAGTGTTTAAGAGTATAAAGTGGTAAAATATAAATGTTTAGAAACTCTAGATATAGTGAGGTTAAATCATATACTCCTTTATAGTCTCTTGTTCAAGCTGTATATATTTATGTATGAAAATGGGCCATGATTTGGACAATAACGACCTTGAACATAGACTAGTCCAATAGGCCTGATCTTTCTGATATCCCATCAGATGAAATTTGGTCTTGATTGGTACTGTGCAGGTTAACCAGTTATTGGTGGTCAAAAAGAAAGGTTTTCTCTAGAAAATTGGCTAGAAAAGGAATTACTGCCTACAAGGGAAAGGTGTGGGGTAAGTGAATATATTCTCTGGAAGTGGATGCTAGTGAGCTCCTGTTTCTGTGTGGCCTTCATTAGGACATCATGATCTGGCCGGTTTAGTGCACTTTGCTGGGGAGGAGGGTGAGAAGAAGCTTGCTGGAATGGAGAGAAATACCTTAATTATTAGTGCTAGCAATTTTATAATTTTTCTACCTTAAAAATATAAAGTGCCCTTGTTTACATATTTTTAATGGTCAGAAAACACTTTAAATGTATAAAACTAACTGTAGTGTTAGTTGGGGAGAATGAAACTGAAGTTGTGACTCTGTTTACCTTATATGCACTTACTTATTGTGGAAAAAACCTGGTAGGTGGATAATTTCTTGACTGAGTTAGTAATTATAGAAATTAAACCTCACTACTCAGCCTCACACACTTTTTTGTCTGGACCAGCTGAGTTAGCATCATAATATTGCTGTTCAGTGAAGCAATAGGCCTTCAGCTGGATGTGGGAGAGCTGATGTGGTTTCTCCTTCCCTGCTTCCTTAAATCTCCAAGGTTGGGTGGTGGATAGTGAACTCAGAGTGACCTCTTCACTGATGAGATTTTTCTTGTCACCTTTTTAATCCTCTTCAGAAATAGATGTATTACTTTGTTTCTTAAGGTTGGGGTGGATTCAGAACTGGGCTGACTGGCAGCATCTTAGAGACATCAGAGGCCCAGTTCACAGTACAGGCTTCTGGACTCCTCCCTCTGTTTATTACTGCTTTGTGGGCTGAGTTTAGATTTGGGTCTTCTATCTCAATTTGCTTACTTGTTTTCTGAAAAGGAGCTTAATATAACCTTATACTTGCAAAGCACTTTAGACATATGAAGTGGTGCTACTAAATTGCAAAGTACTAAACTCTGTATCTAAGTTTCAGCTAAATATTTTTTCCTGTTCCTCCTTCCAGATTTGAGTTGGAGTAGTGCCCAGGACAAAGGCATATCTTCACGGGGATATGAGTTTTTTATATGGTCAGGTGAAAGAGTGTGGGCAGATGGAGGCCAGTGTTTCCTTCACATGAGGTCTTCTGGGAGGTACTTATGTTTTTCTGTGAATTTTTCTCCTGAAAAGAGTTGCCTGGATCTCTCATTTTATTATAAAACTTTTGCATTCTTGGTAGACTTATATGTGTCCACTATCCAGCCAAACTGGGTGGAGAGGGGAATCTGTTTGTGATATATACCTTCCTTGTCTCCACTCATTCTGTATTTGAGAAATGAGCTGAGAAAACAAAGTCCCTTTTGATTTTAGGATCTGAGTTGCTTTTTTATTCCTCAGTAGTTTATTCATAGAAGATGATACTAGTCTTTTGGACTAGTTTTTTTTTTTTTAATTGGGAAAAAAAGCATATTTTCCTAATGACAGAATAATGAAAAAGATAAAAATATAGTGGGGAGAAAGAAGAACGAATGAAAAGGGGAATGAAAACTTCACTTAAGTCAAGTTTTCAGTACCTGAAACCTGTGGGTTTAAGTTGGTTCTGTATTGCAGTTAAATGAGAAGATTCATGATGAGGATGGGATATATAACCAGTTACAGAGTTCTTGCCACCACTGGGTACTGTGGCAATGATTGGAGTCTGTAATTAGGAAAGCAATCAAGACTACAGGATTAGACCTTCCACTTTAGAAAAGAAGAGCCTTGGTTTTATTTACCATGAGCTCAGCTTGCAGATGATCATTTTGCTGTGGTTTTTAGAGAAGACCACCTTGGGAGAAAGGCATGTAAATCACATTTCACTGCTAGTTAAACAAATCAGTGAAAGTTGCAGGGGCAAACCCTCTGCAGAGTGAAGCCTTGCAGTAATTACCAACTGTCTTCTGAAAGGAGATGGTGACACACACGGAGAGTATGAGTCCTGGCTTGCTCTTTGGAGTAAAATAACATTCATTCGAAAAACTGGTTCTCTTGTTGTTGTGTCAGAAAGAGAGATTTCTAACAGAGGGATTTGACAGACTAGACAAAAGGCCTGGTTAAGTAATCAAATGTTCATGCAGGTGTTCTAGTTTTCCCTGCAGCACTTGTACATACCAGATGAACTATGTTGGGTCTAATGTACATTCTCTTTGGGTAAAAATCTCTGCATGTAAACATTTTTCACTGATGACATATTTTTATGTAGGCATTTTACTGCTAGAGTATAAGCATTTGTTTAATTCAGAGGATGAATGGGTTCTTTCCTAGTTTATCAAACAGGATATGAACATTCCTTGTGCTATACCATCCTCATTGAGGCTTATTTGTGAGCTTGCTGAGTTTGTCATTGGCAACTGCACTATTTGGCTTAACTGTTGGGCTCTAGAGCAAGGAACTATAATTTCTCCCCTGTCACCATCTGTAGTTACAAAATGGTTTTTTTCTTGTGATAAGAACTTTTAAGATTTACTCTCAGTAATTTTCAAATATATAATACAGTGTTATTAATTATAGTCACCATGCTGTACATTACATCCCCATGACTTCTTTATTTTATGACTGGGAGTTTGTACTTTTGACCCTCTTCACCCATTTCACCCATTCCCCACCCCCACTCCTAGCAACCACCAATCTGTTCTTTGTATCTATGAGCTCAGTTTTGTTTTGTTTTTTTTAGATTCCACATATAAGTGAGATCATACAGTATTTGTTTTTCTCTATTCCACTTATTTCACTTAGCATAATGTCCTCTAGGTGCATCCATGTTGTTGCAAATGGCAAGATTTCATGCTTTTTTATGGGAATAATATTCCATTGTATGTGTATATACCATGTTTTCTTTATCCATTCATCCATCCGTGGACACTTCAGTTACTTCCATATATTGGCTATTGTAAATAATGCTGCAATGAACCTGGGGTGTATATCTCTTTTTGAGAGAGTGTTTTTGTTTTCTTCTGATAAATGCCCTTAAGTGAATTTGCTAGATCATATGGTGGTTCTATTTTTAATTTTTTGAGGAGCCTCCATACTGTTTTCAATAGTGGCTGCACCAATTTACATCCCCACCAACAATGTGTGAGAGTGCCCTTTTCTCTACAGCCTCACCAACACTTGTTATTTCTTATCTTTTTGATAATAGCCTTTCTAACAGGTGTGAGGTGGTATCTTACATAGTTTTGATTCCCATTTCTCTGATAATTAGTGATGCTGAGCACCTTTTCATATTTCTGTTGGCCCTTTGTATGTTTTCTTTGGAAAAATGTCTATTCAGATCCTGTACCCATTTTTTAATTGATTTTTTTTTTTTGGCTACTCAGTTGTATGTGTTCTATATATATTTTGGATATTAATCCCTTATCAGATATGTAATTTGCAAATATTTTCTCCCATTTGGTATGTAGCGTTTTGTTTTGTTGTTTCCTTTGCTATGAAGATTTTTAGTTTGATATAGTCCCACTTTTTTATTTTTGTTGCCTTTGCTTTTGGTGTCAAATCTGAAAAAAAAATATTGTCGAAGCTGATGTCAAGGAGTTTACCATTTATGTTTTCTTGTACAGTTTTTTTATGGGTTCAGGTCTTACATTCAAGTCTTTAATCTATTTTGTGTTAATTTTTGTGTATGGTGGAATAGAATGGTCCAGTTTAATTCTTTCACATGTGGCTGCCTGGTTTTCCCAACACCATTTATTAAAGAGACTCTTCTTTTCCTATTGTATATTCTTGGCTTCTTTTTCTTAAATTAATTGACCATATGTATGTGGGGTTAGAGCATTTCTGATTAGTAGCAGAAGAATAGGAATCTTTATGTTGTTTTTCTAGCCCCTCCAATTAGACATTGAAAAGATTGACTTTGTTTCACCCCTTTAGTTGTGATTAGCTGCTTTTCTGCCTCTGATTACTTTGACACTGGCCCTACCCAGCTGCTTCCACCTTTGGGAGCACATCAGAAGCCCTTTACCACCAAGTTATATTTTGCAAAAGAGTTGTGGGACTTCATGGATTTTTGCATTCAGTTTTCTGTACAAGCAATAAATCAATTGGTGTCTAACCCTTTCCATGTATAAGGAAGGGCCAAAGTCTGTCATATATTATGTTAAAATTAAGTATTCCAGAATGTATCCAATTTGAGACAAATTAAAGCACTCCAGCCAAAGATGGAAAGTATCTTATTGTTGTTACATTGTTTTTTGTTTTACATGATTTCTAGGTGGTGACCTTTGGGGCTTTCCTTTTCTTCACTGTGGATCAAATGATCTCCTATTAGACCCGTATGTGGAGTTCTAATTACTATGCATTATTCAACTGGTTTCTTTACTTTCTTTACTCTCGTAAAGTGTAACTGTGTACTATATTGCTGATTCTTTATTTTTAACGTAAATTTCAATCTCCATCAAAGTAATATATATGTATACACAAAATATATAACATTTGTGTACATATATGTTATATATATTTACATATATATTTAACATTTGTGTATATATGTTATTGTATTATATATATAGTATTACTTCAAATTTTAAATATATATAATATTAATATATATACTCTTTTAATTATATATTATATTTAATATATATAATATATAATGTATATAATCTTTTATAATATATAATCTTTATATATATTCTTTTCTGTATATATGTATATATGTATATTAATATATATGATCTTTTAATTATATTATATATAATATATAAATAATATATATAATATATAATGTATATAATCTTTTATAATATATAATCTTTATATATATAATCTTTTCTGTATATATGTATATATAATAATATTAATATATATATTTAAGATTTAAAGTAATACAATCAAGCTTATAATAAAAATTTCTGGCCAGTTCCTATCCCACTCTTCCTTAATTCCCACTCTTCAAAGGCAACCACTGCTAATTCTTTAGCTAATATGATTCCCAAGTTTAAAACAACATCCTTACTCTCCTATTCCTTTATTTGCCAATTTTAGGTTAACTATCGTGGAAGATGAATTAATTCTTTTAACCTGTATCATACTCCTCTTCCTTGCCAACCACCGTCCCCCCACCTGCCTTCATTTACCCCAGTACCCCAGTATAGTTATATCACACTTTTTTTGTTAGCAATATTCAGTGTTACCAACTAGTTTTCATAGCTAAGCCATATTGCTTACTCTAATTACATTATTTCTTGGAGTTAATAAGCTGCTTTTTTTCTTATGATTTTTAGATACTGAAAATGAACCTTATCTGTTCTCCAACTTCCTGAGAACTGTAAATGTCCTTTCAGTTTAGTCAAATATATCCTTCTTCCCTACTTTGCCTCCTCCCTCTTCCTTTCCTTCCTTCCTTCCTTCCTTCCTTCCTTCCTTCCTTCCTTCCTTCCTTCCTGTTCTTTCTTTCTGCATATATCCTTTATGGAGCTTTCTGTCCCCCTTTTCACTCTTTGCTCTTTCCTTTCAATATTTGCTTTCAAGGCTCAAAGTTTCCTTTGTTAGAGCCCTAGAAAGGCCTTTATTCTTTCTTCTGTGTTGGGTCTTCTCTTTTCTCAGTCTCATATTTTGATTTTTACTCTCATTTTGTTGCATTGTGTTCACTTACAGCATCTTGAAAAAAGTTGATAAGAATTAAATTTGTATATTTTAATTTTACTCCCTAAAGTGATTATTAATTTGATGTGGTTAAGAATTCTTGGTAGGAAAACCTTTTCCCTCAGAACTGTGAGGGCTTTTTCCATTGCCCAGTTTTGCTGCTGAGAAGATTATACTTTGATTCCCAAGCATTTTTATGTAACTTGCCTTTTCTCGATGTAAACTTTTATCCTATCACATTTTATTTTTGTGATCATATGATCATGTTTTCATCTCCAGTATTTTCTTTTTCATCTTAGACTCTTTCTTTTGTTGCAGTATCTCTTTTCTGTTTCACAAACTCTATATCTTTTTATGTTTCTTCGAGGCGTTGTCAGTTTAAATTTTCATATATTTAAATATTTATGTTTAAAATATTTGTGTATTTATTATTTTCAATAAGTAACACATGTGCATGGTAAATTGTTCAACAATAAAAAGATATTCAGTGGTAAGTGGGCCTTCCTTCCTCCCTTGACACCTGCCATCCAATTTGGTAACACCAGGGTCTTCTCTTTTAGGCCGGTAAGTGTCCTTTATAAGAATCCTAGTCTCCTGCTGGGAGGAGTTTAAGCTAGGTCCCAGGTGGGCAAAAGGGCTAATGTTTTCCAATGTTAGGTAAGTCAACTGTCATAACTCCCTCTTTTCATTATGACACCTTGCTCCCACTTTTGGCTGTGTGAATTTAAAAATCTCTCTGGTTCATTGGGTCTAGGGAGCACTATTACTCTAATCTTGTGCTGGGATTGGGGAGGAATAGTCATAAGACAGGGATAGGAAGTATGAAGTGAATCTGGGGTTCAGACCTGCTTTTTATAGAGACTTTCAATACAACTGACTGTTTTCAGCCCCAATCTTCATCTTATACTTTAGAGGGAACTGGTGCTTCCAATTTCTGCATCTTTCTGAGGTTATACAGTCTTCTACATAGTCAGTTTCAGGTGTTTGGTCTCACCCAGTCTTACTTTTAGGTGTTAAATGGCCCAATACATTCCAAAGGAAAATCTTTCTCAATACCTTATCTAAAACAAAGCTTCTCTCTTTTCCCTGCTGAGTGACTCAGTGGCCAGCAGTGGACTGGGGGATCTGGTAAGCTGTTGTTTCAGTTTTTTTGCTTTAGCCTCTTCTCTCCCTTCTTCAGATTCCTTCAAGGTGGAGGAAGAAAGAGAGAGCACCCACCTTTTTGGGTGTTTTGTAGTTCCCCCTGCAGAGACCTTGACACTGTATCACCTCTCTTCTGTGCCTGCCTCTCTTACCTCCTCACCCCCATCCTGTGGTCTACCCACAGAGCCTCTATCTGATAGTATTCATGGCCCTGAAAAGTAGCCATCTTGGGCAATGTTTTCCTACTTGTTTTATCCCTATCTATTCTTCAGTGTCAACCTAGTCCATGGAAATTTAGGATGATCTACCAATTTACTCTCTTCACCCAGCTGTCATGGATGTTCTCTAGCTAGCAGCCTGCCCTCATTTCTCCAAATGCAGTCAGATATCAGTATGGGGGATCTAGGCCCCCCAACTCCCAAGGACAGAAACAACCCGTAGTAGAGGGTCGACCTATGAATTTCTGTCCCTCAGCAAGGTTACTGCGAAGCAGCCTGGCCTTCTGGAGAGCATCCTTTTACTCTTTTTTAAGAAGTTCTCTTGGGGATCCTTAATTTCTTTTTTTTCTTTTTTTACACACAAATGCATTTCAGAGTCTTCATCTGGACAACTCTCAATGGTTCTCTTATTTAGACCACAGGGGATAAACAGTGAGGGGCCAGTTTGATAACTTGCTAACAAGTTCTATTTGGATATGCCTATACATTTTTTCTTTATATTTGTTTCAATCCAAGTCTATTTGTTGCCCTTCATTACCCTGTGCTATACTTTCAGGAGGCTATTCCCTAGACATAGATTCTCTTGTAACTGATTTGCAACATCCAGTTGGGTTTGGCCAATAGGAAATCAATGAGAGAATGAGAGGAGAGAAAGGTCAGAATATTTACTTCCTCTATCTCCTATAATGTCTCCTGTGGCTACAGCTCTTACCACGTGGTACCCTCCTCCTTAGTATCAGGTCTTTCTGGCCTCCTGGAACACTATTTCCTCCCCTTCTTACTTCAGCACTACTGGTAGTAATGGCTTCCCACTACTGAAGTTTCTAGGTGCCTCACCCTGCCTAACACTTACGTAAATTCTTGCTTCATTGGAATCCCTTCATGTGAATGGTTTGGAGTGAATCTGTTTCCTACCATGATCCTGATGGACACAATAGGTCTTAGTACTATGGAAAATAGAACCATAGTCTCAGAATTTGAAATAAGACTTTGCGACCAACTAAGAATGAACTGCATTTCAAGAAGGAAGGATGGTAATACTCAACAGCCAGGTGCTGGGAACCACTACATTCTAGTACCTTGGCACATTAAAACAAAAGCTTTTCTTATACACACATATAGCCTAAGTGCTGCTCCAAGCATCAACTTGGTGAGGGAAGGACAGAATGTATAATTACAAATTAAGATTTTCTTAACTTTCAAAAGGAAATGGTCACAGTAGTCAGTAACCCATTTAGTATCCATCATTTTGTTGAGATGAATTTTTTTTCTCTATTGACCTATTATATTATGGAAGGACTGATATCTTTACAGTCTTCACCCATTTTCCTCAGATTTGAGGAAAGGAAAAGACCCATCCATCTCCTATTTCACAACCAAAGCTCTAGTTCCATGTAGGTTCATAAAGTTAATCTTCTGGGTTATATTCCGTCTGCTCCTGAGAATGTCCCCACTACTTTGGATATTTGCATAAGGGAAAAGAAATGAAAAAAAAAAAAAAGAAATCTAGTGTATCATTTTTGGGGAAGGTGGGGAGTAGAAGCAGGAGCAGCCACCTGTTAAATGGCTCAGGTCAGGTTGTGCAGCAGAAAGTCTGTGAGGTTCCTGGTGAATCTTGAGAAAAATGAGTGTAGGAGGGGGCTGAGTTCTCCTATTGCCCCCAAAGGACTGAACAGTAATGACTTCAACAGGTGTTCAGAAGCTTTTGCCAAAAGGAAAAATAATTAGATGCTGCAGGATAAAATTTTAGAGGCTATATACAAATCATCTTGTCTATTTGATGGATGTATGAGCATGTGCTCTTGGAGAAATTGGTTTATTTTCAAAAGACTAAATTAATCATAAAGTTGTGATACAAACTGGCATGCTTAATTTATCTCAAATTCATCAGTACATATCAGTTGCAAAGGAAATAAATGTACATATGTCTAATAATGACCTTTCTTAGATTCAAAACTAAGTAAGTGTATATAAACTACAAATGAATATCCTTAATTGAGGAATTTGGTGGGGGAGGTCAATGGGTGGAAAAAATTCTCTATTATTTATGTCACTTAAACTGTCAGCTTATTGAGAAGGACTGTGTTTCATCTTTCTTTGATCTGCCTATGTACCTAACACATAGCAGGTATAGAAGTTTATTAGATGAATTTTTCATTCAGTTCTGATGACTATTTTCCATCACTCTTCCAATAAAAGTAACTTCTATTCAAAGAGCTACTAAAAGAGCTAGGCTCAGGAAAGGACTAAATTTTGTAAAAATTGCTTGAGGGCATATTATTTAAATTGCTTTCTTCAGCTTACTACTTCAAAGATCTACATAAATATGTCTAGGTACTTTATTTATTGTCAAATTATTTAGGATACTCTTTGCAAGTAGTCATTGAACTTAATAGTTTAGAAATTATGGAATGCTTCTGATTCATAGGTATTTTATGATTCAACCTGGCACATAGGGTTTGTAAAACTTCTTAACATCCATTTGCTAAGTGTCCTGTATTTATTTAAAATAACATTTTTTAGGAACTTAGGATGTACCAGGCACACTTTGAGTCTGGGTTTTATTTTAGTTTGGGTTAGAAATGAAGGCCAAGAAGAGATTTATGTTTTCATGGAGCTTAAAATTGTGTGTGTGTGTGTGTGTGTGTGTGTGTGTGTGTGTGTGTGTGATATAAGGGGGAATAGAGATCAATAAAATAAACATGGCATTACATTGTAGGATCACAACAGCACAGGGAAAGAGCAGGTTGTTAGGTACCAACCCCATCCTTCAGAGTGAGAGAAGGCTGAGATCTAGAGGGAGGCCATGTTATTAGCTAAGAGTGGGGGATGAGTGGGAGTTAGGCAGGGAAAGAGAGCATGGAGGAGGCAGGGCCTGGGATCCAGGCAGAGGAAATCATATATGCAAGATCAGGGACCTCAGTGTGTTTGAGATACAGTGCGCAACAAAGTAAGTAAGAAATGATGTTTCTTGTCTTAATAAAATTCCTACTCTTAGTGACAACGATATTGGCCATAACATTAGCAAAGACATCGACAATCAGTAGGGTGACTTTTAGAACTAGTGACAGCATTTACTAGGTATTATGTGCCAGGTACTATGCTACGTACTTTACATGTATTATTTTGTTGAATCCTCACAATTGCCATATGAGACAGTTACTGAGATTGTCATCTCATAGATGGAGAGATTCCTGGTCAGAGAACTTAGGAGACAGTCCTAACATGACACTAAACTGTGGAGCCTGGACCCAGGCAGGCTTCTCTCACTCTAAGCCCATTCTCTTGATCGCTGTGCTTGTCTTTCTTGGTTAATAAATTAATAAAGCAACTTCAAGCACAAAATTCACTCCCAGTTAACAGTTTGTGCTTTAATAATTTTAATTTTAAAAATAAGAAAATATAGATTATTTAAAATGTGTTTTCTTTCAGTCAGACAGTTCTCTCATGTTGTAATAAATAATGAGTTGATTTCAAATACTAAATGTAAATATGTTAAATAATACAAAACATACATGGATACAATACATAGCTTTCAAGTGTGAGGAAAATTAACAAGGCTATATAAAGCGAATATGAATGATTGTTACTACATCTTACAACTAAAGAAAAACTAATATATTGTCTTAGGTTTTCAGGGACGTCTGTCTGAACTGCAGTTATTTGAAATGGTCCTGATACTGAAAAGCCATGTTGGTGTTATTTTCAACATCACAGGCAAACCTTGGCTTCTGTGTGTTTGACATCTCAAATCCCCTATAAGTTCCTCACTGTGATCCAGGTTGGTCTGTTTACCAAATCTAAATCTCTGGAAAATTTGTTCCTGCAGAAGATCTAGAAAAGATGATTTATTTTGATGCGGCACATTTGTCATTCACCTCCACCTTCCCTTCCCAAGGTCTCACTAAGTTTTCCATCATCAGTTCTGACACCACTGGGAATATCCTTTCTTGTTTGGTTGCCTGTTCACTTTCTTTCTGTCCTTTCTATTAACTCCTTTATCTCTCTCCATAATTCTGGTTTATCGTTTGTTCTTTTGTATACATATCTCTGGCATCTATCTTCCCAATTCCATCTCCCTCCACTTCATTTTCCTCTGTCTTCCCTTTGTTTCCCTCTTGTACTTTGTGCTTCACTTTTGGAAAATAATGGTATATCGAGATTTACAGCCTGGTGTTATCTAATTCCTTGCCTCTTCCTTCTTCCCTTTGCATAGTGTAGGTTGGACTGATTCACAACTCTGTGCTTTCCTTTTTTGTCCCTTTGTCAGCTATGTTATTTCTTGCATGATACTACTCTTTGGAGGAGGCTGAGAGATTGCCAAGTGACCCAGAAGACCTGACTGGTGGTCTTTTGTTTCTTAGCACCTAAGGGACAATATTTAAATTTTATGGAGGGTGAGGTCTTATTTTGGATACTGTTCATCTCCTTTGGCCTAGAAAACTTCTTTGGGAAAGTGGACATTGAGACCCTCAAGCTCTGCAATGCTGAATGTTCCCTCCTTAACTTTCTTATCTTTGTAAATCTCAAACAAATCTGCCAAATAAAAAATATGGTTAGTGAAAATGATGCTAGCATTCTAATGTTAAAACACTAAAAGTTTCCTTCATTGAGTCATCTATGCTCATTAAAAAACGTGAAAGAAAAAAATAGGAAAAAAATTCTAGAGTGTCCAGGGTAACCACTGTTATTGTATTTTTGGTGTTTGTTTTGTTTACTTTTAGTTTAGGGTGCTTCAGAGTTTTAAAAATTATGTTTTGCTTTGTCTTTTGGTTTGTGACTCTTACATAACAATAAATATTGTGTATATAATTTTGTATCTTTTTCTCTACTTAGTATTATAACTAAGTTTTCCTTCATGTTTTACTATAGAATCTAGAATACTATCTAGAATCATAATTTAAAGAAACTGCACAACGATATAATATTTCTTGAAGTGCCTAGACCTCAACCATTAACCAATCATTCCTTACTCCCCACTTTTTCTTTCTTTCTTTCTTTCTTTCTTTCTTTCTTTCTTTCTTTCTTTCTTGAGAGAGCGAACGAGAGAGACAAGGGGAAAGAGAGGGTAGGGGAAGGACAGAGAGACAGGGAGAGAGAAAATCTTAAGCAGACTCCACTCCCAGTGCGAGCCCGACTTGGGGCTTGATTTCATGACCCTGAGATCATGACCTGAGCTGAAATTCAAGACTTGGATGCTTAACTGACTAGGCTACTC
Source organism: Ursus arctos (assembly GCF_023065955.2). Taxonomy (NCBI): domain Eukaryota; kingdom Metazoa; phylum Chordata; class Mammalia; order Carnivora; family Ursidae; genus Ursus; species Ursus arctos. The sequence goes on along the minus strand of NW_026622775.1, from coordinate 7,225,131 downwards.
AGGCACCCCCACACTCCCTACTTTTTAACGTGTGAGATGTCACTGACATAAGTGCTCCATTTGACCAATGTTATTTCATCCTTCAGTGACTTTCCATGTGACCCTCAGTCATTGCATCAGAGTCCTATGTGAAGGTTGACTCAGGGAGTATAAGGAATAAAACACTGAAAACAATCTTGAGGCTCTTTTGAGCTTCCTCCTACTGATCTCTGTTCTGATGTAGTACCCAGGAACAAACTGTAAAAAAAAGCCTGGGAGTAGTTATGATGAGAAATAGTGAAGTAAAGGAGTTAACATTTCTGGAAATGAAAAATATAGACCTATAACTTCAAGTCTTAGAGAAAAGTTATTAATGCCCCACTTCACATGAATAGGGAGTGTTATACTGGTACCAAGAGGGTGTTTTGTACAGATGTTTGTTGAAAGGATAGAGTAGTATAAAATCACTAGAGGGAGTCTGATTTTACATATGTGAGTTAGGACTGCAAGTAACAGAAAACAAAATTAAACTAGCTTAAACAAACATAAATATTATTAGCTCCCATGCTCAAAAATTCAGAGGAGGCGAGCTGCAAGCTGGCTTAATCCAGTAGTCTGTCTGTTTCTCCAGTTTGCTCAGCTGTACCCTCCTCTGTGTATTGGATTCATCTTCAGGCTGGCTTCCTTCATGGAGGTAAAATGACTGCAGTTATTTTAAGCTTTGTAGTTCTGCTTCAACACTTTTGGAGGAAGTGAGAACTTGTTTTCTGTTTTTTTTTATTATTATGAGTGAGAAAAATGATTTCTCAGGAGTTATATTAAATCTTTCTTTGCATTTCATTGATCTAAATTAGATAACATGTCCATTCCTGAACTAATTATTGTGGCTAGGTCAATGACCTATGCTAATTGGTTTATGTCCGTATTCCTGACCCAATCACTGTGGCAGATGTGATGTATGTATGTATGTATGCATGTATGTATGTATGTATGTCACCCTAAGCTTTTATTTATTTTTTAATTTAAATTCAATTAATTAACATATAATGTATTATTTGTTTCAGGGGTATAGGTCTGTGATTCATCAGTCTTATATAATACCCAGTGCTCATTACAACACATACCCTCCTTAATGTCTATGACCCAGTTACCCCATCCCACCACCCCCGTCCCCTCCAGCAACCCTTAGTTTGTTTCCTATGATAAGAGTCTCTTATGGCTTGTCTCCCTCTCTGATTTCGTCCTGTCAGAGGTGATTTAAACCAATCAGATTTACTCCTGAAGCTCACGATGTGGTAATTGCCCCTTTATGCATTTGGGTTGTATGGGGGAAGAGATGATGCATGAAGGAAAATTGGGCCATTTGTAGGAAAAGGAAAAATGTGAATGGATTTAACCCATGATATAAATTTAACCCATGATAACTGCCATTCTGGAGCTTGTGTTTAGTTTAGGGCTTGATCACTGGAAAAATGATGAAAACTTAAATGTTCACATAAAAGGAATAGATAAATCATGTATAAAATATAATTATGATAAAATGGAGTTATTAAATCTTTTACTGAGGTAAAATCGACTTTCATTATGTTATAGGTGGACAATGTAATGATACACTTGTATACGCTGCAAAATGATCACCACAATGTCTAGTCATCATTTGTCACCATAAAAAGTTACAATTTTTTTTATGATGAGAACTTAAAAAATTTATTTTGTTAATTTTTTAAAAAGATTTTATTTATTTATTTGTCAGAGAGAGAAAGCGAGCGATAAAGAGAGAGCGCAAGCAGGGGGAGTGGCAGGCTCCCTGCTGAGCAAGGAGCCTGATTCCAGACTCAATCCCAGGACCCTGGGATCATGACCTGAGCCAAAGGCAGACGCTTAACTGACTGAGCCACCCAGGCGTCCTATTGTTTAGTTAGTTTTTTTTTAAAGATTTTATTTTTAAGTAATCTCCACACCCCACATGGGGCTCAGACTTACAACCCCAAGATTAAGAGTCACATGCTCCACCAACTGAGCATGCCAGGTATACCCCATGATGAGAGCTTTTAAGATCCATTCTCCCAGCAACCTTCAAATATGCACCACAATACCACTGACTATAGTAACCCTGTTGCACACCATATCCCATAGCCTGTTCATCTTGCAGCTGGAAGTTTGTACCTCCCCACTCCCTTCACTCATTTTACCCACTCCTCCTACCCTCTGGTCACCGCTACTCTATTGTCCATATCTATGAGTTTGCTTTGTTTTGTTTTTTAAAATTCTACATATAAGTGAGATCATAGAGTATTTGCCTTTTTCTGTCTGACTTATTTCACTTAGCATAATACCCTCTGGGTCCATCCATGTTGTTGCAAATGGCAAGATTGCATTATTTTTTATGGTTGAGTTGTATTCCATTGTGTGTGTGTATATATATATATATATATATATATATATATATTACATCTTCTTTATCCATTCATCCATTGATGGCCATTTAGGTTGTTTTCATTTCTTGACTCTTGTGAATAATACTGCACTGAACATAGGGATGCATATATCTTTTTGAATGTATGTTTTCATTTTCTCCAAACAAATGCCCAGAAGTAGAATTACTAGATCATATAGTTCTGTTTTTAATTTTTTGAGGAACCTATATATTGTCTTCCACAGTGGCTGAACCAATTTACATTCCCACCAACAGTGCACAATGGATCCCTTTCCTCAACATCCTCACCAGCGTTTGTTATCTCTTGTCTTTTTTATGATAGCCATCCCAGTAGGTCTGACGTCATATCTCAGTGTGGTTTTGATTTGCACTTTCCAGATGATTAGTGATGCTGAGCATCTTTTCATGTGCCTGTTTGCCATCTGTATGCCTTCTTTAGAATAATGTCTATTTAGATCCTCTGACCGTTTTTTAAAAATTAGAACTACTCTTTGCCCATTTAAAAAATCAGATTGTTCTTATCTTTTTGCTATTCAGTTATATGAGTTCTTTATATATTTTGGATATTAACCCCTTAACAGATACATGATTTGCAAATATCTTCTCCCATTCAGTAGGTTGCCTTTTCATTTTATTGATGGTTTTCTTTGCTGTGCAGAGGCTTTTAATTTGATGCAGTCCCACTTATTTATTTTGGCTTTTGTTGCCTTGCTGTTAGATTTAAATTCCAAAAAACATCAAGACCAATGTCAAGATTATCAACTATGTTTCTTTTAGGAGCTTTATGATTCAGGTCTTATGGTCAAGTCTTTAATCCATTTTGAATTAATTTTTGTGTATGATGTAAGATAGTAGTTTAGTTTCATTCTTTTGCATGTGGCTGTCCAGCTTTTTCAACACCATTTATTAAAGAGACTCTCCTTTTTTCATTGTAAATATTTTCCCTTTTGTCTTAGATTAATTGACTATGTATTTCTGGTTTTGCTCTGCTGTTCTATTGATCTCTGTGTCTGCTTTTATGCCAACATCATGTTTTGAATACTTTAGCTTTGTAGTACAGTTTGAAATCAGGGAGAATGATACTTCCTGTATTGTTCTTTCTCAAGGTTAATTTGGCTATGTGGGGTCTTTTGAGGTTCCACATAAATTTTAGAATTATTTGTTCTAGTTCTGTGAAAAATGCCATTGGAATTTTGGTAGGGATTGCATTGAACCTGTAGATTGCTTTGAGTAATACGGATATTTTGACAGTGTTAACTCTTCCAATTTGTGAGCACAGAATATCTTTCTATTTAATTGTGTTTAATCTTTAATTACTTTAATCTTTCATCAATGTCTTGTAATTTTTGGTGGACAGATCTTTCATCTTTTTGGTTAAATTTATTCCTAGGTATTTTATTGTTTTTGATGCAATATTAAATGGGATTGTGTTCTTAATTTCTCTTTCTGATAGTTCATTCTTAGTGTATAGAAATGCAACATATTTTTGTATGTTGTTTTTATACCCTGTAACTTTACTGAATTCATTATTTAAAGAGGTTTTTTTGGTGGAGTCTTTAGGGTTTTCTTTTCTTTTCTTTTCTTTTCTTTTTTTTAGAGTTTATTTAAATTCAAGTTAGTTAATATATAGGGTATTATTAGCTTCAGGGGTAGAATTTAGTGATTCATCAGTTGCATATATCACGTATTGCGCATTACATCAAGTGCCCTCTTTAATGCCCATCACCCAATTACCCTATCCCCCTAACCCACATCCCCTCCAGCAACCCTGAGTTTGTTCCCTATGCTTAACAGTCTCTTATGGTTTTCTATATATAAAATCATGTTGTCCACAAAAATAGTGACAATTTTACTACTTCCTTCCCAATTTGGATTCCTTTTATTTGTTTTTCTTGAGTAATAGCTCTGGCTACGACTTCCAATACTATGTTGAATAAAGTGTCAAGATTGAGCATCCTTGTCATGTTCCTGATCTTAGAAGAACGGCTTCATACCACTGACTATGACGTTAGCTGTGGGCTTGTTGTATACGGCCTTTATTATATTGAGGTACATTCCATCTATACCCACTTTGTTCAGAGATTTTATATAAATGGATGTTGAATTTTGTCAAATGCTTTTCCTGTATCTATTGAGATGGTCATATGATTTTTCTTTTTAATTCTGTTAATGTGGTGTATCACATTGATTTATGGATGTAGAACCATTCTTGCATCCCTGGAATAAATCCCACTTGATCCATACTAAATGATCCTTTCACTGTATTGTTGAATTCAGTTTGTTAATATTTTGTTGAGGATTTTTTCATTTGTGCTTATCAGGGATATTGGTCTACAATTTTCTTTTTTGTGGTGACCTTGTCTGATTTTGATATCAGGGCAATGCTGGCTTCATAAAATGAATTTGGAAGAATACTTTCCTCTTCAATTTGCTGAAAGAGTTTGAGAAAGATAGATATTAAATCTTTAAATATTTGGTAGAATTAGCCAGTGAAGCCATCTGGTCTTGGACTTTTGTTTGTTGAGAGGTTTTGATTACTGATTTAATATCCTTAGCAGTAAATGATCTATTCAGATTTTCTATTTATTCATGATTAAGTCTTGGGAGGTTGTATGTTTCTAGGAATTTATATATTTCTTCTAGGTTGTCCAGTTTGTTGGTTTATAATTGTCCATAGTAGTCTGTTATAGTGCTTTGTCTTTCTGTGGTATCAGTTGTAACTTTTTTCATTTCTGATTTTATTTATTTGAACCCTCTCTCATTTTTTCTTGATGAATCTAGCTAATAGTGTTTGTCAGTTTTAAAATTTTTTTCAAAGAACCAGCTTTTCATTTCACAGATCTTTTCTATTGTCTTTTTAATCTCTGTTATATATTTTTACTCTGATCTTTCTTATTTACTTCATTCTACTAAGTTTGGGCTTCATTTGTTCTTTTTTTCCCTAGTTCCTTTAGGTGTGAAGTTAAATCGTTTATTTGAAATTTTTCTTGTTCCTTGAATTAGGCCTGTACCAGTATGACCTTCCCTTTTAAAACCACTTTTACTGCATCCCATAGATTTTAGAAAGTTATATTTCCATTTTTATTTGTCTCAGGGTATTTTTTTATTTCTCCTTTGATTTATTCATTGACTGTTCAGTCATGTTGTTTAATTTCTGCATATTTGTGATTTTCTCAGTATTCTCCTTATAACTGATTTCTAGTTTTATGCCATTGTGGTCAGAAAAGACACTTGATATAATTTCAAATTTCTTAAATTTATTGAGACTTGTTTTGTGGCCTAACATATGATTTATCCTGGAGAATGCTTCATGTTCATTTGAGAAGAATGTGTCTCCGCTGCTTTTGGAAGGAATGTTCTCTGTATATCTATTAAGTCTATCTGGTCTAATATATTGTTTAAGGCTGATGTTTCCTTATTGAATTTCTGTATGGATAATCTATCCATTGGTGTAAGTGGGATATTAATGTCCTCTACTATTATTGTATTGCCGTCAATTTCTTCCTTTAGATCTGTTAATATTTATTTTATATATTAGGTGCTCCTATTTGGATGAATAAATATTTACAAATGTTTATTTTTTTGTGGGATTGACCCCATATCATTATATAATGTTCTCCTTTATCTATTATTACAGTCTTTGTTTTAAAGTCCAATTTTATTTGATATAAGTATAGCTACCCCAGGTTTCTTTTGATTTCCATTTATGTGAAACACCTTTTTCCATCCCTTTGCTTCCAGTTTGTGTGCGTCTTTACATTGGAAGTGAGTCTCTTGTAGGCAACATATAGATGGTCTTGGCTTTTGTTGTTGTTGTTTGTTTGCTTTTTATCCATTCAGCTGGTCTGTGTCTTTTGATTGGAGAATTTAGTTCATTTACATTTAAAGTAATTATTGATGGGTATGTACTTATTGCCATTTTGTTAATTGTTTTCTGACTGTTTTGTAGTTTCTCCCTGCTCCTTTGTTCTTATTTTGCTCTTTTCTGTTATGGTTTGATGACTTTTAGTGTTATGCTTAGGTTCCTTCCTCCTCCTCTCTCTCCCCCTCCTCCCCCCTCCTCCTCTTTCTCCCCCTCTCTCCTCCTTCCCTTCTCCTTCTCCTTCTTTTTCTCCTCCTCCTCCTCTTCCTTCTCCTCCTTCTTTTTAAATCTCCTGTAAGTTTTGCTTTGTGGTTGTCATGAACTCACATATAAAAGCCTAACTAGCCTATTTTAAGTTGCTAGATATTTAAGTTTGAATACATTCTAAAACTATATTCTTTTACTCCCCCCTCCCATGTTTTATGTTTTGATGTCACATTTTACATTCTAAAATTTTGTGTATTCCTTAACTGATTATAGTAATTATACTTATTTTTACTACTTTTGTTTTTTAACCTTTATATTAACTTCATAACTGATTAATTCACTACCTGTAGTATGTATTTACTTTTACCAGTGAGATTTATACTTTCATAAATTTTCTTGCTGTTAATTAATGTTCTTTTTTTCAGCTTAATATTTTTTTAAGTCTGGATTAGTGGTGATGAACTCCTTTATTTTTTGCTTGTTTGGGAAAGCCTATCTCTCCTTCAATTCTGAATGATAATCCTTTTGAGTAAAATATTCTTGGTTGGAAGTTTTATCCTTTCAGCACTTTGAATATATAATTTCATTCCTTTCTGGCCTGCAAAGTTTCTGCTGAAAATTCTGCTCAGTCTTGTGGAAGTTACTTTGTATGTAACAAATTGCTTTTCTCTTGCTGCTTTTAAGATTTTCTCTCTACCTTCAACTTTTGACATTTTAATTATAATGTGTCTTGGTATGGATCTTTTGGGGTTCATTTTATTTGGAATTCTCTGGGTTTCCTGGATCTGCATGCCTTTTTTCCTTTCCCAGGTTAGGGAAGTTTTCAGCCATTATTTCTTCAAATAAGTTTTCTCCTGTTTTCTCTCTCACTTCTCCTTCTGGGACCCCTATAATGCCAATGTTATTTTGCTTGATATTATTCCATAGTTCACTTAAGGTATCTTCACATTTAAAATTTTTTTCTGTTGTTCTGTTTGTGTGAGTTCCACTGTCCTGTCTTGTAGATCACTGATCCTTTCTTCTGCTTCATCTCGTCTTATGTTGAACCCCTGTAGTATATTTTTCAGTTCAATAGTAAGAGCTGAAGACATCTCTGTGACTTCTGTTTGGTATTTTCTTATATTTTTCTGTCTCTTTGCTGAAGTTCTCATTGTGTTTATCCATTCTTCTCCCAAATTCCATGAGCATCTTTATGAGCATTACTTTGAATTTTTTATCAGATAAATTATCTATCTCTGTTTCATTAAGGCTTTTCCCTATAGTTTTATCTTGTTGCTTTGTTTAGAACACATTTCTCTGTTTCCTAATTTTGTTTGACTCTCTGTTTCTCTGTACTAGGAAATAGCTATCTCTTCCAGTCTTTAAGAAATGGCCTTTTGTAGGAGATGGACCTTATCTTTCAACCTTGCCTTAGCTCTTGGTTGTCTCACAAACCCTTGTAATTGTCTAAGCACACTGATTTATTTGTAATAGTTTCCATTTGTTGAGGATGTACCAAGACCTGTCAGTGTTCCAAAAAGAGGACTCTCAGTCAGCACCTAGTTTCAGGCTAGTTGGAAGCCAGATACTCAGGCAGGAGCTTTTATTTATTTATTTATTTATTTATTTATTTATTTATTTATGAGATTTTATTTATTTATTTGACAGAGAGAAACAGCCAGCGAGAGAGGGAACACAAGCAGGGGGAGTGGGAAAGGAAGAAGCAGGCTCCCAGCCAAGGAGCCTGATATGGGGCTCGATCCCAGAATGCCAGGGATCACGCCCTGAGCCGAAGGCAGACACTTAATGACTGAGCCACCCAGGCGCCCCAGGCAAGAGTTTTTAAAGTATACAAATATATACAGTTCCTTGTTACCACAATCAGAATCTGCCAGCCTCCAGATCAGACCAATCTAGAGATGTCTCCTGGTGACGGATGCAAAAATCGGAGATTCAGACAAGTGTATAAACTCCTTTCTGGGAGACACCAGTGAGTTATAATGAGGCCTAGGGAAAGCACAAAGATGGTGTGCCTCCACCTACATTCCATGAGAGCATTTTGTAACCTATAGATATGTGGCAAACCTGAAGTCTGCCCTTCAGGCTGAAGCTCCAGGATGAGTATATATGTCTTTTTCAAAAAAGTCTGGGGGTGTGTTTCAGTCTGTTTTCTGTGTGGTGCCCTGGGGTGGTAGTCTGCTAAAAGTGGTCTGTCTGATTGTGACAGTCCTGTGGGACCCAGGAATGCAAGCCTCTCCCTGGCCAACAGAGCTAGGTGATCAAGGGGTATCTCTTACTGTGGACTGCACATGCTCCCTGGCTTTAACAAGGCAGCTGAAGAGTGCAGTGCTGGGCCCTGCTTGCCTACTTTCACAGGGAGTTAGGAAAATGCAGGGCTAGGATGCACCTGTTTTCTTTAGTGAGGCAGTGGAAGAGCACAGGGTCTGGGCACATCCATCAAAATTATCATGGTAGAGGGAGAGCACAAAAATGGTTCCTGTCAGCGTCTCCAGCTCTGGAGAGTGTCCCATCAGGCCCCTGCCCCTCTGGCAGATGCTATAAGATTACCAAATGAATCATCTTCACTTATAGTCTAGGTGATTTCTAAACTGCACATTTTGCACTGGTCCCTGGGGTGAGTGAGTCTGTACATAAGCCCTTTAAGAGAAGTTTCTCAGTTCCCTACTGTCCTTTAGGTCTCCTGGATGTGAGCCCCATTAGTTTTCAAAGCCAAATGTTTTGGGGTCTCATTTCTCCATTATAGGTCCTGGGTTGGAGTGCCTGTGGGGCACAAACCCCTCACTCCTCAGAGAGAAGCTCCAGTTTGTGAGATCCCTCCTGATTGAGGGATGCTATGCTGGGGGTGGGGTTTTTGGCAAGACTACATCTCCGTGTCTCCTAACTATCTTGATTTTGCTGTTTGTTGTGAAGGAGGTGCTCAGCTAGTTTTCAGATCTTTTTCAAAGGGAATTTATTCTATATGTAACTGTAGATTTAGCGTGTCTGTGGGAGGTGGTGAGTTCAGGATCTTCCTACACCATCATCTTGAACCATCCTCTAATAACAGTTTTATTTAATTTTAGAGAGAAGGTGTTTTAGGAGATATTTTATGGTATGTAATTGTGGAAGCATGTATTTTGGTTTTTCAAATCTTACCTCTCCCACTTACTAGTTTTATGATCTTAAGCAAGTTACTTAATCTCCTTGGGCTTTAGTTTCCCCACCTGTAAAATGGGATCCTGAAATATCTACTGTACAGGGCTGTTGTGAGGACTAAAGGAGTAAATACATATAAAGCTTTTATAATTGAGCCTAGTTCACAATAGCACTTGATAAATGTTTACCTGTAATACTTTTATTTTCGCAATCTACTCTGATCAGAATTTCCTCACTGTCTTTTGTCATTTATTCATACCATATAATATTTCCACAAGTTATTTGAAAGCAGTAGTTTAATTTCTTCCATGATCTAATGTAAAATTATTTTTGCAAAATATCCGGGAAATATGCATTGAAAAGTGACATGTATTTTATCTTGCTATGTGTGTGTATGTGTATGTGTGCGTGGATGTGTGTGTGCATGAGAGAGATGCTGTAGGCTAATAAGGTTCATCAGTACTCTTAAACCTTGTTCATGTTTTAAAGTTTTATTCATTTAAGTAATCTCCACACATCACATGGGACTCAAATAAGAACCCCGAGATCAAGAGTCACATGCTCTTCCGGGGCACCTGGGTGGCACAGCGGTTAAGCGTCTGCCTTCGGCTCAGGGCGTGATCCCGGCGTTATGGGATCGAGTCCCACATCAGGCTCCTCTGCTGTGAGCCTGCTTCTTCCTCTCCCACTCCCCCTGCTTGTGTTCCCTCTCTCACTGGCTGTCTCTATCTCTGTCGAATAAATAAATAAAATCTTAAAAAAAAAAAAAAAGAGTCACATGCTCTTCCAACTGAGCTAGCCAGGCACCCCTAAAGTTTGTTCATTTTTGTGTGCTTTTTAAGTTATAAAAATAATATACATTGACAGTTGTCACCCACTCTGTAGAGGTGAATGAATTCTAACCCAAAACTTGATTCTGATGTTGAGACTGATGACACCACACATGCACCAAGTTGGTATGAAAAGGTTTATTACTTGCAAATGAGTTTTCTGTGAAGTGCAGGGTTGGCTCCTAAGCTGTTCCAGAGATAGTTTGAAGGGATAGGGAAAGGAGACTGGCTTAGCTTTTACTGTAGCTAGGGGATAAGTCAAGATTATGAGTTCCTGTGCATGGCCCATGGATTATGTGTTTTGAACTTCCCATTCACACCAAAGAACTCAGCATCTGGGGTTTCTTATCAGCTTGCCCATCTGAGGGGCAGAAAACCAAGGGTGGTGATGGGCCTTAAAATCTGTTGACAGTCAAACATTATAAATGGACTCAGACTGTTTATTACAACTATAGAAAACATGGAAGATAAGAAAATCCTAATACAGAAATTAAAATTTTTGGTGCTCACCAAATCATCCAGATACATTTACATGTTTATTTTCTATCTGGATTATTTCTGGTAATTTAAAAAACTTAGAACTTGGGGTGCCTGGGTGGCTCAGTTGTTAAGCGTCTGACTTCGGCCCAGGGTGTGATCCCAGGGTCCTGGGATTGAGCCCCGCATCAGGCTCCCTGCTCCGCTGGGAGCCTGCTTCTTCCTCTCCCACTCCCCCTGCTTGTGTTGCCTCTCTTGCTGGCTGTCTCTCTCTCTCTGTCAAACAAATAAATAAAATCTTTTAAAAAAAGAAAAAAACCTAGAACTTGATTTTTCTAGCCAACATTTACCCTTTATGAATCATCATAAGCCTCACATTTTGTGTGTTGAACCAAAGAGAAAAAGCTATTTGGTAATAAAAAAATATTATATATATATATATATATATATATAAAGCTATTTGGGTTGTTAATCTTCTGGAAAAATCAAATTGTCTTATGGGCTTTCCTCTTTTAAATTGCAAGCCATTTAAGATTATCCATAGTAATGTTTAACAGATAATATCAGTTTTAATGTATTGAACAAATGATGGTATAACTTCTGTTTATGTCATGTTAGTTTGGACTCAGAGAGTCAACATCAGTCAGCCAGACAAAACCCATACTTAAATGGTCTGAAGTGTTTATATTCTTTTTAATCTTATTGATTGCCCATTTTTAAAGTTATTAATTGTGTTTCATGTTTATATCTTTGTTTTGTACTTTTTCTTTCTTGATTGGGTTGAATATGGGTTAAATTGACTCTAGAAGACTCCCAAGTTTTAAGTTTTAAGAAATAACTTTTCCTTTTCATGGAAAAGATTACTCAAAGAATAGAAATTTGAAGCTTCCCTTGTCTAGAATAATGTAAATTATTTAACAAAAAACCATGAATTTGTTGATGGCACAAATACAAGGTGCATTAATCAAATACTCTGAAAGTCTTATTTTGTTTATATTTTAAAGAGTCTAATACATTAATCAGACCACAAAAATTCCTGAAAGTATTCTGTGTTACAAAGTTTAAAAAAATTGAAAATATAAACTCTGTACATATATTCTAGAAACAGCTCTAGCAGTCTTGAGATAAGTCAGATGAAGTTTATAAATATGGCATTTAAGGAAAATTCTGTCATAAAATTACATTTATCCATTTATTTATTTATTCACAACTTGGTTGTTAATTGCCTAGATCACAATAGTGACTGATGTACAGTCTCCAATTCAAGGAACTTTCACTCTAGTGGGGGTAGCAGACAATTAAGCAGTCAAATACAATGGATTGTGATATGTGTTAAGATAGAACAAACCAGAACCATGCTATTAAGTTTGTTGAAGGACTTATTGTTCCGTAATATTCACTTCTCTTTAAGCTGTGTGACCTTGGGCTTTTTTTAAAACCTCTTTGAGGGGCACCTAGGTGGCTCAGTCTTTAAGTGTCTGCCTTTGGCTCAGGGCGTGATCCCAGTGTTCTGGGATCGAGTCCTACATCAGGCTCCTCTGCTGGAAGCCTGCTTCTTCCTCTCCCACTCCCCCTGTTTGTGTTCCCTCTCTTGCTGGCTGTCTCTCTGTCAAATAAATAAAATCTTAAAAAAAAAAAAAAAACCTCTTTGAGCTTTAGTTTTCTCTTCTCTTATACTTATCTGATTATATGTGGTTTATTGTTTTTTTTGGGGGGGTAAAGATTAAATTAAAAAATATGCAGACTACTGAGCACAATGCTTGTGTATATTATGTGCTTGGTGAACAGTAGTTATTATTGTCACTACTCAAAATCCTGATCATTGTACAGCTATTCATCTTAAAAAGGCTTTAGAAATATCTTAAAATTGGTAAGAGTGAAACACAATTTAATTATGGTTTGGCTATGTCACTCCCTTATGCCAAACTCTTGGGTGGTTTTTTATTACATATATAATAAAGGCCATGTTACTTTTCTTTCTTGTATTTTGAGGCCCTCAATAATCTATCTGTCAAGGTCCCTTTTTCAATAGGCCCTGCATGTACCTCTTCAGCTATTCTTTAAACATGATCTATACTTCCCTGCTTCTCTTCCTTTACTCATACTCTATAATAGAAACTAATATTTATTGAGCACTATGTAACAGGCACTGTGTAAAGTACTTTACATGAATCATTGTATTTAATATTTATAGCATCCTTATGATGTACTCTTACATTATCCTTGTTCACAAATGAGAAACTAGACCAAATCATGCAATTAGTAAGAAAGAGTGCCAGAATTCTGCCCATCATACTGTGTTGCCAATTCTTAACCATTGTACTCTTCTGCCCTCACCCAATCTGCTTGGTGAGATTAATTCATTCTTCATGGCATTCTTGCAATTACAGCTTCTGTAGAGATCTCCAGTTGTCTTAGCTAAAGTTAAGCTTTTGATACCATATACACCTACAGCATAAGTTTAAACCTGTGTTACAGTGTCCATCTCAATCTACTTTCTATTCCTGCTCTTCACGTAAATATTTCCTGAATAGCACCGAAACAACCTGAGTGGGCACCATGTCTTAATTGGTTTTGTGCTCCTTGGAGGGGGGCATACAATATGCTTTATATTTCAGAGACAATCAGGTGTTTTTGGAGTTAAATTCGGTTACACTAAACTGTTCATCTGAGCTCTGAAAATGTTTTATTATCCATGTAGAATGTCTTTAATGAGTATGAACTCAGACAGCAGAAGAGAACTTGCTAGATTTTACAGATTGGTATGGTAAATTTTGTGTTAAAGATAAACATTTCCACTCAATAAATAGGTGTTTAAAAAGTAGTGGATGATGTAAGGAACATAAACGTCTCAATAGTACTGTTCTAGTTTCAGTAGTTCATTCTAGGAAAATTACATTCTTCACGCTCAACCAGACTGAAATGTTAGACAGTAAACTTTGAGAGGCAAAACCATACTTGTCTTTATTACTAAGAACTCCCAATTGCTAGAACTATGCCTGAATGGAGTAAGCCCTCAATTGGTATTTATGTAGTTGACATTAATTAACTGTTGAGGCAGCTTAAATCTTTGAGAAACAAATGAACTATCAATAAGTCAAATGATGAGTCAAATAAAGATATAATTCCAAAGACTTCATTGCTTAAAAGATGCCATTTAACTGGTAACTTTCCTTTCTTTTTATATTGTTATTCCAAGCTGGCAAGTTAGATTATTATAATTCACAAGGTGTATATTCAGTTTTGTTTCTGCACTATCGTCAAATGTGCAGCAAACCAAAATGGAATATATTCATTTATCTGCAAGATTGCGATAACTAATTTTACAACTACACCTTACTCTTTGCCTGTCTCATATCTATAATCTTTTGTGCAGTTTCTGGAGCTGGACTCTCAGTGTAAATCCTTATCTGAAGCCTACACTTCACCACCAGCTTCCTTTGGAGTGAGCCTGGCAGCACCATTTCTAGTTGTGAAACTGACAAAATTCTGAGAGATAACCAGATGCATCAGTTACTTTTCATCATTTATAAAAATAGGCCTTTGAGCAGAACGTTGCCTGTGGCCCAGAATTATAGTGTGAGGACACAAGAGTAACGGGTCATTTTAATGATTTTTCTTAAAGGAAAATACCTTTGTGGGATACGAGTAACATGATTTTTTCTTTGACAAAACAATAACTCTGTGATTCAAGATTACATCCTCCTGATGGAGTGACCACTGTTATCTGCTGGCGGGGGAAGATTTCACCACCTTGTCTCAAGTGAAAGTGGGAGGAAAAAAGACAGGAAGATAGTGAATAAAAAAGAGTAGAAAGATGGATTTCTGGTCTAAGAATCCCTGTTTTCTCCTTCCTTGTTATCTTGAGGTTTTTGTGAATGTTCATAAATAAGCACATTTACTAAAACATTTCACAAAGAAGACTAATGCAATGAGTTCATTGGAAACCCCAGGAAATATGAAATAGCAAAGAATTTCTCCCCTCTCCCTTTTAATTTGGTATGTGCTTCCCTGGCAGGTAGCCACAAACTGCCTGGAGAACAGACTCTTTAAAACTGTCTTGTGGGAGCTTGTAGGTCCTCATTTATCATCTGGATGTAGTCACAGGAGCCAGCAGAAGTGAAAATAGAACTCTTTCCAAGTCACTGGAAGCCCCCAAGAGTCCCTGGTAACAAATGGGAAACAGCAGCTAGAAAATGATTTCTTTTAAAGGCAAACACTCTAGGAGTCATTAAAAAGTTTCCATTTTCAAGTTCTGTCATATAATGACATTCCCCCCCCCAGAACATATACAAACTACCCACATTGTCATCAAGTATATTAAGGTTAAGTTAGATGTTTGCATTTTGTAATACTTAGAAAAGTCATTTCTTCTACTAAATGCTCTGTAAACAGAAAGCTACTTCCCATGTCAGAGAATATGTTATGGAAAGCTGTCTTCTAAGATTTTAGGACTTGATTTTTTAATCAAGAAGTCCGAGATAGTCTATACAAGCTGTAGTTACTGGATTCAGACCTTACTGAGTTCCTGATGTCTTTAATATTCTTGTTTGTTTAGGTCATTTCTGATTTTCTTTTCTTTTTCTCTGTGCTCACAGAATACATCCTATGAAAATGATTCTGAACATGAACCTATGCATTATTATTCTTTGAACATGAACCTTAAAGATTTTTTTTTTCCTTTGAAAATTTTTTGGTGTTGTGTTGCCTTTAATAGAGAAATGTCCCATTGTCCTTGGCTTACTTATTCCTCCACCCCCACTCCATCCCTTGACACCTCCTTCACCCCATGGAGTCTGCTGCCTCTATCATCTTTCTGTGGTGCTGAATGTATATAGCTTCTGAAACACTTTGGAATGAAAGGTGCTATGAAATTGTAAAGTGTTTTTATCACAGAGTTCTGCCAATATGTCTCGATCTTGACGTGCAACACCTCTGCTATTTCAGTGTTGTGACGGGCACACAGCTGGTCCTGAGAAGGCATCATACTGATTCAAGCATGTGAGATTGCATTCATTCCTGTTGGTGAGTCCTAAGCTTTAGAGCATCTACCACATTAAACATATGTGGGCAATGCATAGAAACGAGGTTAGTGCTTTGCTACTTAAAGTGTGGTCTATGACATCATCTAGGAATTTGCTAGATATATAGGACCTCAGGCCTTGCCTCAGGCCTTCTGAATCAGAATCTGTATTTTAACAGGATCTATACTTTGCCTAGTTTGAGTTAGGTTTCTGCCCCTAACAAAGAAAGCAAAAGTTCTCTGAAACACCCATACCTGTAAGGAAGGTTTTTGTGAGAGGATTAAGCTTGCAAGTTCAAGTACTAGCTTATAACACAAGAAAACTCAAAGCAAATTCTGTTGTCTAGCATTTTATACAACTAAACTCTCTAGCCTTCTTTCTTTGTATATAAGAAGAAAAAATTCTCATGAGATTTTTTGGAAGTTTTAAATGAAAAAATGAGTATAAACACCAAACATGGTGACTTACATATAGCAAATGTTCAGCGAATGTTATAAACCATTGTTATAGACCATTATGATTGTTATTATTATTATTATAGCTCCTTTGATGGGGCAGACTCCCTTTGGGCTAGGGGTCTGAATTCTGATTTACCCTTCTGAGTCTCAATAACTGGCTTGAGTTCTGCAATGCAAATTTAGGTAGGCTTTTTTAGTTTGTTTTGTTTTGTTTTTTTCTGGTAGACCTAATAACAAATGAGACTCAGCTGGGTAGGAGCTGGGTAGGAGCATGAGGGTTACAGAAAGCTCCTTTTGGATTTTCCCTTCTACCTCAATTCTGTTCTTCTGTACAGCCCACTGGCCATGGGTGTGGATAGCAGTTCCCATCTAATAGCTTACAGTGACTCCTCTTTTGGTGTCATTGGCTCCCTGGAACATTCTCAAATATTTTTTGTTTCACTAGCTGGAAGCCTCAAGGTATTTTTCTAGAATGCTCACAAAGGAGTCCTCCATGATTATTGGATTGTTAGTTTTCAAAGCAATAACTGCTTTGAGGAAATTGTTAAAAACTCTTTTTGCCTTGGGCAAATAAGCATTATGACATCATATTTCTGATTGTCACTTCAATTTCTTTCTATGTTTCCTTAATATAAGCATATACACGTTGGCTCTTTGGCTTAAATTAGGATACATCTTCCCAGAGATGCCCTTTCAGGTTGCTCTAGGGTAGCCTGTATCATTGACTTTAGCCAAAGTCTGAGTTCAGTATTTGAGCACTTGCCAGTATCCTCAAATGCCTCTTTATGTGTTATTCATAGGGCAATGGTGACAACTTGGTGAATCAAATTAGTAGTTTTTAAGAGAAGATATTAAATTAAAGTTTGATACTTATTCTGTGCTACACTTTCCTGTTATAGAATAAAAATGTTTTAAAATTAGTGATTCTAAAGAAAGTAGAAAAGCATCTTCCAAATCAATAAAGACTAATTAAAATTTGCTTAAAATTGTTTTATTATTGTGTGTGTTGGATTATGTGATGGTATGGTAATGGAAATTCCATTTTTTTTTAATTTCACACATGTTTGGTGATTGACTAGTTTATATGACACCCAGTGCTATAGGAGATACAAAGTTGAATGATTTGATTCTTGCCTCCAGTTGTTTAAACTTTGAAATAATTTGACATATAACCATGTCATGTCAGAGAAAGCTTACCCTGGTATATGTTGAAGGAGGTCATCAAGAGGACATGACCACCAGTTGACCCTCAGGTTGGACCCAGGCACTTGAAGACTCCTCACCCTCTCTTGTATACTTGAAATATGTGTTCTGCCTGCCTTCCCCGCATTAAAGGCTGCCTCAAGGACACAGCCCTGAGAAACTAATGTGTTGTTGAGACCATCAGCATGGAATATGTGACTGAATCCAGTTAAGGCTTTTATATAAACTTCTAAGATTCTGGTGGTGGGTGTAGAGATGTATGCATCTCGTGGCCACTCAAGACAAGCCTTAAAAGTTCCCTTGCTAAACCTGCCACCTACCAATCTAGAGTGGTCTGTCTTTTTGGTCTCTGCTTGCCCTCCGCGCACCAGGCCAGTTTCAGATTTCACCCAGGAAATTCTCAAGTTTTTGAATCAACAACCTACTGCTATAATGCTGAAATAACAACATAATAGACATTCATAAGGACTTTTAAGTAATACTCTTTGGACTTATTATTTCTTCTCCTATCATTAGCATCTTGGGGACCTATAACATATATAGTTTTGTTTATACTGTAGTTCTTTTCAATTGTAAGTACAACTTGGGAATTGTAAAATTGAGGGGAGAGCCACTTTCTTTACAGGCAATCTATATAATGTAGATAAGTGGGTAATATGTATGTGATATGTGAATAGTATACACGTTAACTAATTATTAACCAAAATGGTTGGAGGCAGAGTATGGTATAGTCTAGTGTTTCTCAAACTTTTTTTTTTCATTATTAACCTCCTAAGTAGAAAAATAAAGTCAAATTTATTTTTTTTCAGTAAGAGAAATTAAATATTAAAGAATAAGATTTCATTAGCAAAGTTGAACTTTGGAGGACCAAAAACCATTGCAATATCTAAACATCTTTTGATCTTCACTTCCTTTAATTTTTACTTCCTTGGGGGTGATATTACTTCCACCGAAAGTGTATGGCACAGTGGAAAGAATAGGTCTTTTAGTGTCAAACAGACATGGATTCAAATACCAGCCCTACTATTTATTAGTTGGTGGCATTGGGAAAACAACCTAAACTTTCTGATCTTTAGTTCCCCATGTATGAAGTGAGAATAATAATACCTATCTTGCAGGAATGTTGTGAGGATTAGATAAAATGTTGGTAAAATGCTTGGCATTTTAATATGTGGTAACAATTACTAGTAAGCTTAATCTGTCTGAATATCATTCTCTGACTTTGCCAGACAATGATGATAGTAACTAGTATCTAATATCCACATGGTGTTATGTTAATCAATATTCAATATTCAATTATAGACCAGTGGTTTCTAAATTTGGTTGCACATTAGAATCATCTCAGGATATATTAAAAATGTCCAAGCTCAGGTCACACTGGGATCAGTTAATTTGCAATCTCTGGGGTGGTAGATAGGCTTTGGTATGTTTTTGCATCTCCTAGATGATTTCAATGTGAAGACAAGTTTAAGAATCACTGCTTTAGATATTCAGTCTAAAGTCTGAAGATAGCTAGATAGCTGTAGCAATTCGCATCAAGGACATGTTACCTGAGATTTAAAAATAAAAATCAGAATAGTTGAAGGAATAGCAGTTGCTTGGGATTATCCCAACACTGAATAAATTGCTATTAGAAGAATGCCTTTTTAAAAAATTAAGTAAAAATATATTAATAACATATGAATTAAAACCAGGTAGTTTTCAGTTTCAGAAAACCATGAGTAAGTAACCCTACAGGGTTCACAGTCTTTGTGGCATGTGGCATTTCTCTTTGTGAAGGGAAAGGCATATTTTCCAACTTGAGGCATACCAGAGCCTAGACAGCATGTCACAGCTAAGAAGTAGGCTTATGATATACTTTTCTTTTTATTGAGAGACATGTCACATGTCACAAAAGATTGTGGCTTAACTATAACTAATTGGCATTGACCAGGTGAAGGAAAATATTCCTTTTAATAAGAGAGAGAATAAATGCTGTATTTTGCATGTCATATACAGCATGTGAAACTATTCTTACTGTTTTTATTCTTAGTGTTCCATGGTTTGGTTTCTAGAGTTTCAGTTAGTGATGCTTGTCCATGGGGTGATAACCTAATTTTCATTAGTGGGTTGATGCTCTGTCAACAGACGAATGTCAGGAAGACCTATTACAGAATAGACATCTAAGATGAAGTATGTGGCAGACAAAAATGTCTGCGACAACACCCTACATAGTCTTCATTACAGATGACATGCTTGTCCATACGGGGGGAAAACAGCTTTGAACTCAGACCTGTGAAGATGAGTGGAGCAAATAAGCTGAATAAGATACAGTTCAGAGATATAAAAATATTTAAGAGATACAAGGTATATTTTTGATGAGTAGCATATTAGACAAACTATTTGCCTATCTTAGAAAGTAATTCATCATTGAACAAAAGTCTGATGTGTTGAGTAATTTTCTGGAACATATCACCACCTAATTTTGATTTTTGTTGAAATTTAGGGATTGCTAATGAGTTTGAACTGGAAAGCAACCGTTTAGAACTGACTAGTAGAGCTGGTGTGAGAATTGATCAAAGGAAGGTCTCAACCCAGGATACTGCAGAGTCAGAGAGAACAGTAGAAATTGTTTTCTATTTAGATCTATCACAGTGGTACCACTGTCTCCCCAGATAGTGACACCATTTTAAAAAACTGTTCAGTTAAAGTTTCTGGTATAATATAAACACATATTTGTAATCCAAATCTAAGAAAGCCCTTTAACTGAGGTGAAAATTAGTTTTGATAATAGGGAAGTATTTCCAGTACTTGAGAAATTATGATTTCATAAAATTAAAAATCTGATTTTAGTGCATGAGGCAGTTTAAATATAGGTCAGTTTTCTACAGATCAACTTTTTATGACAAATATAAAATATGAGATAAATATAGAGTATGAGATTATATAAAGTATGAGATACATAAACTATTTGCTTTGAGTTTAGGGACAAAACTGAACATAGTCAATATAAACCTCTATTATGCTCTCTTAATTTATTCTTTCTCTACTTGTTTTGTGATTATATTTTTATTTTAATTTATGTTTCCAACATTTATATTGAATTTTATTCATGAGTAATTAATTTTTTTCTTGTAATTTTTCTTACCAATAGTTTTTAGATTTTGAACTACTTTTCTTGCTAGTTGGATAGCTAAAGGACATGTCATTTGAAACTGAGCATTTGCAATTTCTGGGTATTGTATACTTTTCATTTATTGCTTATTGTTTTAAAAGATCTTTCCATGAAAGAGAGCTTTTATTATTTACGATGAACAGTTGACCATTGTCTTTTGTGGATGAAATTTCTTGAAACAGTAGGACAGAGGTTATTAATTACAATTGCCAGAGAAATTAGCCTTAATCATAGAAATTGCCATATATGGGAACTAAAACAGCTTGCATTTTATTACATGTGACAGTAACTTGGGTTTAACCCAACAATAAGTCATCCTCATCATTTAAAAATGAAATATATCATCTCTGTTTCATTATAATTCTATTTTCAGCTCACCTAAAAGTAACATCTTCCCATGATTATATAGAACTCTTAATTACTTATAATCAAAACGAAGTATTAGCAGACTAATATCTCAATGAAACAGATTTTTTTTTTAAACTTAATTCATTCTGCCAGGAGCTAAAACACATCAAATATGTTGATACCTTCATGGAAAGGCATGATACCAATTCAAGCAATTAATGTATTTATTGAAATGATGAAGATGGTGTGAATTTTCAGGACTAGTTGCTGGTGATGCAAGTTCTCTCTCTTACAAAGGTATAAACTTATCAAGAAGAAGGACAATATATCACTTTTAAGTTTTATTTAAAATGTTATAGACCTTGTTTATTCATTGGTCATTCATTGAACATATATTTTTGGAGTATCTGCTATTATTTTCTAGCCTCGGTTTTAAGGTGTTCAGTAAATGTCTTACTCCATTCATATGGAATAAAACACACACACACACACACACACACACACACACACACACACACAAACTCATACCCACATACAAACATACAGTCATACATACATTTTTACACACGCAACCACACATGTCCTACCGAGGTGTTCAGTAACTGGAGAAAAGAAGAAAACCTGTTTAGAGGCAAGGTCCTGAAAATGTACGGTGGGCTTGAATGCTCAGTCTGTGGAAAAGAGAAGTAACTGTTTGGAATATAATTTAATTTGATGTGCCATCCTATTTTATTCTGAGTTTTATAAAAATATCTTTGCAGTAGTAACAAAAACTGAGAACAAAGAAGGAAAATTATAGAAAGTGCTTTTCTGATAATCTGGGATAGCTAATGTTCAGTTACTGAAAAGTTGCTCCTTTGCTCCCAAAAGAGGGTTTTCCCTAATCAGTTGTCCATTAAAAAAAAAAAAATGTGTGTGTAACTACAGCAAAGGACTTCATCTTTTAGCACCTGAAAGAGGGTAGTTCTGGACTGATCCATCCTATTCAGTTAACACCCCAAATGAAGATCAAGTCTGTCTTTCTTATGGCTTTGGTAGGAATAGAAAGAAGACATGTACTACGGCTATGGCTAGGCTACACTACTGTGCCTCATGAAAGAAGTGAATCTAGAAAAGATATGAGGGTCAATTTTAAGAATGCTTAGAACTATTTGGGGAAAAATGTGTTTCCATTAATGATTTTGTTTGAGTTTTAGGTTAAAAACTTAAGTTCTGAAATTCTTCTTCCCTTCCCTCAGTAAATGCTAGAGGTGGGGGCGCTGGAGCTGTGAAAGATGTTTCATTTATCTAGGGTTTACTGAGAAATAAGGTGATCTTAACAAGAACTGACTCAGTAGCAGGAAAAAGAGTGGTGTGGGGATGTCACCAGCATGAATTAGGACTTAGGCACCTAAGTACAAAGCAAGGAGGTTTGGGGAAATATGAGACCTTGAGTGAACGTAATGAATGTTTTCACACATGCACCAGTACCTCATAAACAGAGATGCCATTTCTGAGCCTGTTTTAATGAAACACTGCTTCTTTTCTTGTGTATGTAGGTGGGTGAAGCAAAATATGTGGTACTGTGAACCAATCTGAACCAGCTGAGGTCAGGCATGAGGCTGACAAGTAGAGTTATATCTTAAAATGAAAACTGAACTTTTAATGCAAAAACGCATCTCAAGGAAAAAAGGGAAAAACAAAAATCGTTTAATCTCCCTCCCCCTTAGGGCTAGACACTACTAACTTAGTGGTATTATAGCTTTCCAATTTTCTTCCTATATGTAAATGAACCCATGTTCATGCATAGATAGATTTTATTTTATAAAATGAGATTGTACTCTACGTAACTGTTAAGAAGCATGTCTTTCTCATTTAAAAATATATTTTTTACATCAATAAATCTATAATTAGTGGCTGCATACTAGTCTAATATCTTGCATAAAATGGAATTTTTGCTTAATTCTTTGTGTACATTTGAATCATACATTCTTCAGAAACTTGTTTATTTGTTTGATTTAAAGCAGAGTTTCTTAACCTCAGCACTCTTGGCATTTGGGCCATATAGTTAATGTTGTGGTTGTGTTCTGTGCATTATTGGGTACTTAGCAGCATCCTGGCTTTTACCCACTAGATGCCAGTTGCACCTCATAGTTTTAACAATCAAAGTGTCTTCAGACATTGCTCAAAGTCTTTTGGGTATGTGTGTGGAGAATTGCCCCCAGTTCAGAACCACTGATTTAAAGGAAGAATGAAACTAGGAATTAACAGATACATCTGTGATATCAAAATATATGAGGTTTGAAAATAGCCAGATTCGATTTCAAATTTTGGCAGCCATTTACTAGCTGTGTAAACTTGGTTATGTGAATTATAGAGCTAAGATTTGGAACCATATTCGGTGGAATTTGAGGGGCATTAATGATAATTCTCTGTATGCCCACATATCTCCTTTACAGGATTATCATGGTTCAGTAGGTCCTGAAATGCCCCTGCCGTTAAATTTTCTGGATTCCAGCATTGTATCTCCATGATTCCCCCCAAACCATTACCTCTCTGGAGGGTAGATAACATACTAAGCTTTATGGGCAATTAATCTCTCAGTAAATTGTTTGATCACAGGGAAATACCGTTAGACTGGATACAAGAGTTGGGAGATTATGTGGGCAAGGGACATCTATGAAGGTTTCTTGGTCTATAAGCATAAGATTTGACTCTGGATAGCCTAAGCAGTTGGAGGGAAATTAGGAGAATTCTTATAGAATTGAAAGGAGTCCAATAAGCAACATGTGGAAAGAGTAGAATCAGGGTTGGTCTCCTGTGTGTCAGGAATTTGTCATCATTCTTTATAGGGTATTGCCATTGATGTGATTCACCTGTCCCTGTACATCTTAGTTTAGAATTTCAAATTCTAATGAGGAATCACTGAATGGTCCAGTTTGGGTCAGATGTCTACTTCTGGAACAATCAGCTATTTCTAGGGGATCCATGTCATATAAAGATGCAACCTCTCATCCTATACCTATGTTTGTGGCCATTCCCAAAGGGGAGAGAATTTTGTGCTAAGAAGTTATGTATCTGCCACAGAGGAGCAAGAGAGTACAGGTCGGTGAAGGTAAGAGTCCTGGTTAGAAGGAAGAAGGGTCAAGGGTACCAACGTGGTTCAGTGATTTTGCATTTGCCTTTGAGATTAGTTAATGGATTTGCCTTTCATATTAGACTGTGAGCTCACTGGTGTCAGGCACCATGCTGACTTTTTAACAGCTGTCTACAGCTCACAGCACCCAGTATAGTTACTGACAGTGGACAGCTGCTCAGTGTACTATCTCTCTTATAAAGCTGTCTCTAATCATTCCCTTGTGGATTCAGTTCATTTTCCTTGAACTCATAATGTACTGTGTTCATGTTTACCATTTTATTTAATCGTACTACATTGAAATTATTTTGTCACCTCCACTAGACTTTGAGATCCTAGAGGGCCAGGGCTCTCACTATTTATCTTTACTCCCAGAACTGTACCTGGCAAAGAGTAGGATCTCATTCCGTATTGGTTGCTTGATATATGTAAGATGTCTGTATTTGTACTTGGTCAGTCGTTCTCGTCATGTCAGCTTTGTATGTTGAGAATAAATGAACTAGTGAGTGAACTAATGAGTGTCTAGGCCAGCTCTGAGTATAAGGCTGTAAAGCACATCAACATATGTTGTAAATAAAAATCAATTTCAAAAACACAGTTCTCAAAGTAACCTTGGGGTTTGATTACAAGCATTGTTAATAGTTTTGTTGCCAGGATCAGTATTAGTAATGACTTCTATATTTCAGGAAAATTTTGTTCTTGGGAAGTGGAACGAAACAGTACTACTCAATCACAGTGTCGTGACACAGGTCAGAAATGAGGCTGTCATAAGTATTTGTTACCAAATACAGTTGAAGCTTGCAAATAATTTACATTTGAAAATATATTTAGAACAGCCTCAAGGTTATCTCTGTGATAACATCACTCTCACTCTCTTCCATGCTGATATGCCTTTTAGGAGGAGTGAAGTGCACTATATCTAGTGTCAGAAGTTGTATTTGGGAATATGTCTTACATGTGAGGCTCACATGTTGAGAACCACTGCCTAGGGTCATGGGTCACAGATACAATCATTTGATGAATCTTATATATTGCCCTTTTATTTTATATACTTCCTATTTTTCTAGACTTTAAAAACCAGGACCTGATAACTTTAACCCCGGGGCCAAAGTAGAAAATATTTCCTGGAAAGAATGGCTGAAGAGATTGTGGATGCTACTTTCTTTATTGGCCCCTTACAGAACCTGGGGGGTTCCACAGCCATGTAAATGTGGCTCTGTCTTTTTTCCTTTCCCTTCATATTAACAGCAACACACACTCAGGCCTTTCTTTTCAAATATAATACTACTCTGGAAGTGGGGTTTTTATCTCTATGTGTACTGAGTAGATGCAATCCAAAATTTATTTACCTTGAAAAGGGTTTTGCTGCTGTCTTACTTAGTCCAAATAAATCTACCCATACTTCCCTACTTTTGGTCATGATATTTTTGCTTGAATCCATGTAAATCTGTATTTTTCACTGAAGCTCACCTCTTGGTGAGTGATTAAGAAGTCTGTCCTCCTAGTTCCAATTTTTATCTTTTCACTTTTCTTCTCCCCCTGTTTTCTGTCCCTCTGACAATCATACCCTCCATTGCAGTCTAGAAACTTGACCCTTTTTTGTCCTTTAAAATCAAGCTTTTAATCCTTATCTCCTAATTCCATAGCCACCCTGTGTGGTGGCATTCATATGGCCCTCACGTAAGTAACTCACTCAGGGTGTGATAGGTGGAGAAAGGATTCACACTCAGCTCTGGGTATCCACAGCCCACGCCTTTCATCACACTGCCTTTTCTCAGCTTGCTTCCTACTTCTCTTTCCAGTATAATGATAAAGCAGCAGAAGTGCTCCTGTGGGAAGAGAGTTCTAAAGGGAAAGAGGTTACTTTGCTTTGTCTTTGGTAAGGGGAAGCCTAAAAGTAAATATTCTATTACCAACAGGGGTTGGTAAACTTTTTGTAAAGGGCCAGACAGATATTTAGGTTTTGCAGCTGTATGTTCTCTGTTGCAACCATTCAGTTGTGCAGCTGTAAAGTGAAAGTGGTTATAGACAGTAAGAAAACAAGTGGCTATGTTTCAGTAGCACTATTTATAGACAATGAAATTTGAATTTCATATAATTCTCACTTGCCATGAAATGTTATTCTTCTTTTAATTTTTTCCCGGCTACTTAAGATGGAAAAACCGTTCTTTGCTTGTGGGCTGTACAAAAAACAGGTGGTGGGCCAGATTTAAGGTTTCCAGATTTAGCATTTAGCATATATTTAGGATACATTTATGCTAAAAAAAATTGTTGCTTATCTGAAATTTAAATTTTACTAGATACCTGTATTTCACCTGGCAGTCCTGGCTGGCTTTGGTTTCCAGGCCATAGTCTGTAGACCCCTATTCTGTAACCATTCAGTTCTTGTAAAATATTTCTCTGGTTGTATTTGGTGGAGGGATGAGGGGGCTTAAACCCACACATACTTTGTCCATCTAGTTTTAAATAGTGATATGATCATCAGTTCTGATGGGGTTTTCAGATGTGAGAAGATATCGATACGGTCAGAAACCAGTGTTTACAGAAAAAGAATTATAACATTGGAGCTTGGGTTTGCTGCAAAAATTTATAAGGCCAAGGTGAAAAAGACCTTAGGTATTTACCTCTATGATAAGGACTGATTGTTGCAAGGAGAAATGAATACTACTGTATTGAACTTTCATTGTGCTAGTTAGGATAGTGACTAGTTATTGAAATATTGGTAATAAAATATTTGTGTGAATCGTTTTCCAAATCTTTAATATTAATATATTCAATGAATATTTATTAATTTATTTAATTTTTTAAATTTAATTTTTGAGAGAGAGAGAGTGAGCATGTGTGTTTTTGCGTGGGGAGCATGAGTGGGGGAAGGGGCAGTGGGAAAGGGAGAAGCAGACTCCCTGCTGAGCAGGCAGCCCAATATGGGGCTCAGTTCCAGGACTTGGATGGAGCTCATGACCTGAGCCGAAGGCTCAATGGACTTAATGGACTTAGCCACCCAGGTGCCCCAGTGAATATTTATTGAGTGCCTACTATTTGCTAAGCATATTCTAAGGGTGGGCTATATAGTAGTAAACAAAATGGACAGAAACTTTTGCCCTCGGGAAGTTTACATTCTTGTGGAGGGAAATAAACAGAAAACAAACAGATATTTACACTGTTAGATGAAAAGGGCTATGGAGAAAAATAAAGCAAAGGAGAATAGTATTGCTGAATAGGGTAGGGATTGTACTTCCCATAGGGGAGTCTCTGAGGAGGTTACAGTATAACAAGGACTTGAAGGAAGTAAGGGAATGAGCCATGTGGCTAACTGGGTCAAAAGCATCCCAGACAATAGATGGGCTACTGCCAAGGCCCTGAGTGGGGAACAATAAAGAAACCAGAACAACTTAAGTAGAGTGAACAATGGGGATTATAAAAGGATATGAATTAGAGAGGTAACAGGCTGAAGGGTGTAATGTGGAGGTTATGTAGGACCCTATAGAATTGGCTTTTAGTTTGCTGAAATGAGATGCAATTTTAGGGTTTTGAACAAAGCAATGACATGCTTTTCTTAATCACTTTTGTGTTAATCACAGTGTTAATCACTGTGTATCTAATAGGTTATGGGGAGCAGGGCAGAGGAAGGAGGCCAGTAAGGAGGCTACTGAGTAATCCATGTGAGAGATGATGGCGCCTTGGATCAACACAGTGGCTTGGAGACTGTGTGGTCATATTCTGAGTGATATGGAAGGTAGAATTGACAGGATTTGCTGATGAATTCAATGTCAGGCATGAAAGAAAGAGAGGAGTCAAAGATAACTCCCAAATTTTTGACCTGAGTAACTGGGAGGATAGGGTTCCTATTTACTGAGATGGAGAAGACAGTGGGAGGAGAAGGTTTGGGAGAAAAGATCAGAAGTTTGGTTTAGGACAAGATAAGTGTAAAATGCATGCAAGGCCTCTAGATGGAGATGTCAAATAGGCAGCTGGATATATGAGTCTGGAGTTCAGAGGAGCTGTCTGGCTCTAGATATAAATTTGGGAATCATCAGTGTATAGATGATGTTTAAAGCCAAGTAACTGGATGAGATCATCATGGGAGTGAGTGTAGCTAGAGGGAAGATGAAGTTCAAAGAGCGTGTTTTATATGAGTTAGTACAAATGACTTGATAGCTTCTGTATTAATTATGGCCACAGGTATAATTGATATTGGGCGCATTCAAATTATATGAAAACATCAAATGCTTTATGGTAGTCAAGATCTTTCACTTAGAATACTGGATATTCAAACACATCTGTTCTGTAAACAAATTAAAGTGCTTAAAAAATTTTATACTTCTCTATTGGAACACCTAAACTATAGGTGTAAGACTTGACCACCTTCATTGTTGGATGCTTTGTAAAGCCTAGGAGAACTGTGTCTTTTGGTTTGAAGTTGTTGGTAGAAGAAAAAGTTTAAAAGAAATGGAAACATTTTCAAATTATTTGATACTTTTCTACTTATGTTTTGTAAAATACCTTTTATTGCTATATTTAAAAAATTGTACTTACACGAATTTAACTAAGTGTGTGTGTGTCTATCTATGTATCTATTAATCAATTTATCAATAGATAGATACCTTCAAGTGTCTTGGTAGGAATTTCTGGGGGCCTAGAGCCCTGCAAGCAAAAAAACTACTTTGTAATCAGACTTAGTTCCCCTCTGGTCATTAAACTTTTTCCTATAGTTAAAACTTACAGGCTTATATATAAAACTAGCTGAGGAATTCTTCATCAAATAGGAGTTTGAATTTAGACTCCCATATTATCAACAAATGTGAAAGTATCATTGATATTTTAATTGTGATTTAAAGGGCATGGTAGGTTATTTTTAACCTGGGAGCTCCTGGCCCTGAATATTTGGTTATCAATGGTGAGTGGGCAGCCTGACCCCTAAACTCTTGATTACTTTCAGTGTGATGCTGTTTGCTTCTGGTTTGCATGGTCACTCCAATAAGAATTTGTCCCAGTTGGCTGGCCCCATAAAAAAGGGGCAGCAGTACACACATTGCTGCCATTGTATCCTTTAGGACTAGCTGATGTAAATGCTGTTCATCTTCAGGAGAGGCAAGAAATGACAGCTTTCTTGAGGCCCCGTGGATGTTAGAACCTGCCCTTCCGCCCTACTGAACTGAAAATAGATGTTACCTCTGCCTGGAGAGTGGGCATCCATAATTGTCAGATAGTCTTTTGGCTGGAGAGTTTTCTTTCTCTTTCCCACTAGGGTTCAGAAGAATGGAAGATGTTTTACCCTTACTCTACAGTTCTGTATAAAGGTTCCACTCCTTATCAACTTCCCTTATAAGCCCCTATTATCTAGAAGAACTACATGCTGTACCACCCCTCCTGGTATGTGAAAATTAGCTCCTCAGTTGAGTTTGTAAATCCTTCCTAATTAGCTAGTGAGTATGTTATCGATCTTGTGATTGGTCATTGCACTCATTCATTTATTATGTTTATTGCTCTGTAACAAATCACCCCACAAGCTAGTGGTTTAAAACAATAAGCATTTTTTAACTCATAGTTTCTATGGGTCAGAAATTTCAAATCTGGATCAGGGTCTCTTAGGAGGTTACATTCAGGTGTTCACCAGGCTTTCAACTATCTGTAGGCTTGGCTGGGCTGGGTTAGTGAGAGGAAATATCTGCTGCATAAGTATAAAGATCGATTTTTTGATAGGAGCATCGGGCAATTCAACAATGGTGACAGACAGAGGCAAAGATGTTTGCTGATGTAGGCATGTGGGTAAATTTGTGTTGTTGAAAGAATGTGGGCTTTGTTTTTTTATTTCATCCATTTTTTTATTCAGTAAAATAGGAAGCAAGATTATTAGCTGGGGATGACGGTGGGAAGAGAGGTATTGAGAACTTGAGAGAATATAAAATGTCAGCCTCCATGATTAAAAGACTGTATAGACTAGAGATATTTGGTATGAATGGTAGAGCACTCGTGTCAAGTATTTAAAGCAAGACCAGTTATCCTGATTTGTACTTTTCTCCACCATGTTTAGCACAGAAGAAGGTTTGGAGTAGGCAGAAATTTGCTTTAAATAAGACTATAGTTTTGGAAAACAAGGGCGGGAAAACTGTAGAGAGGCAAGGGAGTCAGTAATCATTGACAATGAAATTTAAACTGGAAAAGGATGGAAATAAGGACGTTGAAGGGATGAGAAACACTGAAAAGATGGTAGGATGAATGGCTTCGTAGCACCAATGGTATGGAAGAATTGAGGTACAGAATACAGACAGAAGAGGATGAAATGATAGGAGGTGATGTCAGAAAGTAGGATGCATGCAGCTGGCACTAAAGAGAGGATGCTGTTATTGATAGAAACAAAGTCTAGGGTAATGACCATGGGATGGCTAGGTGGTTGTGACAACAACAATGAAGACTCATGGGTAATATAATCTGATGACAGAGATCCTAAATGGGCAGTTTTTAGGAATGAGGGAGGATTGGAGAATTGTCTGAAAGCAGCAATAAGGAGCACCAAAGACATGTTCTCTACTTCCAGGTCTAGTACTGTGAGAACAAGAGACGAAATAAACACCACTAAGGGAACAGCAGGGGCGGCAGTTTCCTCAGTGGAGAGCCAGGTTTCTCTTAAGGCATGAAAGGAAGAAAAGCCTTCCGACAGTAGTTGGAGAATTAACACAGGGGATTTTGCTGATGGCTGACTGGGTTTTGGAGGATAGAGTGGAAGGATTTCAGAACTTGGGGAGAGATGGGAAAAGGGAACAGAATAGGTTCACAGAGGCTAACGAGGATTCAATTGTGGGAGTTAAGAGGCAGCCTGGGAGTCTAGGCGTGGCCTGACATAGAGTAGGATAAAGGGTATGATGAAGTCAGTCCCAGTGGATCAAGGCTGATGATGGTGGTGAGGCTGTGAGTGTTGTAGGGGGAGAAAGGAGTACTCCGAGGGAGGGGTGGGCTCTCTCAGGTTCTCACTGCCAGGAAGCAATGAAGTTGGATTTCAGTCCAGGTCTTCCCAGCTCCAAGATAAATGCCCTCTCCTCTACACTCGATTTAAAGTGCAGACTAATGTCTAGCCTGAAAACTTGTTAGGAAGTGGACTCTCAGGCCTCATTCAACATCTACTGAATTTGAATCTGCATTTTATGATGATCCCCAGGTGGATTCATGTTCATGGTAGAGTTCGAGCAGTACTGCTCTGCACTACATATTTTTCATCCTCTTAAAAATTAGTTTCATGTCCACTCAATGACACTTCATGGATTAAAAAAAGGAATAGGTTTTTTCATTGAAGACTTTCTGAAATTTGCAAGACTGCACAGAAAATTTCAATATAAAGGTGTGCAAAAATTGGAAATGGTTACAAGATAAAAAATGCTTATCATATTTAGTTATCTGGCAGATGACTAATCCAGTAAGGTGTATTATTTTCCAAAGTTTTAGGGCCATGTGAGGAGAAACCTGTAATGTGTTTGAGGTTAAATTCTTCCTGGTTAGATTCTGGTGCTGTCACCAGTCTGATTAATAAGTAAACCAGAACTATTAGGAAAAAGAAAGGGGAAGGGTAAAATGAGTGTTTATTTTCTTCAGTTATTATGAATCTAAGCTCTGGTGCTTGTACCAAAGAAAGGAATTACTTGTATTTATTTTTATGGCTAAGTTGCTAGAAATAAATTATGAAAAGAAAAAAATAACCATGTGGGATAATTGAGTGAAAAACAAATGTCAGTAAAAGTAAACAGAATGGATTCCACTAAACCTATTTGCAAAAATGTCAGAGGAGTTGAGTTGTTTTCCCTCACAATATTTGTGCTGGAATAAAGGGACTGAAGTTTAATTAAATTTCTCCATAGAGACTGGGTATTCCAGTAGATGTCACTTTGAGATTTTGCTCAATGAAGGACTGAATTCTGATTAAGTGATGCTACATTTGTCCTCAATAGTAGAGCACTGACGATCGACACCTCCTGTCCTCAATAGTAGACTCTGACGATGCTAAACAAGCAGCAGCAAATGAGAAACACTTGCCATGGAACCGGGACTCCAGAGGCTGGGTCTAGTCTTGCTTTATTCACTAACCAGCTGTGTGACCTTGAGCAAGTCCCTTAAGACCTCCAGCATATTAAGTATTGGAGACATTGTTTTGCCTGTGACATACATTCAACAGTCAGTTCTAAAAGGCTTCTGGCTTTAAAAACCTCTAGTTCTGTTGTATCATGTTATATGTTACAGAAATATATAGTCAGTGAAATTTAGCAAAAAGAAGAGGAACTTGGCGAATTTTGAAAACTAACAAACTCTTTACTGGGCTGGAGTCATCAGGTAACTGCATATTATTCTGTAATGAGAAATTCAAATGAGTAGTGTGTTTGTCTACACTTTTAAGTCTTAGGCTTTCTTTATCCTCGGTATTTAATTTATCAGGCTTGTAATGCAAGTAGTACTGACCTTTCTTGATTTGGGTCATATTTCCAAGCTATTTGAGAACAATAGACAAAAGGATAACTATCTTCTGTATGTACTGTAACTTTCTTCTTTTTCTAGGGGATCTAAGATTTTGGGGAAATGTTAGACATAATCAGTATTTTTTTCTTAAGGACATCAAACTCAGGTATGAATTGAGGGAACAGTAGGCATCCAGCTATATAGAATTATTATTTAAAAAGAATTTCAGCACTACTAATACCCCAAAAGCAAGTTAAGGAAATTTTTGTTTTTCTTGTGATGTACCTTTTATGTGGGAGAATAGACTTGCGCGTGAGAGAGAATTGTAATCTGTTTGTTGATCAAATAATCAGAATTCCTCATCACAAAATAATCAAAGTGTTTTTTTTTTTTTCCAGGCAAGTGTGAAATTACCTTTTGTTTAGTGGAGAAATAAATTGGAACCAGAAAGAATCTCTGTTTAATGAGAGCTTTTTGGTACGTCCATTCAGCTGCCATGTCACTTGAGCTAACATCTAGGTTTGTGAGGCTCAGGAAACAAGAATATCATGAGCAAAAGTGTAAAGAAAAGAATACCTCTGAGCATTAAATACTTTTAGTTTTAAGGTTTGCCAACGGGGTCTTCCAAACCTGCAAGCTGCATGATATTTGTGCTATGAACAATCATGATGTTTGCACTTATGCCCATTTGTTTACTAGATATATGACAAGAGTGGAACTCAATTAAAAACAGATTAACCACACAGGTCCAAAGAAATATGTAATTGATGACTTTGGTAAATTTGGCTTTGCTAAACCCACCCACATTTTTCCTAAGGTGGCATACCATTTTGGCTTCTACTACTGGGAGATATAGTGGGCCATAAATTTTAGGAAAAGTGATAGTCATGTAACAAATAAACCAGATTCCAATTGTTCAAATTTGGTACATGTGGGTAAAATGGTAAATTACTTTGGCCTCACAGCCAAAATATCTGTCGTTCCTTTGTGTGTTTGCCTGTTGTTTTTCCTGTATTCCTGCAGAAACTTTTATCTAAGGTCACAATCAATTTTTCCTCAACTGTAGCTTTTACTTCTGGGTAGAAGAGAAAATATCTAGGAGTTTTTCAATTTGACTCTGATCGTGGTGAAGGTGGTAGGCATACCAGGAAGCTTGGTAAATTTATCCAGTGTTACTTTATTAACTGATGCTTTGCTATTACTCTTGCAATAAGAACTTTGTACATATTTTCTGCTTATCTGTTTCCTTTTATTTTACCTACTGGTAATTTATAAATATATGAAATTATTTTGACTTAAAGTGAAACTTCAGCAAAGTTGACAGAGTAGCAATGTCACTGAAAGGTGGAAACCTTTGTGGAAAACATTGTAACAACAGTAGGAAAATCTTTCTTTGTAGCTGGTCACTGACTTACAGAAAAACTATTGTAAGGGCTCACATGTTGAAAACAATCAAAACCAACAAACCCTCTAATTATTATTATTATTTTTTATTTTAAAGAGAAAAACTTAAGATGGTCAACATAGTCACTCTCAGGAGTCAGACTAGGAAAGAGGGAGAGTTTGAGGGGGGGATTTTATGGTGAGAAGAGATCAGAGGGAATCTTCAGGGTCAGAGCTGATATTGCTCATTACTACTGGTTTTTGAAATGCTGATTTAGAATTCTTTCTTTCTTGCTAAGTAGTATGGATTCTTATTCAAAGTTTAAAGTGTTTCTTTGAAGAAATAAAGAATTTCCCTTAAGGAATTCTGGAAGTTTCTCCTATCCATAACTAAATAGTTAAAGTTATGAAATTTTATTTTGAAAGAAAGTGACTTTTTCCATACTTATCAGTTATTCTTTCCTTTACCATGTATTTGTTGGGCTAGCCACCAGACAAGAAATAGAGGATATAATAATAAAGTAGGCATAAACGTACCTTTAGGAGGCTTTAAGGAGTAGATAGTGCTGCAAAAATCTGGGGATTTATTGGGATAGAGTCTATTTAAGCCAGTGTTTCTTATCTTGTATCTAATCACAGTACACATAGACAATCATAATGTTTGCAATGTACATTGGGATAATCTGCAGGGAATTAATGATGATAATAATAAAATACAGGGTAGTATGAGAGAAAATCAATATTTAATTTACTAAAAATTCAGTATCTAAATGTATAAACATCTAGATAAAATAATATGAAAAAATTTTGTAAGATTTTTAAATTATGATCTCTTCAAATTCTTGGTAATGAGAGAATTATTTGCTTGAACAGCAGAGAATACTTTTTTTTCTTTTTCAAGAGAGTGTGCGTGAGTGAGGAGGGGCAGAAGGAGAGAGAATCTTTGGGCTCCATGCCCAGTGTGGAGCCTGATGCAGGGCTTGATCTCATGACCCTGAGATCATGACATGAGCCAAAGTCCAGAGTCAGACGCTTAACTGACTGAGTCGATTAGGTGCCACAATAGCAGAGAATACTTTTAAAACAATTTTTACCATTTAAAAATTTATACCAGTTGAAATTATTATCTAAGAATCTGTCTTTGAGTGACAGATGTAATGTTAAAATCTTATAATGTAAAGAGATATAGAATGTAATCATTTTTTCATATCAAGTGTATTTAAAATAATAAAGCTATAATCAATAGAAATGCATAGGTAGGTAGAACAGTCAGCCTGCAACTTACCTGTACACTGCCATGACAGCATATAAGCAACATCAAAGAGAAGTATCCAACAAAAGTGAAGATTGGAGCCACTGCCTAGAGATGTGTGTGCCAGCCTCCCTTTCTGCTAATCAGCCAGCCCTTTATAGCTATAACCCTGGCTGTATGCTATGCTTCATGGGTGCTTGGATCATGAACTCCTTCAGTAGCTCCTTGGGCCCTGTATCCGTGGTGGGCAGCAGTGGGCTAGCTACTGAAGTAGATGTTCATGAAATATAGCATATGTAACTTATATTTACTGTGTCATGATAGAACAGTGAATAGAGCTGGATGTCACTCCTGGTTTTTGCTGCCCATGGTAATGAAGAGGCACACAATCAATCTTCATTCTACTGGAGCAGTCCTTTGAGGAGCGCTAGAAAAAGACACTCCTTGCTAGAGGTGGTTGTCCCAGGAACTCTGACCACCCAGACTCTCCCCAGCTTATCCAAGAGCTGACGGAACAATAGTCACAACACACCTGTAATTCATTTGTAGCACATTGGATTCATACTTGCCACCAAATGCATTGTTCACTGATACAAGAGGCAATGTAATGAAAAAGTGTTGTGCAATGCAGTTGAAATTTAAGAAGCTATCTCTTTGGTATCCTATAATTGAATGAAAATTTGTATTTTTACAAAATAAAAATTAGGGTGCAGAAAGTTCTTCCAACATTTCATAGATTTGCAGCTCATGCTTTTTGAAAAGAGGCAGAATGAAAGTATATCTTTGCATTGTTTTTTGTGGATCCAATGCTGTTTTTGTAAATTCACCAAACTACTCTCAGGGCTGGGTAAGTTCTCACTATGTGGAGGCCCACCAGCTGGGCAGTCCCTGACCTTTCACAAAAGCAATTACAAAGCATTTGTCATCTAATATCCACTCAAGAGAAATTGAAGAAGACATGAGTGACTCTTCCCTCTGGAGCTAGTATAGGTTGTTAGCATTCAAGAATCTATTTTTAGAAGCTCAGTGTATTAGGCTTCTCTAGAGAAACAGAATCAATAGGATATATTTGTCTCTATCTCTATCTATCTCTATCTCTCTATATATCATCTGTCAAGAGATTTATTTTAAGAAATTGACTGATGTGATTGTGAAGGCTTACAAGTCCAAAATGGGCAGAGTAGGCCAGGAGGCTGGATGTCCATGGGAGAGCTGATGTTGCAGTTTGAGCCTGAAGGTAGTCAGCTGGTAGAATTCCTTCTTCCTCAGAGGAGATCAGTCATTTTTTAAGGCCTTTCACTATTTGGATAAGGCCTACCCACCTTATGGAGATACTGTGTCTACTGATTGAAATGCTAATCTCATCTAAGAAATACTTTCATGACATTCTACAGACACATTTGACCCAATATCTTGGTGCTGTGGCCTAGCTAGGTCGACACATAAAATTAACCATTATACTAGGCCAGGTTGAGTTTTAGGGACACAGAGGAAGCCCAGGTTTAATCCAGACTTCAACAGCTTTCTCCCAAATATGAGCACCTAGATCTCATAGTTCCCAAAAGGAAAAGGTGGGTTTTACTTTTCTCTCATCTCTTCCCTATGGTGAGCTTATGCATAAATTTGGAATTTGGTTATGCCTTCTTAATGATCAAAACACTTAGCTAGTTAAGTGAGACAAATCCCCTTTTCCAGTTACAAGAATCAGGGTCACCAGTTGGTTATTGCATTCAGATATTGGCTCTTAAATTAGTTGGGCAGCAAATGTCAGCTGGGCGAATAAAAGTAGGTAACATTTACAAGATACCACATGCCAAGATCAGTTTCGAGTACCTTACATCAGTGAAGTAATTTAATCCCCACAGAATAGTAGGAATGAGTCCAATTATCCCCATCATGGTACAGATGAGGAATCTGAAGCAGAAAAAGACTCACTAGATCCCTTAAGGCCTCGTAGCTAGTTAGTGACAGACCCAGGACTCAGATCAAGAGAGCCTGGCTTTAGCGTCTGTTCCTAATTGTAGTCATCCTGGTGCTAAATAAAAGAGGCAAGCTGCAGAGTACCTAGCAAAGCCCTCAGACAGGCTGGTCCTAGGGCTTGGAGCCACATTAACAGAGAGCGAATATTGGAGGCTTTTTTTTTTTTCCCTAGAGTTCAATGGAGGGAGAAGCCAAATAGGGTGATTGTACTACCGATAGTGATTGTACTAGAAATACACACTGACTAACTTCATTAGCAGAGTTTTAGGTGATGGCTCTCATATTAAAAAAAACACTTTCTTTGGTTCTTTCATATGACATGAAAAGGACTGAAGTACATAGAAGAGGTCAAAGAAATGGGCAGTGAAAAGAGAGAAGGGAGACTGATGTGCACCAGAACAGAGCCATATGTTTGGTCATTTTGCTAAGAATTTTCACCAATTCTTAGAGAGGAGATAATTGGAAATTTATATTGGAGCCTTACTGCATATGAGTTGTAGTTTTGGTATATACCATGGACGTTGAACAACTGGGGGATTAGGGGCTTTGACCACCCACACCCCTCATTGCACAGTCAAAAATCCACGTGTAAGATTTGACTTTCCAAATTATAATTAGGTCAATTATAAATATACTTCATTCAGTACTGTAGGTTTAGTGATTATTCAGTAATTCTCTTCATTTTCTTCATGAAGATGAAATTAAAGGATACTTTGAGCTATTGTGCCTTGAGCTGCCCTTCTGGACTGGACAGACCAGACCCTGCCTTGATGCTGCTCACGGTCAGAATTCTGATGGTGATTATGGTCAATCTGTCAAGCTTGCCCCTTTCATGGTAACACCTGGATATGCTATCTCAGCTCTGTGTTCTGCACAGAAATTCACAGAGATCGGCTTCTCTCAGATAAATGCAGTACGTGGCCCTCCACAGTGCCCAGCTCCTGGACATTGTGTGTTAACTCTGGATGGAAATACAAATTCATACGCTCTTGAACAAACCACTGATGTCTGAAGTATGAGGAAGACTGATTAGAATGAGGCGTAACAGCAAGAGCTGTTGAGCTGTTTGAATACATTGGCGGAAAAGATTAAAAAGAGAAAACTTATCTGCAAAAATGATTATGTGGATAGTCTTCAGGACGATTTAGAGGCTTTGGAGTGATCAGGCCGTCACAAGCTTGGCTGTGGTTATAAGATGTTCTCTCTTTTCTTTTACATTCCTGGCTGACATTCAAAATTCTGAGAGGTGGCAGTTAAGGCTGCACACAGCTGTCAGCGTCTTTGTGGGCATCTGAGAGGGCATGGGGCCTACACATGGTAGTGAGTCAGGCATGGGCCTTCCTTTCCACACTAGGACTCTGGCAAGGCCAGCTTCTGCAGTACAAGGGCTGCACTGAGGGAATGTCTTGACTTCCACCTAGTGGCAAGTGCAAACGTGTCAACCATTCTTTCCTGGTGAGGGACATTTCAGACTAACAAAAAATATAACCTTGTTGGGTGCACCTTCAGTGAGAAACTTTTAATTTCACAGCAAGTATCATTTTATATGTTCTCAGCAGAGGGAGAATGAAAACTTAACTTTTAGTAGTAAAGTCAGTTTAATCTTAAAAGTTAAAACTGCAAGTTTTTCAGTAATTATGAGAAAGCAAATACATGGTTAAATTCATCTCTGCTCTCAAAATTACTACTTTACTTGACATAGAGAATAATAATGCAATGTTCTAGATTAGTTTATTTCATTTTAAACCACTTGCATTCATGTACTTATGTTACTTTACTTAGAAAACTAAGAAAATTAGAGTATTGATTTATGGGAACTCTTCCTTATCTCCCATTATATTTTTTCCTAAAGATGTATATGTAAAATATGTTCTTCATTAATAATTAATGACAATTCAAGATATTTTTACTTATTAGAAATTGTTTTAACATTCTTTTTTTTTAACTTAGAAAATTAACCTTTTATTCCATCTTTTGCTCAATACTTCACAACCAATTTAATCGTTGGCTTCTATTACACAATTTAATAGTCTGATTTGATTCTGAATATAAATATCCAGTGTAACATTAAAGTACAAAACTATAAATGTTTGATCAAACTTTTATGTATGAAATTCTACTGTTAATGTTAAATCGATAAAATATTATTCTATAAAAATAAAAATATGATGTGTTTCTAGTTTTAAATGTGTGTTATGAGTATCAGAATATAGAAATGTAAAAATGAAAATAAAATACTTGGGACACATGTATCAGTATGGTTGTTAGGCATAAAATGTGGCTTTTTAAATGTGTTTTAAAGGCAGGGAGGCAAGATTGCACATCATCAGTTTTGGGTTAGACAGACTGGCCTTGGACAGAGAATGTGGCATCTTAGCTACAGTTTTATCATCTGAAAAATGCACATGATAAAATACACATAACATTTGTTGTAGTGATAAACTTATCTAATGTTTGTAATGCACCTAGTATAATGCTGAGAACATAAGACTCAAAAGGGTGATAGCTTTTATTATGAGGATAATGATACATAATAATAGTATTGTTATCTCTTAATATTTACTTCTCAGCTAACCAATAATTCTGTCTGAGTTTTATACCAAGAAAAACATGTTGTTTGTGACAGTGCAATAAGCTTTTAATGTTTTTATCAACTTATTTAGAATTGTATTGAATTTGATATTTCTCTTTTTTGTCTATAAAAACATAACTATGCAGCCATGCCCATGTAGTTATATTTTTGAAGACAAAAAGACTAGGCTTTTCTGGTTTATTTTATATTTTTCTTTTCCTGCTTCTTTAGATTTTGCTTACCAGAAATTTGATTTTTCTTAATAGGAATAAAGAAATATCTATGATATGTATGGACTAAATTCAATTATTTTACTCTGGTTAACTATAGATATTCTCCATTAAATATTAGTGCCTAATTAAGTAGTTGAAAATTTTATCATTGGTTACATTTTTAGCCTATGGGGTATACAAAAATCATTTATTGTTTCATTATAAATTTATGAGAAATTATTTTCCTCTTCCAGTTAAAAAATGAGTGATTAACTTAAATTTAATGAAATACATTTGACTCTAAGTCTCCACAGAGAAAGGATTTTTTTAGATAACTAAAATTCCAAATTGTATCGTCATTTCCATTGTGAGGCCTTATTTTCTGCCTTTTTGTTCTTACGATTTTTTTTTAATGATTTTTTATTATATTATGTTAGTCACCATACAGTACATCCCCGGTTTCCGATGTAAAGTTCGATGACTCATTAGTTGTGTATAACACCCAGTGCACCATGCAGTACGTGCCCTTCTTACTACCCATCACCGGTCTGTCCCATTCCCCCACCCCCCTCCCTTCTGAGGCCCTCAGTTTGTTTCTCATAGTCCATAGTCTCTCATGTTTCATTCCCCCTTCTGATTACCCCCCCTTTCTTTATCCCTTTCTTCCCCTACCGATCATCCTATTTCTTATGTTCCATAGATGAGAGAAATCATATGATAGTTGTCTTTCTCGGCTTGACTTATTTCACTTAGCATTATCTCCTCCAGTGCCGTCCATGTTGCAGCAAATGTTGAGAATTCGTTCTTTCTGATAGCTGAGTAATAATCCATTGTATATATGG
Source organism: Ursus arctos (assembly GCF_023065955.2). Taxonomy (NCBI): domain Eukaryota; kingdom Metazoa; phylum Chordata; class Mammalia; order Carnivora; family Ursidae; genus Ursus; species Ursus arctos. The sequence continues at coordinate 7,184,219 of NW_026622775.1, read as the reverse complement.
ACCACAACTTCTTAATCCAGTCTTCTGTTGAAGGGCATCTCGGCTCCTTCCACGATTTAGCTATTGTGGACAATGCTGCTATGAACATTGGGGTGCATATGGCCCTTCTCTTCACCATGTCTGTATCTTTGGGGTAAACACCCAGTAGTGCAATGGCTGGGTCATAGGGTAGCTCAATTTTTAACTTTTTAAGGGACCTCCACACTGTTTTCCAGAGTGGCTGTACCAACTTGCATTCCCACCAACAATGTAGGAGGGATCCCCTTTCTTCACATCCTCTCCAACAATTGTTATTTCTTTTTTTTTTTTTTTTAAAGATTTTATTTATTTATTCGACAGAGATAGAGACAGCCAACGAGAGAGGGAACAGAAGCAGGGGGAGTGGGAGAGGAAGAAGCAGGCTCATAGCGGAGGAGCCTGATGTGGGGCTCGATCCCATAACGCCAGGATCACGCCCTGAGCCGAAGGCAGATGCTTAACCGCTGTGCCACCCAGGCGCCCCAACAATTGTTATTTCTTGCCTTATCTATTTTTACCATTCTAACTGGCGTAAGGTGGTATCTCAGTGTGGTTTTGATTTGAATTTCCCTGACGGCTAATGATTTTGAACATTTTTTCATGTGTCTGTTAGCCATTTGTATGTCTTCATTGGAAAAGTGTCTGTTCATATCTTCTGCCCATTTTTTGATTTGTTTATTTGTTTCTCGTGTATTGAGTTTGAGAAGTTCTTTGTAGATCTTGGATACCAGTCCTTTATCTGTAGTGTCATTTGCAAATATATTTTATGATTTTTAAAAGCTCTCAGCTTATTGAAATGCCTGTAGTCTTGAATACGATCAAATAGGTTGTCGATTTACAGCTTTGGCTCAAGCAGGTCCCATAAAGTGGGAAGAATTCTCATCGTTGATGTGGATGTTTCTGATGACCAATGCAGAAATCACAACAACTTGGTTCTTCTACTCATTTCAAAAAAATATCTATACACAGCGTTGTTAGACTACATAAAAGATGATATTTGTTTATTCTGTTTTAGTCCTTAACAGCATCATTAGTAGCACAGCCCCCATTCACATTGCAGAACTGGTTATTCAGGGACCTTTGCCTCAGCAGATAGTGTGCTGTTAGGCTGCTCGCTTCACTCCCTAGCTTTCTCCTTTTTTATGAGCATGAAGTAGGCTCCATGTGGTCCCTGGCTTACTGGAGGTGGAGGCCCAGAAATCTGTTTATTTCACAAATAACAGAGGGTAATGGGGTTCTTTCTGCTTTTTAACTCTGGGCCCAAATAATTCTAGCTTCATAAATGACCTTAGTGTCAGAAGACACTGAATTGTCATCTACTACATCTTGAAGAGACTATATACAGATATAGATATAGATGTAGATGTGAATATAGATCTAGGGATTGGTTTTGATGGTAGCAAAACTCATCTAAATGCTGTAAGGGAAAATACTCTGGGGTTCTAGAATATAAAGTATAAAAGGAAAAGTAAAAAAGACACAAGTGGGCCAAAATTTTCACTTTCATATTTTGAATTTCTCTTGCTTGCATTATACCTATTTCTAAAATATTACAAAGAAGTATTATATATATGCATATATATTATTATATGTATATGTTCTGATGTATGTATCTCCATCTAACCATACCTATATAATCCATATCTATGTTTATGTATATATATTTGTATGCAAGATTTTATTGACTTTGTAAGTTGAATATAAGACTACATTGAATTTATGTTGAATTTATGTTATTACTGATAAGTGAAAAAAAATGACCAGTTTGGTTGTATTCTTTTTCTATAATAAAGCTGAGGTATCCTAAGTTATTTCTTCCAGCTTAGTTTTATAGTTTTGATATGGTGATAAATTAGGCCAACTTCTTTCATCTCAAGAATTACATTTTACATACAAATCTTTAGCAAGAATTAACTCTTTTTGTGCAAAAGAAATGAGAAAGTTTTTTATTTTTTATTTTTTCTATAAATTACATAAAATCCTGTAAAAACTTCTCATAGAGGTTAAGAGCTCAGCATAAAAAATACATTTGTCTTTCTGAGTAACATATTTATGTCTCAATACACTCAGTTTTCCAGGGAGCCTATTTATGATTGCAGTTTTCTTTATGATGGAAAAAAGAAAGAATAGAAAACGGGCACATTTAATTACCAAGCAATGAGCTTTTGGTGTCCTACTCTTTTCACTTCCCCCAACCCTGATTAAAATGACTTTAATTAAACTAACTTATATTAATAAAAATACATCCCCTTACTATGCACAAGGTGTTAGATGACTCCACCCAACTCTGTAAAGGACACTTCTAGAGGATTGTACTCAGTCCTGGGTATCATACTTTCTTTTTCTTTTTCTTTTTTTTTTAAGATTTTATTTATTTATTTGTCAGAGAGAGAGAGCACACAAGCAGGGGAAGCTGCAGGCAGAGGCAGAAGTAGGCTCCCCACTGAGCCAGGAGCCTGATGAGGGACTTAATCCCAGGACCCCTCCTCCATCATGACCGGAGCTGAAGACAGACACTTAACCGACTGAGCCACCCAGGCATCCCCACACTTTCAAGAATATATCAAATTATACTTCTTTTGGGGGGAAAAGGCCAGGAGGACAAGAGACTTAAAACCATTCCATGTAGGAAGAGTGAACAGAACTGTCACCACTTAAGAGGAAAAGGAAAGGCTCAGGGGAATGGTTGGAGCTCTCTTCAACTATCTCAGGGCTCTTTCCTGGGAGAGGTAAATTTGTTCTGCATAGACCTAAAGATGAATACAGAGCTACTAGATGACACCGTAATGGAAGGATTTAGTCTAAATATAATGATGAATTTCCCTATGGTCAGATCAGCTCGAAGAAAAAAATTGACAATTTGAGATGTAGTGAGGGGTTTGAGCATAGCCTGGATAACCCCTTGACAAGGGGTGGCTCTTTCAGCAGGGGTGTGGTTGGATTAAGTTATCTTCAGCAGTCTTTTCAAACCTGAGATTCTATAACTTGTTTTGTGTCAGATTTGTTCTAAAGAGCTGAGGTCTGAAACAGCTGTTGTCTTCACTTTTATTTTTTTTTAAGAGATTTTTACACTTATTGTACATCTTAATACAGCAATCCATAATTGTCTACGTGAGGAGGGGGATATTTAATATTTCATGCCAGGTGCGATTCCTGTTGTCAAGAATCAAAATCATCTTGTTTTACTTATGTAATCTTTATATGGAAATATCTTCATAGAAGCCATTACAGTGTGTTCATAAAACTTCATTTGAGATTTTAATGGTCAAAATTTGTGGCCAGTGGTGGACTTGTATGCTTAAGTATGTAAATATTTAATATTGGTTGTCTAAATCACTCTATGTTGCTCTTTGGTATGAAGAGTAGTGCTTTGAAGGGCTCTCTTCTCTTACACCCTGATTATAGGAATTCTTGGCTTATGAATAAATATGGTAATTTTCAGACATGTGAGATTTGAAAACAGGTCTATTTGGAGATGTGTCTCATTCCTTGAGATAAGATGTTCAACGACTTACATAGGGCTTTAGCGATTAAAAAGTCAGGATTTAGTGATGTATTGGATTTGTTTGCTCCACATAATTCCTTCCGGGTTCTTTTATATTCTCACTATCTCTGACTTTAGTAATAGTGGGATAAGGAGAAATGGACAAAGAAAGAAATAATTTCTTTATCAGGGAAAAAAGGAGTATCTGGCTTAAGTCATATCTGATTTGCTTTGGTTGCAAGCTTGTAAATGTATTTAAGAACTTAAATTTTAATGAGGAATTTGAGAAATTAGAAAATGAAAAAAATATGAAGTTTTTCTAAAATTAGAAAATGAAAAGTGTAAAGAGGCTTTTCTTTAGCCCTCCTTTAGCATGAAGCTCAGGGAATAACTCTGGAGCTAATGATCTCCCACTGGTGAGTCCTCATGCATAGACATATTTGAGTAATCTGTAAAGAAATATTACAGAATGAGAAGGAAAGTTGTGAAATTTTGTGTCTTATTCAATGTGTTTACTCAATGTAGCATTTTCTGTGCTAAAACAGTACAAATCATAAGGAACTGTTTAGGGAAGGTGGGAATAGACACCTTTATAACTGAGCCTGGCATATTATGAATGGCCTGTAGATGGAGCTCCTTGCAAAGTTTTCGTGTAGAGTATGGCTATTTGTGCTTGTTCACAACCTTTTAAAACTTACCTTTTTCCTTAGACTTTGTTTTATAATCTGCTTAAAATATAAGCTTAGACACTGTGTTTTTAAAAATGCCAAAGAATTAAGGAAAAATTATACAAAATTTATGATTTTGGGGTCATATTTCTGCAGATGGCAGCCTAATTTATATCTTAAAAAATCCCTTCCCAGTTGTCCTTATTTTGTTTTCCTCTGACTCTTCCATGGCCTCATTTTTGGTCCTACTGGTCATAGTTCATTATATAATGTTCATGGTGGACATCCTCCATTAATTGTACTTGATACCTCTTTTTCCATGGCTATCATATTTATCTTTTCTATTTATTTTCCTTTCAGATATGATATACCACATGAAGAAAAAAAAAACAAAACAAAACCACATATCTTTCAGATGTATGTTAGCAATGTTTTAGAGCTGTTTTGTGATCCAAAGGAAATATTTTCTGTAGCGATTTGTTATCTAGTTTTATTTTTAAAATGAATGTCTATCTCCCCTCTTTTAACCTCTCCCTTCACATAATTATTGAAAGGAATTTACTGTCACTCTTAGTATACAGTTGCTAAATCTTTTCGATGTTTTATATTTCCTCATTTTTCACATTTATACGTGTATGCTTTATAACCCTAGGATGATTTTAGGAATGGAGCTTTGTATTTATGTAATATTTTAGGATGGATAGGGACACATTGACTTTTAAAAATCTTGCTTATTTAGGATTCATTGTGAACTCTTTATGAGAAAAAATTTTCAATATTTTCTCTCTTTCCTTGTTTTAGTCAAGCTGCCCACTGAACATTGCCTGAGATAACTCAATCATAATCATGTCTGATTATATTTTTAATTTTAAAATTTTAGGTCACAAAATTTAAAATCATTCTAAACCACAGGTGAGATAGTCTCTAATGTGAATAAAACATATCCTCGCAAATCTTTTCCTTAATTCATTGTTATGTGATGGTTTAATTAAAATGTTTAATCAAGCTTCAGAGATGCTGTGGTAAGAGTTAATCTTGTCAAACTTTCTTGTTATCAGCAGGCTGCTTGTTCATGTAAAAAAAATTTAAATTATAAAGAACGCTGCATAAATACTGGAAAATATCATCTTTACTCCATTTAATTGTAAACTGAAATCCTAAAGCTTTACTGTCTCAACAAAAACTAAAATGTATGCAAATCTCAGGTGGCATATTTTGGTGTAATTAATAACCATTACTTTGCTATATTTGTTCATATGTTTTTAACTACACACACACATATACATATGTCAGGGATGACGTTTGGTCAGAATATTGGGATGACTTAAAAAAAAGAAAGAACAATGAATGTCTGATTACAGTTTAGTGAAAAAATGTTAACATATCCATGAATGGTAGTAACTAATTTTTTCTTTTTTTAAATAAATGAAAAACAGTTATTCAATGAGTCTTCTTAAATATGGAATTTTTATAGCTTGATACAGAGTTTTGAATAGCCATTTAAAATGCTATAATAATTATTGGTCTTTTATTATGTAGAAACTTCACCAGATTAATAGTTTGCTTTGTATTGAGCTGGATCTTTAAGGAAGATCAACTTACCACCTTTTCTTGAGAAAGATGCAGATGTACCAAACTCTGATGGCTTTGGTTATATTAATACTTTCACATAATGTGTTAACCTGGCATTAATATTTTAAATCCAGATTGAGTCCATTTGCTTTAATTTGGATGTTGGCAGGCAGGAAATGTTGACCTCTGTTAAGTAATCACTTTCCTTCTTCTAGCAGGAATGCTTCTAGGAAATCTTGCTGAACTTCCAGTATCTCCCCATCCCTAGCCACTCTTGACTAGGCACCCCTCAATTGCTCCCACAGTACCCTGTAGTTAGCTTCTCCATTACACTTATTTTTTTTAATGTTTTTTTTATTATATTATGTTAGTCACCATACAGTACATCCCTGGTTTCCGATGTAAAGCTCGATGCTTCATTAGTTGTGTATAACACCCAGTGCACCATGCAACACGTGCCCTCCTCACTACCCATCACCAGTCCATCCCATTCCCCCGTCCCCCACCCCTCTGAAGCCCTCAGTTTGTTTCTCAGAATCCATAGTCTCTCATGCTTCATTCCCCCTTCTGATTACCCCCCCTTCTTTATCCCTTTCTTCCCCTACCGATCTTCCTAGTTCTTATGTTCCATAGATGAGAGAAATCATATGATAATTGTCTTTCTCTGCTTGACTTATTTCACTTAGCATTATCTCCTCCAGTGCCGTCCACGTTGCAGCAAATGTTGAGAACTCGTTCTTTCTGATAGCTGAGTAATATTCCATTGTATATATGGACCACAACTTCTTAATCCATTCATCTGTTGAAGGGCATCTCGGTTCTTTCCACTATTTGGCTATTGTGGACAATGCTGCTATGAACATTGGGGTGCATATGGCCCTTCTCTTCACTACGTCTGTATCTTTGGGGTAAATACCCAGTAGTGCAATCTCCATTACACTTATAACACTATATTGTCATCACCTATTCATTGCTCTCTTCCCTTTTCTCCCTAATAGATTAAGAGCAAGAGTATGTCTTATATTCCTACAAAGATTAACCCAGTGACTAGATATTTTGTCATGTGATAATTATTAATGAATACATCAAGATTTTATAGCATCTGGCTGCATACACATGGTCTCCTTCAAAACAACAAGCCCACTAATGAGAAAGTTATTCTTGCAACTACCATTTCTATACACTCCCATTTATGTATGTGAATTTAGAAACTTGAATCTTTTTTTCCCCTGAAACTAGCAGTAGTATCAGTTTGAAAGTCTTTTATCAGTAATTTGGCTTTTAGCAAGTTAAAATGAATAGTTATTTTCTTTCAGTGGTATATTTTTATATTTCTTTGATATTCCTTTTAGAGTATGTTTTAAATAGTCATGAATGTTTAAAAAGGTAAATAGCTTCTATTAATTTGTTAACATAATATTGTCATGGATAATTATATCTAGATGAGATTTGGAAGGATACAATGAATGGCATTGTCATAGTAGTCTATGAATGAATGGAAATACACTGTAAAACTGTCCATTTGGTTTTATGCTTTAAGTAATGTGGATTGTTTTCTCGGCACTGTAATGAAATCATCTGAAATCCATTAAAATCCACTTGGAGCCCATGAAATTCAGAAGACAGAGAAATCATTTAATCCCCTTATGGCATAATGGAGCAAAAGAAAATCTTACATGGTACCAGTGATTAAAATCCCAGCTCAGTAGTCTTCTCAGTCATTTGGTTTCTTCTTCGTTTACTCCCACCTTTGTAGATGAGACCCTTGAGATTTCGGTTTAATTCTCACCAGCTTTAACATAATCGCAAATGCCACAGAAAAATGCCCTATCCATTGCTACATTGATTTTCTCTTAGTCACTTATTTGCATGTTTAAGAGATTATCCAAGGAACTTAGAAAGGTGTTTTTCCCCTCCTCTGAAAATCTGCTATTCAAGAGCCCTATGAACATCTTAAATTACTTCCTTTACCACCTTGCCACATCCTCTTCCAAACCTTCCTTGTCTTGAGTTCTGCGGTCAATCATCTTGTTTGAGACTGATGAATAAGAACTATTCATAGATCTCTTACTAACCCAGCAGATTAAGAGTCTCCCTGGGTATTTCCAGTGCTGAAAAATTAGACTGAATAGAATAATACTTAATTGAAGTTTTTTGAATAAAAATTATATATATAATATAATATAATATAATATAATATAATATAATATAATAATATATATATACACACACCCAGAAAGCTGTGATGTCTTTGAACATTGTATTTTCTTTTTTAAAAAATGTTAAAAACAAAATTTACTCTATTTTGATAAGATTTAGGGTAACATAGGAGAAAGCATCATTAGTGAAGCATGAACTACAAAGATGCAAACTGAAAAAGATTGACTTAGGTATTGTTATGCAGAAAAAAAGGTTTGCAGGGAACAGTGGCTATAATTAGAATTTAAGTGAACACTCTTGTTGCTAAAATGGGCTATACACATTTTTACAGGAAAACAGGGCTGGGTTTTTAAGGTAATCTAAGTCAGAGTTAACTCACAGTGGATTGTGGTCAGCCAAGGAAAAACAGCACACTAATTAAAACAGAAAAACAATGAAATCACACAACTCTTTGGGTTCTTTATTTTGAATGCAAGGGTGTGAGGAGAGGCAGCTTGGTAAGAGGAATGTGGTGATGGTGGTAGTGATGGCAACTTGAGGCAATTTTGAGCACTTGAGATACTGATAGTATTTTTTAAAAATCAAAATTCTATACTAACGATTCTTTTTCTTGTGGCAATTTTCCATTAATTCACCAACGCTTTTCAACAAGAATTAGAGTCTTCCCCACAACTTACAAATCAAAGAAAATCTAAAATAAAATGGGAAATTGATTTTCCTGGGGTAAGAGAACAAGAATAGGAAGAGAGAAGTGAAATGGAGGTTAAAATATACATACTTTTAAGGGACATATATGCAAATATATAATATATATACTTAAAAATATATACATGTGGACTTTTTATTGGTAATTTAGCTATTGACAACTTAAATGCATAATTTCTTCCTCAGAAATATATTTTCACATTTCGTTGGTAGTCTGTTTAGAATCTGATTAAATAAAAGTTGTATTTGATTTATAAAGGTAACTTCTTGAATTATTAATTTGTCAATGTATGGCTATCATCAATAATTATTTTTATAATTTGGATGTTGATGGACAGGAAATATGCCTTATATGAGATCACATATATACACACACACATAACATATACATGAGTTGCCAGTAGTGAAGGGATATTAAGTGATGAGCATAGCATTTGTGTGTGTGTGTGTGTGTGTGTGTGTGTGTGTGTGTGTGCGCGCGCGCGCGCTCACGTGCCTGATCTTGGAGAGGTAGAAAGGAAGCAGTAGAAAAAAAAAAAGTAGAAAAAAAGAAAGGAACCAGGAGGAAAGAGAAAATGGATGATTCAAGGACAACTTGGTTCCTTGAATACATGGAGGGTGGGAGAAGGCAGTGTGCAATTAAGTTACTTTCTTATTATTTAATAAGTCATTTGTATGAATAAATATTTGTTTATAGTTCATCAGTTCCACTCAGGACTGGCAAATTCTTTAAAAGATGTTCTAATCTGCACTGTGTTAGGCTTGTTGGCCTGGGTCTGTAGTGCACTCTCGGTGGGCAGCTGAGGCTACAAAACTGGAGCCCAGAACCACTGGTCACAGCACCTCTTCAAAACTTTTCTACAAAACTCTTTTTTTTCTTTTTTTTTTTTTTAACTACAAAACTTTGCTGGTAACTGTTCTACATGGTTTTTGTTCTGCTCTTTTAGGTGGGCAGTTCTACTAAATATGACATAATGGTAAAGCAACACAAATCCTGTTTAACACTATTTTTTAAAGAGCAGTTTTAAGTTCACAACAAAATTGAAAGGAAGGTACAGTGATTTTTCATATACCTCTGTTCCCACACTTGCATAGCCTTCCCCATCCTTAAAATCTCCCGCCAGAATGGTACATTTGTTACAATGATAAACCTACATTGATAGATCATTATCACCCAAAGTCCATAGTTTGCATTAGTGTTCACTCTTGGTGTTTGTGTTCTGTGGGTTTGGACAAACTTATAATGGCATGTATCTACCAGTATAGTATGATACAGAGTGTTTTCATTACCCTAAAAGTCTTCTGTGCTCCACTTATTTCTCCCTCTCTCCCCCCTAGCCCCTGGCAACCATTGACCTTTTCACTGTAAATGTAGTTCTCCCTTTCCAGAATGTCATCTAGTTGGAATCATATAGTATATAGCCTCTTCAGATTGACCTCTTTCACTTAGTAATATACATTTAAGTTTCCTCTGTGTCTTTTCATGGTTTGATAGCTCATTTCTTTTTAGTGCTAAGTAACATTCCATTGTCTGGATGTACCAGAATTTGTTGAAAGTTGTCTTGGTTGCTTCCCAGTTTTGGCAATTATGAATAAAGCTGTTATAAACACCCATGTGCAGGATTTTGTGTGGACACAAGTTTTCAACTCCTTTGGGTAAATACCAAGGAATATGATTAATGAATTACATGGTAAGATCATGTTTAGTTTTGTAAGAGACTGCCAAACTATCTCCCCAAATGGCTGTACCATTTTGTATTTCTACCAACAATGAATGAGAGTTCCTGTTGCTTCACATCCTCGCCAGCATTTGGTGTTGTCAGTGTTCTGGATCTTAACTATTCTAATAGGTCTGTAGTGGTATCTCATTGTTTTAATTTGCATTTCTCTGATGACATAAGATGTGGAGCATCTTTTTGTATGCTTATCACAAATTCTTAATTGCTCCATTGAAATAGAAGTAAACTCTGAGAAGTAGTTCAGAAAGAGTGACTTTATACTGATTATTGTTTATTCACTATCTTAAGATGTTAACAACTAAATACATGTGATAAGCATTCTAGAAGTACAGACATCTTTTTGAAGTCAGTCACAGAATTTTTTTCTTTTTGTTTTGGTGGGTATATATCTCTGAAATTATAATGGGAATAATGAAAAGCATTTCATTATATATCCAAATATTATTTTATATGTGTTAAAAGCTACTTATATAAAGCTGTCTATACAAAGCATTGGAATTTAGCTATTTTGTATTTTACATATATAGATATGTGATAAAATAATAGCAATTTAAAAGTAACATGGACTTAAGTCTATCTTTTTAGAAGAACTCTTTATCAACGCAGCTAGAGAGCATAGCACCTCAAAGGAAGATAACCCATTCTACTCTTTCTCATCTCTAATTATTAAAACAATTATTCTAATATCGAGTTATAATTTGCCTTGCTGTTATCTTATGCCTCTTCCACAGAGTTGGAATCCATATTTAAAGTGTGATTAAAAAATTAAATAAAGGGTGATTGTGTCCCATCTTGTCTTTCCCTAATTCCTTTAATGATGCATGAATGATTAATTCATAGGCTTCAGTACCCTCTTTTCCCCTTCTCATTGAGTCCATTTTGTCAAATTTTCTTAGGATTTATGATCTGATGAGTACAGAATAAAGCAGGATTACTAGTCCCTGTTCTGCACTTTATCTGTACCAACATAATTAGAGATTAGGCATTTGACACTACCTCACACTCTGGATCATAGTAAACCTACTCTTAATTCAGGATATTAGGATATTTTTTTAATTGGCTGTTCTAATCCTGGACTTTAAATAGTGAAGTGTGGAACACAAATAATTCATCAATCAATAAATGTTTATTGAGCACCTATTAAGTGGCAGGTTCTGCATAATGTTCTGAGAATGCACAATGGTATAGAAACAGTTCTTTCTCTCACAGAACTTAGATTCTCAGAGAAGAGCAACACTATAAGGAATCAGCATGGAATTCATGCTACTTGGTTCAAAGATTGGAAGTAGGGGCGCCTGGGTGGCACAGCGGTTGGGTGTCTGCCTTCGGCTCAGGGCGTGATCCCAGCGTTCTGGGATCGAGCCCCACATCAGGCTCCTCTGCTGTGAGCCTACTTCTTCCTCTCCCACTCCCCCTGCTTGTGTTCCCTCTCTTGCTGGCTGCCTCTATCTTTGTCAAATAAATAAATAAAAAATCTTTAAAAAAACAAAACAAAACAAAAAATAAGTGTTAAAAAAAAAAGATTGGAAGTAAAGTGGGGAAAGGCATCCATGGTTTACAAAAATAATTCCATGTTAACTGTTCTCTTGATACATTTTTTTCTCCTTGAAATATCAATTTCTGGGGTGCCTGGGTGGCTCAGTCAGTTAAGCATCTGCCTTTGGCTCAGGTCATGATCCCAGGGTCCTGGGACCGAGCCCTGCGTCTGGGCTTCCTGCTCAGTGAAGAGTCTGCTTCTTCCTCTACCTACTGCTCCCCCTTCTTGTTCTCTCTCTCTCCCTCCCTGTCAAATAAATAAATAAGATCTTAAAAAAAAAAGAAATATCAATTTCTTCCAGAAATCCCATATCAATTAATTTATATTGTCACATAGTAAAATTTCATTCAATTGGAATATTTTTTATTTATTCCATTATTTTTTTAATAATTTTTATTTTGTTATATTAGTCACCATGAGAGACTGTATTCCATTATTTTTTATTATTGATACTCTGCACAAGATACTCTCTTAACTATTTAAGTATGAATTACATTTTCAGACTCTGCATAGAAACATTTCAGCATGCCCAGTGGTTTCATATATTTCTTGTAGTTTCTCCACTGTCCTCTTCTCTAACCCTTCATTTATTTTCATTTCATAATGATTTTTTAAAGAAAATCACTAATCTGAAAAGTTAGGGTAAATATTTGTTGTTTTTCTTCTTTCTTTCTTTCTTTCTTTCTTTCTTTCTTTCTTTCTTTCTTCTTTCTTTCTTTCCTTCTCTTTCTTTCTTTCTTTCTTTCTTTCTTTCTTTCTTTCTTTCTTTCTTTCTTTCTTTCTTTCTTTCTTTCTTTCTTTCTTTCTAGGTGATAACAAGAGTTTGAAGGCCCTAGGAAGAATAAACTAGAGGGATGTCAAGACAAACAAAAAATCTTTTGTGGAAGGAAAATATTTGACTTAAAGGATCTGGAAACATTTTTTTACCCCCTTCATCAGCATGTCTTTCTAAAACAAAACAACAAAACCAAACCAAAAAAGGAAGAAATAGAACAAGTTTGAGCAATTAAATGCGTTAACATTGTCAAGGAAGGGGATTTCTTGGGTATTTATTTGTCCATAAATTCTACAAATAAAAAGAAAAGATATGTCAAAATAAATCTGAATAATATTAAATGACCAGTTATGATATCAAACTAATGAGCACCGTAATTCTTTGGAATTTATTATAAGGTCCCAACTTTTGCAGAAAGTGTTAGAATATGTTTGAGTACAATTTATAATACTTGATTTGTTTTGGAGATTTATACATTGAAATGAAATGCAACTCTGGTTTGCAAAAAAAATACTGGCCTAGCTGGCCTTTAAAATTGCATGTAGGAGGGTGCATAGTCATTAATTCTTCTCTGTATTAGTGAAACAGAGAAGGAAGAATAGGTAAGATGTCCCTACATCCTAGATGTGCTAGAATATCCTGGTTTATACCTGTTGTAGATTGGTTAATACCAGCTAATTATTTCAGCACCCCCTTTCATTCTCCATGAAATGAGATAGAAATATATCATTTGGTTAGAAATATATCCTCACTTTATTAATAGATCCAATGGCTTAATTTTGTCTAGACAACTAAAGTAAAAAACAATATTTTTTTTCCACAAAAACTTAACCTAATTTATAAGATTTTGAAAAAGTGGCAAAGATCACAAAATCAACCTGTAGATTTTCAGTCATGTCCTGACTTGACTAGTAATTGATTCCTAGGATAATATGAATATTTCACTTTTAATTTCTTAAGCCAAAATATTCTTTTCAATTTGCTGTGCTCTATAAAGCTTTGAAGGGCTGTCTTAGAGCTTCTAAATATGGATTATCAATATTTTAAAAATATTATTAACAGTCAACATTTTAGTCAGTGTATAGCACGAGCAAGCACTAAGAACTTTTTTTTTTTTTTTAAAGATTTTATTTATTTATTTGACAGAGACAGACAGCGAGAGAGGGAACACAAGCAGGGGGAGTGGGAGAGGAAGAAGCAGGCTCCTAGTGGAGGAGCCTGATGTGGGGCTCGATCCCAGAACGCTGGGATCACGCCCTGAGCCGAAGGCAGACACTAAACGACTGCGCCACCCAGGCGCCCCAAGCACTAAGAACTTTTTATGTGTTATTTTATTTGATCTTCAAGGCAACAAGATGAGGGAGTACTATTATTATCCCTATTTTACAGCTGAGGAGACTGAAGCTTAGATTGTAAGTGATTTGTGTCTTTTTTATCTTCTACCTTACTGAAGAGTTAAATAAATAGATACATTCTAAATCAACAAGATAAAACAAATACATCTCAGCTTCTTACCAGTGAATATAGTATTAGTATTTGCTTCGTGACTCTCATTAAATGTTTAATTATTTCTGAGATATTACATTGTTATATATGGGAATATTGCCCACGGAAGATTTAGTCTTTGCATTCCTTGAGAGTTTTCTATTTTATTCTGTAATCAAGCCAAACGATTGGGCATATATATGGATAATACTGCTTTGGAGCATTAAGAATGTGCTTTTTTTGAGCAAGGTTGTGTTATTCCCCAGGTTTATCTTTACGGGAAATATGAGAAGATGCCATATTTTTTGTTGTTCATTTGTTTGTTTTTGTTTTTTAGACTTCTCTTTGTTCTTTCTCATAAAGTCCATCAGAGTAAAGGCCACCGTTTTTTGAGTTATTAGTATGCCTTTTATTTTATGGACGTGTGGATTTTGTTTTGGATTGTGTTATTTTCTTTGGTGCCCAGAAAATCAGAGCCAAACTTATAATTCCTTTTTTGTATTGAACAAAATTTTCAATGCACATTTCTTGGGCTAACTTCAACTCTGGGTTCCTTTTCTTTCTCTATCCTCACTAGAAGGAACATGGATCTAGAATCAGATCACCTGAGTTCAAATCCTAATCCCTACTGCTCCTCAATTTTGGAACTTTGGGCAAATTCATTAGCCTCTTTTAGTTTCAGTTTCTCATCTATAACAAATGAGGATTGTAACAATAGATTGCTTCGTAAGGTGCTTATGAGAAATAAGATAATGCATGTGGAATTCTCACGTTATCTGATATATAATATAGTGTGTGTGTGTATTATTATGCCATTACATTGCTCAACATTTGTGAATCTACTCCAATCTTTTTTATATTGAGGCTTAAAATAAACAAATGTTCAAATGTTGCCTCTTTCTCTATATGTAGCATGAAACATAAACTTAACACTCTCACCAAACTGAACTGTTTCTCAAAGCATATGTTATACTGAGTCTATAATCACAAAATATAATATATATTTTGTTTAGTTTGTTTATTTTCATAAAATATTTACAGAATTTAGGCAAAAACCAGAGAACTTGAATGAATGAGTAGCTCTGAATGACATGTAATAGATACTCTGCAAACTTAAGAGAAACTGATTACATAAATATAAACTTCTGATTCTGCTAGGATAGAAATCTATTAAATAAGTAAATATAAGTCTTACATAAAGAAAAACATGCATTAAATAAATATGGAACTTTGCAGATACTTAACCTTTTCAAGGACATGAAAATATTGTCTATTACATTGTGTGGGAGGCGGAATTTGAGTTTCAACCACAAAAGCAAGCGTGTTCAGGCAACTGAACATATGCAGGAGTGGTTGGACAGGCCCCATTTCTGCAAAATGTTCATGAAAGATGGGTTAATTAGGTTAATACTCTGGCATATAAAAAAACCATTGAGGATAACTAGCTCTTGTGGGACGTTGCATTTAACATTTCCCCTTATTTCTTCAAAGTTCTACCAAACTATAAAATAAGAAAACATTTTCGGCTGAATCCTAGCACTAGTGTTAAATTGCAAGGGATAAAAATTATTTTAATTTTCAATTTGTCTGAACTTTATTATTAAGAACATTTGCATTATGTTTACAAATAGTTTTTTTGTTTTTGGATTGTTAAGGTTTATCCTGGCCTATATTATTTTCACTTGGCTGACCATAAATACCAGAATTATAGTGATCAGCCTTGTTATTCTGGGTACCATCCAGCTCATGGCTTGAACAGTACTACATGTCAATGGGAAGATCCGGGGGGAGGAATTTTAAGAAAAGGATCCTTTGAAGTGAGGTCTTCAATTTACTGAAATATAGAAACAGACGACCAAGTTGCATAATAAATGCTTGAGGGTCCCTTGTTGTATGGTATGGAAGGAGGAGGGAGTGGATAGCTAGCAGGGGCAGGGAGGTAGAATCCATCTACCATTTTATCAGAGGATAAAATCAGAGCGGAGGGAGAAGGGGACTGGAAAGAAATAAAGTATTTATTACTTCATATAAATGGATGACAAGCTGGGGACTAGTCTTGGAATAGGACCAAATCCTCTTCCTAGCAGTCCCAGGTCAAAAGCAAGTAATCAACCTCTAAGAGTTAATATCTTGGCTCAGTTAATTCATTCAGAAGTTTCATTTTCTGAGTTTAAATTAATTAAAGTCATCAATATGGCTGTTTCGCATAATCCTGAGATTCCTGGTTTGGTATCTGTCTGTAGAGTCAAATACATAATTAAGAAGACAGGAAGGAAGACGACAGCCCAAGAATAAATGTGATTTCAATGCCTGGATTTAAAAGTGCTGTTATCATGCTGCTTTTCTTCTTCCCCTGAAATACTTTATTTTCTCAGTTATAGTAATAAAGGCAAATATTTACTGAAAATCTGTTATGTGCCAGGTACTTTAATATCTTGTTTAATTTAATCTACAGAAAAATGGCTGTGATTTACTGTCTCCAATAAACAGATAAGAAAAGAGAGGGTCAAAGTTATTACAAGACTTTTTCAGGTACTGCAACTACATGAAAGGATTTAATAAGATTTTTTTCATAGTTACCTTTATGGAATTGAAGACATATAATAGATGGTGATATAAATCTTATTTATAATTTGGTCAACTTGTTTACTTGAAGTGGAATGAGTCTATCAAACTAATACACACTTGCCTTACGGAGTTAATTCACAGAATGCTTTGTAATTCAAATAATTTCACGTAATACAATTGAGATTTTCACATTGAGTAGTTACATTAAAATTGCCAGTAATATCTGAATATTAGTGGGAAATAGAGAGCTAGCCTCTGCTTTCAACCTAATGACTATCTTACATAAAAAATCTTATATCATGGTCCATATTTGCACACTTACCTATATAAAAATAGGAATGCATAGCTGTGTTCCTTACTGTTGCAATTAGAAAAAACCAATAAACAGAATTGTCTGTACTTAGATTAAATTAAACCAAATAAAATTTTATCTTCAGAAAAATTACACTTTAAGATGGGCTATCAGAAATTTTCAAGAGGTAAATAAGGGAATAAATGAACCAGTGAACCAAACTAAGTGTTGAGAGTTATGTTTGTGGAATACTATATAAAGCAACAAACAGGTCTTACTGGGGATATATATTATGTATGTATATTTTGGTCCATGGTTGATAATGGACTTAACTGATTTTAATTATCAATTATTTTCTTCATATTTAAGAAACATCAATGTGGTCTTTTGCTTTCTTTCCTATATGAGTTATTAAATACATATTTGAAGAATGAAAAAAAGGTTATTTGGATGGCGATTAAATATTAGTAGTGACTGCTGCCTTTCCATAAAATTTTAGTAATATATATATATATATTTTAAGATTCTATTTATTTACTTATTTATTTGAGAGAGCAAGTGAGCAAGCATGAGTTGGGGGAAGAGGAACAGAGGGAGAGGGACAAGCAGACTTCACTGAGTGTGGAGCCCAACCTGAGGCTCAGTCTCACGACCCTGAAATCATGACTTGAGCTGAAATCAAGAGTCAGATGCTTAACTGACTGAGCCATCCAGGTGCCCCAGTTTTAAAAATATATTTTAAAGGAGAATTTTTTATCTCAGTTTAAATTTTGGGTCTGATGGTGTTGTGTGCCACGAATTATAGAATAATACAAAACTACTTTTTGTTCCAAAAAATACTTTTGCAAACAGTTTGTAGCTTAATAAATTAAAATTGGCTTCTCAGCATATTTTTATTCAGTGTCTGATATTCTGGTTTGTGAGCTAACCAGTTTTGTCACTTTTCTTCTGTCTCTCATCTCTTTGGGGTACATTTCACTGACCACACATTCCTCTAATAAATTTAGGCCATTGTGGTCAATAAGGCAGTGAGTAGTATTTGTTGATTTTGATACGAGATGATACAGGGTGTAGAAAGTAGGCTTTTTAGGCAATAAATGAATGAGCATGAAATTGAAGGGAGAATTAATCAGTATGTATACTTGACGTGGTAGTAAACATAAATTTGCTTACACAATTTATTATTGACTTCATATGGTTTTGTAAAAAAAAAAAGTAGAGCAGTGATAGGACTTTTCTTGTGAAACCATGTGAGAGATTTTTAGATTGTTTTCAGAATGAAAGCACAAAAGATGTATGTTCATGTAGAGTTGGCATCATGGAAAGCCAAAGTGATGTCCAGGCTAAAAGTTTGGAGGCACAGAAATGCCTTATAAAAACAGAGCTAGCTGGAAAGTGGACCAGAGACACAGAATCATGAGAGGCCATGCAATGTAATGATTGAGAAAAGGACTATTACCTTTATTTCTGATTTTCCAGGTGGCATACCTTCATGTGACCAAGCTGTACATTTTTTCGTTTCTCTGATGTCTACAAAATTTTGTATTTTATTTTTAATGAGTCTCATTTTCACTTGAGCTGGTTTGAGAGAATTTTATTTGAATGATCTCTAATGGAAATTTTGGAGCATCTGTGTTTCAAATCAAACATATCTTCCTTCTGTGGACTATATATATTGAAATATTCAGTTGTAAAAAGAATGAAATCTTGCCATTTGCAATGACACGGATGGAGCTTGAGAGTGTAAAGCTAAGCAAAATAAGTCAGTCAGAGAAAGACAAATACCATATGCTTTCACTCATATGTGGAATTTAAGAAGCCAAATGAGCAAAGGAAAAAAAGAGAGAGAGAAACCGAGAAACAGACTCTTAACTATAGAGAACAAACTAATGGTTACTAGAGGGGAGTAGTAGGTGGGGGGATGAGTGAAATAGGTGATGGGGATTAAGGAGGGTACTCATCACAATGAGCACTGGGTGATGCATGGAGTTGCTGAATCACTATAAAGTATTCCTGAGACTAATATAACACTGTATGTTAACTATATTGGAATTAAAACACACATCTTCCTCTCCACTTGAGCCTCCCCATTGCCATCATTCTTACAGTCAGTTAGGTCACGGAACTGGCATAGTCTTTAACTCAGTTCTGTCTTATTGCCTATAGTCAGTCCTGAAGGTGTGTGGTTTATTTCTTGGTTGCTAGCACCACAACCTAAGTGGTGATATTTCTCTTGATTTTTTAGTTCATATCTTTCATTCACCTCAAAATTTTTAACTGATGTACAGATATTTCAAATGCATTTTGTCCTCTGTGCCTTAGTGATTCTTTCTTTCCCTGTCTTTTTTCTTCTTATTTAGATTTTCAATGCTATTCTATGTTTTCGCTTCATTAATGTATCTTTTCTTTGAATTCTTTTTTTTTCTTATTTTATTTGTTTATTTTAGAGAGGAAAAAAGGGAATGTGAGAGTCGGGGCAGGAACAGAGCGGGAGGGAGAGGGAGGGGGAGAGAATCTCATGCAGACTCCCAGCTGAGCTTGGAGACCCACGCAGGGCTCAATTTTACAACCCTGAGATCATGACCTAAGCCAAAACTGAGAGTGAGCCGCTTAACTGACTGAGCCACCTAGGCACCCCCTTTTTCTTTGAATTCTTAATTAACTTGTTTGGAATCTTATAATTAACAACTTTAAGATGAGAGCTCTTTAGAATAAAGATAGAATTATTAATTCAATTCAGTTCAACAACTTTTATTGAGCACCAGCTATTTGCTAGGCATTGTGGTAGTTGCTGAGATATGGGGTACAATGATTTATTCATCAATTCAACAAATATTATGGAATTCTTATAATATGCCAACTCCTGTTTTAGGTACTAGTTCCTCCCCTCATGGGGCTTATTCCAGTTGAGATAAGTAATTCCACTGATGTTGCTTCATGCATGTTAATGATGCCTCCCCAGGTAAATTACAAACCCCTTACAAGGAAAAAACTGATTGGTCTTCCTTATTTCTTGAATGCCTCCTCGGGATTCTTCTTAGGCATCCTTAATATGGAAACTCCTTCACCTAAATCCTCAGCCCTACTATCTCTCTTTCCATGTTTTTCAGCAACAATTCAGAATCTACAACTTTCATTACTATGCTGTGCCCTTGCTTCTAATCACCTTTCAACATCTGAAAACGAGTCTTCATGTCCAAGTCCCTACTCATCAGTCATTAAGATCTGACATGCCTAAACACAAATTCATGTTCTCCCACCACAGTTTCCTCCTTCAGCTTTATTCATGTGGCGCCATCTCCTCAGTCCCCTAGGCTTGAAACCATCCAGTCATCTTTGACTCATCATTTCTCTGCTTCAGTCCTTGCATCTAATTAGTCATGAAATTACATTGATTCTTCCTTTAATTGTTTCTATATCCTTTTCTTCTGATTCACAGTCATGCTGACCACTCTGGATTAGACCTTCATCATTTCATACTTGATTAATTTTCTAACTGGCCCCTTACCTTCATCTTTGACTCCCTCCATCTTCCTGCCATAGGACAAACATTCTTTGAATACTTCCCTTTATGATCTTTCTTCTTGTTCAAAAATCTATAAAGAATTCCCATTGCTTGTCACATCAAATCTACTTTTTCTTGAATTTTTAGGCACTCTATAACTCCATCCTGATCTGTATTCAATTTTATTTTCTTTCACTCTCAACATGACTCTTTTCTAGTCAAGCTCTTTCACTCATGCTCTGCTCCTTCTCATGCTTTGTTCCAGAAGTAGTAGAGAATAAAGGTTAAGAGCTTGGTCTTGGGAATCAAACAGATCGGGCTGGAAACCAGTTCTTGCTTCTATCCTTTCCCATCTCTGTGAATTCTTTTTTTTTTTTTTTTAAGATTTTATTTATTTATTTGACAGAGAGAGAGACAGCCAGCGAGAGAGGGAACACAAGCAGGGGGAGTAGGAGAGGAAGAAGCAGGCTTCCAGCAGAGGAGCCTGATGCGGGGCTCGATCCCAGAATTCTGAGATCACGCCCTGAGCCAAAGGCAGGTGCTTAATGGCTGAGCCACCCAGGCACCCCCCCATCTCTGTGAATTCTATCCCAGGTGAATTCCTTAGTTTCCTGAGCCTCAGTTTCCTATAGGAAGTACTTAATTCATCATGTATCATGAGGAGTAAATGAGATAATGTAGATTAAGTGCTCAGTACAGTATCCCATAATATGTGCTTAATAAGTATTGTTATTACATTTTTCTTAGCTATTGTTTTCTCCCCCCGGCATATATTTATTTCTTCTATCCCTCCACCTACCCTTACTGGTCCACTTTTAAGGTTCTGCTCAAAGCCCTCATCTCTATGAAGCCTTAACCAACTTGCTTATACTTTCTCTGAATTTCTAAAGAACAGATAGATTACATAAATATTTGGAGGCTAAATTACATATGGAGAGGGTGAATATTAACTGATATATGGGGATCCAAGAGGCCTAGAATCTAATCTATTCTTCTAATAATTAGCTTGAGACCATAGACCTAATAATTCTGAATCTCAGTTTCCTTATCTTAAAAATGAGGAAATTACTATTTTTTCCCCCACTTTATAAGGTTGTTAGAGGACCAAATGCATTTACCTCAGAAATTGTCCTGGATTATTACATGTACATGTTTTTTTTTTTTTTTAAGATTTTATTTATCCATTTGACAGAGAGACAGCCAGCGAGAGAGGGAACACAAGCAGGGGGAGTGGGAGAGGAAGAAGCAGGCTTCCAACAGAAGAGCCTGACGTGGGACTCGATCCCATAACGCTGGGATCATGCCCTGAGCCGAAGGCAGACGCTTAACGACTGCGCCACCCAGGTGCCCCTACATGTACATGTTTTTACTGTGTATTGATCGATTGATTATTAGGATTTTTTAAAGCTTTATTGAGGTATAATTGACAAAATTGTAAGATATTTAAATTTTTTAAAAAATTTATTTATTTGAGAAAGAGTGAGAGAGAGAGCATGAACAGGGCAGAAGGAGAGGGAGAAGCAGACTCTCCACTGAGCAGGGAGCCTGATGTGGGACTCGATCCTGGGACCTCAGGATCATGACCAGAGCCAAAGGTAGAGGCTGAACCAACTGAGCCACCCAGGTGCCCCAAAATTGTAAGATATTTAAAGTGTACATCGTGATGATTTGATACATGCATGCATTGTGAAGGGATCTCCACCATCTAGTTAATTCATACATACATTCACTTCAGGTATTTTCCTTTTTGTGTGTGTGTGTGAGGACATTTAAATTCTACTTTCTTAGCAAATTTCAATTATACAATATAGTATCAACTGTAGTCACCATGTTATACATTAGATCCTCAAACCTTATTTATCTTATAGCTGGAAATTTGTACCCTTTTACCACCCTGTCCCTATTTCTCCCACCCCCCAGCCCCTGGCAACCACTTTTCTACTCTGTTTCTGAGTTTGATTTTTTTTTTTTTAAAGATTCCACATGTAAGTGATACTATGTGGTATTTTTTTTTCTCTGTCTAGTTTATTTCACTTAGGATAATGCCCTCAAGGTCCATCCATGCTCTTGTAAATGGCAGGGTTTTCTTCTTTCTCATGGCTGAATAATAGTCTATTGTATATATGATTGTTAGGATATTTGGTAAAGGTTAAGGACTGATTTCTATAGCATTTATAGAACTTTGGGAAAATAACTATAAAATTATACTTACTATAGGTGCTATTTAACAAATATATTTGTTTAGGACAATACTAAAATAATATGAAAAAATTGTCTTATAAATTTATTTTGTAATCAATTTTTTTTTTAGGACCTTGAGAACTGCACTTCTAGAAAGGATAGGGTTTAAAACAAACATTCTAACAAACTTTTGGCATACTCGGTGCTTAGTGATAATTCTAGAGAAGATTTTTATGCTTTCTTGACTTACTTTAAATTTTCATAAGGAATAAAGAAGACATTAAAAATAAACACTACTTAGTAAAGTTTAATTTTTTTCTAACTTTGAAGTCTAACTTTAACCTATTCTTAAACTGTTTAGTTTTATTTTTAGTTTGCCTGAACCCCACAGACTTCTATCCAAAGGGAAAATTATTGCTAAAATGGTCCAGTATGTAAGATTACCTCCATGTTGGTCCCACCCAGGCTAATTGGCATTATTGAAGGTGGGTAGAAAGAATGCTAGCCACAGGGAGTTGCCCGTTTTCTGTGATTCATATCTTGGAGCCACTGGGGTAAAATTTAGAGGGAATCCACTCCTATTTAAATGCCAGGTTCTCACTCTTAGACAATTATTTTTCAGTACACAACACCCCCCCCCCTTTTTTTTCAAACCTGGCCACACCTCTTGGGAAAACAGAAAACACCTCAAGCCATCACAGGTTGTTTCTTCAGTCTTATTCATTCACAGTTTTGTTAACCGCAAGCACAAGGAAGAAAAAAGATGTACAATTCAGAGTGGTGTTAGCTGAGTTGTTTTTTAGTTTCAACTTTGGAAAATTTTTTGGGGGGGGAGGGGTAGAGAGATAGGGAGAGGCTCCATGACAGCATGGACTGAGGTGGGGCTCAATCTCACAGCCCTGAGATCATGACCTGAGCAGAAATCAAGAGATGGACACTTAACCTACTGAGCCACCGAGGTGCCCCACTGGGAATTTTGTACATAAAAATGCATGCAGTAGAAGTGAAGATCATTTTTTTCAAGGAGACAATTTGGAATTTCTAGGAATTCCTTCCTGCCCCTGCTGGCACTGCTACCACCGCCCCCCCCCCTCCGACCACGTGTTGATGCTTTTGGAAAAAATATTGCAAAATTAATGTAATTTATGAAGTAACACTTTGAGGTTATAAAGCTTTCCAAACTGACCATGCAAAGCACATATGCTAAGTTAGTTTCTCTGGTGATTTAGAAGAACCAGTTGCAATAACAATACTAATAGGCCAAACTTCCACCAGGACCTCTGATTAGAGTCCTTGAACAAAGAAACAAAACAGCATAAGGTCAAAAAATAATTAGACTTAAAATATTCATTTACATAGAATTTAAAGCACCCTGGCTGTCATCTTTGTATGGAAATGTTTCCTTTTGTTTTGGTTTTCTGAAGTATGCAGCGAAGAAAATCTTTTAAATTGTTTCCCTCCCTCCCTCCCTTCCTTCCTTCCTTCCTTCCTTCCTTCCTTCCTTCCTTCCTTCCTTCCTCTCTCCCTCTCTCCCTCTCTTTTCTTTTCTTTTTTCTTTCTTTCTTTCTTTCTTTCTTTCTTTCTTTCTTTCTTTCTTTCTTTCTTTCTTTCTTTCTTTCTTTCTTTCTTTCTTTCTTTCTTTCTTTCTTTCTTTCTACAGAAGATTTGGATTTGAGTGGAATTTGAAATGAAAATTATCTTAAAGTGATATACTTACATCCTTCCTTTAGGGTCAACATTTAAAGTTTGCTAATGTTAAGAATCTTTTAAAAGTAAGCCTTTCATTTTCAAAAGTTTTTTTTTTTTCTCCTCTCCTGGGCAATTCTTCCTTAGCAGAGCTCCAGGCTTGTTTTCCAATAAGAGGAGGATGGCTATGTCATTTTTCTGATTTGTCTGTTTTCAAATTAGTCTTTCGTTCTCATATTATTTCTGTCAGCAGATTTTCAAATGAGGTTCTTTGACTTAATGAAATTTACTGGAAATAATATTTAACAGCCAAAATCGATTAATTCAACTAAATATAATAATTTGCTAGGAAACATGGCTGAGATTTTTTTTAAATGGTAATATTCCCTTGTGAGATGTGACAAGGCAAGCAGGAAAAGGAAAAGCAAAAAACCTCTGTAAGATTCCATTATCAATACTATTTCTGTAACTTACAGTTCTCTTCATTTATTTTCTGCCTCAACTCAAAATTCATAGGTGGTAAATCTTATCTTTTTCTCTTTTGACAACAAAAGGACTAATATAGGTCTTTTTAAGGATGGGAAGTTTAAGGAATGGAGGAATTCAGGAGTAAATGTGGGTTGTACGGTTAACATGGGAAACCCAATATTTTTCAACATAACCTCTGGAGTGAAGAGTGGAAGTTTCTTGGGTGTAGAGAGGAAAGTGAGATTCTAAAGTTTAGATAAATTGAGGTTCAGGTTTATAAATGAATTTGCAAATTTTAGTCACCTCTCATAGAATATTTCAAAAATTCATTTCTACAAGTGGCCAATTTGCAGAAAAAGTTTGAGCATTGTTGATTGAGTTCACTGCTATTACTCAAATTGTCTAAATTTTATGTGATTTTAAGTAAAGTTAAATGAATAAAAGTGATATTACAACATTTTTGTCTTGTGTTGGTTCATTCTCATTTTTTTATGATAGGTGTGTCATCCCTCCTCACTCCAGATTCCTACTAATTTTTCCTCTCACATGTCTACAATTCAGAGCATATAACCAAGGAGAAAATGGGAGGACAACCCCAATATGAAGGGTGGGAAAGATTAAAACGCAAATGAAGGATATCAATTTTTTTCAGTCTAGGCTGCAAATCTAGATTGTATTTCATAAAATAGGAGAAGGAGTTGCAGGAAGGTTTTCCCCTGTTGCTGTGACAGGTCACCATTTCTAATCTGAGGGTCACCGCCAAGTTCCCTGTTTAGTAATTGCTTGATTTGACATCTATCTTGACCTTTATTTACTTTGGCCTTTCTGACTAGAGGTCACAAAAGCAAAAGAAGATGGGAGTCTCATAAATGCCTTGATGATGAAAAATGAGAATGGTATCCCTTTGGCCCTATGTATGAATATATGTATAATGTGTTGGGGTGCTTTAACTCTTTGGTGCAATCCACAGTGGTAACACTTATAAATTTTTATCTGATTCTAGAGATGTATTTTGTAATGACTTTGGGTGAAGATAATAGATATTAAAAATGACAAAATCTTGTTCAATCTAAATCTTGAACATAGAAAGTAGAGGCAGATTGTCATGGATTAATTATTTTTTTAATCTGATCAGAACTCACAAGCACATAATTGAAGTGTCCTAAATAGAAAGTGTTACTTTCCAAATCCTCTAAAACAGGATTTTGATATGTGCTTTTAACTGAATGCGTATTATGGATAGGAATACGTATAGGAAATGTGATATCATGAACAGATGTTAAATTTCTCTTTCATGTATTGTTAGATATAGATCAGGCATAAGTCTCAGCCTTTTCCAAGAATAAAATATTATTTTTCCCCTAAAATAATGCTAGCAAATAGAATTCAGGTTTTTTTTTCATGTAATCAGGCCAGAAATACAAATTTGAGGGTGAAATGCTGAATTTTCTTTGCCAAAACTTTTGTTCTAACCAGAGAATTTTACTAGTGTTCAACAAGACAGTTATTTAGAAAAACTGAATGCTATAGCTGAGAGTTTATTTTAATATAATATTATGCTTATATGAGATATTCTTTACAATGTCAGTAGCAGTGGCCTGAGGGAAAAAAATTCTGATTTTCAATACTGTTCAAATTTCTCTGTGTCTATATCTTTGTAATGGTACAGCAGATGAATGTAATAATATAGTAAATGAAAAAAGACAGACACTGTGATTGCCAAGGGACATGTATTGACATTTTTAGAAAAAAAATCACTATTTAGTGGGTTTTTCATAATAATAGATAAGATAAAATTTCTTAAAAATAATTATAATTGGCTTTCGATTAAACTATCATTACTTTAATTCTTAGTGCCTAATGACACTGATGTTTTATTTTATACTATTTAAATGATATAGAAGGTTAATACATCAAAGACATTATTTAAGTATCTTATATTCTCCATTCTTTCTTCATAAAATTATCACCATTTGTGATTATACATTTATTTCATGATGTTTTTAAACTAATATTTGTATCTCAACTATAAGCTCTAGAATAGGAACTAGGTCTATTGTTTGCTCACCATTGAATACTCACACTGAGTTTTTGACACATAGTAAGCCTTCAGTACATATTCTTGAATACTTATGAAAACAAAATACTTGTAATGAATGAATTATCCTGTGAGACTACTACAATTTACCAAGGCGGAAATGAGGTTAGTGGCAGGAGAAGAAAAGGAAAAGGGAGGAGTCTTTACTTCTCTCAGTATAAAAAGATGGGACTTACTGACCTATGAGCTCTCCTATTTTGAGCAGGTTGTAGAATGCTGTCTTACCTGAGGCTTTTATTCATTATGATTTAAACCTGTGTTTATGGACATAGGAAGGATAATAGTGAAGTTTCATGCTGGTAAACAGGTTCTCAGAAAAATGTAGCACTGATTTGTAACTTTTGATGATTTCTGTGGAGCGAATACTTTCACCAATGATGATTTCAAGATACCAAAATGATGTCACCGAATGCAAAGTCGGAAACAGGTGCGCAATCAGCTTTCTCCAGTGAGTAGCACATCATTGTGAGAACATGTCTTTGAAAATCGACTTTTTCAGCTGCTTTTCTTCCTACCATCCACATGAAAATTTACTGTCTAATAATACTGGACACCCACTAGATTTACATTTGTGGCGAATGGGGGACATGGTCTGCTGAGATCCCTTCTAGGAAGGATCTGTTGCCCAGTTGCCTCAAGCTCTTAGTATTTTTTCTGACTACCTCAGCTTCATAGTGCTGCCTCACCCAAGGTCACACCCTTCTGGGCATTCTGTATCTCTTGACAGAGCCAGGCAAGGATATAAAGTCTGGCTCCAGAGTTCCCCATAATGCTGGCAGAGGCTTGAACATCCTATATCACAGTTCAGTTTCCCCCTCTGCCTAATCCTGCTTCTTCCTGTTCCCATCCACAGGTATTGATCCTAATAATATCCTGTACTTAGTGTCTACTTCAGAGAAACCAGATTTGACCATACTTCTGTAGTGTACTTCAGTTTGCTCCATTGCCTGGGAAAACCTTCCCAACTTCCCTGCTGACTAGACTCTTACCCATCTTTTCCAAAGTTAGCACAGGCTCATCTTCTCCAGGAAATCTGTGAACAACTCTCAGATAGGCCAAGTGATTTCATAACACCCATCGCTAGGTTTTATGGAACCTTAGGCAAATTGCTATTTCTTTTCTCACCACCTTATGTCAATATCTGTTTATTTTTCTGTCTCTAGACTGTAATTTCCTTAAGAGTTTTCTTCTATATCTGTTACCGCCATGCTTAACACAATGATGACACATAGTAGCTCTCAATAAATACGTATTTGTTGAAGTGAACTAAATCAAATGATTTGCCTAAACTCATCCATTTCCATTTCTGAGCTGATTGTATAATAATTGGGAGATTCTGAATCCCTGTGCTGCTGAGGTAGGGTCTTGTAGGAAAGCAATGACCAACCTAATTCTTGAGGAGTTGGAAAGATCATCACCTGGACCACAGTGCTGGCTTTCTTCTTGTGGTATGAAGGTGGTAGCACTGACATATTTATAACATTGGACAGAAGTAAATATTTCAAAGAGAATGGATATGTCTCTTGAAAAAATACAAAGATCCAACTTTCAGATGATATTTAGAAGGGTAATAGTCCTCTTTTCTCATTCATATATTTGTACAAGAAGGAAAAATGAATATTCAAATATCATTTCTGTTTATAAAGGAGTTAATTTCATTGTTTGATTAAAATACAAATATCTTCTCTTGAGCATGAAGTTTATAAAGTAAGTAGTGTTTACTAATTTTGAAAGAAGGTAGAAATCACTGGTAAAGATATATTTAATAGTTTTCAGAGAACTAATTTCACATTGATAAAATCCAGTTGTATGATTTTTTTTAAAGATTTTATTTATTTATTAGAGAGAGAGAGACAGCCAGAGAGAGAGGGAACACAAGCTAGGGGAGTAGGAGAGGAAGAAGCAGGCTCCCAGCAGAGGAGCCTGATGTGGGGCTCGATCCCATAATGCTGGGATCACGCCCTGAGCCGAAGGCAGCCACTTAATGACTGAGCCACCCAGGCGCCCCCAGTTGTATGATTTTATGTTATGTTAAATCATAAAATGTGCGTTTGATTATGTTTTGACATTTGGTTTGACAGTAGTCTATTAACAGCTAAATTTGTGGAAATTAGACAAAGTGTTTAACTTTGAGAACACTGCTTGACCTGAAACAAGCCTAGAAAAGTATTTAACATAGTTTTTGCAAGGGTTATTGTGGGGACCAATTTTCTTATATAAAATCATCAATAAGAAGAGAGACCAGAGGATAGTATAAAGTAGGGGGCAGAGATAAAGGAAATCTTATGCTGGAACATTTTTACACTCCTTCAAATATTATAGTCTATAGGTAGAAAGT
The DNA here is from genome assembly GCF_023065955.2 of Ursus arctos. Lineage (NCBI taxonomy): Eukaryota > Metazoa > Chordata > Mammalia > Carnivora > Ursidae > Ursus > Ursus arctos. Next base: position 7,154,940 of record NW_026622775.1, on the reverse strand, counting down.
TTTTAAATGTGGCAATTAGATCATGATAAAATGGGGTGAAAAACCATGTGAAGGCCATAAAGTTTTGTGTCTAGTTAGGTAAAGCTTAATCATAATAGAGCAGTATGACTAGGCTCTAGATACAATTGATTTTTATAGCACACTGAACTGTCTGTGTTTTTATGATTCTGTATTCTATATTCAGTTCATCCTCCGTATATAGACATTATCTAATTATAATTCTATATTACTTATTTTTTCTGGATCAAGTTCTGGCAACTGGAACATTTAAGTAAAGAGATCCAATTTTTGGCATGTGACTTACTAACTAAATGATTGAGAAAAATTCTCCTTCAGAGCAACGAAGATCTAGAATTGTATTAGTTTGCAAGAACTGCTGTAACAAAGTGCCAAAAGTGGAGTGGCTTAAATAACAGAAATTTTTGTCTTAGTTCTGGAGGCAAGTCTGAGAGTGAGATGTCAGCAGAGCTATGCTACCTCTGAATGCACTAGGGAAGAATCGTTTCCAGGAATTTTTCTAGGGTCTGTCAATTTCTTGGTTTGTGGGAGCATAACTCCAATTTTCACACAGCATTCTTCCTGTGTGTATCTCCAAATATCCCCTTTTTATAAAAACACTAGCTATATTGGTTTAGGTTCACTCTATTCCAGTATGACCTCATCTTAACTAATGACTTCTGTAATGACTCTGTTTCTAAATAAGACCTTATTCTGAGGTATTAGGAGTTAGGACTTCAACATATAAATTATGGGAGCGCACAATTCAACCTGTAACAAAAGCCAAAACAATTTATGGCCAGTTTAACAGAGATACCTCCTATTGTTGCCTCATACTATAAGTTTTTCTCTAAAATGCCATTGGTTCAGAGAGAGCATACATCTATGGGATTCTATCAAATTAATATTATAATTATGTTTTATTGACTGTAATGGGGAATAAATCCATAAGAAACTATGCTGAACATTTGACAGAAGGAAAAGTTATTGTACCTGGCAGCCTGCAATGTACAGTGTCTGGTAAAATATCAGCATTACAGGCTATGTGCTTTGTAAGACAAATGCACTCTAACATTTCTTTAATGTCCACATTTTCTAGTACTGCTGTTTTACGTAGGCAATATGAATATTTTTGTTGTGCTCCCAGAGCTAAGTTGTTTTTCTCTTAGAAGCAGTGTGAAACCAGGTTTGGAGTATAGGCCTAGGAGCCAGAGACTCATGTCCAGCCCTACATCACTTGATGCTCTTGGAAATATCACAACCGTCTCAAGGTTTCAGCATCCTTTTTGTCAGATTAGATTTTGAACTAGGATAGAGTTTGTACAGCTCTTGTCTTTGGAGCCTTAGAACCTCCAGAGGTCCAGTTCATCAAGACCCTTCATATTGTGGCAGTTACCATCCCTTTAACTCTCAGGTAATAGCTGTAGAGTAAATTGTTTAGGTGCTAGGGATCTGAGTATTTTTTTGATCTAATGCTAAGTGGTTGATTGAAAATCACTAGACTGGATTCCATGTTTCTTTCATGTTCTGAAATTCTGTCACTATTATTTGAATAGATACTAGTATTTTTTAAAAGTTTTATTTTTTAATTTTTAAAAAGATTTTATTTATTTATGTGAGAGCGAGACAGAGAGAGCACAAGCAGGGGGAGGAGCAGAAGGGGAGGGAGAGGGACAAGTAGAGTCCCCACTGAGTGGGGAGCCCCAGGTGGGACTCAATCCCAGGACACTGAGATCATGACCTGAGCCAAAGTCAGACACTTAACCAACTGAGCCACCCAGGTGCCCCTTTAGTAGATATTACTTTAAATCAAGGCTACATATCATGGCTTTAAAAAGAAAAGAAACCCATGGGGCGCCTGGGTGGCTCAGTCGTTAAACGTCTGCCTTCAGCTCTGGGCGTGATCCCGCAGTTCTGGGATCGAACCCCACATCAGGTTCCCCCGCTAGAAGCCTGCTTCTTCCTCTCCCACTCCCCCTGCTTGTGTTCCCTCTCTCGCTGGCTGTCTCTATCTCTGTCAAATAAATAAATAAAATCTTAAAAAAATAATAAAAAGAAAAGAAACCCATAATTTCATTATATATCTTTAGTTTTCAGAGATTTTCCAGTATTTATTATAAAAAATCACAGGTACCTTAAACCTTATATATTGCCTTTCTTCAGCACTGTCATCATCATCTTTCATTTAATCCTACTCAATAAATAAATACTCTCTTATTATTAGCAGTAAAAATCTACTGTATATTTATTTTGTGCCAGATCCAGTCACAAATACTGGAATTAAAAGATTAAAGCTCTACCTCAAAGAGCCTGTAGCCTACTCAACGAGGCAGACAAGTAACCAGAACATTATACTAGCATCTGGTTATGCATTGGATATTAGGAGCTAGAAGGAAAAACATATAACCCAAACTGAGTAGGAGTTGGGAAATAATCAAGGAGGTTTTTATTGTTGTTGTTGTTGTTGTTTTTTGTTTTAGAGTTTAATTTCAATTGAGGACATGTTGGAGGCAATGGGGAAAAGTACATGGGAACATTGTAAAAGAGAAGAGGCAGATTGTCACTCCATCATCTCTTACCCATGAAGATGACACTTTGGAGATGGGAAATGGACAGAATTAGAGGGATCTCAAAGCTCAACTTGATAAGGACAATATATCCCTTGAGTGTTTTGGGTCTAGTGTTGTGCCAAGCAAACGTTTGTTCAGGGAATAATCAGAGGAGGGGATGCTAGAACTGCATCCTGAGGATGTGACAATTTGGAGAGGTGGGGAGCGAGGAAGAAGTAGGGAAGTAGTCTGTGCCAAAGCATAAAGACAAAAGACAAGCCAGCTATTTTGGTAACTATACAACATTCAGTGGACTGGATGTAATCTGTGATGAGAAGAGTAGTGAGAGATTAGGATGGATAGGTAGGCAAGGGACAATTAACAAAGGGCCTGAAGAGTCCTGAGAAGGCTTTGGAATTTACCCTGCAGGCTCTAAGGAACCTAAAGATTTGAAATTGGGATGAGTGTATGGTAAGATGTGTCTTCTTGAAAGCTCATACTAATTGTGATACAGAGACTGGGTTAGAGATAGGTTACACTGTAAGTTCAAATATCAGTAGAGAACTTTAATAATAGTCCAGGGAAGACATTATGAGGGTCAGAACTAAGATAGTGGAAGTAAAGCTGGAGAAAACCTAGATTTGAAAGATAGTAAGTAGAAGACAGGAAAAGACATAGCAACATATTGTATATGAGAAAAGAGGAAAAAGGAGTTAAGAGTTATTCCTGTGTTCTGGCTTTTGCAGGTGAATGGATGTTATGATGTCATCCACAGTAGTGAGGGATATCACAATAAGAGCACTTTGGGGAGATGGTCGGGAAGGTATGCATTTATAGTTGTATATTGACTTAGAGGTAGGCTGACCATATAAACTATTGTCCAACTGGGACACTTTTGTAAATGAATATAATATTTAAGCCATATAACTGCTATTAATATTTAAGCCATGTAAAAATTACATAGGATGGATGTATAATCACTCTAGCTTAAGGTGGAACAGTTAAATGGAGAGTTGGATATATGGCAAGAAGCACTGTATGGTGGAAGAGCCCAAGTTTTAGAGTCACCTAGAACTTCATTTGAATCCTGGTTCTGTTCTTAGATTCTACCTGTTTTCAGGATGTAGTTTAATTTCTGTAAGCCTCAAATTCTTCATTGTTAGTGTGTAGGGTAAAATATCAATTGCATAGGGTTTCTGGAACATCAAATGAAGAAACTTAGGTAAGCACATACTTGACACTCAGTAAATAGGAGTTATTATTATATAAGGTCACAAGACAGATGAGGACTGGATACTCTTGAATAGCCAGTGTCTTTATGTAGGTTTGAAAAAAGTAGAGGAATACACCAGATATATCAAAGGAAATGGTGTAGGCAATCTTAGGTATGCTCATCATGTTCATGTTTTAAACCCTCTACAATCCTTAAAAGCCAAGGATTGTTTTTTATTTTTATCGAAACTATTATTGGATATATAGGTATAACAATGAGGATTACTCAAAATATACTATACTGCCATTCAACTTTGAAGTCAAAATTTTAGTCATGGAAATGTTAGCAAATTCAAGGAATGATACAAAATATACTTCTTTATAAATAAATAAAGAATTGATTTTGGGTGAAATTCTTTAGCTATGTAATCTGCTTCCAAAACTTAATTTCATGTTTCCCTAAAATTGTGTGCAACAGACACTCATTCTCTGAAGTAGAACTTGGCATAGGGAAGTGAAAACTTGAATGCTGTTTAACCACTTCATGGGGTGTTTTTCCATCTTTGCCGTGTCATCTTTTAATTTTACTGTCATATAAAATTAGACAATTTTAGTAATAATACTGCCTTTCAGTGAATAAGGCTTTCTTCTTTTTTATCACATCATATAATTAAGAACCATTAACTATTGTTAGGGGATTTGGTTAAGTCATCTTTAAGTTCATGAAAACAAAATGAATGGCCTTTCATAATCTTAAAACAGAGTCACAGACTTTGGCAGGCAGTGAGAAGCTACTGTAGACAATTCTCCTAGAATATTATTGCATTGCAGGATCTTAATCACAGATGTTTTGAAGACCTTATCAGTGTTTTTATGTAAACTTACTAAAAGGTTTTGGGTTTACAAAGCAACATTAGCTAGTTATAACAAGCTATTCATTGTTAAAAATCACTTTCTAGGGAGATGTTGTATTTTCGGTATTGACAATTTGTATATTTTAAGAATGAATGCACCGTTAACTAAGCAGAAATTAAAATCTAAGTACAACTTTTAATGGCAGTATTTAGAACTATGTTTTGTTTTGTGCTTTTTTTTTAAGGAAAGGAATAAAGGAAGGCTTTGTTGTTTCATGAGGCATGATAGACCTTTTTCCTGCAATTGCAAAAAAAATATTTTCTAAAAATATACTTATACTTAAAAGTATAAGAAGTATAAATCTTACACTTCTCTATCACTGGTATCTCCTCAACTTTGTTAAAGGAGATAATTTCTTTCTCATTGTACCACAGATTATGATAATACGCTTAATTTTAGGTTGTTGGAGATAGTAATTATTGAGATAATGTATTTTGTTTTAGCATGACTTAATGGGAAGAAGAATTGGTCAAATGTTGAAATGGGTCCAGAGAATATCTATGATGATGTCAGACCACTGGGTAAATCTTGAGGACATCCAATCATTGATGTCTCCTCTACTAGTCTTTAAAAATACAAAACAGTTCAGGTTACTTCATAGGTCATGGGCAAGCCCGATCTTGGTGGGAAGCAAAAGTATGAAGGAGACAAATGCTGTCAGTAGAAAGAAGAAATCAGATGCCAAATCAAGGGGAAGGTACAATTATTTTTCACTTAAAAGAATAGAAGTCATAACCTGGCATGTGAACACTACCTAGCTCAAAGAATTAGAGATTTGTGCAATTTTCCTGAAGGAGCAAACAAATTCTATACATAGGCATTCAAACAGCTTCAAGGTGACATTTATAAGAATGTATTTTATCTTGTAGGATTAATTCCCTTCAAAGTGTCTGTTAGGGGAAAATAAATTTTTATTTTATTTTTTAAAAAAGATTTATTTATTTATTTGAAAGAAAGGACACTGGAGTTGAGGGAGGGGCAGAGGGAGAGAATCTTCAAGCAGATTCCCCACTGAGTGGGGAGCTTGTCATGGGGCTGGATCCCACAACCCATGAGATCATGACCTGAGCCGAAACTGAGTCAGATGCTTAACTAACTGAGCCATCCAGGTGCTCTGGGAAAAGAAACTTCTAAACAGAGATGTTTTAGGTCCTAAAAAATGCCAACTTCTTTCCAGTAGATGCTTGGATGTATAATGGTTCCCTCATGAATAACAAATTCCAAACTGGATTCGTTGGCTTTCTCCCCCATCCTCCTAGGCTTGTGTCTCTCCTAATGAGGCTTGACTTTTCCATCAAAATGAAATCTGATAAATATCTGAGTCCTGTTAGTTCTATCTCTATGTATTGTTTTAGGCTCTCTCTTTACACTCACTACTGTTGCCCTTGTTGGGACTTTTTAAAAAGATCTCTCTCCCCTGGATTTTAAAAATATCTCCTGGTATTTTTCTTCCACCCCAATCTCCAATGCATCCTTCATATCCTGGCCAGAATTCTTTTTCCAAAATGTATATGTATTATGTGACTTTTTTTCATTAAGACCCTTCACTCATTCTCCATTGACCACAGAATAATCTAAAAAACCTTAGCAAGGCACATGTGGTTCCTAAGTGGTTCCTGTCCATGTCCTTGGATGATCTCATCTACAGCCTGTTCCCTAGCAATGTGCATCTACCTATATGATACTAATTGAAGCTTCAATAATTTACTATGTTGTTTTGTGCCTTCATGCTTTTGCCTATGATATTCCTTCTGCCTGGAATACCTTCTCTCTTTTTCCATCTTTCTCTGTTCTTGTTAGTCTCCATCGCGCACCTGGCAAAATCACATCCATTCTTTGAAATTTAAACTCCTTTGGGAAGTTTCCTGTGAACTCCTCTTCTGTCATTGTATCATCAGCACTAAGCATACAAAAACGTTCAATAATTGTTGGGTAATAATCATGGCAAAGTCATGGAATACAAACTATTAGGCCACACATAGTTCTTCACCTCAGTTGGTTGGTTGATTTGTCTGTTGATTGAAAGGATGTAGGGATTGTTTTATTCTTGCTTCTTGCTCTTGTATCAAAATGAAAAGGTTTCTTTCTGGTCATGCCCAAAGACAGAAGAGATCTATGTAACTCGCATTTAACTCAAACTGGTGTTAAATCTTGAGGTAATCCTAGAGTTTGGATATTGGGAAACTTTGACCCTTGAAGGTTTTTTTTTTTTATTTTAATGTTTTTTTATTATATTATGTTAGTCACCATACAGTACATCCCTGGTTTCTGATGTAAAGTTTGATGATTCATTAATTGCATATAAAACCCAGTGCACCATGCAATACGTGCCCTCCTTTTTTTTTTTAAATGATTTTTTATTATATTGTGTTAGTCACCATACAGTACATCCCCGGATTCTGATGTAAAGTTCGATGCTTCATTAGTTAATACGTGCCCTCCTTACTACCCATCACCAGTCTATCCCATTCCCCCAAACCCCTCCCCTCTGAAGCCCTCAGTTTGTTTCTCAGAGTCCATAGTTTCTCATGCTTCATTCCCCCTTCTGATTACCCCCCCTTTCTTTATCCCTTTCTTTCCCTACCGATCTTCCTAGTTCTTATGTTCCATAGATGAGAGAAATCATATAATTGTTTTTCTCTGCTTGACTTATTTCACTTAGCATTATTTCCTCCAGTGCCATCCATGTTGCAGCAAATGTTGAGAACTCGTTCTTTCTGATAGCTGAGTAATATTCCATTGTATATATGGACCACAACTTCTTAATCCATTCATCTGTTGAAGGGCATCTTGGTTCCTTCCACGATTTGGCTATTGTGGACAATGCTGCTATGAACATTGGGGTGCATATGGCCCTTCTTTTCACTACGTCTGTATCTTTGGGGTAAACACCCAGTAGGGCAATGGCTGGGTCATAGGGTAGCTCAATTTGTAACTTTTTAAGGGACCTCCACACTGTTTTCCAGAGTGGCTGTACTAACTTGCATTCCCACCAACAATGTAGGAGGGATCCCCTTTCTCCACATCCTCTCCAGCATTGTTGTTTCTTGCCTTGTCAATTTTTGCCATTCTACCTGGCATAAGGTGGTATCTTAGTGTGGTTTTGATTTGAATTTCCCTGATGGCTAATGATTTTGAACATTTCTTCATGTGTCTGTTAGCCATTTGTATGTCATCATTGGAAAAGTGTCTGTTCATATCTTCTGCCCATTTTATGATTTGTTTATTTGCTTCTCACGTATTGAGTTTGAGAAGTTCTTTGTAGATCTTGGATACCAGTCTTTTGTCTGTAGCATTATTTGCAAATATATTCGCCCATTCCATGGGCTGCCTCTTAGTTTTTTTGACTGTTTCCTTGGCTGTGCAGAAGCTTTTTATCTTGATGAAGTCCCACAAGTTCATTTTTTTCTTTTGTTTCTCTTGCCGTTTGAGATGTGTCATGAAAAAGGTTGCTTTGGCCGATGTCGTAGAGGTTGCTGCCTATGTTCTCCTCTAGGATTTTGATGGATTCCTGTCTCACATCGAGGTCTTTCATCCATTTGGAGTTTATCTTTGTGTATGGTGTGAGAGAGTGGTCAAGTTTCATTCTTTTGCATGTAGCTGTCCAATTTTCCCAGCACCATTTATTGAAGAGACTGTCTTTTTTCCACCGGATGTTTTTTCCTGCTTTATCAAAGATTAGTTGCCCAAAGAGCCGAGGGTCCATTTCTGGGCTCTCTATTCTGTTCCATTGGTCTATGTGTCTGTTTTTGTGCTAGTACCATGCTGTCTTTGTGATCACAGCTTTGTAGTACAGCTCGAAATCCGACATTGTGATGCCCCCAGCTTTGTTTTTCCTTTTCAACAGTTCCTTGGACATTCGGGGCCTTTTCTGGTTCCATACAAATTTAAGGACTATTTGTTCCAGTTCTTTGAAAAATGTCATTGGTATTTTGATCGGGATAGCATTGAAAGTATAGATTGCTCTGGGTAGCATGGACATTTTAACTATGTTAATTCTTCTGATCCATGAGCATGGAATATTTTTCCATCTTTTTCTGTCTTCCTCAGTGTCTTTCAAGAGTGATTTATAGTTTCTAGAATATAGATCCTTTATGTCTCTGGTTAAGTTAATTCCAAGGTAACGTATGGTTTTTGGTGCTATTGTAAATGGGATGGATTCCCTAATTTCTCTTTCTTCAGTCTCATTATTCATGTATAGAAATGCAACTGATTTCTGAGCATGATTTTGTATCCTGCCACATTACTGAATTGCTCTATAACTTCTAAAAGTTTGGGAGTGGATTCTTTTGGGTTTTCCATATAAAGTATCATGTCATCTGCGAAGAGAGACATTTTGACTTCTTCTTTACCGATTTGGATACCTTTTATCCCTTTTTGTTGTCTGATTGCTGTTGCAAGGACTTCTAGTACTATGTTGAATAATAGTGGTGAGAGTGGGCATCCTTGTCGTGTTCCTGATCTTAAGGGAAAGGCTTTCAGCTTTTCCCCATTGAGAATGATATTTGCGGTAGGCTTTTCATAGATGGTTTTTATGAGATTGAGGAATGTACCCTCTATCCCTACACTCTGAAGTGCTTTAATTAGGAAAGGATGCTGTATTTTGTCAAATGCTTTTTCTGCATCTATTGAGAGAATCATACGATTTTTGGATTTTTCCTTCTGGATAAAATCTAAGACATTGATAGATTCACGAATGTTTGAAGGTCTTTTATTGATTGATTGATATGATGGAGTTTACAGACAGATGCAAGAGGACTGGGAGTATTATTTTAAAATATTTAATTAAGTGACTAAAACATGCCCTTAGAGATAGTGAATTTTTGTAGATTAATTGTAATATATGTGGGTTTTTTTTGTTTCAAATTTTTATTTTAAATTCTAATTAGTTAACATATAGCGTAATTTTGGCTGCAGGAGTAGAATTTAGTGACTCATCACTTACATATAATACCCAGTGTTCAACACAAGTGCTCTCCTTAATACTCATCACCCTATATGGTCAATTAATCTTCGAAAAGCAGGAAAGAATATCCAATGGGTAAAAAAAACCAACAACAACAACAGTCTCCTCAACAAATGGTGCTGGGAAAACTGGGCAGCAACATGCAGAAGAATGACACTGGACTTCCTACACCATACGCAAAAATAAATTCAAAATGGATGAAAGATCTAAATGCGAGACAGGAAACCATAAAAATCATATAGGAGAACAACCTCCTTGACCTTGGCCGTAGCAACTTCTTACTAGACATGTCTCGGGAGACAAGGGAAACAAAAGCAAAAACGAACTATTGAGACTTCACCAAGATAAAAAGCTTCTGCACAGCAAGGTAAAGAATCAGCAAAACTAAAAGGCAGCCTATGGGTGGGAAAAAATGACATATCAAATAAAGGGTTAGTATCCAAAATCTATAAAGAACTTATCAAACCAACATCAAAGAACAAATGATCCAAATAAGAAATGGGCAGAAGACAGGAATAAACATTATTCCAAAGAAGACATCCAGATGGCCAACAGACACATGAAAAGATGTCCAACATCACAAATCATCAAGGAAATAAAAATCAAAACCATGATGAGATATCACCTCACACCTGTCAGAATGGCTAAAATTAACAACACAGGAAACAACTGATGTTGGCAAGGATGTGGAGAGAGGGGAACCCTCTTACACTGTTGTTAGGAATGCAAACTGGTGCAGCCACTCTGGAAAACAGTGTGGAGGCTCCTCAAAAAGTTAAAAATAGAACTACCTTAAGACCCAACAATTGCACTACTAGCATAAAAAATATACAGAGTATACAAAAATTCTGATTTGAAGGGACACAGGCACCCTATTTGTAGCAGCATTTTCAACAACAGCCAAATTATAGGAAAGGCCCAAATGTCCATCAACCGATGAAGAGATAAAGAGGTGGTGGATATATATCTAATGGAATATTATTCAGTCATCAAAAGAATGAAATCGCCATTTGCAATGATGTGGATGGGGCTAGAGTGTATTATACGAAGTGAAATAATTTAGAGACCTGTATAGGCATGATAGATTTTGTTTTAGATGAGCCATAGTCTTTGAAAAAATTGTTTTTTTTTGGTGGATGGGTTATAATATGTGTATAATATAATTGTGTTATAGAGAGACACTGTGCTATGTCAAATAAAGTCTTGGAATTTCTTTCTCCAGGATCTATAGGAACATTTTAAATAGTCTTTCCTGGATACCACTTATAAATTGAATAAATTCTTTCTTTTTCTCCCTCCTCCATATATAAACTCCATGCTTGTTATACATTTTAATGTAACAATTAAAATCAAATGAGTGGGAAGAAATAAAGATAAAAACAGATAAAAATAGTAAAATCTAAAAGATGAAAATTAGGGCAGATCGTATTATTCTTTATTTTTCAAAGATAAAAATTATTTACTAAACCATGATTTTCATTTAGAAAGAATTGTATTAAATGTATTAGTAACCATGTGAATAATAACCATAATGTAGATGATATATTTCTGAAGAACTGAATGCATTTAATAGGCAAATTATTAATGTAAAAAATAGATGTCATGGTGTTGCTATAAAATTAAGCTTTGAATTGAAAATAATCTTGATATAGATTTCTAATCTTTGCATTTGTTTTTATGGAATCTACAAAATTCAAAAATTTTTCTTCTATTTTGATCCTATTTAATTACCAACCACTGAATAGCAGACCAAGAAGAAATTTGTGGTAGATGATATGATTGTCAAAATATTTGGTACTTTTCTCTCCTGGACTATTCGTTACTTGGCCCATTTCTACCAGGGGCCTTGACAATGTCAAACTTAGCCAAGTTATTTATTTCAACAATGAAATAAGTTACGGTGAAGTAAGTAAGGGTACAAGAGATACACGCCACTTCCATGCTGAAGTTTTAGAAACCATTGCTTCATTCTCATCTTTCTTTTCCCTCTGCCACAAGATCTGCATGTGCCACAAAAGGCTGCTTTTTCAGACTTGCATCCAAAATGATGAGGACATTGAGCAGAGATGCAGCTCATCTGGGATAGGCATAAATGTGAGCAAAAAATGAACTTTTATTGTTTAATCCATATGACTTGGGGTCATTTGTTAGTGTAGCATGCCTAAGTCTAAGATGGCCAAAACAGATGAAAATTTTAACAATGAAATGACAATAGATGTAAATAAAAGTACATACAAATTCTTTTTTTCAATGACATCAAAGTAGAACTCAATGTCTTAATATAAAAAATAAATATATCTTCTAAAGTTAATTTTTAAGACAAGTTTGTTCCAAAAAAGGAGATAGCTTAACTGAATATGATTTCTTTTGTGTTTTAATATCCCCTGAAAATGCAACTGGTTTAAAGCTAAAGTAAAAGTAATTTAATTTTATGGGAAGATTAAACAAGATTTTGAAAGATGTTATTCATTGGAAACTGGAATTAAATGTAACCAAATGAAAATAATCTATCAATTGGAATTAGATACTTTAATAAACAGATAGGACGACTGTTAATGAAAGTTCGTACCAGTAGTTTCTTGTTAGAAATTGGGTATTTGAGGGGCGCCTGGGTGGCACAGCGGTTAAGCATCTGCCTTCGGCTCAGGGCGTGATCCCGGCGTTATGGGATCGAGCCCCACATCAGGCTCTTCTGCTATGAGCCTGCTTCTCCCTCTCCCACTCCCCCTGCTTGCGTTCTCTCTCTCACTGGCTGTCTCTCGCTGTCAAATAAATAAATAAAATCTTAAAAAAAAAAATTGGGTATTTGAGTATGTGTGGAGATAAAAAATGAGTACAATTAAGTAAAGATACCTCACATAATAGAATATAACACAACCTTGGAAACAGAAAGATGTGAGAATGAGGATGCAACTTTCTGATGAATATGATAAAAGACTGGAAGAGAGACTGATACTCTTTTTTTTTTTTTTTTTTTGAGAGGGAAAGAGAGAGAAATGTGGGGGGAGGGGCAGATGGAGAGGGAGAGAGAGAATCTTAATAATCTCAAGCAGGCTCCACACCCAGTGTGGAACCCAATGCTGAGATTGATCTCACAACCCTGAAATCATGACTTGGGCCAAAATCAAAAGTCAGACCCTTAACCGACTGAGTCATCCAGGTGCCTGAAACTGATATTCTTTTTAAGTAGTATGTCCTGTTCCACAAACCCAAGATATATTTTAATCAATCAAGTACTTACCTGCCCTGTAAGTACACCTTCTTCTTAATTGCCCCCAAAGCCCTGAAAATCATTAAGGCTAAGGGGGAGGCTAGTTTTACTTCCAATACTAGGCATAGAGGAATCATGAAAGTTCTTTCAGTTCACTAATGCCTTTGACTCCCTTGGCCAAACAGTTGCCATGTCAGGCCATATATATATATATATATATATATATATATATATATATATATATATATACTTTTATACCAGTCACTGTCACTATAGCACAATCACTGGGCCAGGGTGACTGAGTCTGAAGACTTCCTATGTCAATCACACAAGGCGTCCAACATATCACGCTCAGGAATGCGTCAGTTTTTGTTCAAACTTGAGCTAACACCTAGACTTCCCCTTCACTTAAGGACTCATTGCTCTTTACTCTGCAGACCCTAATTAGAGCCACCATGGTCCTGGACTTCCTATAAAAATGATCTACCATCTCTTTAGTAATAGCTTTAAAAGAATGGGGCATGTTTCATTAATGTAGTCAAAAAGCAGAAGCTATTTTTTATATCAATCTCTTTGGACCTCGGGTGCCTCCTTATTTTCTATTTGCATCCTATATCATACCCAAACTAACCAGGATTCAGCTGCCCAGAGGGCAGCCATATTGGATCTTTGTATTTGTAGAGAAGAAAACATTAGGTTTCTTGTGATCTTTGAAGTGATGCCTCTTGACCTAAATTGTCAGAATACACTTGGCTTGCTAAAGGGATTGGGCTGAAATGCCCAGGCATACTGGCCTCTCTATACATAGTTTGGTCAAAAGAGTTAAACCCTTTTCTCAAATACCTTCCTCTGTTTACTGCCATTATATTTCAGCCATCTGCATTGATGATACATTTCAGTGAATTTTTACTGTTTCCTCTGACTTTGTTCTTTGAGATCTTTAATCCACTGAGGAAAACTAGCCCAGGTTATTATTTTCTGGTGAATAATGTGGTGATGAGTAGTACATACAATTGGTAAGGCTGACACATTCGAGGGTTTTGGTGCTGGGGATCCTGTATTGCTACTTGACTTCTCAGTCTGGTCCAGAGCAGGCATTTCTGAAACTATGTGAGAAATGTGATGTGTTTTCTGTGGTGATGGTCAGGAACTTAAAAAATTAGGCACCATGACTATTTTATGGAACTTGGACTTTCTGTCATCTTTCCAAAGGATATTGCCATTTCTTATTCTGTTCTTTACTTTCTTTGCTGCACCTGTAGGAGTAGCTCTTAATCTTTGAGCATCCTCCCACCTCCTTTTTAGTCTGAAGACCAATGTTCACAATTGAAATTATTCTCAAATCTGTCTTAGTCCTTGATGTTTAAAAGCTTAACAGTTAAGTGTCTATTTAGGGAAATACTTCTGAAAGAAATCTGGTCTGTATGAATATTAAGTTGGAATTATATATTTTGAAATATTTTTTCAGGAATGTTTTCTTTAATTATTGCGTATTTTTACTGGTTTCCTACTTTTTACAGATTGGGGCTCCTGATTTGTTTGTTTTGTTTTTTTCTATTGGGTTTTTAGTTTCTCTAGCATTACAATTTTTAGTTCATCTTAGTTATGGTTCTGGTTTGCTATGCTATGTTTTCTTTTAAATTATTGATTCTTAGTTCTCTTACACCATTCTTCCTTTCTCTAGTCTTCATGTATGTGTCCTTTTCAATATCAATAGTATTTACAAGTTCAACAAACTTATTTTGATTCATCACTCACTGTGACCTCCTGAGTTTTAGCCTCCATTTCTGGCACCTGTTTTGGGGGTGTCATTTATTAGTCCCCTGCCTTTCAGTTATTTGTTTCCGGCAAGGCATTCAGGACTGTTAGTTCTATTCTGGATCCCGTTCAGATTCTTTCCAGGCGGATGGCTCTGGTGTTGACATCCTACCCCTTTGAAAGTAAGAGCTTTACAGAGATGTATACATTGCAAGACCTCAGTAGTCACCTATGCAAAATACTAACTATTCAACATAAAAAGACTTAAAATGATATCCCATGACATAAATTTGATGATTTTTTACAAAAAGCAGAATATAAAAAACAATTTAAATGGTAACATTTAATTTTAATAAAGCTCTATATTTCATTAAAAATGATAAAGATTTGGCAGACTTAAATAGGGAATTAATGTCATATATATATATCTATATATATCTATATATATAATTTCCAATGTCTTCACTACGCAGTTTGGCCAGGTTATATAGTTAGTCCATCTGTGGTTTGCCATCTCTTGAATTGTTGCAGAGAAGACCTTTAGCCTACAAATTCCAGAGTCCTCTTGATTTATTTCAAAATTTTGGCAGTATCCTGAGGTGACACCTTGACCTTGAGATCCCTGAAGCCTTACAAGAGCTGATTTGAACCCACTGGCCATCATACCTTTAAACAGTTTATCACACATTAAAATTACTTTTTTTTCATGATATTGTCCAGTAGGAAGGAACTCCCTAAATTATAGTTTGTTATGATGATTGTCATTCAAAAATTTTGGACAGACCCTCCCATTAATAGATCTGAAGATACATTCAATTATCTAGTTTCTTTACCCTTCTCTAAAAATTAGACCCATTATTTTCCTTCTTAATTGCTTCTAATTCAATATAGTCTAATCTTAATACTAATATAGTTGAGTAACATATTAGACATACATGTAGTTATTGTCCTTATAGAATCATATAAATCATTCTGATTACTTTGATTATTCTGATTCTCAGCACAAATGTATTTTCAGTGAAAATATAATCAGCAGAGAAGATTTTATTGTCACTAAACCAATTCTGTCCCAATCTAGTGACCCTTAGTTTAAGTAACAAGTAAGAAATGACGTTAGACTAAATGACTATTGATTGATATTGGTCTCTAGTTTCTAGGATTCAAAGTAAAAGAAGAGGCTGAAAAAAATCATTACACACTAATACATTTATCCCAAATGGATTTATAAATTAGTGTCTAAATATTTATGTGAAAATAGTAGATAGTAAATGGTTGGGTTGTATGAGTATTGGACATCAAGTTATGTTCCCTCTCTTTCTATTTCAATTCAGCTTAAAAATCTCTTCACTTAAAAAAGTGATTGCCTAGAGACCTTTGAAGCCAGGGAAGATGATGTGGGGGCAAGAGGTTTATTCCCAGGGTCACACTTCATTTGCATAAGCTAGTAACCAAAGGGCACTGTGGAATGTCTGTAAATAGATTTCATTACAGAAGTTCAGCTTAAAGGACTAAAGTAAATCCTCAAGCAAACATTTTATATTGCTTCAGGTTCTGCTCTAATAAAAATATTTTAGTAACACAACATTCTATGAAGACAGGAAATGAAACAGGAGGGTCTCCATATCTTTCTTTTGATGTACTGTTATGAAATGTTTTAAAGAAGACAAACACAATATTCTTATTATTTTAACAAAATAGTTCTACAAAAACAGGATTATGTCATTCTATATGGCTGTCATGAGGCACTAAGACAAATACAAGACTCTCTCTCTCTCTGTCTCTCTCAACACCCCCCCACCCCACCCCTATCCCTGACCTTCTCCTTCTCCCTCTCTCCTCTTTTTCTATCTTGGTTTGTCTCTTCTGAGCTCTTACTCTTGCATTCTGCTGGACTTCCAGATTCATTGCTGTAGGATCTGCCCCCAAACAGGAAATAACGAATATTGCAGTCTGCTCTTTAAAGGAGTTTTGGCCAGAAAAACATGATTTAAAACCCAAATATCAGATTTAAACATTGGTATTTCTGAAAAAAGAATGAGGACAACATGGATTGTTTTAATTCTGACGCAGCAAAAAAAAGAATGTTCCATTAATAAGTCATAATTAAATTTGAACTTGAGTGAAAATAGTGGAAGACATTGATATTCCCAATTCCTCAGATTATAATAAATATGAAAGACCATATGTTCTGGTACTTTAAAGTGTGGGTAATGCATCAGTTCTTTCAATAGAAAGATGCTGCTGTAAATGAGATTTTAATGAAATTTATACCAATGATACATACTTTCACAATTTTGCATGTTGGCTTTAAGAAATTATGATAAATTGGCACATTTCAAACTTGTGGGTCATGTTCTATACTCTAATGAGCCTAATATTTTATATATGCAGTCATACATTCATTCATTCATTCATTTATTGAACATTTACAAAGCACCCACTAGATGTCAGACACTGTGCTAGGTGGTGAGCAGGGATAATACTAGGGTTTATGTCTCAGAATTGGATACCAGGAATGTGAGAAGCTAAGTGGTGTATAGGCTGATGATATGCTTTAGAATTGGGTTAACTATGACTCAAAGTACTTAAACATCTAGCTGGTTGAGCAGTTTGAGGTAAGATACTTCAGATATGAGAGTCTTAGTTTCCTCAGTCTCCCCCTGGAAAAAGGGTCAGCATACCTATCCTGCAGAATACTCATGAAGTTTATATAAAACTTAGGTGAAATGATTAGTATTATGTATGTCATTTAGATGCTGGAAACATAGATAATTTTAATATTGCTGTTGGTATAGATTTATTCCAGTTTTAAGAAAATTAATTAATTATTTTAAGTAAGCAACTTAGAATTTCATTTATCAGTGACATAGGAACAAATTTTTAATGGTTTCAAATTCAAAAGTCTCAATAAAATGGTTTTTATTTACATTTACATGAGCTCTATACAATCAAAATAAGTTTAATGGACTTAGCCATATTATCAGAATATAAGGAGTAGTACCTTTGAAAACCTTGAGGTTTAATCTGGACTTGGTATTCCGAAAGGACATCTATAAAAGAAGACGTTTGTTAGCCTAGGAACTGTCAGATCAGGATCTAAACATATAATGCCATAATATCTCTAATTGCATGTGCCCCAAACTTCCATTTCTATTTAAAATATCCCCACATCCTTCATATATATTTGATTATGAGAAGGTGAAAGTTACAACAGTGTTCTCTAACAAAAAAAGGAGGCGTAACATGTAGAGGACTTAAATACTTCATTTTTCCATGGAAATATTACTTTTTCATAGCAATTTAATCAGATAATTTCAGTTTATGTTACTTTGTGTTTCATCATGTTTACTTTTCTAATAACTACAATTATTCTCAGACTGACATTACATTTTTCCCCTAGAATAGATGTGCTTAAATTGAAAAAATCCAATTGAATAAGAGCATGTAACGAGAAAATGTAATCCATCGTTATTAAAAAAGGCAGCTTACCTTTATCTGGGTGTTAAATAGTACAAATCCATGAGAGCCAGTGAATGTTTTGAAGTCAAAACGAAGGGCATTACCAAGGCTGAAGTGGATTTGTCACAGAATTATATGTATTACCTCAGAAATAGGTTATTATACCTAGGAGGGGTATGGGGAAATATGAAGGCATAAAATGAGAGAAAGACCATTTTATTTCTATGTCTTTACCTGGGTAAAATACTTCTGATTTAGATTTTTATGCAAAATTTATTTAAGTTGAGTAAAATCCAAAGCACTTTAAAGAGCTTTAAATTTAATTTATTATATAGGATATGTTTTCTAGAAGAAAGCTTCAGAAGAAGATGTCTTTGACTAATAAGAACTCTTATAATAGCATTATAAGGAATGCTAGCATAGAGAGCAGGCATTATGAAGGATGGCATACACTTAGCCCATAGAATTCATGTTTGGTTCTGTGTTATTAGTAAGGCTTTAAAGTATTTATGAACCATGCCTCCCTTGTTAAATATGTGGCCATTTACATAGTTATAAAATTTTTTTTTACAGTGGCAGTAACAAAGTCAACATTACTTTAAGTATAGATTTTTACAGAAAGCATTAAAATGTACTGATTTATATGTGGTTGTGCTCTTGAATTTATTTACATGAAAATAACAAAAAGCTGTGAGAAATAGCACTTTGCTGGATAGTAGCACTTTAATATTATAATGAGCATAGCATAGTTTGGGGTAAAATTACCTGATTAATTAAATTCCATTATGACATGATTTTCCTATATATTAGATCCTGCAGGATGGATTTTATGGACCCACTCAGAGCATTGTGCCAATGTTTAAATTACATGCTTTATAGAATCAAATTCAAATGTGTTTCTATGTGTCACCAAAAATGTCATGGACCACGGTAACCATACATATAATGTGGTTTTAGGTAAATAGTCTTTCAAAAAGAATTTTATATGCCTTCATATGAAGTGATCTAGAGTGAAAGCTTGATTCATCTTAGTAGCTCTTAATACTTGTTCACTCTATCCTACTATCATTTCCTCTTTTATGCTTGTAAGAAAGATTTTGTCTACTTTTCTGCTCACTCTTTCATATGTCTCTCTCTTGCTACTCAGGATAAAAACAAGACATTCTCATGATCCAGTGTTATTTTGATTATAAGGAAATATTTTTCTTTTAGATTCTGGAACACACTGTATGAAATGATACTGCTGCCAGAGAATTTGAGCAGTTATGACTGAGTAATGAGGTCCCTTTAGAAAGTATCTGTCATTATTTCCTATTGATGGAAGTTGGGGTCAGCAGAGTTCCTAAAAAGTAGGCATGAGGTAGGTATGAAGTGTTTAAGAAATTTAGAATGACAGATCACAGGGTCCCTGAACTAGGGAAGAAATTGGCTTATCAGAGAAACAGAGATAATAATCATAGCTATTATTTATTATGATGTAAATAGGAGCCCAGAACTATGCTTCACATCCAGTACCCTAGCAATAATCTTGGAAGGCAGATATTATCTTCATAATTTCACAGTTGAAAGAACTAGACTTCATAGAATTTAAGTAACTTGCCTAATGCTACACAAATAGTGCAAATCGAACTCCACAGGACAAGCAGAGATGGATGCATGTATAGGTAGGATGAAAATGGACAGAGAAATGGGTAGGAGAAGAGATACTGTGGATGGGAGAGACAGATCCAAATAATAAACAATTTAACTGTGCAGGTTGAGGGTGGTGGGGTGGTCTCAGAGGCTATAGACAGGATATCAGGATATCAGGCTTCTTAAATTTGTTGGTGCCCCAGGATTTGTTGATGCATTTGCATGGACAGAGTCCAGACAGTTCCTACTGGAAAGTTATGTTCACAGGACTTCAGGGGCACTGCCTAAATGTGAATAGGTTGAATGGATCTGAGGATTACTTTGTCAGAGGTATGTATGTCTCACATAAGCAACATATGAATGTAATTTCATTGTTTAAACTTAACAAAAAAAGACTTTGACACAATAAAAAGTGAGTCTTTTCTTTTATTCCTCAGAGTGATATTTTTCCAAGAGATAATCATTTTTAACAACCATATGTGTATATTATATATATATATACACACAATATACACACATTTATAAAATCCATTTCTGCACATACTCATGTGGATTTCTCTCTTTTCTTGTTAACGTCTATGAGGATCATATTCTAAACAATATTTGCAGCTTGAATTTTCATTTGGCTGCATGTCTTTTAGATATTGACAAGGAAATATCT
This sequence comes from Ursus arctos, assembly GCF_023065955.2. NCBI lineage: Eukaryota > Metazoa > Chordata > Mammalia > Carnivora > Ursidae > Ursus > Ursus arctos. The sequence goes on along the minus strand of NW_026622775.1, from coordinate 7,134,580 downwards.
ATCATGTTCCTTTTTAACTGATAAGTATATACCAAATGGTACTAGCATTTATTTAAACCATTCTCTTATTGGTGGATGCTTAGAGTGTTTTCACGTATTCACCACTGCAATTAATAAAAACAATATTATTATGGGAGATTTTTTTGCACATGTGTAAATATATCTCTAGAATATATACCTAGAAGGAATTACTGGATTAAAGTATATTTGCATTTTAAATTTTGTTGGATATTGGCAGATCAAATCCCAAAATTCTTTACTATTTTACCCTACCACATTAAAGTATATGAGAATATTTATTTCCCCATACCTTTACTAACACTAAGTTTAACTTGTATCAATGTGATTGATAAAAATTATATATCCATACAGTTCAGTTGTTGAATATTTGGTAACATCGAGAAATGATCAGCAAATAAACACATCTCTACCAATGTTGATTATATTGTCCTTGATCTGGTTTTCTAATTAATACATTAAAAAAATCAGCCCATAGTTTATTTCATTAAGTCTCTCAGTACTAATCTGCTTCAGATAGTAGCTGATAAATGCACTTTAGCCATGGGTATAAGTGCTAAAATTTTAGCTAGACTATTAGTAAGACAAGGTGATATAGTATTTTGAGATTTTCTTTTTAGGATGTATTATAATTTCTCTGCTACATGAATTATTATTAAGTAAGGGATAACTGCAGAGTGCACATATCAGAAGTGATGTGCATTTCTTAATGTGATATAATAAAAAAATAAATATATGGTCTTTTTCCCAGGTTCCTGGCACAGAGCTCCTAAAACCCTTGGAATTTACTGTCATTTGTTAGTGAGATGACTCATGGGGTAGGGGCTGGGTATCTTCAGGATGGAATGTGGTCATCAAAAAAACCAATCAGATGATGAGAGGGTTAGAACTTTCAGCTCTGCTGTCTAACCTCTGGGGAGAGGAAAGGGGCTAGAGATTGAGTTCAATCACCAATGGTCAATGATTTAATTGATCATGCCTACATAATGAAACCTCCACAAAAATCTCTAAATGATGGGCTTTGGGGAGCTTTTGAGTTAGTGAATACATCCATTGCTAGGAAGGTAAAGAGAAGAAAAAGGTGGGCAAAATAGATGAAAACAGGGAAAATTGGTAACTTCATAGGGAGAGTTGGTAAGTTCATAGTAAACTCCATAAAGGAGCACATGACCAAATAAGTCCTATTCATTCATACCTTATGGGTTCTTAAAAATCATATAAATAAGGTTTTTAACCTTTGAATGCACCTGCAGTTTCAATCAACTTGACTTTTTAAATTACAAATTACACAACATAAATCTGCAGGTTTGAACATTATCAGCGTTAATAATATGATTAACCCTTTCTATTTGTAAAGCATTTTACAGTTTACAAAGAGAGTGCTTTGTCATGCTCATTTTCATTTAATCTTTCTTGCAACCCGACTACTCACAGTAGATATTATTGAAAATGGAGACGTAATAGAAGTTATGTCGCTTGGCCAGAGTCCTAAAGATGTATTTGGTGAACTTGGAAATAGAATTTTTATTTTCCCATTCCCAACCTAATGCTTTTTCTCTCTACATGTGTATCTTTCCAAAAACATTCATAAACCTGTTATGTGCAAGATAATGTCAGGTTCTGAGGATGCTACAAGATACATCTTCCTGGTGCAACAGGACGGTAGTAAACCATTAGTAGCATGCAGGAAACCAGTATTCCTCCAGTATCCTAGGCTGAGGTCCAAAATGAGGTCATTTTTTACTAACAATCATCTTTGTTTCATTGGTAGCTGCTCCAGCCTAATAAGTTCTGACCACCAGGAGATCCCACCATTGGCTGTTGCTGAAAATGACCAAATGGTGTCCTACATGAGCTCCTGAAACAGTCTAGTCAATTACCCAGAATTACTCCTTTCTTACAACTCTGAAGTTCTGTTTCTGGACCATGCTTGCTTATTTTCTTTCCTTTTGGATAGATTTGCTTTTCCTTCAGGGGTCTGTAAGACTCAAATAAGTCTTTTTCTGTTGGGACTGACTGGCTATATACAAATATGTTTTAACCCAAACTGGTGGAAGAGAAAAAAGGTAATAGAGACTTCCACTTGGGGAAAATAACAAAAGACAAAACGGACTGAAAACTGGTATATGGTCAGTGCTAATTTAGTGATTATACCTGTCAGGATTATTTCAGTTTCAAGTGATTGAAAGTTGAATTCCAGCTGGTAAAAATGAGATTTATTGACTCACATTATTGAAAAGATGATGGTTAATACTTGTTTCAAGCTTCACTGAGTCTAGGGACTCAATGTCATTATTCCCAGTCTTTCTACATTTTTACATTTCTACATTTCCTTTCTATTAGTTCCATTTTCAGGCAGACTTTTCTCATTACAGCAAGATGACTTGCAGAAGCTTTCAGCTCAAATGCTCACAACCCAATGCCAGTTACACAGGACTGGAAAAACAAGATTGGTGACTAGAAGGGTCTCAAATATATAGCTGGTCTCCTCTTCAAAACATTCTGCAAAATTTAAAGCTATGTAAGATGGAAGACTAAAGAACCAAGACCTCTTAAACCTAGGCCTTGAAAAGGAAGAGCAGAAATTATAGCAAACTTTTAGCGTCAAGGGGACGAAAACATGTTCTCAACTGAAAGTCCTGGAAGGTCATGCTCTATGAATAGAAGTGAATTAGAGGTATATTAAAGACCAGAGCAAACCAATCTCAGTCCCTGATTGGACTAGATGATTAGCTTTCTACTCTGCCTTCCACTGTATTTGCCTAGCTAAGGAAAGACTGAACCTCAAAAGTTGGAAGATAGCATCATGACATACATCTTCATTTTTAAATATATAATTCTCAGAATTAATTTAAAAATTACTAGGCATGTGAAAAGACAGGACCATATGACCAAAAAGTTAAAGAAAATAAGTTAATACTAAAAGGAGACCATAGGTGGATCCAGATATTCAAGTTAGTAGACAAGAATTTACTATGCGTATGTTAAGGTAAAGAGAAGAGAAGGTAGGCAACTAAGATGAAGATAAGGAGAATTTAAAAATAAAAATATAATTTGTGAGGGGTGCCTGGGTGGCTCAGTCAGTTAAGCATCTGACTCTTGTTCACAGCTCAGGTCTGGATCTCAGGGTTGTGAGTTTAAGCCCTGTGTTAGGCTTCGTGCTGGCTGTGGAGCCTACTTTAAAAACAATTATAATTTGGGAAAAGAAAACAAATTGGACACATAAAACTGAAAAACACATCTGAAATTAAGAATAAAATGTATGGGTTTAGCCATGAATTGGTCATACCAGAAGACAGGATTAATGAACTATATATAATATAGGTCAGCAGAAAAAATCCAAATCAAAACAAAATATTAAACATGGGAAATATAGAACAAAGTAAGAAATGTGGCACACTGTGAATAAATGAATCTATGTTAATTGGAGTAATAGAGAAGACAGAAAATTTGTAAGAAGTATATTTGAAGAAATAATGGCTAAGTACATTCCAAAACTGGTAAAAGACACAAACCCGCAGATTTTAAAATCTCAGCCAACCCCAAAAAAGATAGATATCAGACAAACAAAACCAGCACACACACACACACATCATACTCAAACCGCTGCAGACCAAGGACAAAGAGAAAAATTTTAAAGCAATAACTTTAAGACTGACAGCTGACTTCACAGCAGAAATAATGAAAACTGGAGACAATATTGAAAGAGTTCAAAGAAAATGACTGTGAGTCTAGAATTTATGCCCGTAGAAAATATCCTTCAAAAATGAAGTGTAATTTTAAAATACTTTAAGCAAATAAAAACAAAGAATTTGTCATAAAAACCTGAATTGAAATAAATACTGAAGAGTGTTCTTAAAGAACAGGGAAATGATCTGAGATAAGACAACAGAAGTGTAGGAAGAAAGAATATTGGAAAAGGTAATTGTGTGTATAAATATTGACTAACCCGGCACCTGGGTGGCTCAGCCGTTAAGCATCTGCCTTCAGCTCAGGTCATGGTCCCAGGATCCTGGGATCGAGCCCGCTTTGGGCTCCCTGCTTGGCAGGAAGACTGCTTCTTCCTCTCCCACTCCCCTTGCTTGCATTCCCTCTCTCACTGTCTCTTTGTCAAATAAATAAATAAATAAATAAATAAATAAATAAATAAATATTGACTACCCAAAATAATGTCTTAGAGTTTAATATTTGTAAAATAAAAATTAAAAAGAAATCTTAAAAGACAGGAAGAGGTAATGTTAGATTTAACATGCCTTGAGATTTTAGCATTTTTTGGGGAAGACCTAATAATTTACATGAAAATATCATAAATAAAGGATGCATGTTGTTATATCTACAGTAATAGCTAAAAGAGTTTGTATCTGACAAGTTTACGAGTCAGAAAATAGAATAATACAAAAGAAGTTTGTTTTGTCCATAAGAAGACAAGCAATGATAAGAAGCAAATGTAAAACAGATCAAATAGAAAAAAAAAAAAAACCTGAAAGGCATAAACTTCATTTTATCAGTATTTAAATTAATGTAACTGGCCTAATTTACCAAGAAAAATACTAATGTTGTCAGATGTGGGGAAAACACACTATGTGGTGCTTTAAGAGACATATCTCAAATATAAGACAAAGATTGAAAGTAAAAGGATGAAAGAAGATGTATGATGTATGCCTAACTGAAAATAAATAATTCCAGAGAAATTATACTTTAAGTCAAGAAGTGAAGATAAACAAGGACATTTTAAATGATAAATGATAAACCAGGACAATATCATAACCTCAGATTTATGTATATAACATAGTTTTATGACATTAGAAAACATAAAGCACAAATTAACTGAAAGAAAAATACACAAATCCATAATCAGAGTGGGTGACTTAAATGGACCTATCCTAATAGCCTAGGGTAAAAAAAAGATGAAAATCTTAGTGGGAACATAGAAGATATAAATAGTACAATTAATGAATTTGACCTACTTAACATATATAGAACACTGTAACCAACAATGAGAGAAGTCACCTTTTTTTTTAAAGCATGTGAAATATTTATGGAATTTAGTATAATTTGGGCCATAAAAAGCCTCAATAAATTTAAAAGGATTGAAATAATTCAGAATATGTTTTTCTAAAGTTAATGAAATCAGTAATGCAAAGATAAAAGAAAATCCACAATTGTCTTTTAATTAAACAAAATATTTATAAAGGTCTGTAGGTCGAGGAAGAAATCATAATAGGCTTTTAAAAATAGCTCCAAATGAAATGATGAAAATACAGCATATCAAAATTTATGGAATGCAGCTAAAGCAGAGCTTAGATGGAAATTTATAGCATTAAACGCATATGATAGAAAAGAGAAAAAGCTGAAAATCAGTGTTGTAATGCTTCCATCTCAATAAATTAGAAAGAATTACAACAAATCCAAATGAACAGAAATGTAAGATGGAAACAGACCAAAATAAATAAAAGAGAAGTTAAACTTAAAGAAAAGCAACAGTCAAAATTTGGTATTTTGAAAAGATGAATGTAATTGAAAAGCTCCTTGTAAGACTGATGTAGAAAAAGAGAGAACACAATTATCACTATCAGTAATAAAAAAGGCAATATTATTGCAGACATTAAAAAGGTAATAAGAACACTTTAGGAAAACTTTTACACTAATAACTTTGATGATTGGATGAAATGGATAAATTCCTTTAAAAACAAATAAAATTGACAGAACAAAAAATAAAATATAAATGTTTAAAAGCTTGAAGATTCTATTACTTTTAGTATAACATGCAAGATAACTCTGTTTATTATTAACTATTAAATGCTTATCTCATAGGCTTTTGCTAATTGTCAAGCATTTTTTTCCTTTTCTGTTTCTGCTCTTTCTTGATTGGTTTAGGAGTCTCATGCTCAGATTATTGCAATGGCTTTCTTAATTTAAAATTTTTTTTTCTGCTTTAGATCTCCTGACTCCAAATATTTTCTTAATGTTTAGGCCTCATTAATCTTCCCAAAGCACTATTTTCATATTAGATTACTTATGATTCCTAAATAATTTTGAACTTTTAATCTTTAAATATTTACTTAAATTATTTTCCTTTTCTTCTACACAGTGGTTCTCAATTTTTGGTTCTTACATCAGCTGCATCATCATTATCTGGAAACTTGCCATTAATTTGTAATTTATCAAATCCCATCCCTGGGATTATCTGATTTATTAAATTAGAAATTCTGAGAGTGAGAATTTCTTTTTTTTTTTTAAAGATTTTATTTATTTATTCGATAGAGATAGAGACAGCCAGCGAGAGAGGGAACACAAGCAGGGGGAGTGGGAGAGGAAGAAGCAGGCTCATAGCGGAGGAGCCTGATGTGGGGCTCGATCCCGTAACGCCGGGATCACGCCCTGAGCTGAAGGGAGACGCTTAACCGTTGTGCCACCCAGGCGCCCCAAGAGAGTGAGAATTTCTGAGTGAGATCTGTTTAATAAGATTTCCAGCAGATTCCAGGTGACCCTGATCTATGCAATAATTTGAGAAACAGTCCCCCATGTAGAGAAATCTACCAGATAGGCATTGCTTTTTTTTTTTTGATACCTGTATATATTTATTATTTATAACATCATTATTATCACATCATTTGCTACTGGTTTTACTTACTAATCCTCTTTTCATCTATGTGTCTTACCTTTTTAACCAGATTATATGTCGTGCAAGATAAGGAAGAATTTGCTCTAACAGTACTTTACATATGGCATGTTCTTAATTAATTAAATCAACCAGAATACATAGGCATATGTTTTTCATTGATGCTGTAACAAATCACCACATACTTAACAGCTTTAAACAACACAAATGTATTATTTCTCAATTTCTGTAGGTCAGAAGTCCTCATGGACTTGACTGGATTCTTTGTATAGGGTCTCAGAAGGGTGAAGTCAAGGTTTTGGCTGGGCTGCTTACCTTACTAGAGGCTCTGGGGAAGGATCTACCTCCAGGCTCATTCAGGCTATTGGCTGAATTTAGTTCCTTGTGATTGTAGGACTGAGGTCCCCATTTCCTTTGTTAGCTGTCAGCTGGGGCCAGTCTTTGCTTTTAGGGACTGCCTGCATCCTTTCTTATGTCTTCTGTGAAGCCCCCTTTAACTGTGGGGAGCTGATTCCATATTATGTTTCAAATCCATCTGACTTTTTCTCTCAAATCTCTCTGATTTCTTCTGCAGCATCTCCTTTACATAGTCAGAGAAAGTTATCTGCTTATAACAGCTCATTTGATTAGATTGGGTCCATTTGGAAAATCATGATAATCTCTCTATTTTAATATCCATAATTTTAATTATGTTTGCAAAGTTCCTTTTGCCATGCAAGTTAGCATAGTCACAGGTTTCAGGAATTAGGACATGGACATCTTTGGGGGGCTATTCTGCCTACCATGTCAATGACTTAATGGCTATATGCAAAGTATTGTGATTCAGCTGAAAACGATGGATTCTTGCATTTGTAACCAGTCAAAACAAAGAAAATTACAGTCCTATAAATTTTACTAATGGTGAGAAACATTTATCTATATGAGCAGAACTGAGTGATATAGGGAGAAGAAAAAATAATTTCAAAAGCCTTTAACATTTTCAACAGTAGAGAGAAAAATGCCTTAGCTTGTACTCTAGTAAGATACTACATTTATGTATTACAGTTGACGTTGCCTAGTGTAGCTTCAGACACTGTTGGCAGTTTCTAGATAATGATGGCTTCTCCCTTTGAGAGCACCCTGCCAGGGCCCTCCGCATTGGACATATTAAACAATTATTACTTTCCTAAGTCAGGTCATCACAAACATGCATGCCAAATTTGGTGAAAATCTGTCTAACCATTTTCAAGTGATGTTGTAATAGCTAGCAGATGAAAACTTTATTTATATAGATTAAGACATAAATGCTTTGTATGCCAATTATGATGCAACAGTCATGCTTGAAAAGCTTTAAAATCTCTAAAACAAACATAAGGTATTATTATCATCAATAACAACAGTTATGTTTTATGATTTTCATTTTAAGCACTGTCATTTTATTTATGTCTATAAATAAGAAGGGATAAAACGTACTATCAAATATCTGTTTAATAGGGCTTAATTATTTATTATGGGACTTTATAGTATATTTAATAAAATTAATGAGATTCTGATTACTTGAGCCTGCCACTCTCTTTGGCTGGAAACTCTTTGATAAGAAGTAAAGCAAGATTGCCAGTTTTCTTATGAGAATTACAGGGTTTGAGGATTAGTCAACTGAGAATTGGTGAGGTCCTCCTCTAATTAATGTCTTCCCACTGATGTTTGCCCTAATCTCCCCTTTTATTACATTTATTACAATGCTTCAGTAGGATGTCTGTGTGGCAAGGAAGATCTATTAAATAAGGTTACTATTCGGTTAGTGAAATAGCAATAAAGGTCCTAATTCTGCATTTGTTGCTTTGTTAATTCCTTTTAATTTAAAGAATCACCTTGAGGGAGATACACATTTATAATGGAAAGAACAATTGGACTACAAGTGAGGATATCCATATCCACTCTTGGCTTTGCAATTTTGGGCAGGTCATTGAGTCTCTTTGGCCTTTAGTTTCCCAAATTATAAAATATAGGCTTTGGACAATATGATCTGTAAAGTCACTTTAGGTCCCAAATTAAACAATTTGTTTATTTAAAGGAAATATCTTGCAGAAATTGATGAGGAAATACATTCTCATAGTGTTATTTGCATCTTACTTAGATTTTTGCAATTGTCTTTTAGCTGGCTTTCCTGCTACCACGATTTTAAAGCAATAACTATTCTATAGTCCATTGCCAATTTAGGTTTATAAAATGCTACTTCATTCCCTGTTGAAAAACTCTCTAAATTAAATCTGAATTTCAAGGCTTTCTGAATTTTGATCTGATATTAGCTTCCTTTTCCCTTATTCTCTACAAAATTCTTCTTACAAAACCCCACATTTCAGCCAGTTTGTTATAATTGAATATGTTTATATTTTATCCTCCACATCTTTACTTATGCTATCCTTTCTTCTCCAACCCTATTCCCTTCCCCCCATCACTCAAGGATACATTTTTAACTCCACCTCCGGAAATTCTAATTTATTTTCTAGCGAACTGGAGAGCTATTTCCTTTAGATAGTCTTCTATAATTACACCAACTGGAAGCAATCTTTTCCTCTCTGTAATCCTATAAGGCTTAATAAATTTACAATGCAATAATAAACATTTAGTACATTTTTAAAAATGCACATGTGTTCTCGTCACTTCTTTAGTACTGGGGATAATATAGAGGAAAAATGGATATGATCACTGTCCTAATGAACCTTATTGTTTCATAGGCGAGATAGATATTAATCATAGTTATATAAATTGGAGTAATTTATCTGAAAGAAGAAGTCTTACTTCACTTTCATTTACCTTTTCACTATTTGAATCTCAGCTCCTATACAGCTCCTATACTAAATTGTAAACTTGAAAAAGAAGTGGTTTTTATAATTCCCTGACAATATAAATTCATTTCAGAATAAATATTTATAGAATAAAGGAAATGCTTGAACTTTTAGATTTGGGGTTATAAATTAAAAATGGTCTCTGAGATTGTCCCAGACCAGAGAATAATTGGACATTTTCCTCTCTTCCACTGTTTTCAAAGTTAAAAAGAAGTTATATTGGATTAAGTGCATTAATAAAAACCGTGCATTTAATTTGGAGTCTAAGAGATTTATTTTGGCCACCCTGTGTTTTAAGAGTTTCAATCTTAAAGTAATTGTTTTTATTCTTATATTTTTGAGTAAGATGTCCATCTTTATTTCATAAAGAGGTCATCATTTTTCTAAAATATATTTATTAAACACTGTCTCTGTATATATATATATGGACTGTGAAACTAGTTGTGGATGCTCCAAATAATATGAGTTAGTTCAAGAAACATTTGTTGAATGCATGCCAGAATTGCATAGTGGAGTGGGCTTTGAGCATGAATCAGGAACAATTTATGTCATCTGAAAGCTGTAGTTTTGGAGGGAGCAGAAACAAATATTAATAATGGCAAAATTTTGGATCTGAACATGGGTATTTAATGGATATAAATTCATATAAATTCCAACAGCAATGTTCTTAAGAAGACAGAATTAAGGGCCACACAATGTAAAAACAATGAAAATTCTAGGGAATGCTATGACCAGAGATTCATTCCATTGTGTCAGGTTTCTGGTTTCTGAGATAATTTATTATTATTACTTTTGTTGCTGTTGTTGTTATTAGAGGGAATAGAAGTACTTTAAGAAAATAATTTGAGCTACTATGAATATTTTCGGCTAAATATTTTTGAGTACAATCGCCCATAATCACAGGCCTAGAAATCTCACCTTTAGACTGATGCCTGGTTTCCCATTACTGGAGAGGGAATTTATCAGATTGGTTAAGCTTTTAACTCTAGATTCAAATAGGTTTGTGCTAGTACCAAAATCAAGGCTTTACTGGGGTGCCTTGTGGCTCAGTTGGTTAAGCATCTGCCTTCAGCTGAGGTCATGTGAGTCTTGGGATCAAGCCCCACATCAGGCTCCCTGCTCAGCGGGAGTCTGCTTCTCCCTCTCCCTCTGACCCTTCCCCTCCCCCTGCTCTTTCTCTTACTCACTCTCTTTCAAATAAATAAATAAAATCTTTAAAAAAAAACAAGGCTTTACTGCTTACTAGTAGTATGATGCCAAAACCCCATGTCTGTCTAAATCTCAATGTTCTTATCTATGAAATGACAGCAATAAATAAACTACCTCACAGTAAGTGTTAAAGAAGTGTAGCTATTCTATATCTTTTCAACTAGAATTTAATTTGAAAACGGAGGACATTTATTGTACTTGTAAATACTTTCAGTCTAATGCTGAAATAAGCACACCTTGATTCAGTGACACAGAGATAGTTAAGATGGGCCACAGAGCAGAGGATAGTTTTGGCCAGAGAGAGAAAACTTAAGGCACTCGTAAGAGTTTACACATACATGGTCGAGTTACATCCACATTGCTTGGCACTGCTCAGAAGAGCATGAATTTTAAAGAAGATGTAGGTTCTTTTAATGATAGTCTTTTTGTTTAATTTTGTTTACGGAATCATCATATGATAGTTTCTGAAATGGTAGAGATCTATAGAGCATTTTTTAAGAAAAAAAAATGCATGAAAGCACCATAGTTCCAGAATTGTGAAGGCCCAGAGAAGCTTTTAAATTTAGCATTACAAAAAAATAGACTTAGGAAGCTCATTCCCTAGCTTCCTATTTCTGGGATGGCTAAATTTATGAAGAATGGATTATTTAATACTTATAACACATTTTGAAAACCTAAATCACATTGTTGCAACTAGGCAACTGTTGAAAAGTAAGTACCAGATTTATTAGCAGCTATTTTCACAAAGATTCCATTTAATAATGTTGGTGTACCCTCTGTAATTTATTTGATTAATAATATTTGATTTGAACCCAAATGATGACTTCTCACATATATGACAGAACTAATGAACTGTGAAAGAAGAACCGTTCAGATGGTCACCAATAACCACTGCTTTGTTAATCCTTTAAATAAACTGGAGCTCACAATGTGTCCCTTTGAAGTCATAAATAATGTATATTTTTCTTTTGACTTTTAATAAGCCAGTAGGGTTCATCTCACAGTCTCCAAACACATATATTTTATTATGGGCCTCTGCAGTTTACTTTAATTAGTGTGTCTGAGTGCTTTGGGAGACTTAGCCCTACTGAAAACAAACAGAGTCTTACCATCTATAAAACATTAGCTCCCTTTGGTTTATCCTGACACAGCGGGGGAGGCTCAGTGAGAAACACATGGTGTAAGTAAACACTCATAATTGCATTAGCATTCTCTGGTGGATTGGTAATTCAAGCTCTGTTCCATGATATTGTAAGAGCAGTTAGAACAGGTTTACCAATCTTGTGGTCTGCTGGGGATTTCATCAAATTCCATGTGAACAGAACTTTAAGTGACAAATCTACTGGAAACAGAATGCGAGAGGAGGCATGCTGTAGAATGGAAGCCTAGTATAGGCAGTATAACTTTGCTTTATTTCTGATGTAGCTGTGAGATTTTTCAGTTCTAGTTGCCATTTCTTTTCCCATATTATTTAATATCAAAAAGTCAGTTTCATTCTATTCTTTGGATACGGCCACTCTGTTGACTATGATTATACAACAGGACAGCTGGTTGATTGATTAAAATCCTCAGCTTCCGAATATCTATTTTGATGTAATTACACTCAGACATACTTGCCAATAAAATAACTATTCTACTGACTGTTGATAGAATGCATGTGTTACATTTTAAAATAATTAATTTGTAGTTAAAATTCTAAGTTTTGTAGAGATAGTTTGTATGAAGAAGCCTAGGGAACATGATCACTCTTACCCTTTTGAATTTCATATTCTAGCAATTGCTTAGAATAATACATGACCAATATATATGGGAGGGTAACAGGAATGAGAAGTATTCCCTAGTTGGATGAATCTGATTGACCTAGCTATTTGAGTGATTTGATCAGTAGAAAATAGGATAATATTAGTGAAATATGGTATTTGCCTTGCTCTGACTTATTTCACTTAGTGCCATATCTATTCTAATAAAACTTTCCAAGCTTTATTTTTTTTCCCGCATTTGGGCTTACTTCACCTTTCTTTTTCTTTTGGCTAATTTTGGTCGTGTTGGTCAAAATAGGCAAACTAGTTAGGGTTATCTTTTAGGCACTTCAGAAAAAAAGAAATCATATCAAAGTTTTGATCGAAGTCACTGATTATTTAGTGCCATGCGTATTCAGTCTGTACAAGTACTGCCCATTAGAAATATAATACAAGAAATATAATTTTGCATTTTCTGGTGGCTATATTAAAAAGAGTAAAAAGAAACAGGTGGCATAAATTATATATATATACACATTTAGAGCGAGAGAGTGCAGGGGAGGAGTAGAGGGAGAGGGAGAGGGAGAATCTTGAGCAGGCTCCAGGCCCAGAGCGGAGCCCGACATGGGACTTAATCTCACAACCCTGAGATCATGACCTGAGCCAAAATCAAGACTCGGACACTTAACCGACTGAGCAACCCAGGCGCCCCTACTTATATATTATTTGACACAATATATCTAACATATTATCATTTCAACATGTAGTCAATATAAAACGTCTCTGAAATCCAGTGTGTATTTTGCACTTAAAGCACATCTCATTTTGGGCTAGCTACATTTTGAAATGCTCAGTAGCCATATGTGGCCAGAGGCTACCATATCGGACAGTGCAGGTTACACATTTTCATACTGAAGAAATAAATGGATGGTTGAAAAAAAGAACTGGGTTGATTTTGTTTTTAATCCACAAAAATTCATATTCCTTATTATTTATACATTTACTAAAGCATTACTCTTTCTGTGACTGAAATTCCTGGTCTTATTTTTAAATTGTAACTTTCCTATTTTATTCTATCTCTTTTCTCAGATTCTGATGTTATTTCATTATTTGCTCTCATTGGTTTATTTTGAAAACTATTTGGGTAATATGCATTTAGGACTGTCATTTTTCACAGTGATGTTTATGACGGCACATTGCAATATTATTGGTATAAAACTTATTTTCTTAACAAGTAATTAAAAATGTTAATGTGGAAAAGATTATCTTTCAAGTATCAAAAAGAGACTATGTTTTTCAATATTATACTGTTTTTGGATTGTTTTTGTTGGTGAAGTCCTCAGTTTGGGAGCATTCATTGCCTGCTATTGAAACACTGTGAAAGAGAAAATGTTGGAGCTTTAAAATTTGTTAGTAAAACAGAGTACTAGAAATTATTTTCTCCTTAATCTCCTTAATTTCCATGTTTTAGAAGTAAATTTGCTTTCTATATATAATGTATTTTAAAAATTTGCTCCAGATACTGAGGCTCTATGATTTTTATATAATTCTTACTGCTTAAGAAAAATGTCATTAAGGCATCATTTTATATTTAAGGGAAAAAAATCTAAAATTGAGTATTCCCAGTAGTCAATAAGTAGGCAAATGAAAAGAAAACTTTTAAGTTTCTGATCTGTAACTTGCTATATATACAAAGATATTTCCATCTAGCACTACCTGTTCAATTCTAGACCTATTCTGTTTATACCTGTTTTATATGAGTTCAACTTACAGACCACTAATATTTGAATATTTTAAAGTGTTTATAGTGCTAATATAAAAAAATCAGGCAATATTTATGTCTTTAAATGATTAATTTAAAAATGAAAATTACCCCAAATACATTTTTAAAAATGTTTCAAAATTATATCATGATTCAAATTATTATATTATTTAATTTGCTGAGTCAATGTTTAGCCAAATGGATCTTTTCATTGATTAGGTTTGCTGGTCACATTTCCCTATGGCTATAATTGATGCCACATTTTTAAATATCTGAGTGCTTTAAATTCTTTTGTTTTTCATTTGTTCATGTAGTGTAAATTTAAATGTATATTTAAAAGCTTCATATATAACTGGACAGTTTTTATATATAAATACATTTTACATATTATATAGACTCTACGCATGTATAAAATAAAAATGTATCATTTATATTGTGAAAGTATAGATTATATTTAACTTACATCACAGAGAAGCTTAAACTATCTGTATACTTTTCATGCCAGTGATGTATTTTGAAGATTTTTTACATAAAATCTGCCATGTTTCGTTACTTAGACATTTTATTATGTCATTATAAATATTTAACTGACATATTCTCTAATTTTATATTGACTCTTGGAAATCTCTTTTGAATTACCATATTCAAATTATATTCCCATATAATCTTATTGCTAGAATTCAATTTCTTAGAATCAAAAGGTGGATAACATAACTAATTTAATAGAATAAGGTAACTTTTGTTAAACATCTAAACTATTCAGATAGGACATGCATATGGGCTTACTTAAATTAAAAATTTTTAATATTATGAGGCATACTAAAAGCTATGTCAGTATACATAACATTTTTTAAAAGTCATAACACAGCCTTAATTTTGAAAAGATATTTTTCAAAAGAAGATTTAATTTGTAGAACAACCTAATTCATGTTTTTGTACAATTTACATAGGCTCTTTGTTGATGTATTATGACTATTAAAATCTCATGAAGGAAATCAATCTGTCAAACTTTCAAGATTTTATTTGATAACCAAAGGAACAATGCTAAATAATTCTTTGAATTATCTCTGTAAACGTGTTCCCAGTGTCTGCTTTAGGAGTAGAAACCAGGTTTGCTTTGAAACTGCTCAACGTTTGCCCGCTGCCAAAGCTGAGCTGCCCCATAAGCACACCCATCGGCTTAAGCAAGGTGCCTGACTGACTAGAATGGTTGGTGAGGAATCAAAAATATGCTTTAATCCAGTGTTCATTTTCATATCACAAAAGGTGCAACAGAATGATTGCCATTCACAAAAGAAAAAGGCAAGCACAATTAAAAGCCAGGTTTCTAATCCCCTTTGCCTGGTTTTAGAACCAGAGCCAAAAGAAATAGTGTTTTAACAGGTACATATGCCCTCCGGGGGAAGCACACCCCGACCACCTAGCTGGTGAGATGAAAGATACCAGGATTCAGTTTGGATCGTTGGCCAATAAATTGTGCCCCCACCACTCTGGCTGACGAGAAACCATAGAGCTGGTGCGTAGCCAACAAAAGCTCTATTTTGTGACAGTGGGCAGACAAGCATTGTGGCCAATCAAATTCTGTCTTTTTAGCCTGTAGCTTCTGTCCTCTCAGCCAAGAAAATATATCATCAGTATGTGAGAAAATCTGACAGCGAGTGCCTGACACTTGTGTGGATAGCTATTTCCAAATGATTGAAGGGCAGTCTGAGTTGCTAACCGCTAATTAGCCTAATTGACACCAAATTGAAAGGGATGACTCAGCTGTTGCAGAAACACTGCCTAATGGTAGTGTTGTGTCTCAGCTGCTGGAATGAGAAATGATTATTAATTGTACCCTGTGGAAAGAGAAACTGCTGCATTATATTAATATGGGGGAAGTAGAGGATTAAACTTCTTATTAATCTGACTGTAAGCTTGCCCCACCCTGCTGGCACTCTTGTCATCAGGAATAGCTGACACTAGTTGAGTAAAGTGACTTAAGCTCTACTGTTGCTCCACTGAGGATTTTGCAGGCAGGTTGAATTGCAAACAAACCAGTTTTCTGTGAGCACCAGTACTATTAAAGAATATCTAAAATTGAAGACAAAACCAAAAAACTCAATAGTGGATACTGAATAAGTGTTTGCTACTGAAAAATACAAGTTTCTGTGGTTGGTATTATTTTTGAATGCAACAAAATGTTATTTCAAAGTAATAAATAGAATTTTATCTAGCCTAGATCTTGATTTTTAATTGCTGGATAGGACAGCAGGTCAGTAAGTGTCTAGTGAAGAAAGGAGGGAAGGAAGGAGTCTTGAAAGTACTAGTGTAGATTCATATATGACCAAACACGTGAAAAGTAAATTGACTTTGCCTGCATTTGTCTTTTTTAAATTAAGAAACTAATTCCTGGAACCAATAGAAAGGAAGAGTTTTGAAATACAGCCATTATCTGGGAAGGCTGTAGTTTTCTCTATCCTTGTAAATTGTTAAGGATTCCACTGCTTCTTAATAAAGATGAGATGTTTGAAACTTTTAATTCCGAAGGAAGTTACTGAATTAAAATAAGGCACAGTGATAAAAACAGATTTAACCACGGCTTTTAAAATTTCCTTGGGAAAGCTCATCAGGGAAGACAAAATTTGATTCTGCTGTAACAACAGCTATAACCACAAAGTTCATGAAGATTTGGTCTGGCAGTTGAGAAACAGCATTATGTTTTTTTTCCTTAGTCAGATGCAGAGTTGAATGAAATTATATCACAGGTAGTCAATTTCTGGGGAGCCTGGGTGGCTCAGTAGGTTAAACGTAGGACTCCTGGTTTCGGTGCAGGTCATGATCTCAGAGTTGTGAGATTGAGCCTCGGGTCAGGCACCGAGCTCAGTGCGGAGTCTGCTTGTCCCTCTCCTGCTCTTTCCCCTGCTCTTTCTCTCTCTCTCTCTCTCTCTCTCTCATTAAATAAATAAATAAACAAACAAACAAACAAATAAATAAATAAATAAAATCTTTAAGAGGAAAAAAAAGATAATTTCCAAGGTGGCAGTGAGATGTGTTCTAAGGGAACATTTTTCAAATAGATTGGGCATCAAAATGCATTTAGATTCCAGAATAGTGATTTGATCTTACAATATCCATTCATTCATTCACTTATTAATTCAGCACAATTTCTTTAGTGTGTATTTATCATATAAATCTCTGAGCTAAAGGTCAGATTAGCTAATCAGACACCATCAACTTGTAGATGAAATCATAATATTTCCAAAGAAAGTGTTACAAAATAATTATAATGCTGCTTACAGAATAAAAGAATACAATTTGGAATCCTTTTGTGCATTTTCAAAAAGAGTTTGTTTATTTGAGAGAGAGACAGAGCATGAGTGGGGGAAGAGGCAGATGGAGAGGGAGAGGCAGACTCCCCACTGAGCAGGGAGCTGGATGAGGGGCTCAATAGATCCCAGGACCCTGGGATCATGACCTTAGCTGAAGGCAGATGCTTAACCCACTGAGCCACCCAGGAGCCCCATTTTTGTGCATTTTTAATAAAACACACAAAATTATGAAATACCCCCTCCTCAACAATTCCCTTATTTTCCACATCAGCTCAAGGAAGAACAGATCTGTATTTATCAAAATACATGAAAATATAAAGCTGGTTGTTGCCTAGCTTCCTACTTGGGACAAGGTTCCTGATAGAGATTATTTCAGTGGTAACATGTGATTACAGTGTCAGTGAAGAGAAAAAAGGAAAGGGAAGTATTGGGAGGGTAGAAAGTTATTTTAAGAAAAAGTATTTGTAGGGTGCGATTCTGAGCCAGGTGCTTTCATTTATCACCATCATTTTCAGATGCTCACCTGGCCTCCTGTAGTACAGGCAGGTTATCCTCAATAATTCTGGGCTGGGAAGTTTGGCGCAATTGTGATAGTATAGAGGACAATGATTTTGATTTTGGAAAACTTTAGGAACATAGCATTTTCCCATACCTGCAGTTTAGCAACTTAATTCTTCCACTGCCAAATTCAGAAATGCTTCTATAGTATTCCTTTCCATCAATAGCATTTGTATGACGTACATTGTAAAATAACTGAGGATATATTATGGAGGTGCAACTATATTATGGATATTTTCTTTTAAGGCACTGTCCAAAAAAAGGTATCACAAAATTGAGAGAGGGGATAAATATTCATTTGGTTATTCAGCAAACACAAGTCCTGTGCCAGGCACCTGGGTATGGACGTCCCATGTGGAACCATTCCTGGTGACCCTAGACATAAGGAGGCGGGACAGAGCTTTGGTAGGAGGCTCTGAAATCAATACAACCTTGATGTTGAAATGTAACGTAGGGAAGGGTTACAGCTATTCACCTTCAGTTTGACTTTATTTGGGGTGCTAGGAAATAAAAGCAGTTACTTCTCTGGACCTAAAGAATAACCATGGAAGTTGTCTTTTCCTTTCCTATTTACTTTATTTTTTCAGACCATGGTATTATTCAGATGGGCAAAGTGGAGAGGGAGGATTTGAATCTTTACTCTCAGGGGGGCAAGGGAAAAGGTTTAATATCAAAAGTTTAGCAGAGAATTAGACTTCATTTTTCAGAGAAGGGATAGATGAGATGGGAAAAGGGAAGGGAAGGGTGATGACTGGGGTGCCTTTAATTTTTCTGGTAATCATGAGTGTGGCTATTTGGAATGAAAAGTTGGGATGTCACTGAATTTCAAAGTTATATTTTTCAAGATTGCTATGAAGTGGTGTGGTGTGGTAGGGGAGGCTCTCAAGAGCTTGTTGTGTGTAGCTCTTCCTAACTCTGAAGTGAGGGACCTTTTTAGTTATCTCGAAATTGGCTGTGGTAGGAATATTTACTCCATGGAAATTGGCAAATGCTATAAATCAGGGCTGGGTTTCTCCCCACCCCAGAAAGCTGATTGTTAACCATTTGCCAGCACACTACTGACTGTAGGAGATTTAGGATCTCAGTGAATCATTCAACCACATATAACCACATGACGACGACGAGTTCCAGCAATTAGCACTTAGCTACCGATACAATATAAATCCAATCTAAATCACTCAAAGACACTGGGAAACCAGCTGCTGCAGCTGCTTCATCGATGATACATAACAAATAATATGACAATTGTTAATTTGTGTCACACTCAAGTTTTGGGTATAAATGGAGATAAAACCACAAATAGTTTAGGACTGGTAACATTAGGCAAAACACTATTGTTCACAAAGCATCAATATTCGAGGAACTTGTTTCACATTAAAGTGGTGCTAAGATCTTAAAGGAGAAACATTCTTAAAACAAGAAATAAAAGAAATCAGGAAAATGTATGCTGGAATTGATAATACGCTTATGTGACAAACTGAAAATAGGGGTATTTCTGGCATTGTTTCTGAAAATTCACGATATTAGCTTATCTGAGTTTTTAATGAATACGGATATTTATATACTTTACCTTCCTTGATTCTCTTATTTTAAGATTTTCTGGTTTAGTGGTTTCCATGGCTTTTACTATGATTGCTTTTACTTGGCAATGTATTCTAATCTCATTTCCATAAAAATTGCCTAGAAGAATGTAGAATTGTACACTTGTACACAGTTTTATAGCTTGCATTGGAGCTAACAAAAATGTATTTATTTTGAACTAAAAAATATTTAGTCTCTCTGGTGTTGTGGCTTTCTTATAATTTCTTGAGTTAGTTTAAAAGTACTTGAAAGGGTATATATGTGTTTAATTACATATGCATTATCTAATTGCATATATATTGTAAAAGCATAGAAAATAAAAATATATATGTCAACATTTAGGGAATGGGGTAGGGGGTAGAGTGGGACTGTTATTTTTTAATGCATGCATTTGTATTTGAATTTTTTTACAAAAAATGTATATTAAGTACTTCAAGTTTCATTTTTGCAATGTTCTCCTCACTCAGCCCCCTAAATGCAGGAAAAAAAATTCAATGAAAGGAATAAAGATAAGAGAGTGCATTATGTAAATAATAGTGTGTATTTCCCCTTATCTGTCAAAAGAAACATACATGAGAGTTTTTTATGCTTTCAAACATCTAAATCATCTATTTTCAGTTACTGTTTCTATTTTTATACTAATACAATCATCATGTCTATGTCCCGAATGAGATTTCGGCAAAAGTTTTTGTTTTGCTTTACTAATGTTTTTGATGCTCATATGGAAATTTTTATTAGTCCAGTTTTGAACTGAATTTTATTTTGTTGAAGGTTTCTTGCCCTGAAATCCTAATGGCATGGGCTAATATGCCTGATTGCAATAGTTTACACAGTTAGCAGTTTGTTCGTCGTATGGTTTGTAAAGCAAGGAAAAGTAGAGCTGAAATAGTTTTTTTCCCCCTAATTCCAGTGGATTATTCTATTTTTTATGTTGACACAACTTGAATTGTGGCAGTAATAATTTTCCATTATTACCAAAAAATTCAAGTAATTCAAGTGACAGTTGAACAAAACAATGGGGACACATTCAATAAAGGAGAGCTCCAAACCTTACTATACTTTATGCACCTTTTAGCAAGATGAAAGTAACATTTTAAAGTCTCACGCAGTCAGAAAAACAGTTTGAGGTGTGCCGTTACCACATCTCCTCAGCTTTTTTCAGTCAAGAGCTAGTTCAGACCTCTTTGCGGTATGTTTGGCAATACACTTAAAAGATTACTACTTAAGCTACTAATAATCTGGCTTCAAGCAATTGTCTGTCTGTCCATCCAGCTGCCTATTCTTTCGTTGGTTTTCAAAAACCCCCAAATGAACAGCATAAAGCACAACAACAACAAAAAGGGAAGAAACCATAATCCTGCTCTGAGTTTCCCCCCAGCTGTTAGACAGCTGCGATATTACTAGAAGGCTAATGTACTCTGGATTCATTTTTAAGCTTTTTTGGGGAATAGAGTGGTATGGGGGTAGGGGACAGAAGGTGGTGGGGAATGGAATAATTTTGAAATTTCCATGACCTCTTTTGTATTTTAATCTGTCCCTTTCAGTGTTTTAATTTAGATTAGGAAAGAACAAATCTCTTTAGAGTTTTGAAGTTTGGTTTTTGAGGGATTAACTTGATGGAACATTGCTCTCATGAGTCCAGCTAAAGACAAAACTAATTTGGGTTGTTTCAAGGACAGAGGCAATTTACAAAGTAATCTTGCCTTTGACTTCCTCACTGCCAAGACCCATATTTTATTTATCTCATATGTCTGAGGACTCAGATATATATGTAATCTAGTTGACATTTACTTAAAAATAATTTGATTTTAAAAAGATGTATAAGGGGCGCCTGGCTGGCACAGAGGTTAAGCGTCTGCCTTCGGCTCAGGGCGTGATCCCAGCGTTATGGGATCGAGCCCCACATCAGGCTCCTCCGCTATGAGCCTGCTTCTTCCTCTCCCACTCCCCCTGCTTGTGTTCCCTGTCTCGCTGGCTGTCTCTATCTCTGTCAAGTGAATAAATAAAATCTTAAAAAAATAAAAAATAAAATAAAAAATAAAAAGTATAACATTTTAAAACTAGAAAATATGAACAAGTAATAGATTATTCAATTCTATCATTTTTGAATTTTGTGTACTTTTTTATAAGCAGTAGTAAAAATATTTTTCACTTTTCCTGTTAATACCAATGTTAACAATTACCGAGTACATTGATACCCTAGAATTCTCTCATGCATGATAAAATATTCTTATATTGATATTTAATAAAATTTTCTCATGATTATATAGCATTTTCATTTCATTGCTCTGAAATAACTGACTATACACTATACAATATAAAATACAAATATATATCTAGTATTTGTGTATATTATTAGTGGCACTAAACACTATCTTTTAACCGTAAATGTTAAGCATATAAGACTGGTTCTTTCTATTTTTTCTCATTCTGTCAAAGACAGAAGAGATACTCAGTTATATTTGATAACTTGACTGATTGATTGAAACTTCATTTCCAATGATCTCTATGGTTTTGAGAAAGTCAAGTTTCTTTGTCAAATGAACCTAGGTCTCTAGCATTCCTAAGATTCTTTTCCTATTCTTAGATTCTCTGTGATCAACCCTAAATTAAATATTCATGTTAGTCTAAACCAGTTTCTTGAGAAGTATATAAATGGAGCATTTTCCTAACCTAACATGAGGCACTGAAGTTTTCTGGAACATGGCCAAAACAGTGAAGGCCACGTAATAGACACCGTACCATAGAAAAAGACTGTGCAGTATAGTTTTTTGCATTTGGTCACTGACCCATTTTCCCCTGGTAGGTGTTTCCTCCCAAGGTGGCTTTTTTTTTTTTCTTCTGCTCTTCTCTGGCTTATGGAAATTGTTCATTTCCCAGCTCCTCTCAGGCTTGCAATCTCCGAGAATGAGAGCATCTTTCCCTTTGCCACATACCTGGCCATTCCCTGGGCTGTTTCACTGTGGACCTATTCTTTGTCAGGAAACTGTGGATGTAATAGGTCCAAGTTTTGTAGGACTGGAAATTCATACAACCTAGGAGGACTTCTTTTGCAAAAATAATACAAAATTAAGTAAAAAGGGAAATGTTATTTAAAATGAGCAAGCGTCTAACAAATTTTAAGATTTCAGAAGGTGATGAACATGACAAACACCACAAAAGCTAGAAAAATAACAATTATTTTAATAGACCACCGCACAAGAATATCTTTTCCCTCCACGTTCAGCAGTATATTTTTTGATTGCTTCTTCATTTGCTACAGTAATACTGTAATATCAATTTCTATAGAGAAAATGGAAAGATAATTTTGTCTTTTCTTTGGCATAATGAATCAAATTTTTTATTACTGACAGTTTAGAAGTTTTCCCTTCACTTCTTATTGGTAATCTTATGTAAATGTTTAAGGTTCTTGTTACATTTGAGAAATCCTCTATCAAATTTCTTTCATGAGTAAGCAGTAAGTTTTCAGATGTGTAAATTTTCTTGTGCAGTTACCAATCTTAAATCTTTTTGAGTGGATGACATTCTTTACCCAAATTGCTAAGGGCCCTTTTGAGGGCATTGGGAGACTCTCATGTGGTTAAGGGGCCCTAATTTTAAACATCATTCTGCATGGTAACTCCATGTCTGGTAATACTATTGGCAAAGAAAAGACTTTGGAGTTAGCTCAAACTTCACCTTCATTACATTTTAGCTATGTGACTTTAGGGAAGTCATTTAACTTCTTTGGGCTTCATCTTCCTCAATCCTAAAATGGGAATATTAACAGTATCAACCTCAGTAGATTGTTTTGAGCATTGAAAGTAATAATGCTTCTTGAAACTGTTGGTTCCTTCCTTTACTTTCCCCTTCACAGTATTTTTTCATCTGAATTTTAGTGAGGTTTTTTTGAAACCAGGTCTGCATGCCAAAATTGGATGAGATTTTTTTTTATCACTATGTCTAGCTATTTGTGAAAAATATTTGACAACAAAATTGGGACATTTGTGAAGATAAAATACAAATGCGTTGAGTACCTAATATGTGCCAACTAATTTCTCATGTATTATTTCAGCTCATGTATCTTGGGCTTCATTGTCTAGTCAACCATATCTATACACACACACACACACACACACACACACAGAGAAAATCACTCTCTCACATGACTCGATCTCATCCTCTTATTGACGCCAGGGTCTAACAGTATCTAAACATAGTTATTAATGGGTAATGAATGAGTGGTCTCATATAATTCTACAATAGCTCAGATAGAGAGGTTCACCTTACTTTTACAAGTAAGGCCTCTGGTAAGCCCACCCATCTATGGTAGCACAGCTCATAAGTCTCCATCAAACCAAGGTCTTTCTCAATTCCTCCTCTTTCTGCTTGCATCCTCTGCAGATTTTGATGCTCTTCAAGTCCCTCCTTGTAGGTAGATACTTAATCCATACACTTTGGATTGAAATGTGTTTTAATCTTTAAGTATTTCTGTTTGATAATTCCATTCATTAGTCAGTGATAACATAGGAAGGCAATCATGCATGTGTATTGTAAAGATGTAGTCAGGTCTTTTTAAAAAATCATCTCTACAATTTTTGTTACTAAACAGTTTTACTCAACTATCTCTCTACATATATTACTGTCTATAAATTTATTTAAATGAGAATATTAATTTATGACTTACCTGTAAAGATTGAAGAATGGGCATTTTTGTTACATGAATATCTTATTGATGTGAAAGATACAATTATACGGTTCATGGATTGCTACTTTTCATAAAAGTATAATGAACGTTGCAATTATAGTGAATGTAAATTTGCTTTGATAATTTGGTTCTCTTGTACCATAGAATACACATGATAAACATCAAATACTTTTGTCCTTCAGACATAGAAGGTATAGGAGATAAAGCTGACAGAAACCAAGATTGAGTTTATGAACTAATCTGGATTTTTTAAAAAAGTCATTCATCTTAATTTATTTTTCATTTACCTCCTCGTTCATCAGATAGAACGATATAATTGTATTTTTTATATTCCTTTGGATTTTGGAAAAATTTGAATCATGTCATTATTTTATAATTAATCTTGGTATCTCAGTCAGGTGTTGGGGGAAGGCATCAGGAAACCCATATACATGGAGAATATGAGTGTCTCCACCTCTTAGTTCCCATATATCACTCTGGCCACTCCTTCTCTGCATCTTGGAGGGTTTCACCTCTCTCCTCAGCCTCTAACGTTGGGGTGCCTCTGATCGTCTTCCCTTTTTTATATACACTAACTCCATAGGTAATCTCTTATAATTCTAGTTTTGCTGACAATGCCTGATCTTATATCTTTATCTGTGCCCTCTAGTCTAAATTGAAAACTTCAGCCATGTATACTACAAATCAATGTCAAAGTTTCTTAAGTATTTCCAAATTTAAACTGAACTCCTGATTTCTCACCTCCACTCCCCTACATCTAATCCTCTAGTGATTTTTCCTGTTTCTGTAAATGACAGCTCTGTCTTTTCAGTTGCTCAGGCCCCAAATCACCTTCCAGTGTTTTTTTTTTCTTTCATAGCCCAAATCTAGTCTAGTACGCATCTTGTTCCTTCACTTTTGACCACTGCCACCATTACCAAACTAGTCCATGTGACCGCCATCTTGTGCTGAGATTATTGCAGTAGTCTCTCCTTTTATTTTTTATTTTTATTTTTTTTAAAGATTTTAATTTATTTATTCGACAGAGATAGAGACAGCCAGCGAGAGAGGGAACACAAGCAGGGGGAGTGGGAGAGGAAGAAGCAGGCTCCCAGCGAAGGAGCCTGATGTGGGGCTCGATCCCATAACGCTGGGATCACGCCCTGAGCCGAAGGCAGACGCTTAACCGCTGTGCCACCCAGGCGCCCCTAGTCTCTCCTTTTAAACTGTAAATCAGGTCGTGTCACTGCTCAAGCCCTCTTGTGGGTCTCCAGCACTTCTCTCCATCCCTTACTGTGTTCTAGCAATGTTGGCTCCTTGGAGTTCCTTCCTCCTGCCAAGCACAATCCCTAAGGACCTTTGCACTTACTATTTCCTCTGTTTCAAACTGTCCTTTCTTGCTAATAATGTAATGTGCTTCCTCTCTTCCCTCATACCTCTGTTCCAGTGTCACTTAACAAGAAAACCTTCCTTAATTATCTTACATAAGACAGGAACTTTTCCCTCCTCCTCCCTTTGAAATTTTCTATTCTTCTTCCCTACTTTAGTGTCTTCCATGTTACTCATCATATCTAGCATACAGTATGTTATAACTATTGATCTGTTTATTATGTGGCTCCCCTAAGTAGAATATAAACAGCATAAGGACATAGACTTTATCTGCTTCTTTAGTTAATAAACTACATTTCAAATGGTACCAATCATAGAGTTGGCACTCAGTAAACATTTGTTTGAATAATGGTATCTCACTGAATTAATTAATAGTAGGTGGCTTTGAATTGTGTACCTATACTGCTATTTATTTTTTTTTCAAAAAAATTTTATTTATTTATTTGTCAGAGAGAGATTGAGAGAGAGAGAGAGAGAGAGAGAACAAGTGGGGGAGTGGCAGGCAGAGGAAGAGGGAGAAACAGATGCCCCGCTGAGCAAGGAGCCCTATGCGGTACTCCATCTGAGGACCCTGGGATCATGATCCGAGCTGAAGGCAGCTGCTTAACCAACTGAACCACCTAGGTGTCCCCCGCATTTATATAAGATTTATATATATGACTCATACAGAGTCCCAAAGTTAAAATTAAAATTAAAAATTAAAATGCAACTTTATAACATGAGAAATATAAATGCTACAAACTTAAAAAAAGCATAATTTGAAAGTTTAATTATTTAAAATTATTTCATTACCATGTTTAAAGAGTTTTCTTTAACTCTCTATACATATTTCTTTCTGTAAGTTTATTTAAATTAAAATTGTAATTTCCCACTTACCTACAATGAATGGGGATTAGAGATTTTTGTTAATTGACTATCTTGTTAACATAGAATTATAATCAATTGGGGGTGCCTGGGTAGCGCAGTCGTTAGGCGTCTGCCTTCGGCTCAGGGCATGATCCTGGCATTCCGGGATCGAGTCCCACATCGGGCTCCTCTGCTGAGAGCCTGCTTCTTCTTCCTCTCCCACTCCCCCTGCTTGTGTTCCCTCTCTCGCTGGCTGTCTCTCTGTCACATAAATAAATAAAATCTTTAAAAAAAAACATAGAATTATAATCAATTAGATCACAGATTACCACTTTTCTTAAAAGTATAATGTGCATCACAATTACATTGAATGTAGATTTACTTTGATAATTTAGAAAATAACTCAGGCAATCTTATTCCTCACAATATTCATCATAAACATCTAATATTACTATATTCAGATACAATAACAGATAGTTGAAGTGATAGTGCACGTAAATAATAATAAAAAGTAAATTTTTAGTTATAACTTCTTTCATGCCATAGATTCTGGTAGAGAAAGTCTTTTTCTCTGTCCAGTAACCTGATCTTTCTCCCTTACACTCCTGTGAGGTCACATCAAAACTGTTGTGTATGTTTTAACACCTCATTCTTTGAATGATATTAAGGCTAGGATTACAAATACAGTCCCTGTAATGTGTGTATGTGTGTATGTATGTGTTTACAAGTTTGAAAATTAGCTATGACAATATATAGTACAAGACAGTGGTTATGTTAAATTTTAATAAGAAATGTATCAACATGTAACAAATTTAAATAACATTTTGAACAGTTGTGTGTGTGTGTGTGTGTGTGTGTGTGTGTGTGATGTCATACTTCTGAGCTTATTAAAGCTTAAAACTTCGCAAAGACTTTTGGAACACCCTGTGTATCTGAGTCTGTATCTGTGCATGGTACTTAAGTTAATTAACAAAATTCCTGGGGTTTATTAAAAACACAAATTTCTGGGATCCCTATGCCATTTCCTCATTTCCATCAGAAATTCTGGGTCTGACGGTATGGATGGTACCTGCAGTATATATTTGTGTTTTTCTTTCTTTCTTTCTTTCTTTCTTTCTTTCTTTCTTTCTTTCTTTCTTTCTTTCTTTCTTTCTTTCTTTCTTTCTTTCTATCTCTATCTATCTAATCTAGATGATTTAATGATCAACTGGATATGATCACACCTGACCTAGAGTAGCATTTCTTGAAGTATATATCAAAGAACACTAATCTCCCGAAGTTCTCGGTAATGAACAGTGTCCACAGTTAGACAAGATTAGGAAATGCTGGGCCCTATACATCTGGAATATTCACAGTGCACATTGACATAGTATAGGCTTCAACAAGTCTTGTGGTTTATGAAACATAAAACTTTGTTTAACCCATAGTTTATCAAACTACTTAATCATGAAATCCCAACTTCCCCCACAGCAGCTGTTAACACCCCTTAAAATGTGGGAGCTGGCATGCTGCTTTCATATTTCCTGTCTTTGTTAGACAACTGAAATGCATCAGGCTGTTCTTAAATAAAAAGATAGGTTATTCTTTAGAGAGGACAGAAATTTTGAAATATTGCAATGCCTCCTCCAAACCCAAGTTCATCTATGTACTCTCTAAGGTGAAGTTTAATTAGTATTATTTTTCTTGAAGATTTCCAGAGATTGTTTCAACTTTTTAAAAGAAAGAGGTATGAGTAAGTCTTCACAGTTTTCAAAATATATTTCTAATGATAGCTCCAGAGAATTGGCATGTTGTTAGGATATTGGGGATGCTATCCTTTACTAATTAACATAAATATATTGTGTTTAATATGTGCTCTAGGCTAGCCTTACTCCTTGTAAGTTTGTTTGGAAACAGTCACATATGGGGCATATTTTAAAAGTGGCTTAATTCAGCTATCACCATGGCTTCTATTCCTGTCTATTGGTCATCACAAGTGAGGCAAGAAGAATCCTAGGAGTAATATGTTCCAAATGCTTCCATTCTCTATGTTTATAATTCAGATAAAGCTTGTTTCTCTCCCTACGAAAGGTATTTCTAGTTTATCTGTGTTCTAGAAGACTATTACTTTTACAGAAAAGAGTACAGAAACAAAAATGAGGCAGTACTTAATTATTTTGGTAGTTTCCTAATAAGGGCATTTTGTCTCTATCTCTCTTTTTTTGGTTATCTTTTTTTTTTGTTTTGTTTTATCTACCAGTGTTGTTCCTGTAAATCCCCCTCCCATTGATTTATATTTTCATCCCTGTTCCTTATGGGCAATCATTTTAGTATATTTAGAATCTATCCTCTTGAACATACGGACTCTTTTAAATGTGTATTGTTAATGTGTACATTATTTTAAAGATTTTTTCTTTATTTATTTGAGAGAGAGAGAGAGAGAGAGAGAACATGAGTGGAAGGGAGGGGCAGAGGGAGAGGGAGAGGGAGAAGGAGAAGCAGATTCCTTGCTGACAGGAAGCCAGACACAGGGCTCAATCCCAGGACCCTGAGATCATGACCTGAGTCAAAGCTAGCCACTTAACTGAGCCACTCAGACGCCCCAATGTTCACATTTTTTAAAAATTCACATTCATGGTATTGTGCTATTGCTATCATTTTTCCTTGCACATTCCCTGCCCCACTTGCCCCTGTTCCCCCAGCCCCACCAGCACTCTGTCTGGTGTGTTCCTTTTAACTTTGTAATGTTCATACTTTGCATCATACTTTGTAATGTTCACCATACTGTATCAATCCAATACTTACCCAAGGAAGGCTGTGCAAGTGGCCTTCCCTTCCTGTCACCACCAGCAACACTATAATGAATATTGTCATATTTTTCCATTTATACCTCTGTTGAAATTTCAGTGGGCTACATACCCAGGTAAATACTTAACTTGATTGAATACTGCCAGTGCGCTCTTCTTCAGGGTGGCTGACAGCTTCCGTCAACAGTGTCCACTATTCGGGTATCACCACATTCTCATCAACATGTGGCTTTCTATTGCTTTATAATTTTTTGCTAGTCTATAGGGTGTAGACTGAAATTTCGCTGTGGTTTTAATTTGCATTTCTCTGATTAATAATGAGCTTGAGCATCTCTTCAATTTCTTATTAACTTTTAGGTTTCCTCTTTTCTAAATTGCCTATGATAGCTCTTTATCCTTTTTCTGTAGGGTGAAGTTGATCAGATTTGAAGACAGCTGTAGCAAAAATTAATTCTTTTATGTTTCCTTAATTTTTAATGTTATCATTACATCTTATCCACTTTTATTTCAGTTTTATTTTTTACTGCGCAAGCAAATGACTTTTTTAACCTTAAATTTTAAGATATATATGTTTGTGGTCTACTTCATATAGAAATGATAGTAATTTAGGTCTTTCCTTTTTCCCTAATCTGTAATTAAATATATATGGTATAAAAATTCACTACAGACACAATATAAATGAAAATATCATGAGAGATACATTGTAGAGTTATTGCTGTCTCTTCACTCTTCTGCCAGCTAATAGTACTAACATGTTTACCCTAAAAGGAAAATAATGTGATAGAAAACCAAGACAAGGCTTGTTTGCTGTTGCAGTATCCAGAGTGAGCATTCCAAATGCACCTGTTGGAAAAAAGACCCTATGAAACCCCTTTCTTCAGAGATGAATGTTGATGTATTTCTTCAAGGCAGCTGAGAGACATGTGCAAATAGGCTCTAAGGACATCTCCTCCACCTTCCCCAAGTCATTGTGGTTTTTTTGGTGGTTGTTGTTTTTTTTACTAGGGGAGGCTAACAGGAATGGGATCCAAAGATGTAGAAGAAAAAAAGGAATCAGGAAGCTAGCGCGTTGTGATCACACCTCTGTTTTCCTTATGTGGCAGGGCCAAAGGCACGCATGTTTGAATGGGATTCTTGAAGATTGCATCTTTCACTTTATACATATTATTAAATTTTTATAAAGAAACTGTTTTGCATAGTCTCTGTGGTGAGGCCACGCATCCAACATGACTATGAATAATCTTTAGCATTCATTTGAGTTTCTGTGAAGATTTCCGGGGCTCATTGGTATTAGCACAAATTGTTTTGTTGTTTGTTTGCTCTTACTTGTACAAGATTAAGGATATACCTTCTGTAATTCAAGGTGTCTATATATAATTGTTGGGGGGAAATTGGGAAAGATGAAGCATTTTGGCAAGATTACAGCTGTTAATTATAAACATATCACAGAGAAAAAGTCATATCTCCTAAACTCCATCTCTTTCTTGCTCTATTAACTAAAGGCTGCTTTCTCAGAACAGAGTCAGTGTCAACTTGGCATATTAAAAGTACTAAACCTGAAACAACAGCAAGATGGATGGTTATGAAGGTGACAG
The DNA here is from genome assembly GCF_023065955.2 of Ursus arctos. Classification (NCBI taxonomy): domain Eukaryota; kingdom Metazoa; phylum Chordata; class Mammalia; order Carnivora; family Ursidae; genus Ursus; species Ursus arctos. The sequence goes on along the minus strand of NW_026622775.1, from coordinate 7,103,670 downwards.
TTTCATATTTGTCCCATCTTCTTTGACTTCTTTGGGTTTCCATGCCTGACTCCACAAAAACACTCAGTATCTCATAAAAGAACTTTACCTTACACTCACTGTTTGGTCTTTGTTCTGAAATTTCTCCTTAGCCAATTTTTAAAGCCTAATTCTTCCCTGATGCCCCTGACCACCAAATATGCTGTGTTTTATCTTTTCTGCCTAAAGCTTTTCTTTGGATTCAATTCTCAATATTTTCTTTGTGCTCTTGTTCTTTACCCCACTGTTCCATCAGTCACCTCAGATATTGAATCTTAATTAAATTTGACTCAGGAGCTTTTTACATTGGAACCACCATAAAGGAAGATGGTTTCATGGGTCTTGTCCTAGATATTCAGAAGGAATCAGATCATTTAAAAACCTTAATTAAGAGTTTAAAAGGTTGGCAAAAGATTTTAACAGACACTTCAAAAAAGAAGATATATGAATAAGCAATAAACACATGAAATGATGCTCAACATGAATAGTCAACAGGAAAATACAAAAATAAAACCACAATGAGATACCACTCTATACCTATTAGAATGGCTAAATAAAAAGACTGACAGTACAGAGTACTAGCAAGGATGGAAAGCACACAAAACTGTCATACATTGCTGGCGAATAACATGATATAATCATTTGGAAATCAGTTTGACAATTTCATATAAAGTTAAATGTATAGTTACTGTGGAATCCACAATTCCACTCCTAGTTAATGTTCATATCTTGACTGTGGTGGTGGCTACATGGGTGTGCATGTTTGCCAAAACTCATCAAAATGTACACTTAAAATGGGGCATTTTATTGTGTGTAAACCATGCCTCAATAAAGTTGATTAAAAATTAAATAAAAGTCAGTGGTAAAACTGAGTTTTACCCCAAAGAAAAACCTTAGTTAAGAAGTTGTAGGAATTTGGGGCAGTTTACAAAGATGTCATATGTACCATAAACTAGGCAGTATTGTAATCAAAGCATGTTGTCTTTGAATCAATATCATTCCTTATATGCCTAGTTTGTGTTAGGAATTATTCAAGCACTGTGTGACTACTGTCATGTTTAATGTTCAAAATATCCCAGTGAAGTGGATATTATTAGCCTCATTTAAAAGAGAGTACATTTCAGGAGGAATAGGTATTTTGAGGATTTGTTTAGACGCAGAATATAACTGGAGCACAGAAGGCCTGATATTATATGTCCGTACAATAACTAGTGCATTCTTCTATTTTCCATATAAACAGAAAAATGACTGATGAAACACCTTGAACAAATAATTTATATTCTTCAGTAATATCATTCACATCTGATTATAAGAATAATGCTATAGCAAAATATTTAGTGTTTTTATTGTTATAATTTGACTAATATTTTTTATAGATAGGGATTTAGCACATTCTTTATATTTTCTAATGTTTTCAAGAATCATTTTTTAAAAATTATTTTATTATGGTAAAAACTTAATTAATTATGAGTTTTATCCTCTTAACAAATCTTTAAGTGTGTTATACATTATTGTTGACTATTGGTACAATGTTGTATAGCAGATCTGTATTTACCTTGCTTAACTGAAACTTTATGCCTATTGATTAGTAACTCTCCATTTTCTGCTCCATCAACCCTGGCAACCACCATTCCACTCTTTGGTTCACTGAATTTGACTATTGTAGATACTTTATGTAAGTGGAATCATGCAGTATTTGTTTCTGTATCTGCTTTATTTTACTTAGCACAATGTCTTTAAGGTTCATCTAAATTGTTGCATATTACAGAATTTCCTTTTTTTAAAAGACAGAATAGTAGTCTATTGTATGTATGTACTACATTTTCTTTATCCATTTATCTTCTGATAGAGAAGTTGTTTCTACATCTTGGCTATTGTGAATAGTGCTACAATGAGCATGGGAGTGTTACTATCTCTTTGATATCCAGATTTCAGTTTGTTTGGATAAATACCCAGAACTGGAATTGCTGGATCATATGGTAGTTTTATTTTTAAATTGAAAAAAAAAATTTATGTATTCATTCCACAGCAGCTGCACCATTTTGCATTTTTGGTGTATCTATGAAATCATTGCTAAGACCAATGTCATGAAGCTTTTCTTTTATGTTTTCTGCTAGTCTTATATTGAAGTGTTTAAGTCTTGTATTGGAGTCTTTAATCCATTTTGAGTTTTGTGCAGGTGTGTGGGTATTTGGTGTTAGGTAAGGGTCCAGTTTCGTTCTTTTGCATATGGTTATCCAGTTTCCCAACACTGTTTGTTGAAAAGACTGTTCTTTCTTCATTGCTGATTCTTGGCACTCTTATCCTAGATCAGTCAGTGGTATATGTATGAATTTATTTCTGGGCTCGCTGTACATTGATCTGTCTTTATGCCAGTACTACACTGTTTTGATTACTGTGGCTGTATGACGTATTTTGAAATCAGGAAGCGTGATGCCTCCAGCTTTGTTCTTGCTCAGGATTGATTTAGCTTTTTGTTGTCTTTTGTGGTTCCATATAAATTGTGGAATTTTTTAAAAAATTTCTATTTCTGTAAAAAAAATGCTGCTGAAATTTTGATAGGGACTGCATTGAATCTATAGATTGCTTTAAGTAGTATGGACACTTAAACAATATTAACTCTTCCAAATGATGAACATGAGATGTATTTCCATTTGCGTGTTTAATTTCTTTCATCAATGCTTTGTTATATTCAGGGTATATTTTATAATATTAACTAAAATGACTATACAGTAAGTGAGATCTCAAGGTAATAGAATTAATTTACAAATTAAAACAACTTAAAGATTTCTCATCTTTTGGGGAAAAAAGGTAAACCTGTGTAAACTTGTTACTCTTTTACCAGACCCATGAAGACTTCAAGGTCTCTTAGTTAAGAAATACCATCTTCTTGGCACAGATTTGTCTTGAAGTATAAGTGACCGGCCTTTTTTTACCTTTCTATTTTTTTTTGAATTCTTGTTACAAGTTTATTTAAAAAGAGGTTTAATATAGGGGCACCTGAGTGACTCAGTTGGTTAAGTGGTCAACTCTTGATTTCGGCTCAGGTCATGATCTCAGGGTCCTGGGATTGAGCCCTGCATTGAGCCACACATCAGCTCTGTGTTCAGTGGGGAGTCTTCTTGAGAATTCTCTTTCTCCCTCTGCCTCTCCCAATGCACAATGCACTCTCTCTTTCTCTCTGAATAAATAAATAAATCTTTAAAAAGAGGTTTAATATAACAAGCATCAAACTAGTAGATAATATAGAAGCAGACAATTCCCAGAGACCCCAATATCACAATATTTTGAAGCTCTTACTTACACTCGAGTTGCTAAAGATATGGGAAATGTCTTTGATCCAGTTTCTGGAGTCTCTGATATCATCATGAGTTCAGTGATCTACTTTTCTAGGCTATATAGATCATGTTAGCTTTTTGGGGAATCACTGGTAACTATACTGTCCCCATATAACCCTCATTTTTTTTTTTTTTTTTTGCTTAGTTCTTGCATTATTCTGATCTTTACTTGTCAACCTCTCTTCAACTTTTGGCTTTAATTTTCCTTGTGATTTAATGTCTCAGTTTCTATGTTTCTTTCTTAGAGAGTGTCGAACTCATCTTAGTTTATGTACTTTTAAAAGCTCCCCCATCTATCCACATACATATTTCTCCCCTTTTTTCTTAAAATACCAATATACCTAAATAATAAAAATCAAACTTGGTTCAGTGACTTAACAGCTAAGTGAGAAACATAGTTATAAGTACTATGTGTAAAAAGCAGTCCTAGTTTAAAGTTAATTACTCCTAATCTTTCATTTCTCTGTCTGTATGACTCCATTCATAACAGTAACATAAATGAAAAGGATGAAAGGATGAAAAATGTAGTTTCATGAAATATGAGCTAATGATTTCAGTGTCCTCTTAAAAAGATGAGGTATGGCCTATCCATAGTTTCCAAGAGCTTAGCCCATACATCATTATCACTTAACCATCTTATTCTGAGATCACCATGCCTCCTGCTATACTGGATAGATGAGATGAGAGGACCATCCTGCCATCAGACCAAATGAAAGACGCAAATGAGGACATTATAGAAATGTTTGTTTTCAGTCACTGTTTCTTTGTGGAGGATAGGATTCATTAGAAGAGAAATGTAAATCGCTAATTTCCATATTTTGAACATTTGCTCATCAATTTGTAGGACCTGAGTGGATAGAACTTGTTTTTTCTGAAAAATCATAATTGCAAGATTTTTACCAGGTTATCAGAACTAACGTAATAGCATATCCCATAGTTAAACAATTCCTGTTTTGCATACCAGGTTCAGACAGATTTGTCACTCTTGCAGGTGACTAAAATCTGAACAACAATTCCAGGCATTCTGTAGCTTTGGTATTTATTCTCTAAATTCTTTTACCTAATTTTTATGTTTAGTGATGTCCTTTATTGGCTAATAGGGCCTGCGTTTTGGAAGATAGGGCTAAACTCATGCCACTGAAAGCAATTAGCATAATGTCAGCACTTAACACTTTTCCAGTGAGAAATCCTTTGATGTCTCTGTTTATAACTTCTAATTTCCAAGTTGAGAGTCAAGAAACTGAAATATTTTCTAAAATTACAAAAAATTGATAGCCACACTAAATGGGACAAAAATATAATGTTAAATATATTGATACGTTTTCATGTGAACAATGCTTGGAAAGTTGACGACAATGAGAAAGATATCATTAGGATGGTGAGATGTTAATAATTAAAAATTATTTAATTTTATTGTTATATTCTTTTTTAAAAACATATTTTATTTATTTATTTGAGAGAGAGAAGGAGTAAGAGAAAGATAGAGTGCATGAGCAGGGGCAAGGAGAGGGAGAAGCAGACTCCCCATTGAGCAGGAAGCCTGACATGGGGCTTGATCCCAGGACCCTGGGATCATGACCTGAGCTGAAGGCAGACACTTAACTGACTGAGCCACCCAGGTGCTCCAGATTTTATTGTTATATTCTTTTCATGGAGATGGTAACCAGTAAAGTAAGACTGACTGGTGGGATCTCTTTCTTTTTCAGAAATTATAACTTGATTTGATACTTGTTAATCAACAATGAATGGGGCAAGCAGCTATTATGACTGTTGATTGTTTAGCCATTAGAACACTAGAGGTCACTGTAGCTAGTATTTGTGTCACGATTTCAATGATTTTGTTAAATTACTAGCAATTTTCTGTTTAAATAACTGTTTTAAAGGGAATCCCATCTTCCTGATGTGATAGAATAGCTTATATATCTCTATATATTTATATTCTTAAATAACTCTACCTATATTTCTTTATTCTATTTTAGAAAGCAAATAATTTAAAAAAAGGGAAATATACAAGACAGGTGAGAAATGGGCATGTCTGTCAAAATTGGAAAGTGTATGTTTTTACTTTGCTTTAGATGTTCTTTGTTCTACAACCAAGTCCCAATTTCAATTTCTCATACTATTAGCCTGTGACAAAGTAAACTTCAGGTGACACATGCACATGTCACTTACACTCCTAATGGGTTAATTAAGGCTGGATACAATTGCAAGCCCTCAAGAGAAGCTGTTTTGAGAAGGTAGAGGGCCGAGAAGCTGCTCACTTGTGCCTCCACGTTATCATATTAATCAGCAGGAAAACCTGAGTTCTAAAAGTTGTCTTGGAAACAGGTCTTCGGCCTCTTCCGTGGCTTCAGGAGAGTCCAGTCTCACTGAAGTCAAAAGCTGGGTCTGCCTCTTCAACCTGTGGAGGCAGTGGGAGCAGAAGACTTGGGTCTAATTGGTATTTATTGTTGCCATTGTTTTGCATTCCAGACCTTTGATAAACCTTTCCCAGCACAGCAAACCCATGGTTAACGCCACAGCAGTGAGGAAGCTATGGGAGCAGAACTGCAATTAACCTTCATGGGCAAAACAAAACATAAAAAACCATGAGGTAGGCTTGCGTTTTGCAGATGCAATTTTTAATGACAGCTGGCAGGTGAAAACAATATACCTTAAAATGAGAACATATTTGTGTTCATACACAATAACCAGAGAAGAGACATTTATCTAAAAAAGGGCTAATTATTCATACTGACGTAAAGAAAAAAAAAAGGAAGAATGTAAAAGACAAAATAGTTATAATTAAAAAGTAGATCGTTTCTAATACTGGGATTCAAGTGTGAGTGTTGTCAGGTGGCTTTTTATTTAAGTGACAATGCTCAACGAGTACAAAAAACCTAACCCTTTTCTCAAAACTTTTTCCATGTTGTTATGTGTAAGAGGTGGTATTTATAATGGGAAATATTACGTCTTATGAAGCTGCAAATTCCAGGTAATTATCACTGGGCAAGACACTTACTTGCTTTAAGCCTCAATTTCAGTATCTGAAAAATTCAAAGAGGTGCCTTAACAGCCTGTAAGCTGAAGGCTCTGCCACATTATATTTTGAGACCCTTTGGGGCTCTAAGCTCTATGACTCTGTAATGCTTTGTAGCAGAACCTCTTCAGTAATTTATCCCTTAACAGATTGCTTCACATGTTAGTAATAACAGGAGGCTGAGGAAAGTTCATTAGATAAAGATTAAGGGAAATAAAAGTCAAGAGAGAGAAGTCAAGCTCTGAACCCAGAAAAGAACGGTATTTGGAGGTAGAGGAAAGTGACCGGGTAGAGGTGGCTGTGTTAGGGAGAGAGGCCAGGTGGAGGTAAAAAATAGAAGAAGAAAGGAAACCAGAAAAGGGACAAGGGTAAGGAGGGCTTCTATGCATGAATTAGCAAAGGAGACACATTTAAGAGGTGGGATGAGCTCTCAGAATTCGGGAGTCAGGCTTGTTGGTAGGAGGGGTTAGCCTAGCCTCCCTCCCAGTTCTTATCTGAGCAGTCACCATGGTTGTGCATTGTCTGTGCACAGTGCTTGTGGGCTCACTGGCGCTGCCGAATATAGAGGCTTATAAATTTGAAAGGCAGATATATCTTCCTATCTTGATTCTAAAGCATTTTCCCTTCTCAGAAGCTGCACTTTGAATTTAGAGGCTGTTCTGAAGGTCGAACCCTCAAGAGAATCAAGGCAATGTTGTATGTGGGATATGGTTAAAACCTGGGCCAAGGCCCAGAAATTCTGATGCAGCGAATCTTAGTGTCTTCCTGGAACCTCTGGGAGTTGCTGATATTGTGGGCTCTCAGCTGGAATATATTCAGTACATTAAAATTTTTTATTGTGTCAGTTTTCACTCCAAATTGCTTGTCAGCTTGGGAATATTCTGGTATTAGCTTGTCCCCCAGTGTTACGGTTTTTCTTCTACTTTTGTAAATCTGAAACTATTAAACTATTAAATGAAATGCTATGTGGAATAAAGCCTTGCTCCCATCTTCGCTTTGGCCCTCTCTTCTCCCTAAAGTTTAGCCGCGTTATTTAAAGATTCAGAAGTTCTTGGAAATTTTATCTTGGTACTTTTGTTACTTTAAATTGATTTTCTATACAAGGGAAGCAAGTCCTCCTGGATTTGACCTCTATCCGTTTTTCATGTCATCTTTACATACACACCAGCTGTTACCAGGTGGTGAAGAAGATTGGACAGTGGGCCTTGGCTGGCGATAATTCAAAGCACCACTTTCTCCCCGTCTCTCTGAACTGTTCTGACATTCCCAGTGGCCGCTGGGGGGAGCCACATACCCATATTCTCTCAGACTTTGTAACAAAGTCCCTTTTTAAGGAAGCTGAGATCATATTTAGCTTGTGGCCAATATGAAAAGTAAATTGTTTTAAATGTCTTTGGAAAGAAAGCAGCAATTCAAACTGACAAATTTATGGGTTTAAATTTGAATCAAATATTGTATTTGAATTTCTCCCGTTTCTTCTCTAGAGGATATGGAAACTAATGAAAAAGGGAATGTATCTTGAAGGAGAAATGCATACTTGCAAAGCACTGCTTTCCTATCTTCCTTTGGCATGCTCTTCTCAGGTTGGTAGCTGTGAGGTGGTTAAAACTCCAAATATACTTGTCTTGTTTAGGTTATAAGGTCATGTTGAGCTGTTACAGCTCCCAGATTGTCTAGAAAAATCAGACAAACAGCATTTAAGGAGATATATATATATATATATATATATATATATATATATATATATATATATATATATAAATAATTTTTTTTAAATTTCATTCTTTTTGTTTTGCATCTCTCAACTGTCTCTAAATGGAATCTATTTTTTAACAATATCTAGAAATAATCTTAAATCATAATGTCAAGAGATTCTCCATACTGTGGGAAGCAGAAAGATAAAGTAGCAGAGATACTGGGGCTACTACTCCTGCATCAGTTTATACCAGTGGCTCTTTTGTGTACTGTTTGAACACAGCCATACAAAAAAAAACTGAGAAAGAGTAATGAAATTAAATAAAGAATGGCGTTTCACCTCAGAAACTGGGATTTATTTTAAATCTTTTTTTGGAGGAATGGGGTCAAATGTATATTGAGAAATCTTGGATGTGGGATTTAAGAAGGTTGTAAACCCAGTGACTTCAAACCTTAATTAATGTGTTGCAAACAAAGGGACCAGTGCCTCTGACACCCTTTGCTTAGCTTATCTGTAAGGAGGATCCCTCATTTGATGAGACTATATTAGTAGTCTCTTTATTTTCTCACCAGGCATTTTAGAGAGTCATAATCTTGTCCTGTTTCCATTAAACTGCAATATAATCAGCTATCTCTTTGAAGAATAATAACAAAAAAAATCCTAAAATTTTAAGTGGATTAATGCTGTGCCAAATTTATGTGAACTATATATTAATGCTCATTATATTTGAAAGGACAGGCTCTTCTTTAGGAAAAAAAATTAAAATTAAACAATAGAATTTTGTGACCATAAAAGATCATCTCAATCAAACCTGTCATTTTTTCATGACTAAAAAGAAGAATCATACCCATGTTTGTGACCAGACTATTTTGGAAGAAAATTTAGTTATAGATATGACTGGAAAATTATTTTTCACCACCATTATTAAGATACTGTTTTGTAAAGAAAGATACAGTATTGGCAGATTATTTTGAGGGAGTTATTTTGTAGAAAATGAGCCTTTGTTGAGGGTTTGCTCTGTTCCAGACATTTTATATGTATTTGTTCACTTACTATTCCCAATAACACAATAAAAATACTATATATTTTACAGATTAGGAAACTCAAGTGCAGATGTTAAATAATATATACAGCTTTGAACAGTTAATGTCAAAGACATAGTCAAAACAGGTCTCTGTGATACCAACATCTATTCTCTTAAGAACAATTTTTCTCTTTTGCCTCAATTTTCTTGAGAAATAATTGACATACATCACTGTATAAGTTTACTGTATTCAGCATTGATTTGCATTTATTGTAAATGATTATCACAATAGGCTCAGCTAACATCCATTTTCTTATATAGATAAAATATAAATAAAAGAAAGAAGAATAAAGGAAAAAAAATTCTCCTTATGATAATTCTTAGGTGATGATTCATCTCCTTCTGATGACTTACCCTGTTAACAACTTTCCTGTATATTACGCAGTGGTATTAACTATAATCATTATGTTGTGCGTTATATCCCAGTACTTATTTATCTTGCAACTGCAAGCTTGCACCTTTTGATCACCTTCCTCTGATTCTACCTCCCTCTGCTCCCTGCTTTTGGTGACCACAAGTCTGATCTCTTTTTCTATGAATTTGGGTTTTTTTCCTTTGGTTTTTGTTTTTGTTTCTTAGATTTTAAATAGAAGTAAGATTATACAATTATTTATCTTTCTCTAACTTATTTCACTTACCATAACACCTTCAAGGTCTGTTCATGTTGTCACAAATGGTAGGATTTCCTCATTTCTTATAGCTGAATAATATCCCATTGAATATATTTACCACAACTTTTTTATCCATTCATTCATTGATAAACACTTAAGTTGGTTGTTTCCATGTCTTGGCTATTATAAATAATGCTCTATGAACATGGAGGCACAGATACCTTTTCAAGTCAGTGTTTTTGATACGTTTGGGTATATTTCCAAAATTAAATTGCTGAATCATATGGCAGTTCTAATTTTTAATCTTTTTGAGGGTCCTCCATACTGTCTTCCATAGTGGCTGTACCAATTTACAATCCCACCAGCAGTGTACCAGGGTTCTCTTTTCTCCACAGCCACACCAGCATTTGTTATCTCTTGTTTTTTTGATGATAACCATTCTAAGAGCCATTGTGGTTTTAATTTGCATTTCTCTAGTGACTAGTGATGTTGAGCGTCTTTTCGTAACTGTTGGTCTTACATGTATTTTATTTGGAAAAATGTTTCTTTGAGTCATTTGCCTGTATTTTAAATTGTTTTTATTGTTTTGTTTTGTTCTGTTTGGTATTGAGTTGGCATGAGTTCATTATATTTTTTGGATATTAACCCTTACCAGATACATGGTTTGCAAATGATGTTTCCTATTTTGTATATTGTCTTTTCACTTCGTTGATAATATCTTGCTGTGCAGAAGCGTTTTAGTTTGATGCAGTCCCACTTAGTTTATTTTTTATTGCTTGTGCTTTTGGTATTTTATACAAAAAATTATTACCAAGACCCATGCCAGGGAGCTTTGTTCATGTTTTCTTTTAGGAGTTTCTTCTAGGAGTTTAATGGTTTCAGGTCTTATATTTAAGTTTTTTTATCCATTTCAAGTTATTTTTTGTGAGTGGTGTAATGTATGGGTCCAGCTTCATTCTTTTACATGTGGATATCCAATTAAATGCCATTGGAATCTTGATAGAGATTGCATTGAATCTATAGATGGCTTTTGGAAGTATTCACATTTTAGCAACATTAATTCTTTCAATTCATGAACATGGGGCACCTTTTCATTTATTTGCATCTTCAGTTTCTTACATCAGCGTCTTATAGTTTTAAGCATAGAGATCTTGTACCTCCTTACTTAAAATTATTCCTAAGTATTTTATCCTTTTTGATGCTGTTGTAAATGGGATTGATTTCTTCATTTCTTTTTCAGAAATTTTGGTGTTAGTGTCTAGAAATGCCAGTGATTTTTGCATGCTAATTTTGTATCTTGCAAATTTACTGAATTCATTGATTAGATCTAAAAGTTTTTGACTTGAGACTTCAGGATTTTCTATATATAAAATCATGTCATTCAAATGCAAGCAATTTTACTTCTTCCTTTACAATTCTGATACCTCTTATTTCTTTGCCTTGCCTGACTGCTCTAGCTAGGACTTCCAGTGCTATGTTGAGCAGGAGTGGTAAGCACAGGAACCCTTGTCTTGTCCCTGATCATAAAAGAAAAATTTTCATTCTTTCACTCTTAAGTATGATGCTAGCTGTCAGCTTGTCATATATGGCCTTTATTATGTTGACATATGTTCCTTCTATGGCCAATTTTTTAAGAGTTTTTTTTATCATGAATGGATGTTGAATTTCATTGAATGCTTTTTCTGAGTCTTTTGAGATAGTCATATGATTATTTTCTTTCATTCTATTAATATCACATTGATGGGTTTGCATATGTTAAACTGTCTTTGCATCACAGGGATAAATCCCACTTGGTCATGGTGAATAATCCTTTTAATTTCCTACTGAATTTGATTTGCTCATATTTCATTAAGAATTTTTTCATTTTTATTCATCAGGAATAATGAATGGCCTTCAGGTTTGTTTTGTTGTTGTTATTACTGTTGTTTTTGTTGTTTTTTTTTTTTTTTTTAGTAGTGTCCTTTTCTGGTCTTGGATAGAATAATGCTCTTCTTGTAAAATGAGTTTGGAAGTGTTCTTGCTCTTTTATTTTTTGGAGGAGTTTGAGAAGGATTGATGTTTGTTATTCTTTAAATGGTAAAAGTTACCAGGGAAGCCATTTGGTCCTGGTTTTTCTTCATTGGGACGTTTTTGATTATTGATTCAATCTCCTTCCTAGTAATTGGTATATTCAGATTTTCTATTTCTTCCTGCTTTAGTCATGGTAAGTTGTATGTTTCTAAGAATTTTTCCATTTCTTCTAGGCTATCGAGATTGTTGACATATTTTGATCTTGAATTTCCATGGTATCAGTTGCATGTCTCTTATTTATAATTTTGTTGATTGGGTCCTTCTTTGTTTTTGTTTTGTTTTGCTTGGTTACTCTAGCTACGGGTTTGTCAATTTTATATTCTCAAAGAACAAACCTTTTATTTGGTCAATCATTTCTATTGTTTTTCTGTTCACTATTTCATTTGTTTCTTTTATAATATTTATCATTTCCTTTCTCCTGTTAAATTTGGGTTCACTTTGTCCTTTTCCTGGTCGCTAAGGCATCATTAGGTTGCTTATTTGGGATCTTTCCTGCTTCTTAGTGTAGAAATTTATTATTATCAACTTCCTCCTTAGAACAGCTTTTACTGCATCCCATAAATTCTAGCAAGTTGTGTTTCCATATTTGTTTGTTTCAAGAAACTTTTTAAATTTCATCTTTGATCCATTGGTTGTACAGGAGAATGATGTTTAATTCTCATGAGTTTATAAATTTTCCAGTTTTCCTCCTCTTATTGATTTTTAGTTTCATGCTATTATGGTCATAGAAGGTACTTGGCATGATTTCAGTCTTCTTCAATTTTCTAAGATTTGTTTTGTGGGCTAACATATGGTCTACCCTAGAAAATGTTCCATGTATGCTTGAAAAAAATGTGTATTATGCTGTTGTTGGATAACATGTTCTGTGAGTCCGTTAGGTCCATTTGGTCTAAGGTATTGTTCAAATCTGTTGTTTGCTTATTGATTATCTCTTGATAATTATTGAGAGTGGAGTATTAAAGTCTCCAACTATTATTATATCATTGTTTATCTTTCCTTTTGGCTCTTTTAGTTTTTGTTTTATATATTTAGGTGCTCTGATGTTGGGCACATAAGTATTTGTAAACATTATATCTTCTTGATGTATTGATCCCTTTATCATTGCATAATCACCTTCCTTTTCTGTTTCTATCATTTTTAGTTTAAAGTCTATTTTCTCTGATCACATACAGTTACTCCTGCTTTTTGTTGGTTACTATTTGCTTGCAATTTCTTTTTCTATTCCTTCACTTTCAGTCTATGTGTTTTAAGGCTAAAGTGAGTCTCTTATAGGCAGAATATTGTTAGATCATCTTGCTTTTTTTTATTCATTCAGCCATTCTGTGTCCTTTGAATTGATAATTACATCTGTTTACATTTAAAGCAATTGTTGGTAAGTAAGATTTACTGTTGCCTTTTTTTTTCATTGTTTTCTGCTTGTTTTGTAGATCCATTTTTCCTTGCTTCTTATACTGCTGTTTTTTTATGTGTTTTAATATATTTTGATATCAGTGTGCTTTGACTAGTTTATCATGGTCTTTTGAATAATTACCACAAGATTTTTCTTGGGTTATCATGAGGGTTATATAAAATATCTTAGGCTGGACGTGAGCATTCCTGGGGTGCAGATGTCAGGAGGAGGTGACTGTGGGGAGATCACGTCTCCACTGAGCACTTGGATTCAGCTCCTTCATTTCCAACATGGAAGAAACTTACAACAATTCCCTGGACCCTAAAGGCTATTATAATGCTCCTATAATAAAAATCACCAGATCAGGGTCTGCAGGTTTCCTTATCATCTTATCAAGTATAGAAAGAATCATCTTGATGTGACAGATTGGCGACCTGTCCCTTTAATGCTTGCCATCAGGTTCCTTGGGCCAAAATCAGTCATCACATCTCAAGCTGTGATGATAAAAGTTGTATTGAGCAGGATGTTGTCAACAAACCAGGAAACTTGGACAAGAGACTCTGGCTGAGCACACATGGCAGTGCACTCCTTGTGATGAAGACAGATAAAAATCTTTGGTAACAGACTAGCACCCCATTGGTCTGGGGCACAGACAACTACTGTGGCAACAACAGCCCTGCAAGCAACATAATCATGGGACACAAGAGTAATGTGGCTTCAGGAATGTGCATTCCCAAGTCTCTACTGTATGTTCTGCCATTGAAAAAAAATGGAAATGCACAATAACTGAATATCTGTCTCATCAGATGCCAGACCCTAAAAGACTTTTGCTTCTTCCTGCTACCAGTGGGTTCTTCATTTTTTTCTCCTAATCTAATTATAGAAAGATAAACTGTGATCTTTAAACTGAAAAAAAAAAAATCTTAAACACCTATAACACTATTTTAAAATGATAACATCCTAACTTCAATAGAATTATCATACTTTACACTTTTACTTCTTCCTCTCACATTTTAGGTTATTGCTGTTACAATTTACATTTTTAAAAAATACTTTATTTATTTGTCAGAGAGAGAGAAAGAGCACAAGCAGGGGGAACAGCAGTCAGAGGGGGAAGCAGGCTCCCTGTTGAGCAAGAAGCCCAAGGTGGAACTTGATCCCAGGACCCTGGGATTATGACCTGAGCCAAAATCAAGAGTTGGACACTAAACTGACTGAACCACCCAGGCACCCCTGTTTTGATTATGTTAATTAGCATTATTTTACTTCAACTTAAAGAACTCCCTTTAACATTTCTTTAAGGCAGATCTAGTGGTAATGAACTTTCTCAGCTTTTGTTTGTTTGGGAAAGTCTTTATTATCCCTCCTTTGTTTCTGAAGGACCAATTTGTCAGGTATAAAATTCTTGGTTGACAGCTATTTTCTTTCAATATTTTGAATATGTCATTCATTTCTCTCCTGGCCTGAAAAGTTTCTGTTGAGAAATCCACTGATAGTCTTGGGGGATTCCCTTGTATGTAACTTCTCTCTTTTATCTTGCTGCTCTTAAAGTTTTTTGTCTTTGACTTTTGATAATTTAATTATAACATGTCTCAGTGTAGCCCTATTTGAGTTCAAGTTATTTGGGATCATTTGGGCTTTCTGGATCTGGATGCTCATCGTTCTTCAGGTTTGGGAAGTTTTCAGCCATCATTGCTTTAAATAAACTTTCTGTCTCTTTCTCTCTCTCTTTTTTTTCTCTAGAATTTCCATAATGCATATGTTGTTTTTTCCTTGTGTCTTATAATTCCCATAGGCATTCTTCATATGTTTTCATTTTTTTTTCTTTTTGCTCCTCTGACTGTGTAATTTCCAATATTCTATCCTCCAAGTCACTTCTTTCTTCTGCATGCCTGCTTTTGAAACTATGGAATTCTTCCGTTCAGTTTTTGCATTTTTCAACTCTAATTTTATGGGTTTTTTTATGGTTGCTATTGTCTTGTCAACTTTTCATTTTTTTATGCATTTAAAAAAAATTTTGTTCAGTTATGTGTTTTCTTGTAGTTTGCTATACTTCCTTAAGAGGATTATTCTGAATTCTCTGTCTGACAGTTTATTAGATGTCCATTTCTTTAAGGTCGGTTATTGGAACTTGGTTAGTTTCCTTTGGTGGTTCCATGTTTACCTATTTTTCTTTGATTCCTTACACTGCTATCTGCACATTTGAATAATGGGGCTTTTTTTCTAGGCTTTATAGCTTGCTTTGGCAGAGATAGTTCTTCAACAGTCTGCTCAGTTTGGGTTTTTGAGGGTGTCTGCTGGTAATGTCCTTAGACAAGTAGGGCCTTCTATTATGGTCTATATTTGGGTGAGGCAACTGTTCAAGCTGTGAGGACTGCTAGATATGATTGCTGGATTTGTTTCCTACCAAGTGAGGCTATAGGATGAGCTCTGTGGTTGCCTGAATTCTTTTGTCAGGCTCACTAGATGGTTGAGACCGGGTACCATATTCAATAATAGATTGGGTTATGAATTATCATCCCTGCCCTGAAAGAGCTATAGGACAGGGCCCAGGACCTCTAGAGTTCACTGGGGGCCCAAATCAGGCCTGAGTATGCACTGAATTCTCTGGTCATGTGAGGCCACTAGTTTTGCTCTGTAGACTGGGGAAGCCATGGGCTATGCTGTCTGTTCAAGTGCCACTGTGCTGAGGGCTGTTGAATTGGCTACACAACTTCCCATGTGCTCTGGTTAGGTTTCCTGGTGGGACAGGCTGAAGGCTAGACTCAGGATTGAGTGGGGCTACTAATTAGATTCTCTTCCTGGGTGCAGCAGAAGAAGCATCTCCAAAATTGGTAAAGTTCTTTGTCTGTTGTCTTAACTCAAGCCAACCCGCACCCCGAGTTCCCTCTGAACCCCGAGTTCCCTCTGCATTGCTTTGCAAACTATTAGCTCTGTCTATCCCTTTCACTTGAATACTGCTGAGCTGCATAGCTTTAAAGCATTTTCACTAGCCCTTCTGGTTAGATGGGGCTGGAAGACACCCTCTACAAAGGTGGGACAATGTCTCAACTCCCTTTTCTATGTAGTAGCTGGAGGGCATCTTCAGGCTACTGTCAATTTCCCAAACAAGCTCTCTGATTGGGAGGGGCCTGAGCTACCCTTAGCCGTGGCAGTGAATTAATACCCTGCCTGTGCATAGTATGCAAAGCTTCCCTGTCCAGTACTGGCTTTGCTTTGAGAATAATCAGCTCTGCTCACCTGCCTCTCAGCTTGAACATCACTGGGCTACAGAGCTTTCAGGAGTTGTCACTAGTCCTTCTAGTCAGATGGGGCTGCACAACACTCCATAGCATGTGAGGCTGTGACTCAACATCTTGCCTGGCTGAGCTGGCAAAACCCACTTGAGTTCAGGCAGATCTGAACCCCAGTGAGTTTCCTGGTCAGAGTAACCGCAACTCGGTTTTGCAGATGAGCAAAGCTGCTGATTGGGATTACTATGTGGGCACTGCAGGTATGAACTTGATCTGCCAAGATTCTTTGCTGGTTGTTGCAAGACCCTCCGCCCTTCTCTGTCACAGTCAGATTCCCAGTAGTTGGATGCTACAGATTCTCCTATGTCCTACCAGTCCCCATGGTGCAAGATCAGAGTAGGGGCTCCCACAAAGTGACCCACAATGCTGGTTTTCCTGCCTGGATTTTCTTCCCACTGAAGGAACTGAAGGGTCAGGGGAGACCTCTTGCATGATGCTATGCTGTCCTGGGGGAGGGGTAATGTGGTCAACATGTAGCTGCTTCTCTTACCCTTCTAATGCAGTTTGTTTTGGTCTCTGTGGTGCAGGGGTGGTACGTTAGACTCATCCCCCATGTTCTAGGATTCTCTCAGTGTCTTCCTCTTCAATAGATCTTAGTTATTTTTGTGAGGGGGGAGTCAAATGAGGAATGACCTATGTCACCATATTGATGATGTCACTCTCATTTTTCTTTTTTTATTTTTGTACCATTTAATTTAAATTGTTATATATGTTAGTTTACATAATTCATGTTTTCTTAAGTTTAGAGTGATATGTCAAAATAGTCTAAAACAAATCCATGTTTTATGCTTGTGTCACTTTATGTAGAGAAATTTGCATTGCTATTCTCTAAAGGCTATAATGATTAACAGGTTAGGTAGTTCTCTTTTCCTAGAAATCAATTTTTAGAATTATTAAAATTCTCACAGTGAAGAAATAAATGTAGGTGTCTTACTCTAGTATCTAATTAATACTACCTAGCCAAGCTTCAGATGTGTAACTAGATTTGATTCTAAGGAGTCTCTTCTTCCAGTTTCGGTTTTGGGTACTGTCTTATCATTTAAAGGTAGATGGAAATGACATATGTGTATCAGAAAAAGAATGAGGGGAAATGTGATTTCTATTTCTTAAGTAGCTCAAATATTAAATGAAGTAGGTGTTTATTGGATAATAGGGAAAAGAAGGTTATTGGAGAAGTTAAGTAGGACAATAACATCTGCTTTAATCACAGGTACTGAAGAAATATTTATAGAGAGCAACAGAAGAGCAGCAAGTGAAAGATTATTCTTTTATTCCTTTAATTTGTTTCTTTGATCTTATGTTATTTAACAAAAAGCCTTAGTTTAACAAATGAAGTCTTAGAAATAAGTAGAAAGAAAGGGATACTTTATTAGAACAATAAACATTATGATCATTAAGAGAAATATTTTTAAATGACAGTGGATTTTGTTTCAGATTTTGCTGTATTAATATCAAAGTTTAGGCAAACAAATAGCTAGTATGCAAGCAATGTATAATAAATAAATTGTAAATTAGAAATAACAAGAAGAAATTAAAAATGACCTAGATAAAATTTTCCTGTGGACGCATTATTTGCCATGTCCTCATTTCAGTGTTCTAGGTACAAACTTGTCTTGAATAATTTAATCTTGAAAATTTCAAAACTTCAGAGAAGTATAAATGCTGGCACAATGAACACTCACATACCCTTCACCTAGATTCTGTAATTGCTAACATTTTGCCACATTTTATTTTTCTGTATTTTTCTCTGTCTCTGTTTGTGTCTCTCCACACATCTACTATTGAAAATTAATTGCAGACATCATGACATTTTACCTCTGGATACTTCAGCATGCACTTTCTAAGAATAAAGAACTTTCTCATACTTAACTACAAAACTGTTATCACACTTTAGGAATTTTATAGTAATTCAACAATTTTATTTTATATCAAATTTATTTAAAAATTTTTCCAATTGTCTCCCAATGTGATCCCCCACTGCTCTTGGAGGTTCTTTTCATTAGCCTAGCAGAAAACTCAGCAAAGGTCTGCCTGGGTGGCTCAGTCGGTTAAGTGTCTGTCTTCGGCTCTGGTCATGATCTCAGGGTCCTGGGACTGAGCCCCACATTGGGCTCTCTGCTCAGCGAGGAGTCTGCTTCTCCCTCTTCCTCTGCTCGTTCTCTCTCTCTCTCTCTCTCACTTGCTCAGTCTCCCTCTCAAATAAAGTCTTTAAAAAAAAATAAAAGAAAACTCAGTCTAAGTCTAGGTTAGTTCCATGGAAGATGAGGTTGATAGCAGACAGACCTTGAATTCTGGAAGCTCCATATTTCTAATGAGGCTGTTTCCTTAACCTCGGAGCTTCCAGTGTTACCTAGTTGCATAGATCCTTTCTGCCCAACCTACACTCTAGTGTAAGTGCTTCATCAGTAGAGAGGGGCCCCTCTCTACTTCACATTGGCTAAGAACTTAAAAGTTATCTATGCCCAACATAAATTGTGACATTATAGGAATCATAGGGACTACATGCACTCTGCTAATGTTTCTGTTTTAAAACCTCTCACCTGTTTTAAAACCCTGTTGTATAACCTAGTACCTGTCTGTGACCACTATGGATGGCATCCCCCAGAGACTTAAGCAATATATTTTTTCCTATCCACGATCTAGTCAGGGTTCATACATTGCATCTGGTTTTTATCTCTCTTTAGTCTTATCTGAAACAAGACTCATCTCTTTTAAATTTTTACCCAATGACAATGACTTTTGAACTCAGGGTAATTTTCTTATAGTTGTCATACATTCTAGATTTGTCTGACTGCTTGCTCATAGTATCACTTAATTTGTTTCTCTATCCCCTGTATTTACTGTACTTTGAATTTGTGGTCTAGAAGTTTCACTAGATTAAGTTCAAAACTTTATGGCAAGACTATTTCATAGGTGATGATCCATATTATGTATTACATTTTATCAGAAAGCATATAATAAAATTGTCTCACTGTTAGTGATTAGCTAAGGTACAGACCACCAGAATTAGTATTGAAAAAAACCATACTTTTTGAGGATTGGAGTTAAGATGGCGGAGGAGTAGGGGTCCCCTTTTTCAGCTGGTCCCCTGAGTCGAGCTGGATAGGTACCAGACTATCCTGAACACCCACAGAATCAGCCTGAGACGTAGGAAGATACACCTGGACCTGTACAAATGAACATCTCTAGCACTGAGTATTGAGGTACGAAGAGGGGAGCTGTGAATCCATGCTCAGATATCAGAAGATAAATGGAAGGGGGAGGAGGCCTCCGCATTTGGGTGCAGGGAAGCGGTAGCCACCTGCACTGGGAGTGGGCAGACCCGCAGACTGGCACCCACGAGAGAGCAGATTGAGACCGTGTGCGACCAGTCTGAAAACCGGAGCTCCGTAGTGCGCACAAACCACACTGAAATGGAGCTCCGGAACGCATGGGGGTGGCTGGCGGCTGGTGGTATTAGAAACACAAAGGACAGAGACGTGCCGGCCCTGGAAGTGAAGGCTGGGATGCCGGCTGTGGGGTGCACATCCCGGGATGCTGAAGGGTTTAGCAGCACCAACAGAAACATAGTTAAAGAGGCCAGAAGAGCTCAGTGAAGAGTGGACTGCGATCTCTCTGTTCTGAGACAGAGGCTGGGATTCAGCCACTGCTGCTCTGAACCTCAGAAGAGCCACAGCAAACCACCAGGGAAAGCCGCCAGAGAACAAAAGCCCGGAAATACCTGCTCACATTGTGCCCATCCCCATTCCCCCTTGCAGGGGACAGGGAGGCTTTACCCAAACAGGGTTGCCTGAGTATCAGCGTGGCAGGCCCCTCCCCCAGAAGGCAGGCTGAAAAATCAAGAAGCCCACATCCCTAAGGTCCCTATAAAACAAGAGCACACTGCCTGGGTCCTGATCAATAATTTGGGCTCTGGACAGCCCTGCAACCTCTCCCCATCAGAATGGCGAGAAGGAGAAATCCCCCCCAGCAAAGAAAAGACAATGAGTCTGTGGCCTCTGCCACAGAACTGATGGATATGGATATAACCAAATTATCAGAAATGGAGTTCAGAGTAACAATGGTCAAGATGATGTGTAGACATGAAAAAAATATTAATAAGAATATAGAATCTCTAAGGGCGGAAATGAGAGCGAATCTGGCAGAAATTAAAAATGCTATGAATCAAATGCAGTCAAAACTAGATGCTCTGACGGCCAGGGTGAATGAGGCAGAAGAACGAATTAGCGAATTGGAGGATGGGATGGTAGAAGAGAAAGCTAAAATAGAAACTTGGCTCAAAAAAATCCAATCTCAAGAAAGTAGGTTACGGGAGATTACTGACTCAATGAAACATTCCAATGTCAGAATCATCGGCATCCCCAAGGGGGTGGAGAAAAAGAGAGGTCTAGAAGAGATATTTGAACAAATTGTAGCTGAAAACGTCCCTAATCTAGCAAAGGAAACTAGCATTTGTGTCCAAAAGGCAGAGAGGACCCCTCCCAAATTCAACCATGACAAACCTATGCCACATAATGTCATAGTGCAATTTTGCAAATATTAGATACAGTATTGAAAGTGGCCAGGGCAAAGAAATTTCTCACATACCAAGGCAAAAGTATCAGGATTATGTCAGACCTGTCTACACAGACCTGGAATGAGAGAAAGGGTTTGGGGGGGGGAATTTTTAAAGCTCTTTCAGAGAAGAACATGCAGCCAAGGATCCTTTATCCAGCAAGGCTGTCTTTCAGAATTGATGGAGAGATAAGGACCTTCCAGAATCACCAGTCACTGATCAATTTCGTAACCATGAAACCAGCCCTACAGGAGATATTAAAGGGGGTTCTATAAAGGTAAAAAGGCCCCAAGAGTGATACAGAACAGAAAGTTACAATCTGTACGGGTGCCTGGGTGGTGTAGTCATTGAGCATCTGCCTTCGGCTCAGGGCGTGATCCCAGCGTTCTGGGATCTAGCCCCACAGCGGGTTCCTCCACTAGGAGCCTGCTTCTTCCTCTCCCATTCCCCCTGCTTGTGTTCCCTCTCTCGCTGGCTGTCTCTATCTCTGTCAAATAAATAAATAAAATCTAAAAAAAAAAAAGTTACAATCTGTAGAAACAAAGACTTTACTGGCAACATGACATCATTAAAATCATACCTCTCAATAATCACTCTCAATGTGAATGGCCTAAATGCTCCCATAATGCCACAGGGTTGCAGACTGGATAAAAAGACATGATTCATCCATTTGCTGTCTACAAAAGACTCATTTTGAACCTAAAGATACATCCAGACTGAAAGTAAAGGGATGGAAAACCATCTTTCATGCCAATGGACCTCAAAAGAAAGCTGGGGTAGCAATTCTCATATCAGACAGATTGGATTTTAAACTAAAGACTGTAGTTAGAGATACGAAGGGACACTATATTATTCTTAAAGGCTGTATCCAACAATTGGATGTGCCACTTATAAATATCTATGCCCCAAGCAGGGGAGCAGCAAGATACACAAGCCAACTCTTAACCAGAATAAAGAGACATATAGATAAAAATATGTTAATAGTAGGGGACCTCACACTCCACTGTCAGCAATAGATAGATCACCTAACCAGAAAATCAACAAAGAAACAAGAGCTTTGAATGCCATATTAGACCAGATGGACCTCATAGATATATACAGAACACTACACCCCAGAACAAAAGAATACTCATTCTATTTGAATGCACATGGAACATTCTCCAGAATAGATCATGTGCTGGGTCACAAAACAGGTCTCAACCGATACCAAAAGACTGAAATTATTCCCTGCATATCCTCAGACCACAGTGCTTTGAAATTGGAACTCAATCACAAGGAAAAATTCAGAAGAAACTCAAACACTTGGAAACTAAGAACCATCCTTGCTCAAGAATGATTGGATAAACCAAGAAATCAAAAATCAATTTAAACAATTTATGGAGACCAACAAGAATGAAAACACAATGGTCCAAAACCTATGGGATACTGCAAAGGCAGTCTTAAGGGGAAAATACATAGCCATCCAAGCCTCACTCAAGAGAACAGAAAAATCTAAAATGCAGTTTTTATATTCTCACCTCAAGAAGCTGGAACAGCAACAGAAGAATAGGCCTAATCCATGCATAGAAAGTAGTTGATCAAGATTAAAGCAGAGATCAATGAGTTAGAAACCAGGAGCACAGTAGAGCAGATCAACAGAACTAGAAGCTGGTTCTTTGAAAGAATAAATAAAATAGATAAGCCACTGGCAAGACTTATCCAAAAGAATAGAGAAAGGACCCAAATTAATAAAATTATGAATGAAAAGGGAGAGATCACAACCAACACCAATGAAATTGGAAGGATCATTAGAAACTTTTATCAACAGCTTTATGCGAGTAAACTAAGCAACCTGGAAGAGATGGATGCCTTCCTGGAAACCTATAAACTACCAAGACTGAAACAGGAAGATTGATTTTTTAAACAGACCAATTAATTATGAAGAGATTGAAGCAGTGATTAAAAACCTTCTGAAAAACAAAACTCCAGGGCCTGATGGATTCCCCGGGGAATTCTACCAAACATTCAAAGAAGAAATAATACCTATTCTCCTGAAGCTGTTTCAAAAAATAGAAACAGAAGGAAAACTACCAAATTCATTCTATGAGGCCAATATTACCTTGATCCCCAAATCAGGCAAAGACCCCATCAAAAAGGAGAATTACAGACCGATATCCCTGATGAATATGGATGCCAAAATCCTCAACAAGATCCTAGGTAATAGGATCCAACAGTACATTAAAGCGATTATCCATCACGACTAAGTGGGATTCATCCATGGGATGCAAGGGTGGTTCAACATTCACAAATCTATCAGTGTGATAGATTATATCAACAAGAAAAGAGTCAAGAATCATATGATCCTCTCAATAGATGCAGAAAAAGCATTTGACAAAATACAGCATCCTTTCCTAATTAAAGCACTTCAGAGTGTAGGGATAGAGGGTACATTCCTCAATCTCATAAAAACCATCTATGAAAAGCCTACAGCAAATATCATTCTCAATGGGGAAAAGCTGGAAGCCTTTCCCTTAAGATCAGGAACACGACAAGGATGCCCATTCTTGCCATTATTATTCAACATAGTACTAGATGTCCTTGCAACAGCAATCAGACAACAAAAAGGATAAAAGGTATCCAGATCGGCAAAGAAGAAGTCAAACTGTCTCTCTTCGCAGATGACATGATAACTCTATATGGAAAACCCAAAAAAATCCACCCCCAAACTACTAGAAGTTACAGAGCAATTCAGTAATGTGGCGGGATACAAAATCAATGCTCAGAAATCAGTTGCATTTCTGTACATGATCAATGAGACTGAAGAAAGAGAAATTGGGGAATCCATTCCATTTACAATAGCACCAAAAACCATACGTTATCTCAGAATTAACTTAACCAGAGACGTAAAGCATCTATAGTCTAGAAACTACAAATCACTCTTGAAAGACATTGAAGAAGACAGACAAAGATGGAAAAATATTCCATGCTCATGGATCAGAAGAACTAACATAGTTAAAATGTCCATGCTACCCAGAGCAATCTATACTTTCAATGCTATCCTGATCAAAATACCAATGACATTTTTCAAAGAACTGGAACAAACAGCACTTAAATTTGTGTGGAACCAGAAAAGGCCCTGAATCACCAAGGAATTGTTGAAAAGGAAAAACAAACCTGGGGGCATAACATTGCTGGATTTCAAGCTATACTACAAAGCTGTGATCACAAAGACAGCATGGTACTAGCACAAAAACAGACACATAGACCAATGGAACAGAACAGAGAACCCAGAAATGGACCCTCGGCTCTTTGGGCAACTAATCCTTGATAAAGCAGGAAAAAACATCTGGTGGAAAAACGAGAGTCTCTTCAATAAATGGTGCCGGGAAAATTGGACAGCTACATGCAGAAGAATGAAACTTGACCACTCTCTCACACCGTACACAAAGATAAACTCCAAATGGATGAAAGACCTCAATGTGAGACAGGAATCCATCGAACATAGGCAACAACCTCTACAACATTGGCCACAGCAACTTTTTTCATGACACATCTCCAAAGGCAAGAGAAACAAAAGAAAAAAATGAACTTGTGGGACTTCATCAAGATAAAAAGCTTCTGCACAGCCAAGGAAACAGTCAAAAAAACTAAGAGGCAGCCTATGGAATGGGCGAATATATTTGCAAATGATGCTACAGACAAAAGACTGGTATCCAATATCTACAAAGAACTTCTCAAACTCAATACACAAGAAACAAATAAAATCATAAAATGGGCAGAGGATATGAACAGACACTTTTCCAATGATGACATACATATGGCTAACAGACACATGAAAAAATGTTCAAAATCATTAGCCATCAGGGAAATTCAAATCAAAACTACACTGAGATACCACCTTACGGCAGTTAGAATGGGAAAAATTGACAAGGCAAGAAACAACAATTGTTGGAGAGGATGTGGAGAAAGGGTATCCCTCCTACATTGTTGGTGGAGTGCAAGTTGGTACAGCCACTCTGGAAAACAGTGTGGAGGTCCCTTAAAAAGTTAAAAATTGAGCTACCCTATGATCCAGCCATTGCACTACTGGGTATTTACCCCAAAGATACAGATGTAGTGAAGAAAAGGGCCATATGCACCCCAATGTTCATAGCAGCACTGTCCACAATAGCGAAATCATGGGAGGAGCCAAGATGCCCTTCAACAGGTGACTGGATTAAGAAGACGTGGTCCATATATACAATGGAATATTACTCACCTATCAAAAAGAATGATTTCTTAACATTTGCTGCAACATGGACGGCACTGGAGGAGATAATGCTAAATGAAACAAGTCAAGCAGAGAAAGACAATTATCATAAGGTTTCACTCATTTATGGAACATAAGAATTAGAGAGATCGTTAGGAGAAGAAAGGGATAAGGGGGGTAATCAAAAGGGGGAATGAAGCATGAGAGACTATGGACTCTGGGAAACAAACTGAGGGCTTCAGAGGGGAGGGGTTGGGGAATGTGATAGACTGGTGATGGGAATTAAGGAGGGCATGTATTTCATGGTGCACTGGGTGTTATATGCAACTAATGAATCATGGAACTTTACATCAAAAACTAGGGATGTACTGTATGGTGAGTAACATAATAAAAAATATACTTTTTGGTTTTTTAAATTAATATTTAATATATTAGATGATATTTTGGCACTCTGTAACTATCCTGTTATGCAGCTACATTTCACACGATGCCTTTAGCTCTTTTTAATAATCCTTAACTGAATCATTTGTTATATTGAGGGGTTACAAGATGATGATTTTTCTAAATCTCTAATTTCTTCTATGTTTATTAGCTAGCATTCTTTTATAGATAAGACTGTTCTTCCTCTGTACTTCCCATGTTTTTCTTCCTTTATTTTCTTTCCTTTTCTTTTTTCCTTCTATTTAAAGAGAGAGACCAAAATTTTTATTGGATCAAATATATGTGTAAACTTTCCATAGAAACTGGGTGAGATATAGAATTATTGAAGATAATGTGTGAATTTTCAAAAAAGAAGTCTAGATTTCCTATTTAAAATGACAATCTTAGTTCAAATAGTACATTTCCCTCACTTTAAAATTCTTTATTGGGGGCTCCTGGGTGACTCATTTGGTTAAAGATCTGACTCTCCATTTTGACTCAGGTCGTGATCTCACAGTCATGATCTTATGGGCATGGGATGAAGCTGCTGTCATGCTCATTGTGGTCTGCTTCAGATTCTCTCTCCCTCTGCCCCTCCCCCACTCACTCTTTTTTTTACTCTCTCTCTCTAAAATAAATAAAATCTTTTAAAAAATTATTTTTCTCCTCTACCTTTTCTAATAGCTATAGACTGCTTTTTAAAATTCATTGCATCTAAGCAATTATCACAGTTATTTTTATTGATGATCAAATTGTCCTGAATAGCCAATTCAATTGGAGCTCATTCAAGCTTGTTCCTTTGCACATGTGATCTGTGTGATTGATAGCCACTAGAATGTCTCCCAGTGATCCCTGCTTCCTCAATTCATGCCCTTATATAATCCTTTCCCTTGAATGTGTGTTGGACAGAGAGATTCACTTCTAACAGACAGGACAGGGTAAAAGTGATGGTATGTCATGGCTGAAATTAGGTTATGAAAAGCCCGTGGCTTCTGTCCTGCTATTCATCTCTTTCGTTCTTATTTGCTTAGGCTAATGGAAACCAGACCAGACACAAATGCTGTCAGCTTTCCTGTGAGGAAGCTCACATGGCTAGAAATTGAGAATGCTTTCTGATCAACAGCCAGCAAAAAACTTAAGCTTTCAGTATAACAGGCAATGAGAAAACACTTATTGTCAATTGTCAACAGCTGCATGAATGAGTTTAAAAGTATATCTTCTCTCACATAAGCCTGGGACGACTGCAGCCTGACTGACAACTTCATTGCAGCCTTTTGAGAGACCCTAAGCTAGAAGACCCAGCTAAGCTGTCCTCATATTTTAGAATCACAGAACTGTGAGATAATAAATATTTATTGTTTTTAGGTCCTAAGTTTGGGAGTAATTTATTTTATAATGACAGATAACTAATACAACCTCACTAGTCTTGAAGCACTTTTCTTTCTTTCTAGTGCAACATGATTTCTTAGATTAACTTTGTTTTTTCCCAACTTATTGCTGCAAGAAGAATTTCTCCAAATTTCTCTGTTTTCTTTCAGTGGAGAATGGTGTTTAGAATACAAGATCTGGTCATAAAATGTGCTCATTGTTTTAGGGATGTCATTGTTTCTACATCCATCCAGTGAACAGAGTTAGAAAACACATACAAAAAATCTTGAGCTCATACTAATATTACCAATTGTCATTTAATATTGCATGGCTCTTCTTTGCCATCTTTAATTACATATTTTATCTCTTTCCTCTTATAGTAAAGATCTCTCTTTCCTAACAGTAGAGGGTTAACATTACAAGGAAGTGGAGTAGGGATTGTCACAGTTTAGTGATGACAGTAAATTCTCTGGCTTTCTGGAATATCTTCCTTTTATAGTGTCTTCATTTCCACCAGATGAGATTTATTTGTTTGATTCTTGAGGGCTTTCCAAATGTTTAGTTTTCTTATCAAAAATTTTTAGAATTATTTTCCAACTTAGAAAAATGATCCAGAAAGAAGAGAATTTAAAAATTGGGAAGAAATACCAAAAATATAAGTAAATAACTTTGTGGTGAACTTGTGTTTTTGTTTTTCTAATTATTTGTTTAATAGAAAGCATGTTGTGCTTTAATATGTGCCGTTTGCTGTTTAAGGCACCAGAGTCTCAAAAGCTTCTATTTCTGATTAGAAGAATTTATATTCTGGGGAGGAAGTCATGTAAATGTATCAATATAGTTAATATAATTAAGTGACAACATAGAGATACAGAGCACTTTCTCATGTTAAATGTTGACATTTTAGTAGTAGAAAAATATAATAATTTGTTTTAAAGGAACAAAGAATATATCAAAGGGAAATGATTTTTTTTTAAATTTTTTATTATGTTATGTTAGTCACCGTACAGTATATCATTAATTTTTGATGTAGTGTTCCATGATTCATTGTTTGCATATAACACCCAGTGCTCCATGCAATACATGCCCTCCTTAAAACCCATCACCAGCATATCCCAATCCCCCACCCCCCTCCCCTCTAAAGCACTCAGTTTGTTTCCCAGAGTCCATAGTCTCTCGTGGTTCAATCCCCCTTCTGTTTACCCCTCCTTCATTCTTCCCTTGAATTGGGAAAAATATCAAAGGCAAAACTAGTTAATTTCACAATTTTCATTAAACTTTGATGAATTTAACAAGAGGGTTTCTCAAATAATGTTTTCCTTGTTAACCTCCCTGCTTCAAATATAACTACAGATCTTCCTGATGTAGAATGGGGTTATGTCTTGATAAACCCATTGAAGTTGAAAATATCATGACCTGAAAATGCATGTAATACACTTAACCTACTAAACATTACAGTTGAGCCTAGACTACCTTAAACATGCTCAGGATACTTATATTTGCCTACAGTTGGACAAAATCATCTAACACAAAGTCTATTTTATAATAAAGTGTTGAATATCTCATGTAATTTATTGGATACTATGCTGAAAGTGAAAAGCAGAATGGTTGTATGAGTGCAGAATGATTTTAAGTGTATCAGTTGTCTATCCTCATGATCATGTGACTGATTGGGAGCTCTGGCTTGCTGTTTCTGCTTAGCATCACTTGAAAGTATCGTATTGTGTGTCATTAGCTTGGGAAAAGATCAAAATTCAAGATTCAAAGTATGGTTTCTACTGTATACATACAGCTTTCATACCATCCCAAAGTCAGAAAATTATAAGTCAAACCATTTTAAGTGGAGATGTCTGTAGATTTTTATTCTGCATTTTGGTCAATAGTAGCATGCATATTTATAGTCAACTGTCATGTGGTTAATTAAAAAGTATGAAAATAAATATTGAACAATTGCTAAGGTGATTAAGGCTATATTTATCTTTCTAAAAATATTATTGTTATTTTAAATTTTGCATCTCTAGCTAAATTCTCAGATAAAACCTTTAAGAAATCTGTAGAAGTGTAACTCATGCTCATGTTCCCAAAGAGCAAGAGTCAGGGCATTAGTGCAACGATCTGTTCAGTATAATTCATAGAAATCTTTGGAGAAGGGAGAAGAGTGGTGGAAAGACAGAAAAGGAAGGCAACTCAAGTGGCATTTACATTTTTATCTTTTGTTGTCTTTGGTAATTTTGTTTAAGCTTATCTATATTGTTTTTCTTTTATTTATTTTGTCATTTATATTGATCAAACTGATGATAATCCTGATAGAGGCAGAAAATATGCTACAAAATGACTTTGGTAGAAATAAATCAAGGCTGACATTTTAAACCTATTTGTTAATAAGCATACCACTGAAAAACTTTCATTAGTATCAGAGAAAATTAATTCTAGTTAAGTGCAGTGTATTTACAAATGATAGCCATCTCACTTTATGAAGTTCATGCTGGGCCAATGGCATAGTCATTGGAACGATGCATGTTATTCTAGTTTCAGAGAAGTTATTTCTGATTTTCAAAACTAAAACAAAAGTCAGAAATTGCTATCTACAAGTAACCCTAGGCACTACAGATACAGAGAATAAGATAAGACAAAACTCCTGCTTTCAAGCGATTCTCAGCTTAAGCCCATTTGAGTCATTACCATGGACACAGACATTTGTATTAGGAATGTTTTATTGAGCAGTGTCAACCAATGAGGACCACTGGAAAATACCCACTTAGGAGAAAACCTTGTGGACTATTTTAGCTCTCCTGTTCTTTGTAACACTTGAAACAAAATGAATTTATGTCCTTACTATTTTGTCATTGTGTGATAGATAACAGTGAAGGAAATGCCATGAGGAAATAGCCTAGTTCCTAGGCCTTGTAAACCACAATCAATTTGATGTAGCTGTCCATACAAAGTGGTTGTGAGTCATGGTTCAAGTGGTTGTGACATGTCTGAAAGGCAAACTATGTCACAGAAAAGAACAGCTTTCTGAATAGGTGGTTACCTATAATTTTGTAAAGATATTTGGAAACTTTGATCTGGAAAAGGCCACATCACAGAGAAAATGTTATTATCTGAAAGAACACTGGTGATAAAAACCTTTCAATACATATCTTATTTGTGCTCAAATTGCCACTTATTTTTTGTGATCACTGGAATTAATAGTCTAATTGTGTGCCTATGAAATATTATGGCAGACATAAGGGTAAGTAGATATTTAGAAGTCCTGGCAAGGTTCATACTTCTCTGATATTTAATTTTTTTTGAAGATTTTATTTATTTATTTGAGAGAGAGAGAGAGAGAGAGAAAGAGCATGCACGTGAGAGAGCACAAGTGGGGGAGAGGGAGAAGCAGACTCCCCACCTATCAGGAAGCCTGAATCAGAGCTTGATCCCAGAACCCTGGGATCATGACCTGAGCCAAAAGCAGACACTTAACTGATGAGCCACCCGGGCACCCTTGATTTTTTTTTTTTTTAATTTGAGAAAAGAGAGAGCATGTGGGGGGGTGGGGGAGGGACAGATGAAGAGAGAGAATCTCCAGCAGACTCCCGGCTGAGCACAGACCCCATCATGGGGCTCAATCCCACGACCCTGAGAGCATAACCTGAGACAAAATCAAGAGTCAGACACTTAGCCAACTGAGCCACCCAGGCGCCCCTCTGATATTTTATTTCCAGTATTCACTTTAAGCATGATAATATCAATAAATTTCATTTTGGGTTCATGTTATAATTCCATTATCTGATCATACGACTACAAAAATAATGGAAGTCCAAAAACAACATATTTAAGAAAGTTGAAAGGAAAGATGTTCATTTATTTGACTTAAAGTGCAGCATTCTCCATGGTCTAGCTCCTAACTTTCCAATTTTAATTCTTACCATGTATCAGTGTACATTTTTTTCCTTTTTATTCATTCAAGCCAACCGACTGGCAACAATTCCCTAATGTTCTAATTCCTCCCAATTGATGTACAAGTTGTCATCTCACTGTGCTCCTTGTATACTTTTTAATATCTGCAACAGTCTAGAGGACATTACCAGAAAGAAAATTACATTGCTGTTGGCCCCATTAGTCTCACGGAGGCCAAATTTCTTTTCCTTTCTGGTCCTGTTCTTTTTCTCTTCTTTACCCACACTTGCATGGGCCTTTTTGGCTCACTTTCCTTGTGACAGTTGGATTCTCTGGGAAGCAGATAAGGAGACTGCGTGGAAGTGCAAAAGGGAAGGAAAGGAGGAAGGTGGCAGAAAGGAGCCATCAGACTGTGATGCTGACTTGATGAAGCTTGACAGAGAAACCTGGAGCAACAGTCGCCTCTTAGAGGGTCCCATATTGTATGAAAATAGCCAGCTTTCTATATAACTGTCTTGTTCAGTCATTGGCTAGACTGTCTTCCCCTGTTCTCAGATAAGAGTGACCTCAGCTGCAAGGCTGAGGCAGACCCTGATAGAGTTAATGGCTGGAGGCTGTCAGTCATACACTCTATAGCCTGTAGCTGAGCATCCTGTCGTTTCTGGAAGAGGAATATCTCTTTTTGCCACACCCTGCTCCCAGGATCCCGGTCCCGCTTCCGAGGTGCAGCAAAGTCCTCAATATCCCCAATTTCTGTTTCCATCAAGAGGACATTTTTCTCCTCTATTAGAAAGAGGTCTTAGATTTTTCAGATTTAAGATAGTCAAAATAAATAACCCTTTCTCCAGCTGATTTTAAGAACCCCTCATACTGTGACCTTGTTGGAAAATCTGAAGGCTCTCTGTCTTTACTGTATCTCCTTGATTTTTAATATACTGTAGGAATAAAAGAGTGAAGAAGAATGATTCAGATCAAAGTTCACCTTCTTTGTGGAGGTTTTTCCAACACCCTCCTCTAGGCTGAATTCACTGTTTTTCAACTGACCTTGCACAGGCTGCTGTGAATGCCTCAGTTACAGCACTTAGCAAATTGTATTCTAGTAGTTGACTTTCTTGTCTGTTTCTTCATTAGACTGGACACTTTTTAAGGGTGAGAAAGTTGTTTGTGCCTCATCTGTCTGTCTCTCTTAGATTTGTAATAGATGCTTTGACGTCTGTGGTGTGACAGCAGTGCCAAACCCACTGTGATATAAAGCTGTGTTTTCATTAGAGATTTCCAAACTATTGAAAAAACATACTCCGTGCTTAAGCAATTCTTTATAAAATGTTTATAATATATACATATTGCTAAATTCAGAAAATACTGAACCGTTTTTAGAAGAAAATGAAACTTTATATTATCTAAATATAATATTTTGTTTCCTTTGTGTTTTTTATGATTTAGAATTTTTGTAAGTTGACATATGTACTTTTATATGTAATATATTTAAAACATTTACCATATTATTTAATATTATTAAAAATTATTTATTTTTCTATTATTGGAAATTGGATTGTTTCCAATATTTGCTTTTATGTATAATCTGTCATGAACTTCCTTCAGTATAAATCTTTATTCTCACCTGTGACTGTTTTCTTTAGGTTAAACACCGATACATTTATTAATCTTTGTTCATGTTGTTGAATTATCTTCTTAAGAATTTACACCAGTTTATCCTTTCTGATAGTTATGTGTGTGAGATCTTTCTCACCATACTCCTGGCAGCACTATCTTTAAAACAGGACAGCTTAGACAACATAAAAAATGGTTCTTTCTGTTTTAATTGGTATTTCTCTTAATAGCCTAAATATTTATTTCATCTTTTATTGGTCATTTATATGCCACCTTCTGTAATTTTTATATTCATATTATTTGTCCATTTTCGATAAAAGTTTTGGTGTCTTTTTTTTTAGCTTGAGTGAATTTTTAATTTATTATTATTATTTTTATTACTATTTTAATATAGTAAGTATTATTAAATGTGTCATTGTTGATATAAACAATTTTCTCAGTTTGGATTGTCTTCCAATTTTACGAGGTTTTGGTCTTCAGAGAACTTCAAATCTTATGTAGATAAATTAACCAACATATTCTAATGATCTATTTGTTTCTAAATTTAAGAAGTATTTATTCCGAGATCAGTTAGTCATTATTCCTGTTTTCTGCTTTTATTTTTAAATAAAATTTATTCTAATGGGTGATAGTTTAAAATTGTGATCCAACTTAATGTTTTCCTCAAAAGTACGATTTCCCCAATTCCTTTAGGTAATTCATCTATATACATTAGTTTACGATGCTTCTTTCCCATCTATGATGATCTTTTTTATGTTGTTGGTTTTTTTTTTTAAAGATTTTATTTATTTATTTGACAGAGATAGAGACAGCCAGCGAGAGAGGGAACACAAGCAGGGGGTGTGGGAGAGGAAGAAGCAGGCTCACAGCGGAGGAGCCTGACGTGGGGCTCGATCCCATAATGCCGGTATCACGCCCTGAGCCGAAGGCAGACGCCCAACGACTGCGCCACCCAGGCGCCCCTATGTTGTTGGTTTTAAGATAGTCTCTAATATTCTGTTGATTTGCCTATTCTTGAAATAATATTTGCAAATGTTTTATGGATGCTTGAAAAGAAGGCATATTCACTGTTAGTGGGAAACGTACATACATGCATCCATATATTCAACATTTGTTTCAGGTAAATTCAAACACCTTTAGAAATCAGGTGAGTGATATAAATGTGCTGAACAGCCAAGTGTAATTCATTAAGAAATGGTGCCAATGAGGTTGACAGGGAGAACACACCTGGCCTAGAGACACAAAGTCAAATATTAATTATATATATATATTGTACTGATACAATTCCTCAGCCTCAGGTATGTTTATAATTTGGCTTCTTGTCTCTACATTTGCATACTCCAGTGTGACTAATTATTGGGAAGGGGAATTTTATTTAAAACAAAACAATTGTAACAGCTTTTACTTTCTGAGAGGAGGCAAGAATGATGTGTACATTTTATTGGGAAAGAGATTGTAATGGGAGGAGAAAGGAAAGATTGAACTTCCAAGGCTTCTGTTAATTCTTCTATGTTTAACTCAAACTGTTGGGTCATTTGCTTATCAGAGCATATGATCTAATCTTTGGACTTTTGAAAGCTAAATTACCGTGCAAATAAATGGTGGTGAGGCTGGGGGCTGGCACTTAGGGGAGTGGAGGGAGAACTTAGACACCTTGTCTTTATTGAGAAGTAAAATGATAAGAAGTTTGTGCCAATATGTATTTAGGCTTAAATAATACTTTACAAATAAATAGACTGCTATCTAAAGGGAAAAAATTCCATTGGTGTGAGATGAGATAACCTAGGACAGCAAACCACTTACCATAATATAAAAAGACATGCTAGGGAAAGGACCTGGAAGTGCTGGCTTGATCTTCCATGCCAGAGAACAGCCACAGGATAGGGTGGAGAACTCACACGTGAGGAAGGTCCATGAGAAATCAACTCTTTTCAATGTGTTTCATGCAAAGAGGCCATTATCAGCCACCAGAAGAGTAGCAGCAACTGGAATAAACCAACAGGGGGTCTGTCGCAGTGGGAGAACACTGAAGGGGATTTTTGGGTGGAGAGAAAAAAGGCAATAAAGGAAGAAGGTTTTAGTTTGTTTTTGTTTTGTGCAAATCCAAATAAGCACTGTTTATTAAGGGGTGGATCTCAGCTGGGTGGAGTTAAACGT
Organism: Ursus arctos; assembly: GCF_023065955.2. Lineage (NCBI taxonomy): Eukaryota > Metazoa > Chordata > Mammalia > Carnivora > Ursidae > Ursus > Ursus arctos. The sequence goes on along the minus strand of NW_026622775.1, from coordinate 7,068,930 downwards.
GAAGTTTTATTTTTCTCTAATCAGTGGTTTCAGCTTTATCAAATCTTCCACTTCATTCTTTAAAAGTGTATAGATAGATTCCAGAAACTTTGGACTCTCTCAGATTTAAAAACTCAATCCAATCAAGTTTAAAATTACCTTCATACTTGATCTCAAGTTTTACTTTGCCAAATCACTTCTTAAAATCATGATTCAAGTGTCTTTGAGTGGGAGAGTAACGTGGGCAGTTCATGCACCCCCTTACCTCTAGACAAGAGGAAAATGGACTGAAAAGTTAATCTGTTTTAACTAGGCATGTTGTCCTTCTTTCTTCATTGGCTTGTGCTGGTTTATGCTGCTTCTCTGGCTAATCCTGACAGGCTGCTGATGGTGGCTTTTTTTGTGTGAAAGGCATCGAAAGAACGGATCTCTCATGGAGGGGTTTGTGCGAGTTCTTTGCACCATCCTGTGAGATCTTCCTGTGGCTCATTTCTCTGGCATGGGGCATCTTCTCTGGCACAAACATTTCTGATTTCTCCTACTCATTTCCCATCTACAGTGGTATATACCATAGCCTCCCCATGCTGGAGTCCCTCAGTCTGGAGGGTAGACTTCTTGGATGAGGTATTGGCAAAAAGATCTCAAAATTAGTTCCTTTTCTGGTGTCCCCTGGACCTATAAGAAATTCATACAACCTTGGAACAGCAAATGATGTCATGGCTGCTCTACTGTCATCGTAGGGACAAGTCATCAAGTCTTAGCAGCTAGCCATTCCCCAATGCAAGGCCATTTGTCTCATTATGGAGGAACTAAAAAAAAATTCTGTTCAACAATCTCTGAGAGAATCCCCTCCTGCCATCTTGGCTTGAGGGCTGGAAAAGTACATTTTCCTATGAATACTACATACACTACAAGTCCACTGGCTTCAACAACCTTTCCTGTTATCCCTCCAGTCAACTCTTTATATAGGTGGTTGGGGTGGGGTGTGGTGGGAATGGGGCCTGGATGAGGGTAGTAGGCTGATTCTTCTACTTTTCATTAGATCTTGTGAGAGATATTGATGCCCAGAACCTCTCTTTAGAATATGGTATAATAGCTTATCTTTGTCCTCAAGTTTGAACTCTAGTAAGGTTAGTGTACTTAACAAATTAAATTAATAAATTATACAGTTGCATACCCACATTGCCTGAACAAGTCTACTCAATATGGTTGCATGGAGAAAATCATAGACTAGAATAAGGCAGAATATCATATTCCTGTGGTCTGTGTGGAATCCGAGTAAAAGAATCATTTTGTTACGTAGTGTCGTTGCCCTGATCTTATTTCTGCCCTGGAGTGTTAAGCTGGTTCTTGTGGGAAGTAGTCAAAAAACTTGAATCTTTATTTGCAGATTAAATACAGAGCTTTCTAGAGTGTACGTTGTGTGGTGCTAATAAACTTCTCTCCAAATAAGCAAACAAAAGAATCCGAAAAAACCCCAGAAAACCACACAAAAAACCCTCAAACCCCCTCCCCAGACCAAAACAAAAATACTGATACGTGTAGTGTTTTCCAGTTTCCAAGGTGTAAATACTTTCACCATGTGGATTTCAACCTACTTATGTGAAGTCACTGAGTGGGGAGTAGGAAAAAAGTCCACATAATTGTCAATTGTGAGCCAGTAAATTATGGTGATGTTGTAACCCTTCTGATATTTTGTACCCAGCTATTTGTTGGAGCTATCTCTGGGAGAGAGAGAGAGAGTGAGAGAGAGAGAGAGAGAATTCTTTTCTGAGATGAGGCAAAATGAAGTAGACCTGAAAACAGAGTAACAGGGAAGTGTTAGGGCAGTTTTCCTGGGGGAAGCAGAGATACATAACAAGGCAAGAAGCTAGATTTACTAGAAAAATGGGTGAAATTCACAGTGGGGGGATAGCCAAACACCAATGACTTTTAGGAATAGGCCGCCTAGTATGTGTAAGTAGTTTGCTCATCAGGGCTATAATTCTACCTACTTTACTGACTCAAACTTCCATTTAAGTTGACTACACACAAAAATAGCCTTTGTGAACTACTGTTAGGTCAATGAAGAAAAGGGTCTGTTTCCCATGCTGGGCCAATGCACAGTGGATAAAGTAGAATGAAACAAAAGGCAAGAATCTAATGAGGTTCAGAGGGCAAGAATAAAGCTAGAAGGACTTTTGAGAAGGAGACATGGGAATTCCGAGAAGTGTTGGGGGGGGCCATTGAACCTTTGCCTGATGTGTAATGGGGGTGTTTACCAATTTTATTTTTGACAGAAAGATGACCTTTACAGACATCTGGATATTATTTATTCTACTGTTAAAAATAACTATGGCCTTATTTTTATTTATTTGATCTGCCAAAGGTTGTTATTTGTTACTATAATGTGTTTCTGTTATTTACTCATGTATTTAACAGTCTTGTTTTATATATATTTTTGTTATAGTTTTTGAGGCACTAAAATTCATGGCTGTTACAACTTATTTGTGGGTTATTAAGGTGATTTTATTGTTGTTTACCCAAGAACATAGTGTGCTCTTTCATTTGTTCAGATCTTTTGTATCTCTCAGGCAATTTGAAAATCTTTCTTTGTAGATCTTACAAATTTCTTCTTAAACATTCCTAGGTGTCCCCTAATATTATTTCTCCCCTTCTTTCTCTGCAGTGAAAGCCCTGAATTTCAGCTGGAACATGTCCACCCAGAATAAAGGCTTCATTTCATAGCCTCCATTGCAGGTAAGCTTAGCCATTGACTAAGTTTGGGACAAAGGGATATAAGTGGAAGTGGTATATGCAATTTTGAGGAGTGTTCTTTAAGGGAGAAGGTATGTTCTCTTTTCTCTTACTTGTGGTGAGAATGGAACAGTATGGCTAGAGCAGAAACCAGGAAGGAGCCCAGGACTCATAGGGATCTGTAGAACAGCTGTTCTCGTCTTGGACCCCTGACTACTGGACTTTTCACATGAAACAATAACCACTAGTGTATCTAAGCCACTGTTTATTTGGGCTTTTGTTGCACGTAGCTGAACTTAATGGTTAATTTATTTACTAATCATTAAAAAAATCTTTTATTGGTATTGTAAATGCAATATTTTTCCCATTAGATCTTCTGATTTGTTATTTTTTACATATAAAGTGTATTGATATATTCACTTTGGACACCTTACTGTGTGACTGAATTTTCACATTGTTTGTTAGGGAACAAGGATGGAATACAGAAGAAAGGAGAGGTACTGGCTTATGTGATAGCTTTACCACTTAAAAGGTATTGGGGGGGGCAATGTTTCTTATAACAATAGTGGAGATGATTTTCATTTGTTAACTGATACAAAAGTTCGCAGGACAAGAATGACAGGCTCAGGACAGTCACCTTCCAAGGTATATTATGAAGACCAAAAAGCTTACAGAGCAGCATTTAAAGAGAGCCACCTGTACTGAAAATTAGGCATGAAGTTTGATTATGAAACTGGCAGAGTTATAAGAGATTGAATTCATAGGCCCAGCTAGTCTTCTATGTCTATGTCTTCTTAAAGACAGACGTGGAATGGGGATGTTTGGGTAGATGCTCTTGAGAACCCACAAACCCACAAATTCCCATGAATGCCCCAGAAGGGAGACTAGTTCATCTCCCTCTTGCTAGAGGACAGTGATGTCCCACTGCATGGAGGCAAAGACCTTACCTGAAATAGATTACTTTTTTTTTTTTAAGATTTTATTTATTTATTTGACAGAGATAGAGACAGCCAGTGAGAGAGGGAATACAAGCAGGGGGAGTGGTAGAGGAAGAAGCAGGCTCATAGCAGAGGAGCCTGATGCGGGGCTCGATCCCACATAGCTGGGATCACGCCCTGAGCCAAAGGCAGATGCCCAACCGCTGTGCCACCCAGGCGCCCCCTGAAATAGATTACTTGAAAAAGATGTTCATTCTCCTCAGGATCTTTTGCTACTTACACTTTTTTTTTTCCCTCTAAGCCAATAGAGCTAAGCCTCAGCATGGTCTTCCTAGGGAACTACTACCTCTTCAGGAGACATGTACTATAGGCTATGGCTCATATTTATCCGCAGGAATCAGAACAAAAACAAACAAAAAACATGTATGGGGATGGACCTTGAAGATGCTCAACTAGGAGGGGCAGAATATAGAGCTGAGTAAGGGCAAGTTTTGCCTTTCATTTTTTCTTTTCTTTCCATCAAACTTTTTTTTAGGTGTGTTATTTGGTTTTTGTTTTGGAATCTAGATCTTAGGTTTTGGAGTGAGGTGTTCATCATGGTTGGAATTTGCAAGGAGTGCTATACTTGGATGATAGGAAAGTGAAGAAAAGAGATTACTTATGAATTGAAAGAGCTGTGGTGGATACATTAATAGGTTGGTAGTCTAATGAAGCCAAAGCACTATTTGAGGGAAGAGGTTGAATAAGTGAGGTGGAAGGAGAAGCGGTTGTGGAGAGAAAGCAGGATACTTGATTGAATATTTTTGAAGATGAAGCAGTTGTGGATTGTGGCAAGGACTGGGTACCAATCTGGTTTTGGGTGTCTGAGTTGGAAGTGGAAGAGAAGGTTACACGGAATCAGTAGGCCAGGAAACTGAAGGGCTGGGTTTGTTGGAACTGGAAAGTCCTTCAGGCAGATGAGAGGATTTAACATGGAAGGAAAACCGGGCCGGATGACAAAGACCTTCATTTCGTTTGATGACGGTAAGAAGAATGGAGTGGAGAGTGTAATAAAATTGCATGAATCTTAAAGGGCAGGTTTTATATGACAGGAATGGAAGTAGGAATTGTCTGAAAACAAAGGTGCATTCCTTTGAGTTCTAAATCCATAGAAGTATAGTGGAAGAGAAAATATTTTCTTCCTGTGTTCTTTTGGATAGGAAAATATTTTTTTTTCTCCATCCAGTTAGATCAATTTTATTGTTTGTAGAAATTACTTCAAAATTCCAGCAATATCATTTCTGTCAATATGAACACATTTCAAATGTAAAGTTATGAGAGGCCAATTCATGGAACTGCCAACCCACTGCCATTTTAAATGGAAGTTTAAATAAAATCTTTATTATATATGTCAGTACATTATATATATGTCAATGGGAAGCCATATTCAGTTTATATAAATGTTAAGATTTTATAATGTTCTTCAGCTATTAATGCTTAGACAAAGTGATGCCAATGTAACTGGACAATTTAATAAAAAAATTCAAAACCATTTTTTAAAAACAAATCTGGTTATTTAATTGACCAATCTGTTAATTTCAATACTAGTTTAAGCACACAATTTTTTGGCCTTTCAAAGTTTTCCATGACAGCTGTTTTCATTTATTTGTTTCTATTTTTGCCCATTACTCCATAGAAAACAATAAACAGAAAATTCTGGAACAGATGGCTACTATTGTATTTTGTAGTTTATTTTTAAAATATGCAACCCCAAACATCTGCCATAATCTGGAACTAATTTTCAGAAAATGAGTTTGACTTGATGTTTAATGTGGACCCAACTGGAAATGATAATGATATATATAGTGACTAGACAAACACTAAGGTGAGCATTTTGCTTCTGTGGAAGCATCTGAAGAAGTTACTAAAGTTTTATTTTATTTTTTACCCTTGTATCAATAATTCTACCCTTGTATCAATAATCTGTTGAATTTCAGTTTAGTCTTTGTACTTAATGTTTGTTTTCTTTCCATCAAATCTCTACATTTGCTCCCATTTTCTCACCAAATCATACTTTATCTTATAGGTCTAGTCATGTTAGAAGGCTAAGGTTCCTGTTATTTCTAAATTAGCCCCACTGTCCTAAAAATTAATGTATGGACCTCAGTAAGATAATCAGGACACATATTTAAATAAATATTTGCTTCCAAGTTTACTAATTAACAAAACGCATGCTTTTTCTAAGAGTATCATGAGAAACATTGATATATTCAAACATTACCTAGGGCATCATTTTATCACTTTGAGGTTTAAAGTTCTCTATTGGCCTAGAAAACAGAGAGAGCTTGCAAATCAGAGAATGTTTGACTTGCTCATTCTTCTTAGAGAAAATAGAAATACGAAAGAAATATTTAGTTAGGATTTTAGCAAATATGCACCTATGTTAAATTAATGCAGTTCACCTAATGAATATATGTATCACGTGTTATATGTGCATGTTTTGATATTTTAAATTAATTGATTCTTTTAGCAAATAGTTATTGAAATCTTACTGTGTTTCAGACACTGCATGGGTATTAGATGTGAACAAACCAGACAAAATTGTTTCAAATGGGAAGACAGATAATAAATAAATGTACAAATAGTATAATTTTAGAAAATCACAAATGCTGAGAAGAAACATCAGAGTAAGGGAATAAAGAATGACTAACAGAGATAAGGGCATATTATATATATTATTTCTTCATTTCAGAAATTTAAATCAAATCTGAGATATTCACTGCACAAAAATTTGTAGAAATTTTTAAAGATCTTAAAGCTTTGGCTCAGCAGTTGATATCAAAATACCAATACTTTTCCTTTTTTTTCCCTTCCAATCATTATATGCAATCTTTACCTAAAGTTTTGAATTTGCAATTTATGCATTATTTTCTCCTTTTGTAACCTTCTTAGGTAGCTTAGTAAGGGCAGACAGATAAACAGTTGAAGTTAGTGCATGAGGAAGCATAATGGAAATAGAAATAAAGTCTAAAGTTTAGATATTTAACAGTGCGGCACATAGATCTATATAATATCTAGACTTTAAGTTCCCCCTTTTATTTATTTCCATTGAAAATGCATAGGTCTCATTTGCCTTACCTGCAAGTAAAGACAGAACATTTTCTAAATTTGAAGACTGATGGTTGTATAATAAAACCAATTCAGAAAAACTTCAGATTTAATCATTTTGATTCTATGAAAAATCAAATTTATAATTAATGGTCTAGATAATGTTATGTTTTGAGACTTGTAAAAATCAAATTTACAAATATCACTGTAACAAATACTATCTCTAATCAAGTATTATTCTTTTTCTTTTTCTTTCTTTCTTTCTTTCTTTTTTTTTTTTTGCCTAGAGCACATGGTGAAGTTTATGTCCTGTTCTGAACTATCATCAAATTTATCTTTTTACTCTTAACTAATTCCAAACTTCTATTTCCTGTCAAAGAACGAACACCTTTAGTTTTCTTTCCTTAATTAGCATTAGCGTTTGATTTTTATGGGATGCTTTTCCCAAAGAAAAGAAACTGCTCTTATAACCCTAAAAGCAAAAGAAATGGGAGGACACCATGAATTCCTTTTATTGAATTCACTTGGCTTCTTGTGACCACCTCCTTTACAATGCTCAGAAACTACCCACAGATGGCTGGTTTTACACACTTAAATAGGATCAATACAAAGCTGGCCAGTTTCAATTCATGTTTCCTATTTTCCTCTGTTTTTTTGTTTATTTTTGAAAATTGAGACATTTCTCAGTCTCTAGTGTTCAGTGATAGACATATTACCATCTTATTTGCAAGTTATTTCAGTATCTTGGTTGTAACATATTGGAGTCAATAGTGTAGAAAACAATTAGGCCCTGTTTACAATAATGCTTACTTGCATTGTTGAAAGTAGGCATATGCTAGGGGAGATGGTTGTGTTTATACTCTGAATGTTGGAATTTTCCCAAAGGTAAATAATCCATCACTCTCTTTGGCCTACATTCTTTACATGCATTCAATATAATTGTGAATAGCTCTTTTATTTAGCACAAGAGGGGAATGTGCACACAACAATGTTTTAACCATTGCTTAGGTTGTGGTTTTTGCTAATGCCAATTTCCAATGGGCCCCAAAGGCTAGGAAACCAAGTAATACAGAGATGATACCCACTAATTCTACATTCATGAAGCTTCTTTTGTTTACTTCCTCGTATAAATGAAGGGCAATTCTGAGTTGAGGCTGTTCTGAACTGTAAATGTGGTCTCTTGAAGAACATTTCATTAGTTCCACTTTACCTTAAATTCATGGTCTAATTGAATATCTGTGTGTTAAATACAATTCACAAAGGTATTAATCCTCTGCTTTGAAAGTAGTGTTATAGAAAATTTGGTACAAACTTCCTGTCTGTTGATCTCTTGCATTACCACATGAAACAGAATACATTTGTTTGTATACTACCTTTTTATATGGTTAAATTTCTCTAATTTTCCTGTAAAGTTAATTGATTCAATGTTGCTACACTAATACAAATAAATCGATAATCTGCCTATCACTAATAGAATGCATTAACAAGTTATTTATCATTAAAAGAAGCGTCAGCAAAGTAAAGTTGTCATCTCTCATTTTTTCATAATACTTTTAGTTTTAGTCCTCTTTTTGAGGTAATGCAGTGGCCTTTTGTAATGATTGATTTGGGCCATTAATGACAAGTCCAACTAGGTTTTGCTTCATCCATCTTCTCTTAGTCCAGGCAAAAATGCTACTACAAATAAACATCATGTCTGAGTGATTTTTGACAGAAAGAACTCCAAGGAGTCTCCTGGCTTGTTATATGTTTGTCTCTTCATCTACCTGACAGGAATGACGCAGCTCCAAGTGGGGCCTCTGGACCCTGAATTTAGCATGTCCAAAAACCTAACTGTGAGATAACCTTTTGGGGGCACTAACTTGACACCTTGAAATTCTGGTACAGTTTCAGGGGTCCCTAAGGCTATCTGGGTGTTGGTGAAGAATGACACATAGAAACACAAACCCTTCCTATAATACCACACACAGATGCTTGTGAATGTGCATTTCTGCATGATGTCTCTATGTGTGGAAAATAACAAAAGCAGTAGGAGAAATTGTGCTAATGGGATACTACCTACTCTGATGACAGTAGTTTTCAAATCTTTCTTTTCCTGGCTGTGACAGAAAGTGATTTTTTTTAAAAGTTTCTGTTTCAAAGAGGGTATGGATATGTCATGGATGAACTGGCATCACACCGACAGGCAGATTTTCCAGCGCACGTTGCACTGAACCCTCCCTGTTCCTGCTTTTCATTTGATTCTCTTGAGGATTCTGTTTTTGTCTGTGCAGGAAGGTATTAATTATCCTCCACTTGTACCTCCTGTGTTTCTAAAAGCAAAAAATACCCAAAGCAAGATTTTAAGTAATTTGAGAAACTCCTTCATAAAGTAGAAATCCAGTGACTTTATTAGCATGACTAAAATCATTACAACAATTCTGTGCATGTCTACTGTGCTTTTGAAGGGTAAATTTTTCTCCTAAGCCTTCTGGTAATTGTCATCGTAAAACATTTTTTTCCTTTTAACTCAGTCAGTATATTTCTAGATATTCATGCAGCGTTGGAACCAAACTTGAAATTTGGGCTGAAAGTTGTGAGATAAATTTAACCTGTGAAGAGTTCAATGTTAACATTCTTGTTACATTTAATATGCGTAACTACTACAAAGGAAGACAAGTTTCTGGATCCCTTTTGGTACAATTGTCTGAAGCTTTCCTTGTGTCTCCCCATTTTCTGATATCTCCAAAAAATATCAGTTCCAAGCTGCTTGTAAATAGCTCACTACCTTAAATTCACACTTTGTTCTATGCCATCCATTTTGCTGGAGTGTCTCCCTAAAGTATTATTTAGACCAGGTCCCTCTGCTGTTCAGTGTCCATTATCCATTGTTTAATGCAAACATCATAGCCTGTCAGGGTCTTCTATAATTTGGGCCTATCAAATTGTGATATCTGGTTAATTACCTTTTCAAATATAGTGACATTTCTGTTTAAATATTGGGAACTGTTTAGCAATAATTTTATCACTTGCTTTCATAGCATATGATTTTACTAGTTCAGTTATATTTTTCTGGGCCATATACTTGTAAATGTAAAAAAAAGACCATTTAACTTTTTCAGAGTATATCAAAGTCTTGTTCATGAAACTGTGCCAACAAGATTCTGGCTCAGTAGATCTCTGTTCCACTCCTTAGACATGTTCAATTAAGTTGAATGTATATGTCAACCCAAAAAAGATGTGCAAGAATATTCAAAGAAGCATTATTTGTAACAGTCAAAGGCAAAGTAGTTTCTTCTAACTACAGATAAAATTTATAGACTATAATTTAGCTAGATTAAAAAGTCAACATGTAAAAATCTATAAAAATGCTTTGAATTAGAACAATTTAAAAATTGAAACAGAAATATATCTTATTTGAAGTAACAATAAAAGAAATTTAATAAGCAAGGTACTTCTATATGGGAAAAAATTACAGTATTAGAGGACTTTTATTTAAAGTCTAAACAACTACAGAGTCATAATATATTTCCCAGGGGAAACAGTTAACACTATAAAAATATAAAATTTCATAAAAATATTATTTCAGTTGGAATTTCAGTGGAGTGAAATATTCATTGCTAGAATGAGATATATGAAGTCAAATTTCATATCAAAGTATTATTGTCTGAGAATAGTTATGCCAGTTTGGAAAAGGGCCTAGAGTACTCGATTTACTGGATTGTAACTGCTACAGTAATCCTGTAATTCAATTGCTTGTTCAAGGAAGTCTAATTGCTTTAACCAGCAACCCTCAAATTTTAGTGGCTAAATGCTATTTCATATTCTTATAATAGGTGGTGTGAGGTGGGAGGCTGTTTTCCAACAGCCAGTCAGGGCTATGCTGTATCACTCAGGAGACAGAAACTATATCGGTAATTTGAACAGGGAAATTGTAAATTGGAGATTTATGAACTAGGGGAATTAACTACTAAGTTATAGAGAGAACCCTAAAGAATAGAGATTGAATAGCAGATATGGGAAGTAGTGTTTACCTCTAAGGCCGAGGCAAAGTACTCAAGGAAGGAATAGACTTGGAAGAGCCTCCTCTTCAGCCCCCAAAAGCTGGGAGTCAGAGCTCTTTGGAGAGGATGTGGCTGTGGCCAGTTGGAAGGTAGGCAGGTTTGCTGAGGTGCCAGAGGCTGGGGCTGGCAAGTAGAAAACCACCCTCTGTGCTGGTGAGACTCAGTAAGAAGCTGCCTGCTTGGGTGCCAGGGCAAGCTTGCTGGGTGGGTGAGCTCCACTAGGTGTCTGGCACATGGTTGCCATGTGTGGCAAGAATCAATAGGAAAAACCACCCCAGAATCAGGATGAGAAGCCCATTCCTCTTAAAGAGTCCCTCTAACATCTTCTGCTGACAGGCTGAGCCTTGTGCCATTTGGCAGAAGAGCTGTGTTTATTTATAGGATCTGATTTCAGTGTAACAAAGCAGGGCAAAGAAGGGTAGATTTGGCGCTGAGAGGCAAAACATTGTAGATCAGCACACCTGTATTCCTTTTGTCTTGTGGCTTTTCCTTCCTTCTGAAAGTCTTCATTCATCCAGGATTGGCAAAAAGATGGAGAAGTCTCACTTTTCTTTAACGTCCTTGGGGAGTAGTCCCTAATCATGCGGCCTCACCTAAATGCAAGAGGGATGAGAAATGTATTCTAATGGTGTACCCAGGAAGTTGAGGAAAACACAGATACTGATGAGCAGTTGTCATCTCTATCACAACCTGTAATCAAAACAATATGTTACCACCCTAGAAAAAGAGAACTAGATCAGGCAAATAGGATATAGATCAATGCATATGAAGTAGTCAGTTTCAAAGTTAAAAATAAATATATTCGTTGGCTCTTTGAAACTCTAGCTTAAAAGCTGTAATATGGAAAGATATTTATATAAGTCTATCTCAGAATTTTTTGTAATGGTTTACAAACACTTATACAGGCAAAAGAAACAAACAAACAAACCCATGAATGTCAAAGCTGAATCAGTTGTGGTATATCATACTAGAGAATATAATTCTATAATTTAAAATGAGTTAGATTCAAATTTATGAACTGGATTTATGCTAAGTGAGTGATGCATTGTATTTGATACAGTTCCACTTTTGTAAAAATAAATAATCTTTAAAATTCTGTGTACATGTCTGCTTGTATATATTTGTGTGGTCAAGGAGAAAAATGCTAACATTGATTACCCAGGGTAGGGGTTGGAAAAAGAGGGAGGGAAATCACTAACTTTTTCTTCATGCATTTTAGCTTGTTTCATTATATACCATTAACATGAATTTCTTTTCTAAGACAAAATAACAAAATGTGAAATGAAAAAATAAACCTTTCTCTATGGTACAAATAAACAAATGTCTTAGGTCTGGAAGTCCAGACAAGAAACTGCCTCTTCTGAAATGTTGACAAACACAAATTTGAACTAGCTACTTGGCACGCCTATACTTTATCTTATAGCAGCTCTCTACCTGCCTGCCTGTCTTTGAATACTTGCAAGAGAGAACTGCTCTTAACAGTTAGATGACATTGCAGACATAGTAGTATTTGGATGATGGGTGTTTTCAGCTGAACATGTGAGAAGGCAGTTTGGGTATAATGATAGTGTAAGTTGCTATATATCTAGCATGTAATAGTCAGATTATGCAAATATTTAATAAAGATATACATAGATATGTAAATATGTATATGTGTATATGTATATATTTATATTATATCTGTATACGTATATATGTATATATTTATATTACCTTATAGCAATCTTTCTTTTTAAAATTTATTTTATTAATTTATCTATTTTTATCTTATAGCTATCTTTATAGTGGTCCTAAAAGGAAAAAGTTTTATAGATGGAAGAAACTATGGGATAAAGTATTACATAGTTTTCCATAGCTAAATAGTAGATCTAGAATTTGAATTAGTTCTTTCTGACTCTTAAGTAATTGCCACATTAAAATAGGCTACCTATGGCATTTCAAGTGAGCAAAGACTTTTTATATTTAATTTGCTATTAGTAACACTCATTGGGAAATTTGTTAGTGTACTGGGATCACCTTTTTAAAGTGGAGTGCTATCCTGCAGCTGTGAATGGATTTTCTTATCAAGCTCCCCTGTGTTGATTGAAACTATCTTCTGGGTAGAATCTGGGTAGAATCAGCTAGATCTTTGTAAATGGTTTTGTTTATTGTGGTAAAATATACATAGCATAGAAGTGACCATCTTAACCATTTTTCAGTGTACCGTTCATTGGTGTTAAGTACATTTATATTGTTGTGCAACCATTTCCCCATCCATCTCCAGAATTCTTTTTGTCTTCCCAAAATGAAACTCCTTACCCACTTCTCTTCTCCAACCCCTGGCAACCACCATTCTAATTTCTGTCTCTATAAATTTTGACTGCTCTAGGTACTTCATCTATGTGGTATCATAGAGTATGTGTCCTTTTGTGACTGGCTTAAAGTAGGTCCTCAAGGTCTATCCATTTGTAGCATGTGTCAGAATTTCCTTCCTTTTTACATTTGCGTAATATTCCATTGCATGAACATACCACATTTTGTTTCTCCATTCATCCATCAGTTGACACTTGGGTTGCTTCCATCTTTTGGCTATTGTAAATAATGCTGCTATGAACATGGGTATTACAAAACCTGCTCAAGTAGCTGCTGTCTTTCTTTTTTTTAATTTTAATTCCACTTAATTAACATACAGTGTTATATTAGTTTCAGGTGTATAAAAGGTGATTCAACACTTCCATTCATCACCCTGTGCTCATCAAGACAAATGTACTCCTTAATCGCCATCACCTAATTCACCCATTCTCCCATCCCCCTTCCCTCTAGTAACCATCAATTTGCTCTCTGTAATTAAGAGGCTCTTTCTTGATTTGCCTCTCTCTCTTTTTTCCCTTTGCTTGTTTGTTTGGTTTCTTAAATTCCACATACGAGTGAAATCCTATGGTATTTGTCTTTCTCTGACTGACTTATTTCACTTAGCGTTATACTCTCTAGCTCCATCCATGTTGTCTCAAATGGCAGGAGTTCATTCTTTTTTATGGCTGAATAATATTCCATTGTATATACACTACATCTTTATCTATTCATCAACTGATAGACACCTGGGCCACTTCCATATCTTGGCTATTGCAAATAATGCAGATATAAATATAGGGGTGCATGTATTCCTTTAAATTAGTGTTTTTGTGTTCTTTGAGTAAATTCCCAATAGTGCAATTCCTGGATGGTAAGGTAGTTCCATTTTTAACTTTTCGAGGAAGCTTCATACTGTTTCCCATAGTAGCTGCACCAGTTTGCATTCCCACCAACAGTATAATAAGGTTCCTTTTCCTCCACATCCTCCCCAACAGTTGTTGTTTCTTGTGTTGTTGATTTTGGCCATTCTGACACATGTGAGTTGATATCTCATTGTAGTTTTGATTTGCATTTCCCTGATAGTAAGTGATGACAAACATCCTTTTTCATTTTTAAAGTTATTTATTTATTTATTTATTTACTCATTCATTCATTTGAGAGAGAGAGTGTGAAGGGGAGGAGCAGAGGGAGAGAGATAAGCAGACTCCCTGCTGAACATGGAGCCCGATGTGGCGTTCAATCCCACGACCCTGAGATTATGACCTAAGATGAAATCAAGAGCTGAACGCTTAACTAGTGACTGAGACACCCAGGTGCCCTGATGACAAACATCTTTAAATTTGTCTGTTGGCCATCTGTATGTCTTCTTTGGAGAAATATCTATTCATGTCTTCTGCCCATTTTTTGATTGGATTATTTGGTTTTTGGGTGTTGAATTGTATAAATTCTTTATAGATTTTGTATATTAACCCTTTATTGGATATGTCATTGACAAATATCTTCTCCATTCTGTAGGTTGCCTTTTAGTTTTGTTGATTGTTTCCTTTGCTGTGCAGAAGCTTTTTATTTTGATGTAGTTCCAGTAATTTATTTTTGCTTTTGTTTCCCATGCCTCGGGAGACATATCAAATAGCTGCTTTCAGTTCTTTTGGGTATATGCCCGGAAGTAGAATTGCTGGAACATGTGGTTATTCTATTTTTAATTCTTTGAGGAACCACCATACTGTTTTCCATAGCAGCTGTACCATTTTACATTCCCACCAGCAGTGCACATTTTTCCACTTCCTTGCCAACACCTGTTTTTTGTTTGTTTGTTTGTTTTCTTGTTTGTTTGCTTGCTTTTTGGTTAATAGCCATCCTAATGAGTGAAATGGTATCATTGTGGTTTTGATTTGCGTTTTCCTAATGTGTAGTGATGTTGAGCATCTTTTCATTTGCTTGTTGATCATTTCTTCTTTGGAGAAATGTCTGTTCAAGAACTTCACTTGTTCTTTAATTGAATTGTTGGTTTTTTGTTGTAGTTGAGTTGTAGAAGTTAACTATAAATTCTGGGTGTTAACGCTTTGTCAGATATATGATTTGCAAATATTTTCTTCCATGCAATGTGTTGCCTTTTTGCTCAGTTGAAAATGTCCTTTGATGCAGATAGTTTTTAATTTTGGTAAAGTCCAGTTAATTTATTGCTTTTCTTCTGTTGCCTATGCTTTGGGATCATATCCAAGAAATATTTGCCAGATCCAATGTCATGAAGTTTTCCCACTGTTTTGTTCTAATGGTTTTATGGTTCAGGTTTTACATTTAGATCTTTTAGCCATTTAGAGTTTATTTTTGTATATGGTATAAGGTAAAGGTCAAACTTCATTCTTTTGCATGCGGTTATCCTATTTTACCAAAACCATTTGTTGAAAAGACTATCCTTTCATGAAATAAAATGATGTCAGTCCATATGGAGGAAAAAAATTCAAAAGGAACAGTACTAAAATGATAAAAAATCAAGTCATAGTTATTAGGGGATTTAAAAACAACAAGTTTACATTGATCGTGTAAATGTAATTTAAATGTTTTTTTTAGCCCTAATATGTCATGGTTAACAAGGAAGAAGTAAGGACTAATATATATATATTTTTATCACATGTCACATTCTAGATACTTATATATGCTATCTCCTTTAGTCCTCATAAACCTATGAGTTACTTACACCTATGGTGTAAGTGGCCAAAATAGAATTTGAACCCATGTGTGACTCCAAACTTTTGTTTGTCTCATATAGTGTTGGAGTCATTTTTAATATATTTGTGAGCATGTGTATGTGTGTGCATGTGTGTATGTATATATATACGTGTACATATATATACATATATATGGAGAAAACAAACCATTAAACTTACTTTAAATATGAAGCATATATCTAAAATAGCAGAAATTAATTAATTTTGGAGAAAGTAGCTATATAGTTGGTTGTGAGGCTTGAGGATTTCTGTGCTAGTCATCCTTTCCAAATGGCTGTATTATTTAGAATACAGAGTCTTGTTTTTTTTTTTTTCCCCTTCTCCGATTACTTTGTTACCCTCTTTCTGTTTCAATACATCATTGATAATAGCACTGGACTGGAACTAATGGGAGACGGAGAAGCTGAAAGTTCGTTGTTCCAAGTTAAAGGTAGATAAACACAGGCCTTTCACTTGAAGTAGTTGATGGAGCTTCAGAAGGTACAGTCTTCAAACCTGACAGCCAAGTGATCCACTCTCAACATACCCCTCAGTTTATCTTCAGCTCTTCAGGCACTAGGCAGTATTTACGGGCAAATCAAAACAAAATGAGTGTCCTTGATTTTTCAAGTATGGATACATTTAGACGATTCTTTGAAATTTGTTCTTATCAGTTTGTATTGATAAAATTTTTTAAGAGAAAAAGCAACTTGAGTAAAGATTTTGGTATCAGTCTTTTTCTGAGTGAAGCATTGATGTCAATCCAAAGGGAAGAAAGTGTTCAGAGACTTGTCTTAAAAGGCTAGATAGGAACCCAGTGCCATTTGGTGCTAGGCCCCACTGACAGATTTACTGTCTGCTTGGAGCTGCGGCTGCAGTGTGATGGGAGTGGCAGGTGAGGGCTGCAGAGAAGAGGATTCCCATGCTTCGTGCATGTGTGTAACTGGCAGCATCCAGGGTCATGGAGGGGCAGGCCTGTGTTTACAGTCAGGATTTGTGGTGAGAAAAAAAGTTATTTTTCTCTTATCCCTTATAGCAAAGAACTCTCCACATTGCTCAGCTAGGAGACATTTCCAAATGACCAAACCAAAAGACAAACATGGGGCTTTAGAAATAGGGAAATGATCATGACTTTGACAAGTTCCGTAGCATGAAAAGAAGTCACAAATGCCAAAAAATTAAACTAACTTCCTCCCTCCCCCATGTTAAATAAAAGACACTTCATGTAAATTAATGGCAGTTAGGGCATGGATGTATCCTTTCTGTAAGTAGCAGACTATGCAGAATTTCGAACTTAACTCAGTTCATAATGAATTAAGTGTCAATCTAAAAATTGTACTGGGGAATTGCTAGAGACCTACTGCTGAAGTGCAATACTGCTTCCTAAATGTATTACATAAATGGTAAATGCATCCAGTTCAGATAGGAAAAAGACTATCTCAATAGGTGGAATTACAGAGTCAAAATATCTTATGGACAGAGAGACCATGTGTAAATGGAGATAGACCAAAATTGGCGCTAAAGAGAGGCAAAGAGAATTCTGCCCAGTGTTGGAAAGCACTTCCTTTACGTATGTGTAAACGTTCTCTCTCTCTTTTTTTTTTTAGTGAGAGGGAGATAGAAAGAGACAGAGAGAGATTGAGTGCGAGTGAGCAGGGGAGGGGCAGAGGGAGAGAGAGAGAAGCTTAAGTAAGCTCCACATTCGACCTGGAGCTGGACTTGGGACTCGGTCTCCCCACCCTGAGATCATAACCTGAGCCAAAGACAAGAGTCCCACACTTAACCGACTGAACCACCCAGGTGCCCCAGGATGTGTTAACATTCTAAGATGCTCTATATACTACTGACTTTCCTAAAAAAAAGAAAAATTTGACCCAATTAATTAGGAAGCATCTTTACCCCCCACCCACTATTGAAACACATCTTCGATATTTAAAATTGGTAATTCGGTGACTAACTTGAGAGTTCATTTTTGGAAGTTAAAAAGACCTTCAATACTATTGGTAGCTACAAAGGGAGCCCATTTTTTATAGAAATATATTGTGTAGTCAAATTTGCTGATAACTGTTCTGTTACCAGTACAAGGTGTCTTAATCCCAGTTCTTTATTTGAATTATCAATTGTTAGATTACCTGATCCTGTCCGGCAGTCACCAGGTCTCATTTCTTTCTGAATCCTTAGTACCCAGCCCAGAGCCTCCCATAGGCATTTAGTGAGTGCATATTCAATCTGTATTTTAAAGGAAACTTCTCGGGCATTTGTACCACCGCTTTTGTTCTTTTGAGTCCTGGACTCCTAAAGCAGTTCTCACTTTGTGGCGCACTTAAAATGCTTACATTTGCTTTGATGTGCCTGGAGGAGCGGTGGGACTGATTTTGCTTTGCTGATAGGTGAATGTGTTTGGGGGCAGAGTGCAGTTTTGAAATCATTTGATAATAATGAACTGCGCTAGAAATGGGAGTTTGCAAAGCAGCTGAGTTCAGCTTTAAAGAACATTTAGATTTAACACTTGGAGTGTGTGGTTTGGTGTAGTAGACGGGGATGGTATTACAAGTTAATGAGTTATGAGGAAACTCTTGGATGCAGAGGAGAAAGACCTAGACCAAAAACTTTTGGGGAAACTCAATTGAGCTATCTCTAGCTTAGTGTCTGTAGTACAATGAAGAATAAAAAATGCCAGTATGGCACTTTTCATGCTACATTGTAATTATCTGTATATGAGTGAAGTTTATTTTCTACTTTTTTCCCAAATCTCTCTTAATAGTGTGTGAGGTTTGCAGTCAGGGTAACATATTTAATTTATCTTTATCCAGTATTACTGCCTGACCTTACTAGATCCTCAATAATTATTAATTAAACCAATAAAACAAATTAGGACACACAGAATCTTATAGTGAGTATTGAAAACTAAATAAATATGTGTGTATGTGTGTATGGATTTACTTATATATTATATATAATTTCATGTAATTGTATGTATTTTCAATGTAGTATACATATATGATGTTGGTGTGTTTTGTTTCGTTTTGGGCTTTTGTTCATAGTAAAGTAACATTCAGTGCAATGGGCTAGTTGAAAAATTAAATGAAGATAAATTCAAGATTAACTGTCCAAGAGCTTGAGAGTTTGCAAGACTGATATATAGTACTGTGCCAAAAGGTTTGTATCCCACTGATTTTAATTTAGTGATTCTTGGAATGTTTATTATTTATGAACATATGCTGCTCCCATATTTTGAAAAAAAAATAGAAAAAAATACAAACAGGATCATGTAGAATGACTTCACTATTCATGAAGGAAGAGTGGGACTTGAAGCCATTTATATACTTTAATATGAGAAGAAGGCTTGAACCATCTTACGTTTTGTTGTTTATGGAAGCTAATAGTACATGGCATCGCTGTATGAGCACTGCCCCCCTCCCCCATGCAAATACAACTCAAAATTTAGGGCACAATAAGAGTGCGTAAATGATCTGACCAGGATTTACCTGCTCCTTAACAGGCTGCCTGTTCCTTAAAAAAACAAAACAAAACAAAACAAAACAAAACAAAACAAAAACGTTAAGCATTTTTAAGCGTTTCTTTCAGAACCTGAGAAAATGGGATGGAAAAAGGCCAGGGAACTTGTCTTTTCTCACTAGCCATGGACCTTGAGGGCATGGAACTCTCTATTTTTTATGGCACTAAGTCTATTTCAGCTGCTTTGATCCCTTTGTCCTGAGCAAACTTGTTACATAGTTCCTAAGATGTATTTTTGTTATCACATCACATTAGGTCATTTTTAATTATCCAATAGTTTATTTGAGACTTCATCAGAGTGACAAGTTGCTTATTTTACCTGGGTATGGGATACGTTGAGTGGAATGTCCAGAATGCATACAGTTGGAAATACAATATGTACTTTTTGCTGGAATTGTACATTATTTCTGCATTTGAGCAACAAGCATGGGTGTGTGTTCAGGCCTGGAATTCAATATAATAGCAGCTAGCAACGTAAAGTCTTGACTTATTAAATGCTACATAAAGCACAAATTGTAGTCATATTGTATAGAAGGGAGTATCGTGTGGATTTTGGAAATGAGAATTCAATTCTATAATTCAGAGCTATTCATTGTGCCTCTCTCCCCCTTCCCCATGGAAGGACTGGTTCTCAAATCCATTTATTGTCCTTAATTATGCCAATGGTCAATATTAATTTTGCAGTAAGATATCAAACAAAGGTAAATGAAGTCTCTTCTCCAAGTCTGTTTACTAGAAAGCTTTCCAGAGAGCTATTGGAGAGTTTGTTGGGAAAGTCCTTAATGAATTTAGCCTGTAATTTAAGATACATTTATTTCAGCAAGCTTATATGCATCCATATTGTCAGCGTAATGATGGTATCGCTTCCAGTTTCCATCATGTTAGCTGGCGATGTAAGAAAGAATACTGTTTGGTTCTCAATATTAACTCATTTATACTTTACTGTGCACAAATCTCCTATAGCATTTTTCTAACAAGCCAGAAATTAATAAGAAAGCTGACTCAGGAGCTGATACCAGGTTCTGAAGTAGGGCAAGTTCTAAGCACTTGGGTTTTATAAGTAGATCTGCAGTAAAAATACATTGATACAGTACTGAGTCTTAAAGGAGGAAAAGAGTAATTTCGTTCTGTTAATAAAATGCCTTGCAATTTCATGTTGCAGGGTAATAATTTGGAGTAAAATCGAGCAGAGTAAAGCAATTCTTTTTGATGCAGACTTGAGCCCTGAGGTATTTTAAAAAGACAGAATACATAGTTGCAAGTAGATCACTTTCACAGAATTTCTTTGTCCAGGATCCATTTAGAAAAAGAACATGTGTTATTCTGAGGGGCACTTGAAGAAAGTGGTAACTTCAACATTACCTTGGAACATTGTGTGTGTGTGTAAATTCTACAACTAATAATTCTGTTTCTTAAAGCACCATATTTTCCGGCTTTCTTGAAAAGAAGTTAGTTTCACAGAGAAATACGTTTCCACAGAGTCTTTGAGAGTTTTAAATTAAATTTTTGAATTTTGCCCAAAGAGCAGTCTCAAGACTGTAATTTTTGTGTTTTTATACGAACTAGCAGTAAACTAGATGAGAGGGAATGGGATTACCATTTGCCCCCACTACTGAAGCTTCATGCGTTTCCATTCGTTCTGTGTAAAGTGTATCACTATTTACCACATATTTCTATTAAATACTGAGTCCAGATCGCTCTTTGTCAAAACTTGACTGAAGAAATAAGTTGATGAGGAGGATTTAAAAAGCAAAAACAAGAAGAAAGTCAAACTTCCAAACAGAGGAATTGATCTCTACTCTAAAGAAAGCCTTTTGAGGCTTGGAAGAGAATTGGGTGTTGGAGGCACTCTCCTCTCTCAGATTGTTGAGCACAGCAATGTCTGGTTGGAAAAATCTCACCACGACACGTACATGGCTTGTGTGGTAATCCTCGCAGTGATCTGAGAAGTTTCTGCCTACTGTGGAGGCATGCTGTGTTCAGCCTTGCTGCAGCCTTATGCAATGGGCTGTATTTTGTTTCAGAAGACTTGCTTCGCCTACAGACTGTTTAATAGCTACTTTGGCGCCCACTATGATATTAATGTTATTCACTTATGTTTGTATAGTATTTTAGAGCAGCTGTGCTCCAAGTGTGGCACCTGGTCCAGGAGCAGGAGCATCACCTGGGAACTTATCAAAATGCACATTCCCAGGCCCCACCCATGACCTACTGAATCCGGGACTCTCGGGGCAGGGCCCAGCCATCTGTGTATCAACAATCCCTTCAGCTGATGCTGAATGAAGCACCCTAAAACTTGACAAAAATGGACTTGGAGTTTTCACAGGGTTCTCACTTCGGTATAAGGTGATAGGGCACTGAGTTTGTTTTACAGAACACTCTAGAGTTTAGGGAAATTGACGTGCTCAAGCTCATGCAAATCTAAGTGACAGAATTTGGACTTGAATCATATTCTTTCTGCTCCAAATCTGATCAGTCTTTCCATCCCATGCTTGCCACCCGGACTTGTCAAAGCAACTCAAACTGTGGTGACTGGGAGCTGGGGAAAGACTCAGGCTCTTGCCAAACAACTGCATGATGGTGAGTGCTGTCTCAACTCAAGGAGTAACTGGCTGAAAGGGGCAAGATTATTTTACTTCCCTTCAGTGGGCAGACAGGAAATGTGAATCTTAGCATAGCTGTCATTCCTGTCAAATCCAGAGAATCACGTCATGGATCTGGAGACTCCAAACAGGGCATGCCAGTTCTCTAGTGAGAAACATGCCCACCACACTGGCCATGTGATTTACTGCCATGTCCATGATTTTCTCATTGCACTGATGATATGGTGTAAGGGACATTTATGGCTCCCTACTGAAAGTATGAACCCATACTGGCCAAAAAGAACAGTTAAATGAGGTGACTTAATTTATGATATACAACATTTATTTGGAAAAACTGATCTTGCTTTACTTTCTGTGCTGATGCCAATTCAAAAACAATCCTGAGGTATTCTATTTATTGCTAAGTTTCCCCAACTCTTCTTTCTGTTTGATATTTTTAGGGAAAGAAAACCTTAAACAGTAAAGAGAAAGATAATCAAGTTCCTCTCTTTGTAAAACATCAATTAGTATAAAGGTACTTCAAAGAAACCTATGTTCTACCTGGGTGCCTGGGTGGCTCAGTAGGTTAAGTGTCTGCCTTTTCCTCAGGTCATGATCCCAGAGCCTCAGGGATCAAGTCCCACATTGGGCTCCCTGCTCAGTGGGGAGTCGTCTTCTCCCTCTGCCCTGCTTGTGCTCTCTCTCTCAAATAAATAATATCTTTTTTAAAAAAAATAAATCTGGAAAGAGGAACAATTTATTTGCACATTATTTGCAGTGTGATATTCAAAATGATAAAAATAGTGTTTATGATATAATTTATACAGTGCTTTTAAATTTTTAAATAAATTCCATGTACATATTTTTGTTTAATTCATAAAATAAAAGTGTGATTTAATTTTTATCATGTCTTACTTGATAAGTAAAGATACTAGTAATGAAGGATAGTTGGAAGAAAGGCAGGGCAAGGGCCACCCCGCACTCAACCAGCCCCCCCCCCCCCCCTCCGTCCTAAGAGGAAATCACCCTTAAAAGGATTTTACACTGCCCTGGAAGGAGCTCTCCACCCTTTCCCATGTGATAGATAGATGACAAAGACCTGATTGGGTTACTGGCTCACAGAGGGTTAATTAGATTAAAACAGCACAGCCAACAACCTATAAAAGCCTCTAGACTTAGAAACTCAGGTGGCAACCTTCTCCAGTCCCCTCCCTTCTCTGGAGCTTTGTACTTTCAATAAACTTTGTTTTGCTGCCCACCCACTCTTCTTCTGGTCTACCTCTTCGTTCTTCGAAGCTGTGTGACCAAGAACCATGGGCAATAAAGGAAAAGAAATCTGTAACTCTAGCGTTAGGGGAGTGACATGGATGTTCAAACTGTGGCAAATTGGGCCCTCTGTCTTGAAATCCCATTCCCTTTCCACCATACTTAGCCTACCATAAAGGATATAATGAGCTATGCTTCTGGGCTCTAACTGATGGGAAAATTTTACTGGTAAATGTATAAGGGATTTCTTTTATCTGTAGTAACATTTTACTTTTTCAAAAAATTATAAAATAATCTCAGTTTAAAAAACTATAGAATCTTGTTCCATTTTGTCCTTGAAGTAGAGTGAAGTAGAGTTAGAGGTAACTTTGCTAACATTCAAAATCCTTGTGCTTTGAAAATTATGATCATTTACTCAAAGTAAATTGCTTCTAATGTAACTTTACGTTTACAAAATATTGCAATGGAGTAAATCACACTCAAAATTTCTTTCTTTCTTAATGTTTCTTTTATCTTTTTCTTCCTCCTATGTTCCTACCTTCTTTCCATATCCCACAATTTAGGATCCTGAATTGTGGGGACAATTATAAAAAAGTTGGAAACTCTAAGACTTGTTTCATCTTTAATATTTTTGATTCTGGTTTGTGTTTCTCACATAACTAGCAAAGAGGAAGAAATATCACTGTTTGACTAGAGAGATTTACTGGTGTTCAAGACTGTAAGCTTCACTTCATATTGGTAGAATCTGAGTTAAAAAAAAATCATAAAAGTCTAGAAGGCCTGACTTATGGAGAAGAACTGGAAAAACCATATGAGATAATCTTGCATTTTATTGACAGCAGTGAATACTTGATCTGAAGCCAAAGTCAGCTATTAAAACAATTTTAAAAAAATTATCTTCAGGGAAAAGAATGTGTGTTATCAGTTGAATTAAGCTGATGTTTAAGCGAGCTGTGGTTTTGGAGGCTACTACTCCTGGCATGCCCAACTAAGGAAAATGGGTTAGCAATATTGGAATTGACAAATTAAATATTGCCAGTAATCCATTTAGTCTGATGTCTAGTGTCTATCAGAAATCTCTTTTGATTACTTCTAAAAGACTTCTTTCCATAACCCAAAAAAGAACCATTTTTAGCAAAATATCACATGGACTATCTTATTTTTTTCTGAAGGCATTTAAGTATAAATAATTACTCCATGGAATGTTATTTCACAAAAGGTTAGCGTGAGTAGAATAAAAAGAGCCATTCTTCTTTACTGGCCTGATTCGTTCAAGACTGAAACACGTACAAGAGTTTTATTTTTATTCAGGCCTTGAGAATTACCCAGATCAGTCACCTCACCAATGGGCCCATAAGAGAACAGAGAAAAGTATGACGTTACAAAGAACATAAAAGCTTATCAACTTTAATTTGAAGTTCTTAATGTGCATGCATGACATATTGTTTATGAGATAGAATGAGAGTATAGTGCTACTGTTTCTTCTGTTTTCTTATGAAAAAATGAACACAGGTCATTAGCTTTCCTTCTCATAGGGAGTTGCTGTGGTAGATGATATTGTCCAAAATGGCACAAGCCTTATTGTTGGTCCCATGTGCTCTTCCAGAACTTTGCCAGCCCTCATCAAGAAGTAAGGTCTATTTCCCCTTGTTTTGAAATTAAGTGGGCTTTTGTGAGACCCTCCATAAACAAAATGCAGCTGAGCGATAAACAGACTTCAGAGTGCGTGACTTCTGAAGTGACTTCTGAAGTGAGGTCGTAAGAATGGTAAAGCTTCCCTCTGGCTCTCTCTCCTTTGGAACTTTTGCCCTTAGAACCTAAATACCATGTTGTGAAGAAGCCAAACATCCACATGCAAAAGCCATATCTAGGTGATCAAGCCACAGCTCCATCTGAACTTCCAGACAGCAGCCAACATCAACAACTAAACATGTGAATCAGTCTTTTGATGATTTCCCACTCCCAGCCTTCAAGCCATTCCATTTGATGCTAAGTGGATTAAAGATGAGCTGTCTCCGCTGGGCCCTGTGTCCATTGCAGATAGAATGAGTATTTAAGGTAGTTTGTTATATATAGCAGTAGATAAATAAATGAGTGCATGCTCCAGAAAAAAAAAATTTATAACAACATTTCATATCATTACAATGAGAGCAAAGAATGTGTTGCACATACATGAACTGCTTCTGAAAGCCAGACCTCATAAGCCTTAAAATTCATCAGAAACTTATATATGAGACAAGATAAGGAAAAATTGCTGTCTCTGAACATCCTTTTCCTGCTCTACACAACAACTCCCAACAACATTTTAAAGATTTTTGGCACTTCCATGTCCCAGGGTCCCAGCTCTATCAGTCCTTCTGGATTTTCTGTAAGTCCTTGTTTGTAGTTGGGATAAGCAATAGTACTTCCAGGAAAACAACAGATCCTATGATGCTCTGTAGAAGATTAACACCAAAATCCTGGATGGAGCTCTGAGCTAAAATGGACTAGAGGACAACCTAACTGAAACAAAATGCCTTTTCAGGTGCCACCGAATTAGTTAAACCAGTCAACTAAGTTCAGTTGATTAATAGCTATTCAGTTGATTGGATGACTTCATTTTTCTTTTTAATGTAAAAAGTTTATCAGTCGCTGAACAAACATCAGTCATAATAGGAGTTGATGATTGAGAATGAATTTATTGAAAGCACTCAGAATATTCCCTACACAGAGTAAACACTATTTGTGTAGGAATGTATTTTGGTTATGATTATGATAGTCGAATCTGTTATTATTTATTTAAATATTAAAGCAATGCCCTGCTGTGATTCCCTACAGTGAATCAGGAAAAATTAAAAAACAAAGTAGTACATCTACCCTTCAGCAGGAAATTAGAAAATTACCATGTAAGCTTTCAAATAAATTAAAAACAGTTTAGAGAGATGGTTTTTCTAAAGTTGTGAAGCCATGGATTGCTTCTCCACTGGAGATACTGCTGACAGTGAGTCAGGATTTCTGGAGAACCATGCAGCCTTTGTAGCCCAGTAGAGGATACACAGGACCCTTCTAACTTCAGACAATTCTGTTACTCATTTAATTCCTATGTTGCGGCCTAAGAGTCTGTGACTCTCAAAAAAGAAAAGAAAAGAAAAAATCAGAGAACTCTGTACTAAGTTAGAGAACAGTTCACAAGACCACGCACTTTGGACACCAACTGCAGAATTTGGGGGTTCCAAAGACTACCCTCAGTTTTGCTAGTTCCCTAGAAGGATTCATTACAGTCACTGAGAGCTGTGATACTCACAGCCACAGTTTATTATAGTGAAAAGATAAAGATTTTTAAAAAATCAGCCAATGGAAGAGATTCATGGAGCAGAATCCAAGAAAGTTCTAAACAAGGAGCTTCCGGTATCCTTTTCTCATGGAGTCACGGACAGCGTTACTTTTCTGGTGATGATGTGTGACAATATACATGGAGTACTGCCAACCAGGGAAATTCACCTAGGGGTCCATTATGGAGTCGACTGCCCAAGTGTTTGATCTTTAATCTCCAGCCCCTTTGGATGCAGAGCTGATGCCTTCAGTTTCCAGCTCCAACTGAAGCTGAGTGTTTGCTGCATGGCCCCAAACTCCCATCATAAGTCACATTGTTAGAATATCTTATGTGTCCCAAAGCCCTCAGTTTAAAAAAGACACTCTTTCTAGAGATCATCTTCCAGGAGACAAGGGTAAAGTCCAGACCTCTTTTTGGGTGAGATTAATTTTTTTCTACAGATTCTGAAGTTGAACTAACTTAAGTGACTGAATATCTGATCTGTCTCTTTCCCTCACTCCCTGCTATGGAAAGGAGTTGATCCTGATCACTCACGAGGTGTCACAAAATATGTTTTATTGCCTCCTTTTAAATAGTTGTTAGGTTTTGGTGATGACTTCCAACATTTTATCAGTAGGGAAATAATGGAAGTGTGTGGCAAGTTTCGTTCAGCTTTTCAGCACACATTCAAAGGTAAATGTTCTGGTTCTAATGCAGGAACCTGAGGCCTAACACAGTCATTTAACCATAGGGCTTCTCTGTGTCTTTTATATATTACACTAGACTTACCCTTATGAATTGATACTGACTGTCTTCTTCCCCTAAACACCATCACTTCCCTGTGTTCTCTCCCCATCACTATACAAGTGTTAATTAGAAGATAATACTCAAATATAAATAATAATCAAAATCTTTTTTTTTTTTCAAAATGGGCTTTGGTGAATGATTGGCTCAAAATTATTAGTACTGAATTATTCGAACCGGAAGTTTTTGCTTTACTTTGTTTTACTCTCTCATTCATTCGGTCTGTTAATCTTCTGTGATGTGCCAGGTACTGATATGCACACAAATATAAATGCAATATATCTCCTCCTTAGAGTGGGGAACTTTGTCAAAATACACATGACCTCTCTTCTCTAGTCTCTACTCCCTACCTTCCTGTGTTTTGTTAGTCTTTAGGATGGAGTAGAAAGTGCTGGGAAGGTGAATGTATATATACAAAGAAGTCTCTAAATGATCCACATGCCTCCTCTCCAACCACTATTAAGAACTGCTGTTAGAAGTCTCCAGTATGGGTGGGGGAGATGAGATGAATAAATAATTACAACCCTTTAGGTGAAACTCTGAGAGGGGTATGTTCAAAACGTTGCTAACGTTGGTGAACATCGTCAGAGCGAAAGGCAAATTAGAGGAATGGATTCTCTATTAAATTTCCCAGATTTTCAGGAAAAATAGAAGAGAATTAAAAGGAGAAAAAGATGTGTTCAGGTACTTTTAAAGTTTGCACTTTGTTTTGTTTTGGTCCTGTGAGTTGGTGCTTGTTAGACGCTTAGCATGGATTTTTTTTTTCCTGATTAGATTAAATAGTGAGTTACTGATAGTGACGGGTGTTCTAACTGTGGTCTGACATACAGTTTCAGAGGAGAATAAAATTAGGTAGCTTTAGAATAGTAGAAATTAAAAAATATATATATAATCATTAATTATATAATATCA
The DNA here is from genome assembly GCF_023065955.2 of Ursus arctos. Lineage (NCBI taxonomy): Eukaryota > Metazoa > Chordata > Mammalia > Carnivora > Ursidae > Ursus > Ursus arctos. Next base: position 7,040,733 of record NW_026622775.1, on the reverse strand, counting down.
TTCATAGGCATTTTATCGTAAGCAGAAAAATAAACCTTTTCTTCTTTTTCATTAAAAAGAAATCTATATAGATGTAGCCTAAAGAGGATGAAAGTGTCGGTTTTTACGTTTAAGGATTTGTGCTTTATGAGCCTTGATACATTAATGCTTCCTCTGGGGCTCTTCTGGATGAGCACATTGCACAGGTGGCCCATTGAATTTATAGACACAATAACTAAACGGGAGAAATAAGAGTCCAGAGCATTTGTGGCACATGGGATGCAGCTGGCTTGGCCACTTAACAGCCAACATAAGTTTTATGTGACAGAGCCACTCACTAAGCACAGGAGACACCCTTTTTCCTGGGATCCCAACCTATTGCTTTTTTCACTCTTCCTTTCCTATGGCACAGATCAGGAAAAACCCTGAGAGCTGCTTTGTCAAACTCCAAAATGAGCAATTAATTTACAATAATTTATAATGTTCTGAAGCTCCTTGAAATGAACATCTGTTAAATGCAACTTCACTTTGTAACATTCTAAAACTTCAATGAGTTAAACAGTTAAGGGGCTTGGAAACTTGAAAAAGGTAAAGTGCCTGTGTCTGAAGAAAGTTTGAAAAAGACAGGGAACTAGTTTTTGCAAGTTAAAGTGGCATTTTATCATCTAAATTATAAACACCACTTGGGTGTGGGGGTGGTGGGTAGGGTGCTTTGACCAGAATATCCTCAAGACCATCAAGATCTCTATTGCCAAACTTTGCTGAGAATAAAAAATAGAAATTATTTTACACACACACATGCACACAGCCTCTAAAACTTGAGAGTTAGGATTAGTTATTGACAAATACTTTTAAAGATTCTCCTACCAGTTTAATTTAAGCTAGTGCCATATTCAACACAGCCCTGCTTTCGAGAGCATCACTGTTTCCATTGGGGGATATGAGTCCTGGAGAGAGAGAAGAGAGATGAGAACATGAGAGACAAGGAAAAACTTAGACAAAGAGTAATATATAAAGCAAGTGTGAATGAGAAATAGGGTGTGGTAGAGAGAAAAGAGGCAAAAATATTCTTTTCTTTACCTTTACATATTACTTGTGTGCAGGGTAGGTTATGAAGATGTTAATCAATTTATTTTTTTCTCTTATTATTCACCAGGTCCAAACCTGTAGCCAGACTCTGGTGCCCTTGGAAAGTTTGTTTAGAGGAAAAAAGTGGAAGTTGTTTACAAACAACCTGTGATTTGCATTTTGTTGTCTAGAAGCTTGAGCTCTTTGAAGAGGGAAAGATGAGAATGAGGACATTCTTTGAGGCTGGGGTGGGCCTAGAAGACATTTGGTCCTTATCTGGGAGGTAGAAAGTCCTCAGCGGGCAATGCTGACAGGTTGTGCCTTGGAGGCAAGTCCCTGGCCTCTGGTTTCCAGCCTCAGCCAAGACTCTCTTGTGTTATATATGGTGGAAGAGCAGAAAGTTACCATGGTCCCATTTAAACTTGGACAAGGGACATCTCTGCACCAAACTGTTCAGAGAAAAAAGCAGAGGAGCCTTCCTGATGTACTGACATGGCATGGGACCTCTGGACCATTGTGATACTTGTATGGAGGAAGGAAATCCTCCCAATAATAACTGAGGAAGAATTTCCTGCATTCCAGTAGGATGAGGGTTCAGATTAGGGTGCATAGTTTCACATTTCTCTCTGCTACATTTGGTGTGTGGGCTTGGAATTTCCTTTTTAATTGCTCCCAAGTACGCAGAGAAAAATATATACAGATATTTTTATCTCTATCTTTATAGATAGATATAGGTATGGGTATAGGTTTAGATATATATGTATAAATGTAGTTATTTTTGTCTCCCCTTTTCCCACAAATAAACAGTATAGATGCTTTGTTTAGGGAAATTATCAATTTGGTGATAATCTCCTTTCCACATTGAATGATAAAATATAGCTAAAAAAAAATATTGTGGGACCAATTGATTTAAGACAAGAGCTCAATTTAAATTTTTTTTTTTTTAAGATTTTATTTATTTGACAGAGATAGAGACAGCCAGCGAAAGAGGGAACACAAGCAGGGGGAGTGGGAGAGGAAGAAGCAGGCTCATAGCAGAAGAACCTGATGTGGGGCTCGATCCCATCACGCCGGGATCACGCCCTGAGCCGAAGGCAGACGCTTAACCGCTGTGCCACCCAGACGCCCCAGAGCTCAATTTAAATTTATCTGTTGTTGAAGATACATGATTTATTTAAAAATTAAGAATTTATAAAATTCTGTGGGTTAGATAGTTGATATTTTCATGAGCCCACATCATGTAACAGTTAATGAACTTAAGTTCTGAGGCCAGACATACCTGAGATTCAATTCCAGCTTTCCTTAATGCTATCTGTGAAATACTGGGCAAGTTACTTTATTTTTTACCTCAGTTGTATAGGGTCATTGTGAGGACTGACTGTAAATGTGGGGTGAAGCCCTTGAACAGTGCCCACACAGACTTGATCTTTTTAATGTTTAGTAATGCTGGCTAGTTTTCTTCCTACTAAAGAGTCCCGCTTTCAAGAACTTAGGATAAACCCATGTGAGGTGAGCAGTCTGTATGTTACAGCAAGTCATAATCCTTGGTTCATTTAAGTTAGACTCCTTAGAATCCCAAAAGAAGACGTGTTAGTATTGCTACTCTGTATACCCAGAGAAATAAATCTATATTTCATTGGGATGTCTTATAAGTCAAATGATTTACTACTTCAAATTGATACTTCTCTAGACTTACAATGAAAAATGAGATGTTTTTATTCAATGATGATATCTCAGTATGATGTGTTGGCTTGCTTTGTCCAAAAGTAGTAATAGATTGCACTAAATTAATGACATAGTTTTTCCATTTTTACCTGTTACTTGTATATATCTGTCCCTGTGTGTATGTGTGTATACACATATGCCCACATTCATGGACCTAAAGAATCTAAAGTTGTTTAAACTCAGTACCTAAATAGATGTTGATGTTATCACATTGACTGATAAACACTATGCACCAATTTTTATTTATTTATTTATTTATTTATTTATTTATTTATTTATTTGAGAGAGAGAGAGAGCGAACAGGGGGAGGAGCAGAGGGAGAGGGACAAGCAGACTCCATGCTGAGCACAGAGCCTGATGTGATGTGGGGCCTGATCCCACGACCCTGAGATCATGACCAGAGACAAAATCGAAAGTTGGACGCTGAACCCACTCAGCCATCCAGGTGCCCCCCTGTGCACCAATTTAAAAACTAATTCAGACTATGTAGAATCCATGACAGGATTAGATAATGCATTTTTAGAGTGTTTTTATGCAATGCATGACATATGCTGATAGAAATCATTTTTCTCAAGAGGCATCCTATAAGGGGTGATACTTGCTTGTTCTGCAGTTTTTTAAGAAAAAATACAGTCTTGATTTGAATAATATAACTTCTACCTCATTCAAGGTATTTATTAGAGTATTTTTTCTTGGGAATTTATCATTGCTCATAAAAATAATTAGCTAGAATAACTGAACATGGATAATGGAGTGAGAAATATACACGGGTAAGTAACAATTTATTATGATTATATAGTTCAAAAATACAAAAAAAAAAACCCACAGGGTGGTAAGATGGTCCTTCCTCACTAAAAATGGGTGGAAACCCTTGGTCAGATGGAGTTGGCCATATGGTTTCTTCATTGACCGCATTGGAAGATTTGTCTTCTTCCATAGGGCTTGAACATGGATAATGGAGTTGTTTCTCCTCTTGCAAATGTTCAGAGTTCTGTCTTTAAGGTTCTGTCTGTGCTTCCAGTTATCTGCCAGATCGAGTCAGAGGCTGGACCATGGGAAGGTTTGCTTGATGACACATGCCGCCTGTGAGACCCATTCTATTTTACCCTGGAAATAATGTAATGAGTCTCTTTGAACCACAGTTTGTTTTCTGTCTCCTGGGGTTTGTGGCAGAGGTGGGAGGAACTCAGCATGTCCTAAGGCAGGGTTTCACTGAGAAAGATTTTTATTTTTTCTTGAAAAAGTCATGGAGAAAAAAAAAAGGGAGGAGGGGTTGTGAGGTTACAAAGTAAATTGTTTCAGTTGCAAACATTGCCTTGAATGTTTTCTTAAGGCTCATAGATAATTAGTTTGTGGCAGCAGAATGACTGACTCAAAAAGGTCAGTATCCAGTTGATTTTTTATAGTTTTATTAATTTAGTTAATACATTATCCTATTATTGGGAATATTTGATTGCAAAGAATAATTCATTGATAAGCCCTGCTTAAAAAAGAGAGTTTAGTTATTGAGCAGAGTCAAATAATAGGTTTTTCTAACATAAGAATTTATCCCAAAACAGGAGTATATGCACCAACTTGATTGTATCAGCTTGCTTACTGTAGCTTTATAGTATACTTCTCTAGCTGATAGAACAAATCTCTCAGTATTGTTCCTTTCTAAAAATGTTTATTATGTATTTCTTCATTCAGGAAATCTGTATCTCTGTCATAAGCTATATTTTTATTAGAATTGTATTAAATATACAAATAAATATAGGAGAATTAAATCTCTACAGTTTTGAGTTTCTCATCTAAGAATATTGAGTTATTTTTTAACATCGAGGAAGTACATTATATCTTGTGTTGTCCAATTTTATATTTGTGGTTGGGCTCATTTTTATGCTTATTAAGATATTTTAAATCTTGTTTTGTCATCTGTGTAATACACATTAGGTGTATAACTTAATCTGCTTAACTTCAAAATTTTGATGAGGATACCTTTATGTGTTCAGCAAAATAATTGTTAAAATTGTTAACAGGTAAAGTCACATGCACAAGATTCACCATATTTAATGGCATAGATTTGCGATCTGTTTAAGAGGTTTAAGTAATCTCTAACTCTGTTTAACATAAAAATATTTTAACATGGAATTTAATTTTAAAAAAATATTTAAAAATAATTTAGGTAGACTTTGAAGATCTTTATTGTCTCCATGTCATTTTATATGGTAATAATTCTTATATCATTCATATATAAAAGTAATGATTATTGATATTAATGTCTGGCAGAATGCCCAATAAACAGATTTCATTTCCTAAATACAGTAGTAAATATCACTCCTCCCCTACAAATTTCACATTCCTCTGCTTCCTTTTCAAAATCTCACCCTTGCTCAATGGTTGTTATCAAATCTCTTCTATTGGGTCTATTCCTGCTCAACAGGTTTGTCCAATATTTGGCACAGTTGCTGAGGCAATGAAAGCCAGTTTTGACCACTCATGAAGGATCCATAAGTCTTGTCATGAGGAAGGGGTAAGGAATCTATCTGCTGCTCTCAACTTTGAAACTGGTCATCAGAAGATGAGCCCTGATTGCACTAGCTTACCTTTTCCCTAACTTCTAGATTCCTTTCCCATCCTTAAAATAACTTTCTAGGAAAATGTCAAGGAAATAAATACTTTTCAAAATTGATAAGAAGAATATCAATTGCAATTGCATAGTTTATCTTTTTTTCCCTAAAATTTAAATTTACTTGTATTTTTATTATCCAAATGTGGATCCCATGATTACTAGTATAATCCGAGTACAACCAAAAATAAACTCTTACCCTGAATATCAGGCTGACTTGGGCCCTACCCCCACTAACCCTTTATTTCTAAGAACTTGAATTCTATATTTAACATCCAGCCATGCTGGCGGAGGCATCGCGTCATTCTATCTTCTACTATCTCACATCAAGATACTACTTGCCTATAGACAGGGATTACCACTTTCCAGAATCATCTCATTATGACCCTACCTTCTAGAATGCACTTTGTGTACGGTCAATTTGACTGGAACGCCAGGTCATGAATCCCCCCATCCTCAGGCATTCGGTTTAGTGTTGGTATCTCTGCTTGGATCCAACTCCAAAGTCATTTCACTTTTCACAGACTCAGAATTATTGCCATTCCCAATACTTGCTTTTTTGTGCCAGCCTACTGCTCAGGTAGCTTCAGACATTTTATCTGAGACGATAAAGACAATGAAATTATCATGTCTTCCTGGACAATTCTAGCTTAATTATTTTTTTCCCAAGCAATTTGCAATTCAATTCCAAACTTTTAAAGGGCAAAAATTATGTGTTATTGTATCTCTTGCTGTTCTAGCCACCATATATTTTTGGAAAAGATCCAGATACATGATTTGATAAAATCTGGTATCTTATAAAATCAGAACATGGATTATTTGAAATAGGACCTGATGTATTCTGTCTAGTATGGTTATTTCTAGCATAGTTTCTTGTATGCAGGACTCAAGATTTGTTTCTGGTTAATATATATGAATACTATATGAAATGCATTGTTAAAAGAAGAGTTTTTTTCCTAGATTGTTTAAAATTATAATTATTATTCTCAGGGAACTTTTGAATAAATTGCTTTGTCGAAAATTCTTAGCATGCATACATTGTGTTAGGGGAACCTCTTCCACCCTGTACATAGAATAGTCTTTTCAGTACGGCACCTGAAGGGGTCACTCATACACAGGACAAATAATACTTTTAGTGGCAAGACTCTTGATTTGAATAGTAAAATGTCTTTGAGTGGTGGTAGAAACATTTGTGTGACTTCTGAGGACAGAGCAGTTAAATTCTTTCTGGAAATAAAGGTTATTTTCCTAATGAGTATATTCAAACTTAGGAACATAAGGGATATTCTTCTTATCAATTCTGAAAAGTTTTTATTTTCTTGGCTTTTTCCTAGAAACTTGTTTTAAGGATGGGAATGAAACGCAGAGCACATAGCATTAGAGAGATTAGACTTTAAAAGGCTCTGAAGGAAATGAGGGCAAAGTTTTTTTTCAGACTTACCCTTTATTTTCTCAAGAAGAAAGGATTTTTTAAGAGCAGGTTTGAGAAGGGTTGCAATTGCATAGTGTATCTTCTTTCCCAAATTTAATTTACTTGTATTTTTGTTATCTAAAATATAGCTCAAGAAAGTATCCCCTTGTTTCATGGCTTATTACTGATTTCACTTCTAGGCAAAAAATACATGAAAACAAGCAGCTTTTAGCAATTAGATATTGCTATGATAAAATCTTTTCATAATACTAATATTTTTCCCATTAAAATGGGATTGATTAATTTCGCACAAAGGGAGATTACTTTGAGAATTCTGTCACTTATGATTGTTGTATATTTAATTCGTTCTGTTTTTTTTAATAAAATGTGTGTGCCTAAAAATCCTAGCACAATGAATATATGATAAAAATTCTTGCTTTTGAAATACTTCAAGTCCATCTGTGACCAAAAATTAGATTAAAAAGTTTAATTTTTCCACACTTTCTCTGAGTAAGTTTCTTTATTGCTAAGTTTAAATTACGGTTGACATCTTAAAGTAGTTTTATAGAGGAAAATATGGTCATAAGTCTAGGTTCCTTTGTTTGACACTTGCATTTCTCTAAGCAAGCAATACTCATTGATTACCTTGAAGGTTTCTTTATGCTTTGTTAATTTGATAGACCCGGCAATTTATTAGGTGTTTCCTGTTTTTAACTGTAGTCTGATTCTGAAGGAAATGAGCAGTGTCTGTGGCACAGCAGATGAGTCTGTGTCTGATGAGAGCCATGTGGGCCAAACTCTCATTTTTCATAAGTGCTGTCATTTTACAGATGTACGACCTTTTTCTTCTTTCTTCAGAGGAGGAGGGGCTGGGGGAAGAAGATAATGCACAGGGTTCATTTGAGAAACTCTTGTAGGCAGATACACAAATCATGTCATGTAAACCAGCACAGGCTAAGGAAACCTCACATCTCTTTTCCGAAGACAATAACAGATAGGACAGAGAAAGATGGAGTCAAAGATGATTAGGAAAACAGGAATGGTTAATGGATAACAGCAACGTGGCGCCAAGCTGTTCATTCCATGTCATAAAGATATGAAGCCACACAAACAGAGGCCAGGTAAAAGGTCTCTGAATGCATAGCCAATCAATGCACATGTAGGTTTGTGCTTGGAGACTATTTGATGGAGAATAATATGAAACATGGAGAAGTTACTTAAAGCAAATTAAGCTATTCTTTCCTTACAAGTTACAGTACATATAACCAGGGCTGGCTTCATGGACATATGGCATGATCTGTGGGGCCACACAAGACTTGCCTCTCGTTTAACGCTCTGCTGTTTCCCCACATACTCATTTTGCACTGGGTCCCACAAGTGATATAGTCATTCCTGAGCCTGCCAAGTAAGTTTTGGACCTATATTTCTTATGTTTTAGTACATGACATTTTACTTTTCAATTCTGAAACCATAGGTTGACACAGTCCTTGAAACCAAGGTGGTTTAAATGGTCATCACAGTGGTCAGCAAGGAGAGATCTCCTAGCCTATTTTCCTACCTAACATCTGACCTACCTTTACTTCCTCTAGGCTTAGGGGGTTTATTTAAGCAAACCTACATTTGACGAAAAACCTATGTTATATCTGGAAGATTTTCACATTGCAACTCATGTTTATGATAGAATTTAAAAAAATTAATTCTTAGGTTGTGTTCTTGAGTAGAAACTGTAAGTTTTAGTCTCTAAACTTGAACACTCACGCACACTTACACATTTATACATACATAGCTAGGAATGTTTAGTGATAAAAACTGCGTGTTATTTTAAAAACCACAATTTTATTTCACAATATAAAAACAATCTGGATCAAGCCTAAAGTTTTCATACATACAAAGGGACATAACTTCATCACATCTCCTTATGGAAATATCTCCACTATTTAAAGTCTTCATTTGAAATAAATGTCCTATAATATTATCATCTCACCATTAGAAAATGTTTGTTGAGAATAGTACTAGTTTTTATTTACTCTTGCTCAAATATTTTGTAATATCGAACCAGTTTCTGTTTTGTGAGCATGTAAGTTAGGCCTAAGAGTGAGTCCTGTTGCTGTAATATGAAGTCAGTTTCTCATTTCATTCTGGAGAACTTTTTGTTCAATTCATTTACTTGACTTGGTCCTGTGATAAAATGAGATGTGAATGTAACTGATGAAAGCTCAGTGAATGATCTCGCCTGGGGTTTATTTGACCTCATTATTAAAGGGGATTCTCTAGTCTGAGCTTCTGGGGAGCAGCCTCCATCCACCTCGCATACATAACAGACTGCACCAGGAGACTGGTAGCCTTGCCTCATCCTCCTGCCTTGGATGCAGGAGTTAATGTTTATTTTCAGAGGAACTGCAAAGGGAGAATCTCTTTCCCTTTTGTTGATCTTTTTCAAAAAGAAGATAACACGCAATGCACTACACAGATTGTATCTAACGATAAATGGGAAGAGAAACTCTGATATCAATTAAATCAACTTTATACATTCATCTTAAAGAACACTCGATCAATCTAAATGCTTTCCGGTAGTGTCCAAGCAGAACATTAAATGACAGTTGCCAAGCAATTTCTGTTTTACAAATCAATTCCATGCTAAGTTGAGGTATATGGTAAAAACGGCTAATCTATTACATAGTTTTTTAAAAAGACCCTTCCCTTCCCCCAACCCAAACTGTTAATTATTGCACAGTCAAGGGTGCAATTAAAGGCTGGAGAGATTTGTCTAGTGAGATAACAGAGGGAGGAAAACAAGGACACATCTCTCTATCGGGCAGTTACATCACACTTGATAGCTCTCTCATGGATGCTATTGTGTTTGTTCCTTAGCAGAATGTCCTAGTCAATAGATACGTAAAAATAAAGAGCAATTGAGATGTACATCTGCCTGATTATTGGGGAGGAATACATCCCATGGAAGTCCTGAAAGATTCTCCTCTATCTAAACATCTCAAACACAACTCTTTCTCTTTAGTTAATGTCTCTGGAAAATGTCATTGATTGGAATACAACTATCCAATCACGTATTTATTCTAAGATAAGGGGCTATAAACTCACTTAACATAGACATAGCAATTCTTCTAAGAAACAAGTAAGATTTTCTCGTAAGATTTAATTTATCCGACAGAATCGAGCTAAGACTATAGGAAGATATTTAAGAGCAAAGATAAGTTTCTTTAAAATACTCTTATTTCCATTACAAAACTTGAAGGCTCTAAACTTGTAGCTTTAAGGTGACTCGGGTTTGTTTCAGACAAAATCTTTTCCGTTACTTAGAAAAGATTTGTTCATCTAATTTTCATCTTCCCTACTTCAATTTTAAAAATCATCTATTTCTGCAAATAAATTTTCCCTCCTTTTACTTTCTTTTTTTTAACAGATAGTCACCTTCTTGTCATAATCTTCTGAAGCCACGGCATTTCAAACTGGGTAAATCCTCTAATTCATTTTTTACTTTTCTTTTGAATTGTTTCTCATTTATCTAATCTCTTTTAAGAGTCTCCATTGTATATTTAGTTTAGTTACACTTAGATTTATCTTACAGCAATACTGTCCATCTTGATACAGCGGGCATTGATTAAAGGCTACCTAGAAATTAAGTACTTTCTCCTATTAATAGTTACTGTCTTGTAATATAGTTTCTATATACTTGACATTAGAGATAATATATTTTCATCTATTTGTTGAAATCTCCATGAAATATATAAAGTACTACAATGATAGATAAATCATGGTGATGTTTTGAATTGAGTCTCAAGTTAGGTCAAAAAGATATTTAACAGATTTTTTTGTAGATGTAACTCTCATAACTGCATATTTCTATAGTCTTACAACTTAAGGGAAACATTTTTTCTTGCCATAAAGATTGAAGATGGCCTAAGAAAAGTATGACATAGCCACAAAATAAAGTATCTAGGGGGTAGGAGCTGGGAGAGGTTGGGGCTTACACTTAACTTTCTGCTTGTAATATTTTATTAAGGTTCAGTTATGTTGAGACTCTAAAAAATGTTTTCCCTTCTACTAGTTCATAATAAATACAGAAAATTTAAAAAACCAGCCAGCCACAGAATTTGAATGAAAAGGTTTTATGTGAATCGAAAAACCCTACTTGTGAGCATTTACACAAGAATTGGTCCTTCCTTAGATTCTGGCCTTTTCAATTAGGTCTGATATGCATGTATGTAGGTTTATATGAAACATGAAAACACTGGGCTCTCCTAGTGTGGAATCTTCTTGAGCCATTTTAATACGACCCACTTAATCTTTCATTTATATTGAATCTTCAGAAAGGCATATAGATCCCAATTTAAAGCTTAAATTGCTACCCACACAGCTTCTGAGTATTTAGAAAGCTCAGTATTATCACTGGGATAGAGCATATTCCATCTCTTCCTTCTTAACAAATGCAATGACATAATCTAATAGGATGTTGAGAGTCCTCATTTCGTGTAGTAGCTGCTAGGCGGCAATTCCGGGTTGAAATAAAATACCAAACTTTCTGTACTGAACAGCGGTATTTATAAACTATAATTTTTAGGCTTTTTTGTGCAGGAAGTAGAAAACAAAATACAAAATAGTATCCCTGTTTTGCTTAAGTATAGGGATGTAAAATTTAATATTCAAGCAACATGCAAATTAGAAAATAACATCCTAGGAACTGGTCAATCAAAAAAAAAAATCCCATGATTAAATAATTTGTTTGATAAGCATTCAAAGAGACCTCCCTATTCTTTCTCTTTTTGGCACAGATGTTTTCCTTCTTATCTTCTCAGGCCTAAGGCGTTTCATTTGCATTTTATTTGCCTTTTGTTCTTAGTGGGGGAAAAAAGAAAAAGCAAGGAGATAAGAGAAAGAAAGAAAAAAACAGTTCCAGATATCTAGCAGTAACCAATTCCTTGGTGTTAGTCTGTGCTTTTGAATATTTTATAATTTATAAACTGAAAACACATTACGCTCTGCTTTTCAAACAGGCCATGTCACATGCCTTTCCTAAACCTTTTAAGACATAAGCTTGTGACTGGGATAAAAAATATGCATTCTTTATTTCTGCATATCTCCTGCGGTGTTAAAATGTGGGATTGGAATAATAGAGGAGGTTAGAAGGGGGTCTGAAGTGCCTGCTAATCATTTACGGAGGCAAAACTGATTTTTAACTTTTTACTTTCATTGAAAAAAAAATATATGTTGATGCTTTTTAAAATATCAAGGGAGTGTATGTTAACTAGAGAAGTCCTTTTCCTGACTGCCGAATCATCATCTGGACACATATTTTTAGAGATGGTACTAAGAGATTTGTTGAACCTCATTGAGTTAAAGCCAACTCATCAATTCTTAGCAGGAATATAAAGTGAAGTTGATTCCTAATAACTTCTGGAATGTAAAAGAAATGCTGACCTTTAGTCTAGATGTCAATGGAAGCAAAGTCAAGGGCCAGCGAGTTTTGGGTTTTGGGAAGAAATTTATAAGAGATGATAAGAGATGAAGGTTGTCTCTGTGTTTCATATCCTGGAATCCAAGGTGGTGGTTCTACATCTGCTTTTGTAGACCAGGACCAATCAGTGAATGTCCCTGTCTTTTATTTGCTTTGCATGCAGGAGAATTTATGTTGGCAATTTGCTTTTCTGGAGAAAAAATGAAAGTTACGTCAATGTAGCCTATTAGCCAATCGCTGCATGCATAATATAAATGATTTCGATTTGCCAAGAGGAAACACCCCAAGTTGAGGGTGAGGACCAGTACTGGAAATAGAACATTGAAGAGAAGGGCAGAAGCTGGCTGTTCTTTGAAAAGTGTGGCCATGTGCCATGCAGCTTCCTGACAACTACCCAAGAGCCAGGCAGTGCAGGGATCCTGTAAACCTTCAGCCCTTGAGTTCTGCAGTGATAAGGCAAGCTCTCTGGATTAACAACCCTGTCAAGGGTAACCCTCTGGAGTGCTTATTTGTTTAGAAGAAGAACCTCATTCATCATCAGGGAGTGATAGAAATGGAGGCTCTCTGACACTATATCTGAAGGCTACCTGGATGTATGGGCTCTTTTGGCACCATGAAAAGGAAGAGGAAGAGAAAAGACATGATTGCTATTCAGTTTCAACATAGTATTAAAATGAAATACATTATACATGTTAAAAAATGCCATTCGTTATGATGCCAGTTTCATCTATTCTCATTATAAACTTCTTTAGGGAAGAATTACAGTTTGGCTTTTAATTTTTTTATTATCCTTTGAAATCTGTTTTGTCAATGGATTCTTTTTGTCAAGCATGTGGATTTGGTATTGTTTGCTGTAATAAATAGATTGTAAACCCAAACAAGTTTTCTTTTTAAAAATGTTGTAGTTTCAATAGTGATTAAAAAAAAGGTTTTGGAATAACTCCAGATTTTTTTTTTTTGGTAGTTTAGAATTTATAATGTTATGAAAATGGGAAAAAGCTCAAAAGCAAATATTACTGTCTGTGGAAATTAATGACAATAAGTGACATAAAAATTGAGTACCTTGAGCATAAATAAGAATAGGATTACTTGTTAGATAGGTGAAATTTTAGGTATGTACTTAATCAGTTATGATTGGCAATTAAAACTAAATTCTGTGATTTTGAGTGCATGTGTAATTAATAAGATTTTAGTTTTATCTAAAGCAGAAATGACATATATTTCTGTTACTAATTTGTACTTATATAGTATATAATTCACTACTACATAGTGATCTACTCATATATCCAGAGTGTATAATTAGATATAACCTGTAAAATACAAAGCCTACCTGCATATTCTAATATAAATGTAATTATTGAGAATTATGTGCTAATAATCATTTCTTTATAACATTTCCTGCAAGTAGATATTGCGGTCTTAGTTTATAAATAAGAAAGTGAAGTTTAATAAGTGAAGTGAGGTTAAATAACATGTCCAAGGCCACACAGCTAGTATGTGGCAGAAACAGGATTTGAAGGCGCATCCACCCAGGTCAAAGCCCTTGCCATTTACTCATTGTCACACTGCCTCCCTTTAATACAAGTATATGCATCTATCTACAAGTAGCATTCTTATTTCTAATAATATTGTGTTCAATGCCTTCCTCAAAGGATCTTTCAGATACCTTAATGGTTTCAAAGAGAAAAACAAAGGAAAACCAACACAGTGGTTGATTCTTGTTGCCCTCTAAGAATAAACCCAGTGTAAATGATTAAATGTTGGAAGGGAGCAGACTGACATCAGAAAAAAAAAAAGTGCTACAGGCAGTGTGTTTCTGATATCATCTCACTGCTCATTCTGTTTACTCCATTCCTTCCCAACTCCCCTTAGAGTCCTCTACATTTTTGCTTACTCAGATCTGATTTCCCAGGAGCTTCCCTCTGTTTTATCTGATTTCTCAAAGTCCTGATGGTTCCTGGGTGATTACGGGAAAAACAAATTATCTTATTACTCTAGTTAATATGGTAGTTAGTAACTTGCACCTATTCTGAGAAACATTACAATAATAAAACCAAGAAGAAGAAATAATAATAATCACCACATGGACTGTTACCTATATACACTGAGGAATGAAACTACTTACCACATCTATTATGTCCCCCTATCTTCCCTCCCCCGACACAAAAAAGCCCAAAATAGTAACAACAACGAAAGCCAACCAATTAACTGTTTGTATTAACTTGGCCACTGTTTCATGAGACTCTTGCCCAGGCAGATGGCTTTACTGTTCATTATAGGAACTTCCCTAAAGACCCACCAAATTACCAATGGAAAGCATCAAAACAGAGGGACAGGCAATTGTATCCTATCCTAACTATAAGCAAGCCCTTTAACTGAAAGATCCACCATAAACCAAGCTTCCAATTCCCAACAAATGTTGACCTTGCCTCCTTCCCCCTTCACGACACTGTCAACGTTTCTGCCAAGGTTTTCTTTTTCCTTACTGAGGAAAGCAATATACTCAACAACAGGTTGTGTCAGTAATATTTGAGAATAATAACTATGCACATGGCACTTACCATGTGCCAAGTGCTATGTATACACACACACACACACACACACACACACACACATTTACACATTATCATTTAATCCTCAAAACAACACTATGAAGTAGGAATTGATATTTTCCCCATATTACACATGACGAACCTGGAGCCCAAAGAGGTGTTAAGTAGCTTGCCCAGACAACACAGCTCAAGTGGCCTTCAAACTGCCTCCTGTAGTACACTGTCACCAAAGAAATGGGTCTTTAGGAACCTCTATAGTATGGACTGTTAAAGAGAAGCATATGGAACTGTGAAAGCAGATCTAGGGAAATGGTTGTTAACTGGATATTTGTTTCAAGTTAGATTAGCTGCTGCCATTGTCTACAGGCATGTGAGTAAGTCAGGCTGGAGGAATTAGTGTGGCATATCAGTTGTGGAAGGAAGACTGTTCTATTTGATGTCTGAGTGAGGTATAATACCCTAGATAACAGTCCTCCATTGAAGGTTTTCTATACCACCTCTATCCACAATTGCAGAAAGTTCTGCTCTGCTTACCTCTAAATAAAAGGACTTACTCACAGGAAAAGCATTAAAGGCACAGAGGAAGAGAAACTACAGATAAAAGGCTTACAACTTCTTACTCTTGAGTCATGGACCATGCTCACTGCTCTAACAGTAAATCACGATGATTCATTAATAGAAGTATGATTGGGGTATATCTTTTCTTGATAGTCTATCAATTCTTTATCAGTGAACTTCGAAGTAAATGGCGCTGGTTATATTGCTTGTACCGGTCTCTCTAACCTAGTGTTCTCTGACAATATACACATTTCCTGCTAACAGAATTCATCAAGTTCTTGAATTTGGATAGCAGGGCACACCTGTATGTTTCTTGGTCTTCTTTCCCTCTCTCACACACAAATTTGTCTCCAACCCTTTCATCTTCCTACTTTCCCTCTTACTTTTCATGGTGCTATCACAATTTTGTATTAGTTCATTTGCAAAGGTGGTAACTGAGTTGACATCTATTTTGTGAACTTACCATCTGTGGAGTTAGCCTCTGTTGAATTGTTATTTGATAAAATGTTACCTGAGAATGACACTCCTAAGACCATTTAGCTTCCTGGAAACGGGGAACAAAGAGTCTTCATAGGAATTAGTATAAAAGGAAAAATAGGCTAAAGTATAATATATTTAAATTTTTTTTTTAGGATTCATTTATTTAGTTGAGAGAGAGTGCAAGAGAGAGAGAGAGCGCAAGAGAGAGCACGAGTGGGGGGGGGGAGCTGAGGGAGAAGCAGACTCCTTGCTCAGCAGGGAGCCGGATGTGGGACTCCATCCCAGGACCCTGGGATCATGACCTGAGCTGAAGGCAGTCTCTTAACTGACTGAGCCACCCAGGTGCCCCATTTAAATATTTCTTAAATCATTTACCCTGCATGGCTGTCAAGTGAACTGCTCATTAGGATTCGAATTGTCTCTGTGTTATATATCTGTATCTCTATAAATAGAGATATAAGATACAGCTATGTGTGTGTATATTTTCAAATTCTAATACACAATAGTATGCTACTCTTTCTAAAGTAACTCCCCGGCTCAAACTCTTCTTTTACCTTCTTTCATCTACAAATAGAATCTGGAATGCCTTCTGAAGCTCAAGGCTCATATCTCTACTTCTCATGCTCTCTTGTAGTTTTCTAGAACAGTGCACCTCAAACCTTACTGTGCGGATGAACAACTTGGAGATCTAGTTAAAATACAGAGTCTGATGCAGTAGGTCTCAGGTAAGGCATAAGATACTGCAGCTGTCACAAGCTCACAAGTGATGCTGATGATGCTGACCCCTGAACCACACTGTGAAATAGGGAGAATCTAGATTCTAGAGCCTTATTACATTGGCCAATGGCCATTTCTTCTGCTCATTACACCTTTTCAGTCTTTGCCTTTCTTGCCCACTTGAAATTGTCCATGCTCTTTTTCTTTTCTTTTTTTTTTAAAGATTTTATTTATTTATTTGAGAGAGAGAGCACGAGCGCACATGAGCAAGTGGAGGAGCAGAAGGAGAAGTAGACTACTCACTGAGCAGGGAGCTGATGTGGGACTCGATCCCAGGACCCTGGGATCATGACCTGAGCCAAAGGCAAAAGCTTAACTGATTAAGCCACCCAGGCGCCCCTATCCATTCTCTTTCATGTATACCTTTTTTTCCTGAGTTTGTATTATCTACAGAAATGTAAATGAATGCAATAATTTCGCACAGGCACAGCATTTCCTTTCAAAAACCACAGCTCAGTGCCCTTGAAGGAAAATCCCTTGTTCTCCAGTTTCCCCGAGTGAGCACAGTTCTTTGAACCACGCCCTTACTCTGTCAAGAATTCCAAGGACATGGAAGGACTCTTTGGATGTGGTCACGCGACACAGGGACAGTTTAAATCACTGAAGGGATGGGTGCAGATGGAAAATACTGTCTTTGGCTTAGAGAAATAACACCTCCTATAAAAATATTAAGAAATGTACCATAAGCGTTCCTTCTCTTTTTCTAAGGAAAACAGTGCCGTCTCTGGATGAGCAAATCAAATCATTCTGGTGTTTAAGAAATAGCACATCCTGGCTGGTTTTGCAGATTAGAAGTCATCCTGATTTCTGCTATGACTCTTCTGAACGTGTGCACTTCTTCAACATTATTGTGGAGTGACCATCTTAGGACTCAATAGCAAGCTCCCCTAGAAAGTGCTAATTAACACACGAAAGAGTCACCCGCTGTTTATACTTCTGGTGCCCTGGCTTCATGGCCGCAGGGACGGCGGGGGCAGCCGGCACTGGTGGGGTGTTGTTTGAGCCGCGGTTAATCCCCGCGCTGAGTGTGAGCTCATCCTCACCGAACACGCTGCCCTCAGGATTGATAAAGCCCTTCTGGCCTCGCAGTCCACAGTCTGGACTTCCGGACAGGGCTGCCGCTTTCTGTCCTAATCAAAATGAAACTCTCTGCTCACCTGGTTAAACTGGTTAATCCTGAAGCGGCCTTTAGATTGTCACTTAACAACTCGGGGAGGAGGCCCTCCAAGCAGGATTCCGTGCAAATCCCGAGGTGAATGAGGCCAAGGCTAAGTGAAAATGAACAACAAAAGATTTAAAAATGTACAGCAAATTCTTTACCTAAATTGTATTTTGATTCTTTTGTCTGAGAATTAAGGTCATAGGTCGTCGTCAACAGTGATGCATGACTCCCAAGCTTTACACAGGTTTCTGTGGCAAGATTTAAAAATCAGGTGATGAAACAAAAGCTGCATTTTTTACTGTTTCCTTTTCCCCCCTTTTTGATTTACTGATGAAACATAATATAGAGCTTAAGATTTTTAACTTCTTGAGGCTGAATATTCTTGCTTCTAATTTATCTATTCAACAATACACATTTTCAAAATATTTGTGTTTTTTAATGAAAAGAATCAAGTTCTTTCAAGTGTATTTTTCTCACTTTTGTAATGGCATAAACATATTATCAGTGCCCCAAAAGAAGTTCTAAAGTTTAAAATGCAAATTCCTACATACCCATCAGTGTTCTGGTTCAAAACATCTAGAAGGAAGCCAGGAAACTGTATTTTTATCAAGCCCTCCAGGTCACTCTGATGCATGCTGAGAACATTCTCTGTATGTCTTATTGAAGAAAGTTTCCTTTTTTATTTAAAAACTTCCTATCTGAAATAAGAGAGTAAAGGACAAACAAATACAGCTCAGTGTTTGAGAGGGCATTACCATGGTACTTCAGTGATGAAAGGGGTCACCGAGATGGCTGGTGGACCACCACCCCCAATGGCTCCACTGGCACAGAGCACGGGGCTTGGTGGGAGTAGATTAGTGCAGAAAGATTCAAGGGAAGAGGGCAATTGGGAATTCTTATGAGTGATTTTGAAAGGAAGGGATGATTTGAGTGGAGGCCACATGGTTTAACTTACAATGAACCTGCAGGTTTTGAAAATCGCATGCTGGATTTCCTCATAAACATACATCAATTTCAGGGAACAGGAGACTCTGCTCCTTGGTATGCAATCTTTTGGGAGTTTTTTCTCATTCAATACAAATACATAGAAAATATACATTAGAGTTGAGAATTTAAAAATGCAGAGAAATAAAAAAGCTTTCAATAATTTAATAAAAAGCACGTGGGTAAATGTGCCTTCGAGTCATTTTCCATTTAAATTATGAAACCTTTGGATTTGCTTTTAGGAGGATAAGCACAGTGTCCCTTGGCATTCTCTCTCTTTCTCTTTCTTCATTTTTTTTTTTTTAAACCTGCATGTCATTTCAGAATGAAGTGGTAGCAATTATTTTTAGGGACCCAAGCAAGCAGTAGCACTTAATAGGAAGCATGACGCATGGTCCAGAGTGAAATTGGGGTTGCCACCTAAAGCTCAGTCTTAAGCACTTGTCTTTTCTAATGCACAAATATACAGGAAAAGAAGAAATATGAACACACACAGATAAAAGAGTATTATTTTGCTGTTTTTTTGGGAATTAATGAAATACACAAAAATCTCTGGTTTGTCTTGGAGGAAGTTTAGCAAGTTTCTAGGATTAAATGGCTTTCCTCTTCTGTGAAGGGTCTGATGTAAACCCTTGTACCAAGGCTTAAAGTCTTAAGGCTGTTAGAAGTTTCCATCAGTCAGTCTGTATGTCAGTGGATAAAGTCAGTTGCTGATCTAACCTATTCATTGCTCTCTGGAAAAATGCATCAAACTATAGAAGTATTTTTTAATGATGAAGGAGGGCTGGGGAAATAAAGGCCTGTCAGATGATAAAATGTGTTTTCTAACTGGCAACATTTTAGAGCAACATATTACCACAATGCTTTCCTAAGTAATTTTAAGTGCTGTGTTTGATGAAGTGGTGAAAAAAGGGAGATCCGTTGTCTTCGGTTATCTATCCTTAGTGACTTCCATGAACTGAAAGTTTTCCTCATTTCCATGGTTAGAAAAGTTTGTGTTCTATGTAAATTCTTCTTGAAATAGTTGATTTTGCACATTCAATGCCAGAAAAATTAAGTGAAAGGACATAACATTTGTTTTACTTTCCCCTGCCTTGTTCTCTTTTATCGAAAGTTGATCTACATTTTTAATATTCGAAATGTCTGCATTTTGTGATACCATATATGATGTGTAGAGGGATATGTGTGCTCTCTTAGTCAACAAATATTTGACACTGAGTGCTGAACTGTGTGCTGCACTCAGTGAAATGTTAGCAAAGGGGCAGACAAGGGTAGAATATAGATAAAATACCACATCTGGCCTTGGCCTTGGCCCTCTAGGGGTTTATATGGTATATTGGAAAACATCTGATTGTAGATCTTAATAAGCTTGGTTGAAGGCATACAAGGATACATGTGCTCTGCATGCCTGGGGATTCTTAAGAGGCTGCTCTTCTAGCTCATGTCACAAAGTTCACTAAAGGAATTTGCTAATGATTTAATAATGTTGTTGAAATTGCTGGGTTACTTTCTAGTTAGACTGGCAAACTTTCTATGAAGCATTTTAATCAGTATTACCACGTTCAGTTCCAACAGTTGGGCTCCCATAAGACTGGTCAGCTTCTCTCCTCCAAAGTTATAGTACTTTTGTCAGATATTCTCAGGAGCCAGTTATGGCTATAGAAGGTAAGTTGATTCATACGTAGGGAAAGGTGGATTTTGACATTTTCCTTCAGTCCGAATGACTGTATCCCAGAATTGATTTAGTCTGTGTCTGCATGCCTGGGCAGATCAATGCTAGTGTTATTCACATTTCCAACTGTTGTAACTAAGTTTTTGAGTCAAAAGCATATTGAAAAAAAGTCTTGTTGTGGATTTTACAATAACACGAGTTTTTGTACATGAACAAAAGGTAACAATAGGAAAATGACAGACTTGGCTTTCCAAGTGAAAAGTATTGTTTAGAAGAAATTTTATCACTTGTGACAGATACAAAACAGTAATATGGTGTTTTTTTCAAATCTAAAATTTTCTTTCTTTTTTTTTAAAGATTTTATTTATTTATTTGACAGAGACAGAGACAGCCAGCGAGAGAGGGAACACAAGCAGGGGGAGTGGGAGAGGAAGAAGCAAGCTCATAGCGGAAGAACCTGATGTGGGGCTCGATCCCATAACGCCGGGATCACGCCCTGAGCCGAAGGCAGACGCTTAACTGCTGTGCCACCCAGGCGCCCCTCAAATCTAAAATTTTCTTAAGCCAAATCCTGAGAATAAGTCAGTTACTGAGTTTCAGTCTGGAACTTTATTTATTTTTTTTAGAGATTTTATTTATTTATTTGACAGAGATAGAGACAGCCAGCGAGAGAGGGAACACAAGCAGGGGGAGTGGGAGAGGAAGAAGCAGGCTCATAGCATAGGAGCCTGATGTGGGTCCCGATCCCACAATGCTGGGATCACGCCCTGAGCCGAAGGCAGACGCTTAACCGCTGTGCCACCCAGGCGCCCCTCAGTCTGGAACTTTAGGAAGGGTAACTTTCTGATTGGGCCACTTGGATATTATAAATGTGCCCAGTGCTGCTTAGGAGAGAGGCTCATTGATATGTAGCATCTGGGTCAACATTTGCTTCATTATATTAGCATTTTTTTTTATCAAAACCTGGTACTGATTTCCTGCTGCTACTTTCTATCTCAGTTTAGATATTTTTTAGAGTTGGGATATTGTATCTGCTTTTTTCCTTCCCTCCTCTCAAACCTCCAACCCAGATGTCAATTTTTAGCTTGAATACAGAAAAGTTCATTACTTTTTCTTTAGAAGGAGCTTTGGTAAACATGTAAAGTACAAGATAAAAAAAAAACACCTTATTAAAACTTATAAAATAGAAAAAAGAACTTATAAAATAGTTCTAATTTTAGATGTCTATAAAATTCACCTAAACAAAGCTTTAAAAAAATTAAATACTAAATATTAGCCTAGATGCTAAACAACAGAACAACTCACTGTTCTGTCATAGTAGGTGAGAGACATTTCCTCACTTAATTTGTAAACAATGCTTTGACAAAAGATCTTTCCATAGATGCCAGTTACTCCAGTAATGACCTGACTTGATGGTCATGGGGGTCAGGGGCTCATCTCATCTCATCATGTTTGTAGTTGAAGAAAACAAGCTAATAAAAGTTAGTTTGGTTAATTTTTTGTAGCTGATACTATTTGTAGAATGCAGAGTTTATCATTTGGGAGGAGGGCAAAATCACAATGGATAGAAACAAACATTAAACTCACATAGCACAAAAACAAGCAAAACAAGACATTGGTCAATCACATAAGAAAATAACTTCATTAAATTGCCCTAAGCAAGGATATCTTTGCTTTGTTTTGGAAAAGATTGGCCACCCTGTTTATGGTAGTAGGTCCTTCTTAGATTTCTTTATTCACCCTAAAATTTTCCCAGCACTTTTCATTTTAATCAGTAATATTTAAGTGAAACATTTTTTTTTTAAGATAGAATAACTATGGAAGGTTTTAAATATTTGATTTATGCTAAACTTCATAAAATACGTGGAAGGACATTGGATCTTAACTAACATCAAACCCCGAATGCCTTGTAACCGAGGAGACTGTTCCTAAGATTTTACTCTAATACTTACCAACAAATATTTTACAGACCAAATTAGAACTTCATCTGTTGATTGTTATTGACCATTCAAGATTGACTTTTGGTTAAAGCCTCTGAGTTATTACAAAGAATGTTGTAAAGAAAGAACTTTATAATATATGAACAATTGCCGGAAAATGTTCTTGTGCTTTTTGGCTGTCTGTATGAAGAAAGATGCTTAACTTTGAAATTTTATTAATCTTTTTCCTCAGCAAAATTTTGTTATTATAATGGGCAGTAGAAGCAACCAGTGTCATATTTTTGAGTGTACTCGTCTAAATACCATCAATGTAATTTTAATAATCATAACCTTCCCATGAGGAAATGTTCTATAGATGGTTTCCTTTTTTTCCCCTCCAAAATAATCCCAGTTTAATAGGGAATTAGGATCTGACCTCACATCTTACTATAATTTTCATGAAGAAAGTACTGGCTTTTTAGCCTCGATCTCCTTAATTTTGAACAGAGGATTAATAGTAATATGTAATGTATAGTAACTGCTCATTCTGTGCCAAATGCTGTTTTAAGTCCTTTACGGACTTTTCACAACAATATTATGAAGTCAGCATATTATTATTCCCATTTTACAGATGAGGAAACTGAGGCAAGATAAAGAAAATAGCTTGTCCAAATAATAAACTAATAAATAGCAGAGTCAGGATTTGAATCCAGGAAAGCTACTTTAGTTCATCTATTTTTAATCATTTAACCCTTCTTGCATTAGAGGCATTCTGAGCATAAAGTAAAGGTTAGGATAGATGCTCCCATAAGTAGTAAATGCTTCATATTTATATATAGTTTCAAAAAAATCTATCCGCTTCCATAATTTTCTTTAGCCCTTTAGACTTAGATTAAAAATAATAACATATGATTTGATTCTGGTGAACTTCAAAAATGTGTAACTGAGATCCTTCCCAGTTAAGCTGAAATTTAAGTCCTTGTCAATTTGACATAATTTACTTTAGGCTTTCAGAGTCTGGACCTACATTAATATGTGTAGAAATAGTTAACAGAAAAAAAGTGTTGAAAAAGAAAATATAAATTTAGTGGTGAATTGTATATAAGGATATTAACATTTAATCAATGTCAGTCTTCCTTGAGTTCATATAAAACCAGGTAGATGTTAACAGTAGGCATGCATGTTGGCCAAATAAGTGCCACATATAAAAATGTTGACGTAACATTTTTTTTTGAACACCATATGGATATACAATTTTTGAAGTCTCAGACATGGATACTTCATAATATTTTGCCTTTTCGTAATTATTTTTATAGGGAATACCAATACATTTCACCTCAAATTATTAAACTTCCTCTGATATAAAATTATTTTGTAAGAAATTGCTTGGTACACATGGATCTCAGTGTTAAATGCCTCAGATGAGATTGAGAATGCAAAAATTCTTATTAGTTTGTTTTGTCATTTTTAAAATAGGCACACACAAACATACACAGGAGTGAGAGAGAATCTGTATCTCAATGTGAGATTGAGAAAACAAAGAATATTAAAAAAAGCCCTGAATACTTCCTTTTTAGTGAAACCCCATTTCCCCACATGGTGATCTTTTAAGAAAGTTGACTATTGTTGCACTCTTCAAATAAATAACTCAGAAGAATAATATCCTAATATAAACCATCACACCAAATGCATTCTGTTTGATCTTGTCTTTTGCTGCCAAATGTGGAGATACTTTTTCCTACATCTATGGATGATAAATTATGGTAAGGATAAGAAGTTTGTTTTAAACTATGTATGTAGGGGAATATCTTATTGAAATTTTGAAATAGGCAAACATTTATTTGCTTCTTTATTTAAAAATGGTGTTAAGAGAGACACCATGCTATATTTTCCTCTTCCCTTTTTCATCGTTTGCCTGCCCTTTCTGGTCCCCATTGTTTTGGGGCTGCCTAGAACTCCATAACTACCTGTGAAGGATTTCTTTTTTTAATTGTGATAAATACACATAGCATAAAATTTATCATTTCTAGCTATTTTTAAGTGTACACGTAAGTGGCATTGAGTGCTTTTACATTGTTGTATAACCATCACCACTACTTCCAGAACATTTTCATCAGTCCAAACAGAAACTGTATAAACAATAAACTTCCCCCACTCTTCTCTTTCCTTAGATCCTAGTGACCTCTATTCTATTTTTTGTCTCTATGAATTTGCCTATTTTAAGTATCTTATATAAGTGGAATCATACAGTGTTTTTCCTTTTGTGCCTGGCTTATTTCACTCAGCATAAGGATGAACTCATGGTTCATCCATGTTGTAGCATATATTAAAATTTCATTGCTTTTTGAGGGTGAATAGTATTCTGTTGTATGTATATGCCAGGAAAGTAATATTCTAATGTATGTATATACCACATTTTCTTTATCCATTCATCTTTAGATGGACACATGGGTTGTTTCCACTTTTGGCTATTGTGAATAACACTGCTATGAGCATTGGTGTAAAAGTATCTATTTTTAGTCCCAGCTTTCATTTCTATTGGGTGTATAGCTAGGAGTTGAATTGCTGGATCACATAGTATTTCTGTGCATAACTTTTTGAGAAATCACCAAAACTGTTTTCCACAGAAGCTGAACCATTTTACATTCCTAGCAGCAATGCACAAAGGTTCCAATTTCACCACTTCCTGATCAATGTTTGTTTTCTGTTATTGTTTTGTTTTGTTTTATACTAACCATCCTAGTGGGTGTGAAGAAATTTCTCATCCTGGTTCTGATTTTCATTCCCCTGCTGACTAGAGATTTTGCTTGTTAAGGATTTAAGTGTTTTAACCAAATTATGGTAAACCTTGCAAGAGCCACATTGATATTCACCTGTCACAACTTCTTAAATTACTGAAAATCAAGCTTTAATTCTTAAAACTTCCATCAGAGCAAGAAGGGACAACAATACAGGGGGCAGCACAATGTGCCATTAAAAAAATATGATTTGTAAGTAAGCAGAGATTGAATTCAAGTCCACTCGTTCACTTGGAAGCAGTAAGATCTTGGGCAAGATTCTGTGAAATAGGAAATGGTACTGCTTATAGAATATTATGAGGCTTTCACGGAGCTGTGCACATATATTTGTTCTCTGTAGTATCCCTAGCACTTATAACAGTGCCTAGGTACTTAATATGTATTTACTGAATGAATGAATAATGCTTATAACATCGCTCAATTAATTATGAGTATTCTTATTATTCAGTAAGCAGAAGCATGTACTCTCGATTTAAACCAATTTAAATGGCAGATCTCAGTTTGTTCATTTTTATAATTTTAAATATATCTAGTATATGTACAAGAAACTTATATATGTATAACTTATATGTAACATATGTATGTATAACTTATATATATGTTATATATAAGTACTTAAATATACTTGTATATCTTTAAGTATCATAGATACCATTTGGTAAATAACTCATTAAAATATATATAGGTAAATATATAGCTCAGAAAAATTTGAAATTTACAATCTGATATTAAATGTTAAAACTTCTCACAGAGCCGAAAACTGAGCAGGTGAAGAAGAGAACTGTAGCACCTACTTCAGTTCATACTGCTTAGGTTTTAACATGATTTAGGATGTTCCTTAAATGAGAATTTGATTGTTTTCTTGTAATCTTGATAATGTATACTCAAATAAGAGTTACTTGAAATGTTTTGGGGCGTGTCTAAGTGGATTGATTTGAGTATTACCAACACAGTATGCACTCTTCATTCTCAGAAGGTGAATTGTTAAAATGTCCTTACCAGTGATATGTAGAGACAAACCAATCTCTGCCTTTCCCTTGGGTTTTCAGGTATTTTTAGCTATTCCTTTGTGTTTCTCTGTTTCAGTTTTACAATTTGTGTTTCTTTAAAGCCACTCACAAACAGTGTCTTTGTATGCATCATGAAAACAAGGTAAACTGGCCAGTATACTACAGACAATTCAACCTTCTTGTGATTTTCTTTCATGTACTTAAACAAGATAAATTAGAAACAAAGCTATATACTCATTTACTTTATAGACAGTTAGCTCTAAACACCAATTAGCTCTAAGCAATTTGCTCTCACGCAGTTATTTTAAAGAGCCTTAGGAAAATCATCTTTAAAGGTTGATACTTAAAACCAAAACCAAAACCAAAAACAACTCTTGATAGGTTCTGTTATACAAAATTATTAGCAGAGTAACCTCTCATTCCTGGTTAAATGGATCCTCATTGGCTCCTTTTTATGAAATGCTGATTTCTTCTAAGGGATGATCTGTTCTTGGAAAATGTCCACATTCTTTATCTGAGGCTTTTCGATTTTGCTTGAATTATATTTGGAAAATTACCACTGTCAGTAGGTTCTTTTCTCTTTCTCTCTAGATGGCAGCATTTGCCTTATAGACTATCTCCCCTTTCTTTTTTTGGACCATCTTTTTTATGAAGGTGTGACACCTGGGGAATAAAAATGATGACTCCCAGACTAGGTGACTAAATGCATGACTGCCTGGCTTATTAGTGAAAGCTGAGGTTATTATTTTGCAAATCTTATTTGTGTCTTCTCAGCAAAAAAATTGTATTTCACAAAAATCAAATCATGCAGATCTAGGGGAAGCATTCGTAATGAAATGAGTAAATACTAAATCTGAAGTCTTTCCTTTCCCCCCTTCCTAGTATATTCACATGGGATACTGTAATTCTTCCATCTTAGAATATTAAGATTTTTACCAATTTGAATGTAACCCAAAAGTTCATGAATGTAAAAAAATCTATATCCTAGGCAAAGTCTGTGAAAACATATATCCACTTGATATGTAGAAATAGAAATAAAATCTTCAAACTTTTTGAAGTTGCACATCTTCCATGAAGATTATTGATAGGAAATGTGATGATAGAGCATAGGATTTAAAAGTAGCTGAAATATGCCACCATTCATGGCTGCCTCCGTGGGCGTCTGACCTGTGCAGTTGCATATGGTTCTCTACTTATAATGGGCCCCGAACCTGGGCCCTTTAATGCTCTACTGTAACCATCTAGAGATTCTTAACACTGCAGCCATTCCTGCTGTATTTTTACTACCGGTAAATATCTCAGACTGACAAAACCTAGGTAATGAATGTTAATGATAGTTCCTATTATGTCATGAAGTGTGAAGTATACAAAATGTTAAATGATAACTGAGAACCTAATTATACCTACAGGTTCTCAGTTAAGTTTCTTGAATGTTTAAAGTCACAATTTCGCAAATAGCAAGATTTTCTAAATTCAATAAAGGAAAAATAAAGATTGACAGAAATAGTGTTCTTTTTTTTTCCATTTACAAAAACTGAATATATTTCAACACGTTTGTTTCTGTGGTTTCAATGGGAATCCAGAAATCCAGTAGCATATATAAAAGAAGGAAGACAGAAAGAATTAGATGTACTTCATTTATGTTCTTTTGGATTAAGTATCTCATAAACTGTTAATATGGCTGGAGAAATGCAGTGAGGATATGGTGTTACTACCAAAACAAAGGCAACAGGCAATCATTTTTTAACTGTGTGTAACAAACAAATCAGGACATTGAGACTTAAGAAAAAAAAAAACCATTAATTTATGGCTACTCAAGAAAAAAAAAATCTCATACTCATTGTCATTTCAAAGTAGTATTGTAACACAGAACATGCGCTGAGATATTACTGCCTGAACAAAATAGTTGTTTCTAAACCATTTAAGAAATCTAAGGTGGAAGGGCCACTGTCGGAGTTGCCAATTTAAATTTATGGCTGTGTGAGTTCAGCTTACTTCGTTGATATCTACTGAAATATGTCATTTAATATTGGTTGACTTTTTTGGATGCTGAATAAGTAAAGAGCATGTAAGCAACCCAATAACCCCCATAAATCAAGAAAGCGTGCAAATAATGTCCATTCTCCTGTTTATCTCATCGGTAAATTCCTAGATACCAAAGCGTAAGCCAGAGTGGTCCTAGAAAGTCATGTGAACTCTAGAGATGCTTGTATGCACAAGAACTCAATGATAATTAGAAGAAAAGGAAGGAAAGGAAGGAAAGAAAGGCGAAACAAC
Organism: Ursus arctos; assembly: GCF_023065955.2. Lineage (NCBI taxonomy): Eukaryota > Metazoa > Chordata > Mammalia > Carnivora > Ursidae > Ursus > Ursus arctos. The sequence continues at coordinate 7,012,280 of NW_026622775.1, read as the reverse complement.
ATTTTCTGTATATACTTAGGCAATGGGATTAGTAGAAGTAAGAGCAGATTAGATTTATAGTGTTATAGAAAGGGATTTTAAAATTTTTCTCTGAATTCTAAGACCTGCATACAGTTTCCTCCAAACCTGTAGACCGTGTGGTTAAAAATGAATATAGAGAGAAGTTCCATGCAAAGGTTGCTAAGTTGGGGGGAAGAACATTTGTGTAGTACTCCTCTGGTCCGAAACCTAAAGACAGCCACAGCCTCTATGTCAGGGACTAGGGTACAATATTTCCATTTTATATTGAGTGTCTTTGGCTCTGTTTCTAAAGGTAAAATTTTTCATTCAGCAAGTCAGTGATAAACCCAGAACTTATACCTAAAAATAAGGAGGAATCATAGTGCTTCTCTCATGATACACATACATGCCTTATACAGTGAAAAAATACTATGTCCTAAGGCTTTTTTGTTGTTGTTCCAAGCCTTTGAAAATACTCTCAAAACATGAAGTGACTATAAAATTAGGAGGCTGTAAAAAAAAAAAAAAGATGCCAAAAGGAGAAAATAGAATTTTATCCTAATTAAACAAGAAAAAGATAATTTCCTAAGAGTCTTTTCTGACTACATGTTTGGTTGGAGGTAAGAGAGTGGTATGAGTCTACGTCATTATCAGAATAACTCAAAGAGATAAACAAAAGTTATCTAAACAAACAAGTTATAATTCTATTCCATGATGACATTTATAGGAACAGTCATTTTTTCCCAAGCTGATAGAATATCAAGAAATACATAAACATTGAAATAAATTGCATATTCTAGATATATATAAAAAGGAAAGGCATCGTCGTGTAATCAGGCACATATGCATCACACATAGTTTCTTTCTGAGCTATAACCCTGTCTTTTTTTTCCCCAGTTGGGAAGATACATCTGTTTCTTCTCCCTCATTTGATATGATCCAGTAAAATCCAAGCTTTGGAGACGTTTGCCTGGAACATCAATGATTACTTGATTTCTCAGCACATAAATCTAACTCCAATCCTTGTAGGGCATATATTAGTAATGAGGTAACTCAGCCTATGGCATCATCTGCTCTTTACTTCCTCCACCAGGAGCATTTCTGTAACCTGCCACTTTAATATTGTCAAGACTGATGTCAATTGTTTTCCCAGATCAGGACGGTGGAGAACTATACAATGTTTAAAGAAAAACAGAAATGGCTCTGGAGGTTTGTAGTATTTCTGAATATCAGCATTATGAACACTGAATGCTAAACTTCAAGTTAAATTCCAAAACATGATGCCCTAGAAGATTCAGCTGGAACCTGGATGCCAAGTCTCTGTCAGATTTCTTCTCTTAATACCTAAGTGGATGCCTCCCATACACACACCCTTTTTTTCTTTACTTGCCATGTCCTCCTTTTGAAAAAGGTTTTGCACACTAATAACTCTTCCTACTTAACAGACTAAAACACATGCATAATTATATTAAATTTTTTCTGTTTTAATTTTGAGAACATTGACCAGCCTTGCCAGTGGGGCATGAATACGTCATCTGAGGATGAATTTTCCTTTTGTAAGATACTGGTTTTTTTGGTCAGTGCAGTGGGAGTGAAGACATTTTTGTTTGTTGTGCCGAACTGACTAGTAAGGACTGAATTAGCAGGCAACCTGGATACATGAAAAACTACCTATGTAACAATGCCGTTGAGCATATATATTCAATTGTATTTCACATACTGTGTTTTAGACTTTCAGCAAGGCCAGCTTCATGGGTATGGCACTTATATAATTCCATAGGACTTCACATTTAGTGGGACCTTTCATTTGATTTATGCCTTGCTGTTGTTGCCTTGCAATTCTTAATAATTCTTAATGATTTTTGGAGGGGGTACCTGGGGCTTCCATTTCTCCCTGGGCTCCACAAATTATATATCTGGTCTTGACATCCAGTAATAATTCTTTCAAATTTTTAGCCTCTAGGTACATTACTACTAGTAGGGAAGGCTGGTTGATTGTCCATGAGAACATAGTGGGGACTCAGTAAATAGTTGGTTTAGACTGAGCTTTGATCTTGAAAGAAGAATACAGGCATCCAATGATCATGAAAGATTGTTTATAAAGAATAGCTGTATACATTTTTCCATTGATTTTCATTGTAAAAACAAAAGAGTTGTTCGTACGGACTATTCAGCCAGTGGACAACTTGAAATCTTTTGGTGAAGAGAAGTTTAACTTAAGGAGCTTGCCTTGCCCTTCATCAGTGTTCTAAGATCTGCCTGTAGTTTTCCTCACACACTTCAGTTTAAGATCTTTAAGTAAAGCAATTTATTTTGCTTTCATATAAAGTAAAAAATCAACATAGGTTTGAAGCCCTAACTGCTTTGCCTTCTGGAAATTTAAGATTGAGTTAAGTATTTTTTTTTTTTTTTTTAGAAGGATGGCCACTGAGGTTTTGTTAACCTAACTTCCTAGCAGTCTATAAAACACAGTTTATAAAACACAGTTTCCAGTTGAGGTCTTCACTTACTGTAGTTTTACAGTGCACTTCTACTCAGTATTTGTGAATTGAAGAGCTTCCCCCCCTTGTATTTTCTACCTGAAAACATCATCTATCGAGACTATGAGAGTTATCTTATTGTTGTTGCCTATCTATTTGTCATGACTTTATCTTGGATGGTGAGAGCAAGGACCAGCCAAGAGAAGGCCAGCATTAAGAAGGCAAACACATCTGGTGAAACTGCAGGGATCTGAATACGGGACTGGAAAAAAAAATGTCAGTTGTTTTCAGGCTGCCACTGTTGGTCTAAGAATCTGTAACTAGTCATCTAAAAATGAAAAATGATCAACATGAGACAGGAAGGGGTGAGATACAGTTACCATGTACAAAAGAATCAAATTTGGTCTGAGGCTCAGGATGTCTATTCAAGAAAGTTCAAGTTAGGTAATTAATGAGGTTCTCAGTAGATAGTCAGCCAGCATCAATGAGGATGAATAGTAGTTGTTTAGGACCAGTTCATGAAAAGACAGAGTCAGGGGCAGAAATTTAGTTTCAGGGGGGCTGAGATAATCAGGAGGAAATTCCACTTCTATAAGAGACAGAGAAGACAAAGCAGGAACGAGTTATTGAGGAAAGAGCAAAGGAACTAGTTAATAAGGTGCTGTGGCCCCTAGCTAAACGGTCTCAATACCCAAATAGGAAGTTACTAAGATAGGGATTATAAAAAAGTAAAATTTGCTGTCATTATCAAGTAATGCTGATGCTTTGTGAAACTTTTGAGTAGACGGGGAAGCTGGTAGGGGCATTAGCTGAAGCCACAGAATTTTATCATTCCATTGGTGTGGACTAGCCATTTATTCTTTGATAAAATGTAGTACCACCAAAAAATCCCAGAAAAGATATCAGCTATTTAAGGAGGTAAGAGAATATATTTACATAATTATAATGATGGCTTCTTCCCTCTGTTCAATGGATACTTTTGGGGGAAGTTATGTTTATTGTCATATGTTTACTGTAAGTAGGATTGTAAAGTCTTTTAGAAGAACAGAGATCATATTTAAGCCCTGACCGTGGGCACAATGAAAGATTTAATCTCTGCCTACAATAGAACCAGGCATTTTGACATTTTACTGTGGTAACAGGAGTGTTTGGCTTTGTTTTTTACAGACTGGCACAGTGCCATTACTTGATATCCCCCTGAAATAGCACTTCTAATACCCGTGCCTCCTTCCAGTGCTCTTGCACTGGTTCAAGACTAAGAAGAAATGGCCCAGTGCCAGCTCTAATTAAGCAATAAGACACTCCAGGCAGTACATTTCTGAGGATTACTGCATGCCTGCCTTAAGTGTGGCACTACTCAAGAAGGGCAATCATCCTTTAGAAAATGCATTCTCTGAAGTGACTTATTGCTGTTTGGAAGGGGTACTTCTATAACCTGGAAGAAAAAAAGAGGAGAAGTATTTCCCATGCACGGCACGGCATTCTGTGTGTAGTTTTCTTATTCCTTTGAAAGAGGGGAACAATATTCACCTGAGGACATCAGGTGATTGTTCTAGATAGCAATGAGACACTCTATCTAGACCAGATCCAACCACGGACATGTGCTTGTCTGTCGTCTCACTGCAAGTCAGAACACACAATGGATAGGTATTTAATCTGAGGGATTTTTGCCAGTTGTATGAAAGTTTCCTCACCAGACAAATTTTAAAATAACACTACAACTCTCTTGTTTAAAGTTCAAAAAGACAAGAGTTAGAAAATGAGTTTTGATGAATTGAGGACAGTCAAATTGTATGTCTAAGAGGCATATGGTATAGAGTACTGGTTATGAAGTCATCCTCTCAATCCAGAATGCTGAGTTTGAGTGTCAACCTTAATACTTTTTAGCTATATTACCCTGAGAAAATTATTTTAATTCTCTATTCCTCATTTATTTCATCTGTAAAATGTGTGTAATAAGCATACCTACCTTATAGGATTGTTTTATAGATTAAATGTGATGACATATGCAAAACAATTTAAGTTGTTGGCACAGAGGAAGGCAAAAATGTATCTCTTGACTTTTTTCTTTTTTTTAAGATTTTGGTTACTTATTTGTCAGAGAGAGCACAAACAGGGGGAGCAGTAGGCAGAGGGAGAAGCAGGCTCCCCGCTGAGTAAGGAGCCTGATCTGGGACTCGATCCAGGACCCTGGGATTACGACTTGAGCTGAAAGCAGATACTTAACTGACTGAGCCATCCAGGCATCCCAATCTCTAGACTTTTTGAAAATGATTCTTATGTTTAAATTTATCAGTAATCCTCAAAGGATATTGAACAGGGAATCAGAATTACTCTACCTTACTTTAACTGTGTAAATTGGGAAAAGTTGCCATCTCTAAATTTCAACTTCTATATCTAGACAATGGTCAGAAATTTAGGCAGCCTCTACGACGGCCCCAATGATCCTGGTCTCTGGTGTTTACAACCTATGTAATCCCCTCACCTAGGAAGTGGGCTGGACTGAGATGTTACTTCTGAGATCAGATCGTAAAAGGTGGTGGCTTCTGTCTCAGAAGCCCTTTCTAGCTGTCTTTCTCAGCATACTAGCTACCATGTCATGAGGACACACACTGATGGAGTGCCACATGGGGTGAACAACAACATGAATGAACCTGAAAGTAGATGGCCACCCCCGACAAGCCTGATCTAACTGGAGACCCAGCTGATAACTTGCTTGGCTGCGACCTCAGGAGAGATGTGGTACCACAGCACTACCTAAGCTGCACCCACATTCCTCATTACCGAGACTGAGATGATAAACATTTCTTGCTTTTAGCTACCAAGTTTTGAGGTCATTTGTCATGTAGCAATAGGTAACTAATACAGTCAATAAGCTAACATATGTGGAGGGTGCTGAAAACGCACAACATGCTTATAATATTGATGTATTAATGTTGTTAATAGTGACCTTAAAGAAACCAAGTCAAATAAGCAGAAAACTATCAAATTACATTATTTTATTGTTTGCTCCATATGTATTTGTATCGTTCATTAACAACAACGAAAATCTGGGGAGCTATCTGTGCCTCCTTGTGCCACACACCATTATGGGACTGGTAATACAGCAGCAAAAATACTCCAAACATCCCTGTCCTTTTGAAGCTTACATGTGGGTAAGTAAATAAAAGGTAGGGTACTTTAGGTGTCAGTAAGTACTTAAACAATAAAACCTGAGCAAGGAAGTGGATAGGGAGCACTTGCATATAGGTTGTGTGTTTTTGTTTTATAGTTTTAAAAAGGTTGGCAAGGATGAGACCCCATGCGAAGGTAATATTTAAGTCACCATCTAAAAAGTAACAAGTCTTGAAGACATTGAGGAAAGAATGTTCCAGGTGCATGCAGTAGCAGGAGCGGAGGCCCTGAAGCTGGGTCTTTCCTGATCCTTCAGGAACATCAGGAGATGAGATTAAAGGGGTGTTGGGAGTCAGTGTGGATTCCTGTAGGCTATTTCAGATCAGGCTAACTCTGAGTAAGACGGGAAATCACAGAGGGCTCTGAGGAGATCATAGAATGATGTGATTCTGGTTTTACAGGATCCTTGGCTGCTGACTGGAGAATAGACTTGAGATGCGGGTGTGGGTGGAAGGGAGACAAGAGTGGCAGCCAGGAGGCCAATTACTGACATTAGTTTAAGTGAAATAATAAAATGTGATTTAACTTTGTGGTAATTGAGAAAAAGATGACCTAAAATTTCCTTTCATTTATAAATATATTGAGGTAACTTTGTTAAATTCTCATGAGAAAGGCAATGTACAAGTATTAAGGCAGAAGTAAAAAATGTTATTTTACTCATGCCACTTGATAGCCTTAGGAAGAAGATTATGGATGTATATCTAATTCACTCTGATATGATTCATCTGTGTACACACACACACTCACACACATGCATGTATATGTGTATATATATGTATGTGTGTATATATACACACACACATAAATGTATGCATGTATGCATGTGTATATATTATACACATATATATACAGTCATGTATAATTGCAAAGAGTCTCTGTGTGTGTGTGTGTGTGTGTATATATATATATATATATAAAATCTATGCGAATGTGCATATACATACACAAATGTGCACCATGGAAAAGAGCATGCAAATGTGACAAAATGTTAGTAACTGATAAATCCAGGTAAAGGTGTATGTGTGCTTATTCACTACTCTTGAAACTTTTCTGTAGTCTGAAATGTTTCAAAATAAAATGTTAGAGGAAATAGAATTGTGTATTCATTCAAAATTGATTTTTTACTAAATACATAAATATACCATAGTAAAAATAAAAAAGAAATAGGATTATGGCCTTGAGTTCCTCACTTGGGTGTTTATACACTAATTAGACTAAGCTAAACACTATACAGTTAAATCAAATTATGGATGGGGGGGGGCGGCCTCTCCTAGCTGATTACTTTGTAATTTAATGCTCATAAACACTTGAAAGAAACCTCATTTACTTGTTAAAAAAATTAAGCACTTCAGAAAACTTGCTAAGGGGAAGTGGGTAAATTTAAATTAACAGGTAGAGTGTGGCATTGTAGAGGAATGATTCACTTGTTTGATATATTCACTGCTTAGAGAAGTGATTCTGTGCACGTCTCAGACAAGATGTGTTGTCCCAGAAACACAGAGTCAACTAAACAATCAATGTGGACGATAGTATTTCAGAGTTTGATGCATTAAAATTGTTATTGGTGTGCTACCATTAGTTCTATCATAATTCTATCTATTCTTGGCTTTGTCTAGTGAATACAGTGTTGAAACATTTTAAAAAATTGTTCTTTCAGTTTTATTGAAAAAAAAAGTCAAAGTAAATGGAATAAATAGAAGGTAAAGGGACAAAACAGAACAAAAATTATTTTAGGTCACAAAAAAACTCCAAATTTTCGTCCCAAAATAAATTTAAGCAACATATTTTTTGCTGCGATAAGCCAAAAGTTCAGTGTCACATTGATTTAGATGCTGGTGGAGACGGAAATGTTGGATGGAGTGGGGATGAACCAGTCTACCTATGTGGTGTGAGGGGTGGTGATGAGTTCTGAGGGCATGGATACATATGAAAAGCAACAGTGTCATAGAAAGCTTTTCTTAACTTCCTGATGCTATTGCTTACTTTGTGTTAAATAAGAAGTTATAGAAGGCGATGTTAAGTTACATGAGGCTGAGCCATATTGAAGAGTGGCCAACTTTTCCATCTCATGATTTTGGCATCATTTTGAATTCGTTCTTTCCTCTTTCATCTTATTCCCATGTCCCTCATTGAGGCTGATCACCTCCTGATTGGTTTACCATTACAGCCTTTTTCCTCCCCCCTCTCCCCAGGCTTTCCTCCTTTAATTCAGCCTACACTCGACTGCTAAATCAATCTTCCTAAAACGTTGCTGTCATCACATTAGTCGCTTGATATGGCAGGCAGAACAGAGCAGAGGAAGATAAGCTGGGAGACAGGAGGCCTACACTCTGGTCCTGACTTGACCGCTGCTGGCTGGATGCCTTTGGATGTGTCTTTCTCCTGGTCCCCACTTCCTTTTGGGCAAAATAAAACTAGTGGAGTCATAAAGTTCCCTCCAACTCTAAAATCCCACATACCTGTGATGAAAAGTTTAGTCTTATGGATGAGTCTATACAAAACTTGACCTGTATGTCTCTGCCTCCATCCCCTGCAGCCCTTTCTTACCTGAGTGACCCACATGTTCTCAGCCCTGTCTCCTTACAGTGATTGCAAAACTTGTGGGCAATGAGAAGTTAGTCCTCTGAAATATTACTCACATGTGCCCAGTTAGATTGACCTCACGGCTCATCTATGTGAAACTTTCCCAGTGTTTTCAGTTTATACATTGCAGTTCACACCTCTGGAGCTCTCACCTTTATCTTCATAATTTAACCTTTTCTTATGGATCGTCTAAGTAATGGTGACAATAATATTAGCTAAAATTTATCAAACACTTATCAAGTATTAGGCACTACATTGTTTTCCTTATTTCATTTATTCATTCAACAAGTCCTGTTATTATTCCTGCTTTACAGTTAAGGAAACTGAGGCATGAACAGGATAAGAAATTTTCCAGAGGTTACCCTGTTGGTAGATGGCGAAGAACTAGTTCCTAACCAGATCTGCCCAACTCCTGAGTCTATGTTCTTACAAGACCGCACCATTGAAGATGACGTTTCTGTTTTGTTTTTTTCCCTCTTGTAAATTATATTGCTGGGAATTCTATCTTATACTTTTTGTTGAATACCACAGAAACCTGACCTGTGACAAGTACACATAACATAAATTCTTGGGAAATAGTGATTAATTTAATAGAGGTTAGGTTGCATTTTCTCAGGGCTGGGCAGTTTCTAATGTGGTTGTTCAAAATGTGTTAGATGTATATCTCTTGATGAAGATAGTAGTGCATAAGAAGTTACTAATTTTAAAAATATAGAATATTGTGATAAAAACGATGTGTATATTTATATATTTTTAAAATGACAGTCTGTGTTTACATTTGTACTTTTTTAAAGGATTTTATTCATTCATTTGAGAGAGAAAGAAAGAGAGAGAGTGAGCACAAGCTGGGGGAAGGGGCAGAAGGAGAGGGAGAAGCAGACTCCCCACTAAGCAGGGAACCTGACTCAGCGCTCCATCCCGGGAACCTGAGATCATGACCTGAGCCAAAGGCAGAGGCAGATGCTTAACTGACTGAGCCACCCAGGCACCCCTACTTTGTACATTTTTTAAATTAGAAATTAAAAAGAAGACTATAAATATGTATATACTTATAAATTATTTTTAAATTAACATTAAAAAAGTGAGGAGGCGGTACACTAAATTTTTAATATTGGGTGCTTCTAACTGGTGAGATTGAAAGGAAGGAGGAAGAGGCTTAATTTTCCTTTAAGCAAAAAAAAAAAAAAAAAAAAAGATTGAATCTTGGACCTTAAATTTTTTTTAAAGTTTCATTTGGGATTTTTTTTTATAGTATCCTTTCCTGAAAGTATTCATTTTTATTTTAACATGCATTTGGCTGATTTTGAGCAAGGTGAATGTAGATTTTTCTTAATATTTATTGTGAGAAGAATATTATATTGTACTAAGTGGAAAAAATAGAGAATTATTTGGCATGTTTCTTCAGCATAGCTTGTCTGAACTTTATTAACTGTAAGGTTGACATTTAGGATTGTGAATTTTACTTCTAAATTCAATCAAACAATCTCTTCTTAGAAAGTATCTGACACTGAGATTGCTGATTTATTCTTCACATGAAAGATTTGATATTCATCTGTTAATTAATTCAAAATTCTAGTCACATGAAAATATTTCTGGATCCTTTTACCTATCATACTTCACTAATAAAGAATGCCAGAAAACCAATATTTGAAGACTAGAGCTGAAATTTTTGAGATGCAGTATTCTCAAACATTGGTTGTAAAGTTTCTATAATTAGCATGACCCTTGGATGATGTCTTTTGATATTTGATGAAATGGGGCATGAACTCTTCTCCTGCCATCCAGGAGGCCTGTAATACTACCCAGAATGATGCCTCAGAATTTTAAACTACGAGATAGTTCTTATCTAAGAAACTCAGGGAGAGAGGCATTTGTCCACTCTACTGACTTCTGTTAGCAGATTTATGCTGCTTAGATCAATATGTTTCTACCTTCCTACCTGCCCCCTAAACTTACTTCTTAGATTAAAAGAAAAGGGGGAAAAAAAAAAGATAATGCTTGATCTCAATTTTCATAACTAAAGAAAAACAATGTATGATAATAATTTTATAGAAAACCATTCTAGTTTATATTCTTTGTTACAATATTTTTTAAACACAGAAAACTATTGACTTTCCTTGCAGGACTAATCATATATTGTAAGAAAACAACTAGAATTAAATCGAAATAAGAGGCTAATAATGAGATACTTTATTAAAAACATTTCAATCAGAAGTCATTATTTCTTCATAAGCAGCTTTTCTAAGTGGTCACTGTTTTAGTAATTATAAGACCATTATCTTTTCTCTTACATCAGTCTTGACTAAAGATCAATTGAAGGAATAAATGTCTCTTTTATAAAGATAAATACTATTGGAGAAAGGATGATTTTTAAAAATCGCCTATTGTAACCAAAGGTTTGCTCTTTGATTAAAAGTATCTCTAAAACAAATAACCCGCATGCGTATATGTGTGTGTAACTAATGCAATTAATCTTCATGCTAGATTAACTTGATAAAATATTGACCTAATTTGGGATTAAAAGATTACAAGTAACATTTTGTGCTGAAGGCTGTAACATGCCTCATGTCAACGCAGTAATGACAGAATTAACCTCCCAAGGCCTCTTCAACTGGGGCATTTCTGAGCTGCTACTTGAGGAGTGTTTAGATGCCCTACAGTGGCTGTTGCACAAAAGACCCCATGATGCTGTTTTCTCAGCCAGCCGAGCTGTTCCCCTGATTCAGAGCTGAGCAAGGGAAAACATATTTAAGAGACGTTCCAGAAGTGTCCAGCTTCTGCTTGCCAAATAAATCTTTTAATTTACTAGTAAAACAAGTTGTCTGGAATTATTTAAAGCATTTTTATTTTAGGCACAAAAATGCCATTTATAAGCGTTGTATAATTGCTTACAAGTGTCAGATATTCTGCTTTTAAATGTAAAGATTTGAAGGTAGAAAAAATTTCCCTGTTGTTTAATTTCTCTTTTTTTGTGATTTTGGTTATAGTTTTCTGATAATTAATAAAGAATTCCTATTGACAACCTAGTGTGGCTAGAGATAATGGTACCTGACTCCTTTCTATCATTGGGTTTACTGTGTATGATACATAAAATTTCAATCTATAGTTAATGCACAGTTATTCTTGGCAGTAAGGGATGAAGCTGCATAACAGATGAAATATGTACATGATTAAAAATGATTTTTTTTGGAAAAACAATTGTGAGAGGAAGAAAAGCAGTGTTAGTATAACCTGTAATTATCAAGTGGAATAAAATAAAAACGGCTAAGAAGCCTTACATTCTTGAATGGATCATATCTTCCCTTAATAGAGTTTCTAGCTATCTAGATCCTGATTTTCCTTATCTGTATAAGTACACCAAATATTTCCATGGAAAACGGATAGGAAAAGCCCCATCCTTTCCACTTACAAGTTGGCAAAACTCCATAGATGTGAGTATGTGAAGGAAGACTATCTAACGCTGGGCCAGGCTTATGCGGAGGCATTCTAATAATGGTGCTCACAAGGGGCTTGGAAAGGTTTTAAGTCAAGGCTTTATGATATAAAATGCGAGCCAGTTCCTAATCTTTCTACTGTTAGAACTTCCTTCTGGGTTTCAGCAATCAAAAATCTTCATGTGGGAACGCCTGGGTGGCTCAGTCGGTTAAGTGTCTAACTTTGGCTCGGGTCATGATCTCAGGGTCCTGGGTTCGAGTCTGACATTGGGCTCCCTGCTCAGTGGGGAGTCTGTTTCTCTCTGCTCATGCTCTCTCTCTCTCTCAATAAATAAATAAATAAACATTAAAAAAAAAAGATACTCTCCCTCTGCCCCTCCCCACTGTGTGCTTGCTCTCTCTTTCTAAAAAAGAAAAAAAAATCTTCATGTGGAACACACATACAGTATTATTTTTCCCAAGTTCTTTAACACCCTGCAGCTTCTCCATACATAAAAGAGACTTCCAGAGGAGAATTTTGACTCATTTTATGACCAAACTAAGAAATCCATTGTCAATATTTCTTAGAAGAAGTAAATTTTAAGAAGAAATAAATATACTGTTGCATTT